>NC_042963.1:1934337-2594337 GCF_901001165.1 Salmo trutta | reverse complement strand
TGTTATCGTGACCAGTGAGCTGAGATAAGGCGGAGCTTTACCTAGCATAGACTTATAGATGACCTGGAGCCAGTGGGCGAGCTAAATGATGAGCTAAATGTTGATTCCATTGTCCAACAGGGCTGGAATCACATCAATGATTTCTAACAGCTTCACCCCGAAATAGTTTTTATGTAAATTTATATTTTATTTGCTCTAGTGTGTTGATTTTAATTTAGGGGCATGGATCAGAAAACCAGTCAGTATCTGGTGTGAGCACTATTTGCCTCATGCAGCACGACACATCTCCTTCACATAGAGTTGACCAGGACCTGTGGAATGTTGTCCCACTCCTCTTCAATGGCTGTGCGATGTTGCTGGATATTGGCGGAACTGGAACACGCTGCCGTACACGTCGATCCAGAGCATCCCAAACATGCTCAATGGGTGACATGTCTGGTGAGTATGCAGGCCATGGAAGAACTGGGACATTTTCAGCTTCCAGGAATTGTGTACAGATCCTTGCGACATGAGGTTGTGCATTATCATGTTGAAACGTGAGGTGATGGTGGCGGATGTATGGCACGACAATGGGCCTCAGGAACTCATCACAATATCTCTGTGCTTTCAAATTGCCATCGATAAAATGTGTTTGTTGTCCGTAGCTTATGCCTGCCCATACCATAACCCCACCGCCACCATGGTGCACTCTGTTCAGAACATTGACATCAGCAAACCACTCGCCCACACGACGTCATACACACTGTCTGCCATCTGCCCGGTACAGTTGAAAGTGGAATTAAGCTGTGAAGAGCACACTTCTCCAGCGTGCCAGTGGCCATCAAAAGTGAGCATTTGCCCACTGAAGTTTGTTACTAACTGCAGTAAGGTCAAGGTGAGGACGACAAGTACACAGATTAGATCCCTGAGACGGTTTCTGACAGTTTGTGCAGAAATTCTTCGGTTGTGCAAACCCACAGTTTCATCAGCTGTCCGGATGGCTGTTCTCAGATGATCCAGCAGGTGAAGAAGCCAGATGTGGAGGTCCTGGGCTGGAGTGGTTACACGTGGTCTGCGGTCGTGAGGCCGGTTGGACGTTCTGCCAAATTCTCTAAAACAACGTTGGAGATGGCTTATGGTAGATCAATTAACATTCAATTCTCTGGCAATAGCTCTGGTGGACATTCCTGCAGTCAGCATGCCAATTGCAAGTTCCCTCAAAACTTGAGACATCCTTGACACTGTGTTATGTGACAATACTGCACATTTTAGAGTGGCCTTTTATTGTCCCCAGCACATGATGCCCCTGTGTAATGATCAGGCTGTTTAATAAGCGTCTTGATATGCCACACCTGTCAGGTGAATGGATTATTGTTCACAAAATTTGAGAGAAATACGCTTTTTGTGCATATGGAACATTTCTGGGATCTTTTATTTCAGCTCATGAAACAATGGACCAACACTTGACATGTGTTTATTTTTGTTCAGTATATATTATATGTTGGAAAACAATGTTTTTAAAGTGGTCTTGTACCACAACCTCAGATATGAAACCGTCTAAATGTTGGACATTTTTGACTGGATTGATAGAATTAAGAATCCCCCCCTTAGACTTCCAGGTAATGACTTTCTGTTTATAGAACTGCAAGGCTAATTGATTCCCGAGGATTCTCCAGAGTGGTTGGCGATGGGACAAGTCCATGCTTTCTGGGGCACCACGGGTACAGTAGTAGCAGACCCACAGAATGACATGAAGCAAAATATTATCTAATTATTAACTGATAATAATAACAATATACATTTACTTTTAATCCGTCTATCTGCATATTTCAATACATGGCATATGAGTGTGCGGTGAGATTTCCACTGGGTAGAACCGTACTTTTCACATCAATCATTTAGAAAAAACATTTGCTTAAAGACTGGAACCCAAGTGATCCTCCATCGTTGGGACGGTTGGAAGAATGAAATGCATTATTATTTGAATATTGAAAGGGTGAGAAGGGCAGTTTGAGGTCATGTCGAATAGAGTCT
Organism: Salmo trutta; assembly: GCF_901001165.1. Lineage (NCBI taxonomy): Eukaryota > Metazoa > Chordata > Actinopteri > Salmoniformes > Salmonidae > Salmo > Salmo trutta. The sequence goes on along the minus strand of NC_042963.1, from coordinate 2,592,324 downwards.
TGCAGGTGCTGGAGATGGAGGCGGCGGGAGCATGTGGATCTGTTTAAGGTGTGATGTTGTCGATGATTGTGTGGGTCTGTCTGTTTTTTGTCTGTGTATGTTTATATTGTTTGAAAAGTTTAATAAAATCTTATAAAAATAAATACATTTATAATAAGTAGAAAACAAATAGGATAACATTTATATCTTAAAATAGCAACATGTTTCCAAAAATGCTTTAAAAGTCCAATGCAGCCACTTTTATCTCAATATCAAATCATTTCTGGTTAGCAATTAAGTACCTTACTATGATTGTTTTCAATTAAAATTGTAAAAAATAAACAAAAATAGCTTCTTAGCAAAGGTCAATTTCTCAAGCAAAGGTCAATTTAGCTGTTATTGGCAGAGGTTTGGAAATCTTTCTTATTGGTCTGTTAACTAATTTACCGCATGTGGATGTCACCAGGCAGGCCAAAACTCCATTCCACCAGAACAGCACGAAATTTCAGGCAGTCTTTTCAAACAGCTCTTACACTAAAACGGCATTATCCACATTTTCACAATTTCACAGTATTATTCCAACCTCATATTGTGGAAATATATATTCAACACATAGAAAATCACATTTTTGGTGAAATGATCAGTTTTACTTTTCCTAAATTCCAGGACTCACTGTGCAGCTCACTGTGCAGAGACAGACCAGTGAGGCTCCCCACTCTGCAGAACTACATGACATCATAGCTTCCACAGCCTCCAGGCCCTCGGCTGAGAGGAGGTTGGAAAGATGGGGTCAAGGGCCTGAAGTGAAAAGCAGATCCTCCCACCCACACCACCCAGTCAGAGAGTCCCAGTCTGACTGACCATATGCAGCTCAGCCCAGGCCAGTGCAGCCAAACCAGGCAACTCCCGCTCGTCCCGGGGGAAACAAAGCCCCCTTTCAGGCCCGTTTCCTCTATAACCATGAAGCAATCTGTTCCTCTTGGCTGCTTCCTGTGAAGTGAGCCGGCATTTCCACGTTGCCCTGTTGCTGCTTTGTATAACGCTCGACCAGCCAGGCTGATTTCACTGTTTCATTTCCCTCCCTGCTTGGCCCATCTCAGAAAAGGGCACGGAGGCATAGCTGAACAATCCATCCAAGTGACTGCAGCAATGCATCAAGCATGCTCAGTGTGATCATTGATTTGAGAGAGGCACATTCCTCTCTGTAGTCTTGAGAACAAGAGGGAAGCAAAGATCACAAAGGGAGGTACATTGTTAGTTAACTACCCCATCAGATAACAAAATTACTTCAGAAGTCTAGTTATGGACCTTACCAGAGAAGGGCCCCTTGGCGCTCCAGTGGAATCGAGGACCTGGTGATGTTGATGTTCAGAGAGAGGAGACGTGATTACAGGAAGGGTTAAGAAAGCTCACTGGCAGTGTTGCGTGTACATCACAGGTGTATGGTGGCACCTTAAATGGAGAGGACGGGCTCATTGTAATGGCTGGAACAGAATAAATGATTCCATTCACTCCATCCCATCATTTATTATGAGCCGTCCTCCCCTCACCAGCTTTCTGTGGTGTACATTCTAACCCTACTCTGATTGCCTGAGAAGCTCCAGGGGCCCGTGCTGGCAGGCTGCTGTGTTGGTGACTAATGAAGGCCAACAAGGGCTACCTGGACCTGCATTCACCTGTACTCACCTCAGTCCGCTCAACTGATGTCACATCCACTACCTGTCAGATAACCGCTTCCCTCCTCTCCTGTCGCTCAACTCCATTGGCCTGATTCAGTCACTCTTGTATTGTCACAATCTCAGGTGATCAGATGTCCTTGTGTCACTTTTACCTGCAAACACATTCACAGCCTCTGAAAACCTCAAGACGGTTAACTCTGTGTCCACAAATGGAGTCTTGTTTCGGAATTAACAAACCTTTACATAAAACTTTACATTCTGAACTGACCTGAGAACATTATGGGGGCATAAAACTTTACATTCTGAACTGAGAACATTATGGGGGCATAAACAGCCATGGGGACCCTGGGCCTCTAATGAGGAGTTCCTTTATCTTTGCCAGTGAACATGTGTGTACCTAATTCTATGTGAAAGGTTATATTAGATATAGACTTTTTACAGTTGACTCGTACAAAGTCAGTAAACTGAAGCAGATGGGATTTGTTGAACGCTTTATTAAAATAATAATTCTCATTAGGCTATTTCACAGGTTTAACCAACTGGTTCACAGGCAGATTAAAAAAAACAAAAGGGATAAGCATTGCTTTTGAAGAGTCGCTCAGTTGAATTTATCCTCTAGCTTTAGAAGTCCATATAATTGTTCTATTTGGGTAGGTATTGTAATGTAAAGAGATGTCTCTCTTGTTCCAGTAAGATTGTGAATCCTCCTCTTTAGTAAGAGTAAGGCAATAGCTGTGTATGATGTATCTGATAAGCTATTGACTTCCCAAGTCTCCTTTTCTCTGTATATCTTCATCAGCAAGGAATCATAGCTTTCAACTGCAAAAATAGAGAAAGCCCTGACTTGGCCCAATGCAAATTTTAGCCAGAGCCTTTTGCTGAGTGTTGATGATGATCAATATCATAAATCAGGATGGATGCTGTAATAAATTAGTTATGGGTTCTCAAATAAAGTGCACATAGTCCAGTAATGCAGTGCCTCCATCATATTTATATTTCATGTATTTAAAGCTGCTTATCCCAGCTTCTCATCTGAATTAAGAAAAATTGGTAAAGAGCTTCCAATTTTCTATTTATGTTAGGGCTGTAAGTTCATGAGGAACCTTGCCACAATGGGAATCAGTGTGTTGGTTACATACTGTACTGCAGAGTAAGTATGTTCCTGGGACTTCTCTGGTACTTGTGGAGACTAAACCCACTAAGATTGAACCTTTCCACATAGAGAAGAAAGGTGGAAGTGGAACCAGACAGGGACAGGGGACACAGAGCAGCTCTCTATCTGAAAGAGCTTAGGTTTATTAGCTGAGTGTCACATCTCTAATCCCTCGCCTCCACTCCAGTGTGTTTGGACTGTGGAGCTGCAGCCACAGAATCTCATTACATCCATTGGAGTGGATGTTGCGGCTCTCCATCCCTCCTGAGGCAGATGGAGGGGCTGACACAGCTGCCGATGCACAGACGTAATTAAGAATGTAAGATTAGGCCCACTCCGAGACAAATTTAGAGATTCAAATCTCATTTGGAAAGGAATAATGAGTTACTTTATATGTGCAAATGCAGCTGTCGGTGGTTGTGTTGGTTGGAAATAAACACAGGTTTTAGCAGTTGTCCCTCTGATATGATGATTATGATCATCATGACAAATTTTTTGTTCATATGGGGATGCAGTCCTTGCCACTGTGCCTTGAATGTCACAGTTAATCTGCATCTTCACATGTACAGTTGAAGTTGGAAGTTTACATACACCTTAGCCAAATACATTTAAACTCAGTTTTTCACAATTCTTGGCATTTAATCCTAGTAAAAATTCAGTCAGCTAGGATCACCACTTTATTTTAAGAATGTGAAATGTCAGAATAATAGTAGAGAGAATGATTTATTTCAGCTTTTAATTCTTTCATCACATTCCCAGTGGATCATAAGTTAACATACACTCAAGTAGTACTTGGTAGCATTGCTTTTAAATTGCTTAACTTGGGTCAAACGTTTCGGGTAGCCTTCCACAACCTTCCCACAATAAGTTGGGTGAATTTTGGCCCATTCCTCTTGACAGAGCTGGTGTAACTGAGTCAGGTTTGTAGGATCCTTGCTCGCTCACACTTTTTCAGTTGTGAAAACAAATTTTCTATGGGATTGAGGTCAGGGCTTTGTAATGGCCACTCCAATACATTGAATCTGTTGTCCTTAAGCCATTTTACTACAACTTTGGAAGTATGCTTGAGGTCATTGTCCATTTGGAAGACCCATTTGCGACCAAGCTTTAACTTCCTGACTGATGTCTTGAGATGTTGCTTCAATATATCCACATTATTTTCCTACCTCATGATGGCATGTATTTTGTGAAGTGCACCAGTCCCTCCCACAGCAAAGCACCCCCACAACATGATGCTGCCACCCCCGTGCTTCACGGTTGGGATGGTGTTCTTCGGCCTGCAAGCCTCCCCCTTTTTCCTCCAAAAATAACAATGATCATTATGGCCAAACAGTTCTATTTTTGTTTCATCAGACCAGAGGACATTTCTCTAAAAAGTACGATCTTTATCCCCATGTGCAGTTGCAAACCGTAGTCTGGATTTTTTATGGCGGTTTTGGAGCAGTGATTTCTTCCTTGCTAAGTGGCCTTTCAGGTTATGTCGATATAGGACTCGTTTTACTGTGGATATAGATACTTTTGTACCTGTTTCCTCCAGCATCTTCACAAGGTTCTTTGCTGTTGTTCTGAGATTGATTTGCACTTTTCGCACCAAAGTACGTTCATCTCTAGGAGACAGAACACGTCTCCACGGCTGCGTGGTCACATGGTGTTTATACTTGCGTACTATTGTTTGTACAGATGAACGTGGTACCTTTAGGCATTTGGAAATGGCTCCCAAGGATGAACCAGACTTGTGGAGATCGACCATTTTTTTCTGAGGTCTTGACTGATTTCTTTTGATTTTCCTATGATGTCAAGCGAAGAGGCACTGAGTTTGAAGGTAGGCCTTGAAATACATCCACAGGTACACCTCCGATTGACTGAAATGATGTCAATTAGCCTAACAGAAGCTTCTAAAGCCATGACATCATTTTCTGGAATTTTCCAAGCTGTTCAAAGGCACAGTCAACTTAGTGTATGTAGACTTCTAACCGACTTGAATTGTGATACAGTGAATTATAAGTGAAATAATCTGTCTGAAAAAATGACTTGTTTCATGCACAAAGCAGATGTCCTACCAGACTTGCCAAAACTATAGTTTGTTAACAAGACATTTGTGGAGTGGTTGAAAAACAAGTTTTAATGACTCCAACCTAAGTGTATGTACACTTCCGACTTCAACTGTATACTGAGATCATGTGACCGATCATGTGACACTTAGATTGCACACAGGTGAATTTTTTAAAAACTAATTATGTGACTTCTGAAGGTAATTGGTTGCACCAGATCTTATTTAGGGGCTTCATAGTAAAGGGGGTGAATACATATGCACGCACCACCGTTTTCTTTTTTTATATATAATTTTTTGAAACAAGTAATTTTTTTCATTTCACTTCATCAATTTGGACTATTTTGTCCATTACATGAAATCCAAATAAAAATCCATTTAAATTACAGGTTGTAATGCAACAAAATAGGAAAAATGCCAAGGGGGATTAATACTTTTGCAAGGCACTGTATGTCCTCAGATGGCTGCTTTGCTTTCCATTATCTGTTTCTGCGGTGCAAACTTGGCTGTGCAAACATTTTCACCAAATATATGGTATTATTAATCTAGGCTATTTATTAAATGAAATTACATTTCAGTCTCAGCTAACCTGGAATTTTTGTCCACAATGTGAATCACATCAAACTAAGATGCAGAACGTAATGAGAGTTGTTCACACAAAGATCTTTCAAACACACCCTGGTGGACAGAATTTAATCCATGAAATCGACACAGATATAAGGGCAAATCTTATAAAACATGTAGGAAAAGGGGAAAGTGACACTGAAACAACTTTAAAGGGAGGCAAGCTAGCCTAAACTCTGAATCTGTCCCTTCACATGACACTATAATCCTGCATCCACTATGGTCAGTACACAATTTAGAGAGGCAGCCAGTGACACTGTGAGATAGTGGCGTGACAGACATGCTTGACAAGAGTTTCCGATGACATGGAATCCAGTCACACAGGCAGATTAGCACAGAAAGCTGTGCTGTACCAATCTGCTGTACATCCACCCGAGTAGTAGGAGAGGGCACCCTGGGAGCATGATGCCTCTGCGGTAAGGTTAACCTTCTCTAAGGTTAACCGCTGAGAACTACGATTGCCTCCTCAACAGAGTCACACTTAATTGGTTGGTGTACTTAATTAAAAGTAGGTTATTTTGAGACCAATCTTATTATAGAGCTAATATAATTTAAGCCTCTTAAAATAGAAGGCGAAAAGGGTATTAAAAATGCATCTTTCTAAAGGCAATTCCAATAATTATTTTAGGAGATTTTCAATTCATTGGCATAGGGCAGAAGTTACAGTACCTACCTTTAAAATATACAGATCTAAAATGTATAGGCTAGCCTGTGCGCTCCCATAAAAGCGTGTTTGACATTTGCCTGTCAAGAGACCCAGTGGGACACAGAGACTCAGAGAGAGGATCACCCAGGGATGCTGAGCAGGTGGGAAGAGACTCATCATCACCTTCACGAGACTGAGAGTGTCCTCCTGTCTCAAACAGAACCAGTCCAACAAGCACACTCTGTCATGTGACCCATTCTTTCAAAAAAAAAGTGGTGATCCTAACTGACCTAAGACAGGGAATTTTTACTAGGATTAAATGTCAGGAACTGTGAAAAACTGAGTTTAAATGTATTTGGCTAAGGTGTATGTAAACTTCCGACTTCAACTGTATATACACCTGTTCTGAAACATCACTAAGCAAGAGGCACCACCAAGCAAGCGGCACCATGAAGACCAAGGAGCTCTCCAAACAGGTCAGGGACAAAGTTGTGGAGAAGTACAGATCAGGGTTGGGTTATAAAAAAATATCTGAAACTTTGAGCACCATTAAATCCATTATTAAAAAATTGAAAGAATATGGCACTACAACAAACCTGCCAAGAGAGGACTGCACACCAAAACTCACAGACCAGGCAAGGATGGCGTTAATCAGAGAGGCAACAAAGACACCAAAGATTACCCTGAAGGAGCTGCAAAGCTCCATTGCGGAGATTGGAGTAAGCCGTACACTCCACAGAGCTGGGCTTTACAGAAGAGTGGCCAGAAAAAAGACATTGCTTAAGAAAGAAATAAGCAAACACGTTTGGTGTTCTCCAAAAGGCATGTGGGAGACTCCCCAAACATATGGAAGAAGGTACTCTGGTCAGATGAGACTAAAATGTAGCTTTTTGGCCATCAAGGAAAACGCTATGTCTGGTGCAAACCCAACACCTCATCACCCCAAGAACACCATCCCCACAGTGAAGCATGGTGGTGTCAGCATCATGCTGTGGGGCAACACTTGATTGGTTTAAGGGGAAACTTTTAAATGTCTCGGAATGGCCTAGTCAAAGCCCAGACCTCAATCCAATTGAGAATCTGTGGTATGACTTAAAGATTGCTGTACACCAGCGGAATCCATCCAACTGGAAGGAGCTGGAGAAGTTTTGCCTTGTAGAATGTGCAAAAATCCCACTGGCTAGATGTGCCAAGCTTATAGAGACATACCCCAAGACACTTGCAGCTGTAATTGCTGCAAAAGGTGGCTCTACAAAGTATTGAGTTTGGGGGGGTGAATAGTTATGCATGCTCAAGATCTCTGTTTTTCTTTTGTAATATTTCTTGTTTGTTTCACAATAAAAAATATTTTTCATCTTCAAAGTGGTAGGCATGTTGTGTAAATCAAATGATACAAACCCCCAAAACATCAGAAGTATTTGGGGGTTTACTTTATCCTATCCCAGGTATTCCTTGAAGAGGTGGTGTTTCAGGTGTCTCCGGAAGGTGGTGATTGACTCCGCTGTCCTGGCGTCGTGAGGGAGCTTGTTCCACCATTGGGGTGCCAGAGCAGCGAACAGTTTGGACTGGGCTGAGCGGGAACCGTGCTTCCTCAGAGATAGGGGGGCCAGCAGGCCAGAGGTGGATGAACGCAGTGCCCTTGTTTGGGTGTAGGGCCTGATCAGAGCCTGAAGGTATGGAGGTGCCGTTCCCCTCACAGCTCCGTAGGCAAGCACCATGGTCTTGTAGCGGATCCGAGCTTCAACTGGAAGCCAGTGGAGAGAGCGGAGGAGCGGGGTGACGTGAAAGAACTTGGGAAGGTTGAACACCAGACGGGCTGCGGCGTTCTGGATGAGTTGTAGGGGTTTAATGGCACAGGCAGGGAGCCCAGCCAACAGCGAGTTGCAGTAATCCAAACGGGAGATGACAAGTGCCTGGATTAGGACCTGCGTCGCTTCCTGTGTGAGGCAGGGTCGTACTCTGCGAATGTTGTAGAGCATGAACCTACAGGATCGGGTCACCATCTTGATGTTAGTGGAGAACGACAGGGTGTTGTCCAGGATCACGCCAAGGTTCTTAGCACTCTGGGAGGAGGACACAAGGGAGTTGTCAACCGTGATGGCGAGATCATGGAACGGGCAGTCCTTCCCCGGGAGGAAGAGCAGCTCCGTCTTGCCGAGGTTCAGCTTGAGGTGGTGATCCGTCATCCACACTGATATGTCTGCCAGACATGCAGAGATGCGATTCGCCGCCTGGTTATCAGAAGGGGGAAAGGAGAAGATTAATTGTGTGTCGTCTGCATAGCAATGATAGGAGAGACCATGTGAGGATATGACAGAGCCAAGTGACTTGGTGTATAGCGAGAATAGGAGAGGGCCTAGAACAGAGCCCTGGGGGACACCAGTGGTGAGAGCGCGTGGTGCGGAGACAGATTCTCGCCACGCCACCTGGTAGGAGCGACCTGTCAGGTAGGACGTAATCCAAGCGTGGGCCGCGCCGGAGATGCCCAACTCGGAGAGGGTGGAGAGGAGGATCTGATGGTTCACAGTATCAAAGGCAGCAGATAGGTCTAGAAGGATGAGAGCAGAGGAGAGAGAGTTAGCTTTAGCAGTGCGGAGAGCCTCCGTGACACAGAGAAGAGCAGTCTCAGTTGAATGCCCAGTCTTGAAACCTGACTGATTAGGATCAAGAAGGTCATTCTGAGAGAGATAGCAGGAGAGCTGGCCAAGGACGGCACGTTCAAGAGTTTTGGAGAGAAAAGAAAGAAGGGATACTGGTCTGTAGTTGTTGACATGGGAGGGATCGAGTGTAGGTTTTTTCAGAAGGGGTGCAACTCTCGCTCTCTTGAAGACGGAAGGGACGTAGCCAGCGGTCAAGGATGAGTTGATGAGCGAGGTGAGGTAGGGGAGAAGGTCTCCGGAAATGGTCTGGAGAAGAGAGGAGGGGATAGGGTCAAGTGGGCAGGTTGTTGGGCGGCCGGCCGTCACAAGACGCGAGATTTCATCTGGAGAGAGAGGGGAGAAAGAGGTCAAAGCACAGGGTAGGGCAGTGTGAGCAGGACCAGCGGTGTCGTTTGACTTAGCAAATGAGGATCGGATATCGTCAACCTTCTTTTCAAAATGGTTGACGAAGTCATCCGCAGAGAGGGAGGAGGGGGGGGGGGGGGGGGGGGGGGGGGGGGGGGGGGGGGGGGGGGGGGGGGGGGAGGGGAGGAGGATTCAGGAGGGAGGAGAAGGTAGCAAAGAGCTTCCTAGGGTTAGAGGCAGATGCTTGGAATTTAGAGTGGTAGAAAGTGGCTTTAGCAGCAGAGACAGAAGAGGAGAATGTAGAGAGGAGGGAGTGAAAGGATGCCAGGTCCGCAGGGAGGCGAGTTTTCCTCCATTTCCGCTCGGCTGCCCGGAGCCCTGTTCTGTGAGCTCGCAGTGAGTCGTCAAGCCACGGAGCAGGAGGGGAGGACCGAGCCGGCCTGGAGGATAGGGGACAGAGAAAATCAAAGGATGCAGAAAGGGAGGAGAGGAGGGTTGAGGAAGCAGAATCAGAAGATAGGTTGGAGAAGGTTTGAGCAGAGGGAAGAGATGATAGGATGGAAGAGGAGAGAGTAGCGGGAGAGAGAGAGTGAAGGTTGGGACGGCGCAATACCATCCGAGTAGGGGCAGAGTGAGAAGTGTTGGATGAGAGCGAGAGGGAAAAGGATACAAGGTAGTGGTCGGAGATTTGGAGGGGAGTTGCAATGAGATTAGTGGAAGAACAGCATCTAGTAAAGATGAGGTCAAGCGTATTGCCTGCCTTGTGAGTAGAGGGGGAAGGTGAGAGGGTGAGGTCAAAAGAGGAGAGGAGTGGAAAGAAGGAGGCAGAGAGGAATGAGTCAAAGGTAGACGTGGGGAGGTTAAAGTCACCCAGAACTGTGAGAGGTGAGCCATCCTCAGGAAAGGAACTTATCAAGGCGTCAAGCTCATTGATGAACTCTCCAAGGGAACCTGGAGGGCGATAAATGATAAGGATGTTAAGCTTGAAAGGGCTGGTAACTGTGACAGCATGGAATTCAAATGAGGAGATAGACAGATGGGTCAGGGGAGAAAGAGAGAATGTCCACTTGGGAGAGATGAGGATTCCAGTGCCACCACCCCGCTGGCTCGATGCTCTAGGGGTATGCGAGAATACGTGGGCAGACGAGGAGAGAGCAGTAGGAGTAGCAGTGTTATCTGTGGTAATCCATGTTTCCGTCAGCGCCAGGAAGTCTAGGGACTGGAGGGTAGCATAGGCTGAGATGAACTCAGCCTTGTTGGCCGCAGACCGGCAGTTCCAGAGGCTGCCGGAGACCTGGAACTCCACGTGGGTCGTGCGCGCTGGGACCACCAGGTTAGAGTGGCAGCGGCCACGCGGTGTGAAGCGTTTGTATGGCCTGTGCAGAGGGGAGAGAACAGGGATAGACAGACACATAGTTGACAAGCTACAGAAGTGTTGTTTCTTGTATTATTGTCTCTTGTGTCTTTAGAGAACTGTTTCACTTTGATATCCTTTTTCTTCTGTCCTGATTTTCTCTTTCTTTTCTTCTGTTAACTAGATATTCTTTGTTATTCTTCGTTAGCTAGCTAGCTTCTTCCAAAAGAGTCCCTAGCAACTGCTTAGCAACTGGTAAACAATTCAGCTAGCTAAGATAACTACAATTTTATGAAAAATAGTAACTTTTTTCAAAAGCCTATCTTCTTTGTTTGTTGCTTGTTTTTTCTCCTATTCAGTCTTGCAGTTTTCTTTTGATTTTTTCCGATGTACTTCACTCTAAAAACCATGTAAATTTCAATATTTGTAGGAGCTCATTTTTCAGCAGCTGCTGCTCAATTTGGAATTCCGGAACAGCCAAGCTGTCTTCATCAGGGTATGATGACCGATCGCTACCAGCACCTGCCCGCCCCTCCAGCATCACTACTCTGGACGGTTCTGATTTAGAATATGTGGACATGTACAAATACCTAGGTGTCTGGTTAGACTGTAAACTCTCCTTCCAGACTCACATTAAGCATCTCCAATCCAAAATTAAATCTAGAATCGGCTTCCTATTTCACACCAAAGCATCCTTCACTCATGCTGCCAAACATACCCTCGTAAAACTGACTATCCTACCGCTACTTGACTTCGGCGATGTCATTTACAAAATAGTCTCCAACACTCTACTCAGCAAATTGGATGCAGTCTATCACAGTGCGATCCGTTTTGTCACCGAAGCCCCATATACTATCCACCACTGCGACCTGTATGCTCTCGTCTCGCATCATATTTGTCGCCAAACCCACTGGCTCCAGGTCATCTATAAGTCTTTGCTAGGTAAAGCCCCGCCTTATCTCAGCTCACTGGTCACCATAGCAGCACCCACCCGTAACACACGCTCCAGCAGGTATATTTCAATGGTCACCCTCAAAGCCAATTCCTCCTTTGGCCAGCTTTCCTTCCAGTTCTCTGCTGCCAATGACTGGAACGAATTGAAAAAATCACTGAAGCTGGAGACTCATATCTCCCTCACTAACTTTAAGCACCAGCTGTCAGAGCAGCTCAGAGATCACTGCACCTGTACATAGCCCATCTGTAAATAGCCCACCATCTGTAAATAGCCCATCCAACTACCTCATCCCCATACTGTTATTTTTTGATGTAGTTGCTCCTTTGCACCCCAGTATCTCTACTTGCACATTCATCTTCTCCATATCTATCACTCCAGTCTCTATCACTCCAGTGTTTAATTGCTAAATTGTTATTATTTCGCCACTATGGCCTATTTATTGCCTTACCTCCCTTATCTTACCTCATTTGCACACACTGTATGTAGACTTTTTTTCTATTGTGTTATTGACTTATGTTTTGTTTATTCCATGTGTAACTCTGTGTTGTTGTTTGTGTCACACTGCTTTGCTTTATCTTTGCCAGGTCGCAGTTGTAAATGAGAACATGTTCTCAGCTAGCTTACCTGGTTAAATAAAGGTGAAATAAAATGTAAATAAAAAGATGTACTTAGTTTTGTTTGGGGTCAATCAAGTAGGAACATCCTAAGTTTAGTTATATAGTTATTTTATTTAAACTAAGCTTTTTACAGCAAACTGTTTTTATTTTATTTTAATCTGTCCCCCAAGTATAGGTTTATCTTTGTGTCGGCCAGAGATCAAGCAATACACAGAGACGCGTCCTAAAGCATCATAAGTGACACCAAAGTAAATCTCTCAAATGAGCTGTGCCCACAAACCAACTCAAAAGCACTGTTAGGCTTGTCCTGCCTGGGCATTTGATTATGACGTAGAGAGGAATGGGAGGCATCCTTACAAGAGAGCAGTTAGTCCCCTCGCCTGTTTGCTCACACCATTCATGGCTGTCACACCGCATCAACAACATGAATAGCATGGTCTAAAAAGAAATGATTTTACTCACAATGTTGTCCTCAAAGCTTGCAGAGAATTAAGTGCTGGAAGAATGACAGAAAGCAATTTTGCGCCCAATCCAAGTCCCTAACTGTCCCGAGCTGTCAAAGTGGCATGTAGTTGCTCCTGTGGAGATTAACCAAGGATTATGTAATTTCAGATTCAATTTAACTATGAGGGTTTACAGATTTGATGTTATTATGTGAATGGATTATGTGAATGGATTACTTTTGAAAGGTTTTACCCTGGTTTATGGACCTAGTTTCTGGGATGGGAATCTTCGTTTTTAGTGACTTCAGCTCTTTGTAGCTCTTTGTTTTTACATGGAAACAGATGTAATGCAACATAATTTGGCAAATATACATTTCACTTCTATAATTGTTTGGTAATATTTATTGGTTTATTCATTTTTGAGGGCATGGTTGAATAAAATCATTTTTGCTTTTGTATTTTCTGCAACAGCGACACTGCATGCTAAACTGCAGTGACCTTGTGATTTGGGAGAGGCCTAATGTTATGAAGCAGATGACAAATCGTGTTGCGTTTGCACTGGGCCACCCTGTCACTTATAATTTAATGACTTGACACACATGTCCTTTGGTGGTTATCAAAGGGGGCATAGTTGTACAGGGCACTGGAAAACCAGGAAGGCATTGAAGTGGCCCTTTGTTTCACAGCAGTGAATCCCTTGGTGTGTGACCAATAGGATAATTTCTTAATTTCCCAGCGTAGAGGAAGCAGGCAGCCAACTGAATGTAAAGCTTGTCTTTAGGGAGAGTAGCTGATTGCTAAAGGTCACTGTATTTCAAGTCAAGACCCAAAAAACACAGAGAGAATGAACCTTTGTTGTTGCAACAGAACATCCATGAAAACATGAGAGGAATGTCAACCTGTTTCAACCCGCCATACAGTATTTCATATAGTAAATAGCATTTGAGTTTACTGCACAACCCTGAGAATATGACTGTCTGGAAGTTCCATTCGTCTCTTTGTTTTGTTTACCAGTAACAAGGCTTCTATTGTGACATTTCTTCTGTAAAATGTTGACACCTCATTAAATGTAGCACCCACCTAGTGGCTTGTGTTGATGTTGTTTCCTTGAGCAAAAGTATTTCAGTGCGCGTGTATGTCCCCTCCAGTCAGTAGTATACCCTTCATGCTGAAGGTCAGAAGCAGGGCTGTCACCTCATCACACTGGGGGATGTACAGACTCTAGTCCAGCCTGCTGGTTGCCGTTCTGTCTCATTTAGCAGTCATTCTCTGTGGTAATGATAGAACATTAGGCAAGTCGCTAATACAGCAGCATGGTTGGATATGCACCCACTAAAAAGCCTTGCTCTGTCATGTCCCTCGTGTTTGCTCTTTATGCAAAGGCTCTGCACATCACAGGAGGTTGGTGGCACCTTAATTGGTTTCCATGTGTTTGATGCCATTCTATGTGCTCCGTTTCAGCCATTATTGTGAGCTGTCCTCCCCTCAACAGCCTCCACTGCTGCACATATGGGTCTTTCTATAAACTAGGGTACGAATGAGGATTTCCTACAGCTGGACAACTTGTTACAGCTTTTGAAAAAAAAAATCTGCAGATTTTTTTCATGTCATTACATTAAGATATAAGGGGAGATCATAGTTATATTCAATTAAATTGATGAGTTGATTAAAACCCTTTCTCACGGTTGGTGTCTTGAAGGATTTGTCCAAAATCGTGGTACATAAAACGTGTATTTTCTGTACATGCATTTGTGGCAGTGCAAGTTGTCATTATATCATATATTAAGCATTAATCAGTTACATTGAACTTGAACCCTGTAAGAATCCTGGATCTAGCAGTCTGACATAGTAACATTTCCTGTCTCCTTATGTTACAGGGTGAAAGCTGTTTTCATGCGCACACAAAACCCCCCCAAAATGTATGCGATTGCAAAATCGAATGCTTCTTAAAATCCGATATTTTGTGCTTGAAAAGTCATTGTAATTATTTTTGACAATGTATAAGTTCTCTTGATCCCTTATAATTATCTGCGATTTCATTTTATATCCGTTTTTGTGATAGATGTGGCCACCTTTGTTTGTTTCCCGCGCTTCAATTGAAGGGTGTTGCGCTACTCCGTTACATCTAATGCTGGCTTCAACTCGGCTTTCCATACAAATCCTTCCATAACAAAAGGAACCTGATTTCTCATTATAAAAACAGCGATGGTGAGATTCAAATGGTGAGATTAATGCTATCGCTATTCAAGGCTTTATTACAGTAGTTGTGCCTGTGTCGGCCACATAGGCTACAGTACAGAACGGCCCTATATGTACAATTATATAAATTGTAAAATTGTATAATATTGAGGTCCTTGAAAATTCAGTGGCGTGTATTCATGGATGCCAAGGGAAGCTAGGCTTCCCCAAAAACTACATTCAAATACAAATGTTACCTTTCGTCTCTCTGTTTCATAATTTTCCTTCAATTCGCTAAGAGGCTGAATTTATCTCACAGGAGAAATCATCCGAGCGATTGAAACAGCGCCCCTCTGTCTCTCTACGTGTAGACCATCTATCTGATGCTGTCTGGTCCAAATGAGTATGACATTGTTTGCTGTCGGTAGCACTGAACGCAAGGGAAGCCAGCAAGCATCTGGTCTCCCTTGATAAAAAACTATAAGAAATTAGCAAATCAGTGTTGAGCTTAACTGAGGGGTTTCAACTATGAATGGTCCTGGCGCACCAAAAAAAAGTGTCAAGTGAAGCCAGTGAATCCCATATCCTTTTTTTAATTTCTTTTTTTAAACTTTATTATTTCCCGCAAACCCTACACCCTTCCACGAATTGGAGTAAACTAATAAACACTTAGGCTTCTACCTTCAGTTTATACATTTTATACACATTTTACAGACAATCTATTTTACAATAGTTATATTTTCTTTGTTTGTTCCTCTATTTCTGATCCAGTTTGATTTCTATTTGTAACTGTGCTATTTCACAAAATTTCTGAACCTATATACATTTTACAGACCCGTATGTTTTACATTGGTTATCTTATTAGTCCCACCCTTCAGCTCCATTCAACCCCTCCCATCGATCTCTCAACATCATCCATTTTGGATTTCTATTTGCAATATATTTTTCAACTGTGCTGCGATGCTTCACAAAAGGTCTGAACCTTTCTATTCTCATAGCTTCTACAGATTGTAAATTAAAAATATATATTTTTTGCTAAAATAATTATTATATAATTGATTGATTGAGTATGGCTTTTCAAATCACCCAGTATTGCTATCTGCAGTGTTAGTTCTAGGCAAATGTTGCAATTCTTCAGCCATTCCTGGACCTGTGACCAAAAACGAGCTACATATGGACAATACCAAAATAAATGACCTAGTGACTCTGCCTCCTCACAGCATAATCTGCAGAGCTGGGAAGATTGTATCCCCCCCATATATATATAACATTCTATTGGTTGCAAGAATCCGGCGTTGTTTTGCGTATCAATTCATAAACCATGTGCCATGGAATGGGTACATCGAAAATCTCTTCCCAACTATTTTGCAATTTATATGGCACAGCTGTCAGTTTTTTGGTCCTTAAATGAAATTGGTATATGTTTTTATTTATCACACTTTTCTTTAACCATTTATGTTCTTTAATACAGGGCCGACATACAAGCTCCCTACTTTTTTCCCCTTCTACTTGCCTCTTCCATTTTTGTGGTAATGCTGCAATTAATTGGTTGTAATTTTGGGTAGAGCAGACATTTCCATGTGTCTGTGTTAGCTGCATGTGTGACATAACTCCACAGTCCTATTTATGATATCATTCAAAAAAATTATACCTTTTTTTTAAATTTCTTTGAAAAATATGATTTTTTTGATCAATTAGTATATTTCAGTTTAACAACAATATTTGTTGTATTATTTGTTCTGTCTTTTCAGGTGGATTAAACTGAAATTGCAACCAACTTTCTAAGCCTTGTTTAAAAAATAACGATATTTTAGAGAGGATTTCCTTTTCAAACAACCGAAAGTGAGCAGGTGTAGTCTGAATAAAGGGAAAAAGGCCATTCTTGAACATAGGATAAGACATTCCTACCAATTTACTAGAGAACCAGTTTGGATTTAAGTCTAACTTTTGTATGACTGATGCCTTTAGTGAGAGGTCTAATGCTTTAATATTTAATCATTTCTGCCCTCCGAATTCATATCCGTTATATAAATAGGCCCTTTTAATTTTGTCTGGCTTGCCATTCCAAATAAAATTGAATATTTTTTATTCATATCTTTTAAAAAGCAGGTCACTAGGTGTAGGCAAAACCATAAGCAAATAGGTAAACTGTGATATGGCTAAAGAGTTAATCAGGGTGTTTTTTCCACAAAAGACAGGTGTTTTCCTTTCCATGGTAGCAAGATCTTATCTATTTTTGCTAACTTTCTATAATTTTGGGGGGGAGTGAGATCATTTCTTTCTTTTGGGATTTGTATACCGAGTATACTCCGTCAGACCATTTAATTGGTTAACTACACGGTAATATTAAAATTAGCATTTTTTTGTGATCCAATACGTAATATAGTACATTTATCATCATTTGGTAATCCCATATCTTTTAGTTGTCACTGTATTAGACTAAGCAGAGATGATTTGATGATGTTGAAATGTTGAAGTTGAAATGGTGCTGGAATAGTGGAGACAGCTCCTGTTTTCTTTGCGACTTGCGGTAACTCTCTGTGGCGGGGTTACATTTAAGTGCTTGAGTCCCTCAAATTCCTTGAATTTGACTTGCAGGGTTGATACAATCAGGCTGTATGAACCCTGCTTAAAGAATGTATAGTCCTAAGCCTATGTTGTTTTATAGGTGAAGTTATGGGCCTTCAATAATAAAATCAAAAAATGAAATGCACTGCATTATGTGGGTTGAATGCTGTAACAACACAGAATAAAACAATGAATAAAAGTCCCTTGATGGTAGTGACTGTCCATTACTGCTTATCACTTATTCACCATCATTTATTCACATGACTTTAATAACATATTTCAGTTGTTGTGTATATTACATTTGTTTAATTTGATGACATTCCAAGTCATCATCTCATCTCTATAGAGCTGCTGCCTATGTTGTCTGAGAAAATCACTATTTTGTAGCTCTTCAAAGTAAATAAGGCATACTTTTATGACTGCTGAATACCAACTATCAATCATTTAGATCATGTATTTTCAGCTAGAGATACCTCATGAAGCAACAGCTGCTCTCTATATCACCTCACGATCGCCCATTCTATGTTTCTTTTATGCCTGCTATGGAAGACCATTGCAGGCATAAAAGAAACATAGACCGGACAAGTAGGTATGCAATGGATTATGGTCATTGTAGTTAATTACCATGTTTTATGCGCTAAACGATGTATAATATTGTCCTGTTGGAAACTACAATTTCCACTACAATAGTCACTAGCATCTGCTTAAAAACAAAAGAGAACTGTGCTATGTGCGCATTGATTTGATAGGAAAAAAATTAACTAAATGGAATTAAAATAATTGAACTGATGTTGGTCAATTAGTTGTTTGAAAAACAAAAAATAACTGAAATTCCGATTAATCAATCAGCACTATAGAAGACATCCATGATGGATCTCTGCCAGCGCCGCCCTAATAGCTTTTCTACCTTTATCTCTCTCAGATGGGTTCAGTAAAGCATTCTGGGTATGGTCACTTCTACCTACGGTAGATAAGGCGCCGATGTGAGGAGGGTCGCATGGAGCTGGTTTCTGTACCTTTCACCTGAAGGGTGGTGCATCAAATCCCTGGTTCTCTCATGCTGTAGGTTGCTCTTGAAATCAGAAATACACCTTTATGAATGAGAGGAGAAATACTGTATTCTTTCTGGATGTAACAAATGACAAGGATGATTGCAAACAAATCATGTTACAAAGGCATCTGATTGTGATTGCCCACTCCTAGTGTCAGGGGAGGTGTGTTTCTTTGGTTTGCTTGAGGGCTCATCACTGGTTTACTATGAATTAAAAAATATATAGACCCCCAACAAACATCTTTACATGACTCTGTTTAGTGTTATCTCCTGGATTGCCTTGAAGGCTCAGTGAAGGTCTGGTGTGGACGTGATGAAACATACAGCACTTGGATGTAGTGGAAAATTGAAAAGTTATTTATTTTAATGCAACTTGTAGTGTGGGAACCCATTAGATCAGGCCCTGATTTATGATGAGGAATGTTGCCAACCCAGCTTTTTGTGTTTTTGGAAATGTACCAATGCCTAGAGTGTGGCACCTGTCACTGAATGCATATTTTGGTGGCCCATTTCTCTCGCTGCTAAACTCACTCAGACTAAATGCATTAGTTGGGGTTGGAGTTACGCTTCTACTTTACAATAGGTCATTTTTCTCAGTAAGAAAGTGTAGCACATACCCTCACAACAGAATAAATGCCACACAATTGGTGTCATATGGAGGATTAGCATAGAAACAATAACTCATTCTTTGGCATCTGCACAGCCCTGATAGTGATGCACTAGTCACTCTCAGCTCACGCAACACAACGTGGAGTCAGGCTGTCTGTGGGGCAATGACTCAATGTCTTTAGACTGCATCATCAGCCCTCAAGAGCTAACATTTATTTTGTTTTACTACTGCCTTTTATCTTGCCACGGATCACTCTGTTGGAGACTCCCACAGCCCATATTATCATAGCATGTCTATGTTTGTCCTAAAGACCTCACATCACCAGTTGAACACATTAGCATTGCTGGCAATATGTCTTTCACACAGTGAACAATGCTTCCTTGGCATTATTAGTGCAATAACCATAAGATTTCTTCCTGGAGAGGCTGTTATGTACCCCTGAGCCTGTTAAGAGTTTTCTTTCAGCTTGCTCCATTTTATATGGCCTTTTAAGATATCCTTAGTAGGTACACCTTAACAGAAGGTCATGTCAGACAGGTTTCATGTGGAAGGCTCCCTGTACTGTATTAGTGGTAATAGAGGATCCAGATTCATAGAGGGTCCAGATTAAGCACACAGTCTGTCTGGATACGTGGCTCTCTGGAAACAATGGACCGGGCTGTGCTGGGGTTGGTTATTAGCTGAGCCCTGCCTCTCTGTCTCTCGGCTCCAAGCCTTCCTCCATCCCAGAACAGCTTTGCCCTTCACTGGCCCATAGAATTTGGCCTGTTGTTTGTAAAATATGCGTCGACACCCTCGGTGGCTAATTGTTCCAGTTCTATTGCACACTCTGTTTTGCATAATTTCCACTCTAACTGAGCAGATAACATGATAACCCCCTGTGAGAGGTGCCTGCATTTCAACCCCTCCAGCTGCTTCTTCTCTCCACCTTCCCTCAGCCCAGCTTTGTTCATGAGCCCTGTTCAGGAACCGGTTATCAGAATTTTTCATTGGTGCTTTTCTTGACATGAAACATTTTCTATTTATTATTTTTAACACCGGCTTGCTTGTAAAACGGTACTTTTGGCTGCCACTTTAATTTGCTGACACAAATAAAACAGCTGGTGAAGGTATTGTGTGTAGGGATGCACAATATATCTGTGAACATATCGGAATCGGACGATATTAGCTAAAAATGCCAAGATCAGTATCGGCCCGATGTCTAGTTTAACGCCGATGTGCAAAACCGCTGACGTGCATACCTATATAACGTAGGTACATGACGTAATGAAGCCACGTAAAATTTTGCACTACACGTGCAACACAGAATTCCTAACCTAGCCCACAACGTCTGCTATGTGGATCGAGCAGTCAACAAGTTGAACAGTCATTTGAAAGAGTAAGAACATTTCAGCGAGACAACTCAAAGGCGAAATCCATTAACGCCAAGATAATGGAATTCATTGCCCTTGACAACCAACCGTTCTCTGTCGTGGGTGATGTTGGCTTTCGCGACTGGTCGAGCACCAGTACACACTACCAAGTGAGCTATTTTTCAGGTGTTGTCCTACCAGATTTACACAGTAATAGTGTCACTGCTATTAGCTTCATGACATACTATGGAACGCCGTTTGTGTCTTTGTGTGTCAAAAAAGATACACGTCAAAGTGCATTAAATAAGCTTTTAATTGGACACTTCAAATAACACAGTTCTATTATAGAATGTTGTGTGTTCTGAATTTGTACGTGCAAACCAAGCACCAACACTACTATCAGTAGCACTGTCAAAGCTGTACAAAAAGTCTGCAAACAAGCAAACACCGGCCACGAACAATGTGTTTACAATACCGCGTTGGTAATAAAGCATTATTTGTTCGACCGCAACTTCTGGGGTAGCTAGGTAGCTTTAGCTTGGTACCTAGCTAGCACCAATACAACCAGCCTGAAAACAATGATCAGTAGAACTGCAGCTATTTCCATTTTTCTTAGCAATGATGTAGGAATCCTTGTGAGTAAGTATTAGCTAGGTAGCCACTTGTTGTTCACCTATTGAAATTGAACGTCAGTTCATGAAAATAAATAGCTAGCCAGCTACTTAACGCTGTTACCCAAAGCTAACGTTATAAGCAGCCAGCTAGCTTCATCTGGCTAGTGAGGCTCGACCGAACTGGGTTATGTGTTGTGAAGCTAGCCACAATAAGGATTAGAGACAATAGTGGAATTTGCGGTTTGCCTTCAAAGTAAAAGTACCTCTTTGAAAGTGATGCAGAACGTTACAATTGGTGGAATCATGCCATATTTAGACTAGATAATGTTAAACAAGGTTGGAATGTGAAGCAATGAAATGGGTATCAGTCTACTCGGTGACACCCACAGAACACAACTGTAAAGAGTTTCCGCAAATATTAGCATTGTAGCTCTTATCGCGGGACTGTGACTGTGAAATCACCTCCCCAATCAGTCAATTATGTGTATTGACATTCATATTGCACTGTACAGCTTTACCTAAGTATTTGGGATCAATGAAATGGGGTAACAGTCTACTTAATACCCAATATATTTTTTCCCAACGTCCTTCTCAGAGTTATTAGGCTCCAAAACATCGACACCGTATATTTTTTATTTTTTTTGCCCCTCTGGAATAGTTTTCAATACACATAGGTTGACAATAAATGTGGCTCAATTCACAGTTGTTTCAGAGTCCTGCAATAAGAGCTATGACACTAATGTTCTCTGGGAGTCACTGAGTAGACTGATACCCCATGTCATTGATCCACAATCCAAAGGCAAGGCGGTACAGTCAAATAAGTATGCCACCAATGCTATTGTAAAGTATAATACATCCAGTGTGATTTCAACTGATTTTTGTAATTAACAAATTATTGTCTTTTGTTGATTTTATATAACAACATTCCAACCTCTTTTAGCATGATCTATTCAATTATGGCATAATTCTACTATTTGTATTTATTTGCATCACTGTCAATGACATACTTTTATTTTGAAGGCTAATTTGCAAAGTCCACTACTGTGGCTAATTCCTATTGTGGCTAGCTTCACATAGATGTGTCTGACCACCATTAATCAAATAAGAACTGTCTTATAAATTAGGGTTATTTTAGATGATGACACCTAGCTATATAATTAGCTAGCTAACTATAGCAACTGAAACAGATTATGTCGTTTTGCTATGTTTTTGGGGAAGAACATTTTTGCATCCATGAGCTAGCTAGCTTTTTTTATGACCAGCACTGTAGGTGCGCGATACAACTTTATCAGCATCATAGCATACGTATCGATGAATCGTTGTGACATATGAAATACAAGTGATAGTGTAACATATGTCTAGTAACTACGTAAAACATCTATGAGCTCGTTAAATTATTATGTGATGTGCAGTCATATTCAGGTCCTGATTGGTCAACAAGCTTATTTGACACGTCAAATAGTGTTATTTGACATGTCAAATAGTTTGACGTGTATCTTTTTTGACACACAAAGACCCAAACTGTGTTCCATAGAAATCCTGGTTGAGAATGAAACGACTGAACAAATGAACAATGAAACAGCACAGCAAGTAAGTGAAAGAAATAGGTTTTGATTATGTTTTGCTGGTAATAGGGACATACGTAAACGCAAACAAAATAACTTTTTGGTCAGTGTGTGTGTGTGTGTGTGTGTGTGTGTAACCTTTATTTAACTAGGCAAGTCAGTTAAGAACAAATTCTTATTTACAATGGTGGCCAAACCCGGAAGACGCTGGGCCAATTGTGCGCCGCTCTGTGTGATACAGCCTGGATTCGGGATACAGCCTGGATTCGAATGTGATACAGCCTGGATTCGAATCAGGGACTGTAGTGATGCCTCTTGCACTGAGATGCAGTCCTTTAGACCGCTGCGTCCATGTGTGTGTGTCAACTATTTAACTATACTAGAATGCTTAAAAGGCCGCAAAAATTTTAAATATCGGTAATTGGTAAAGGTATCGGGTTTTTTGGCAAGGAAAATATTGGATATCAGTATCAGCCAAAAATGTCATCTCGGTGCATCACACAAAGAAAAAAGAGCACACAGGAAGCAGGGCAGCAAGAGGGGCTTTCTGAAGAATGAGGGCATTCACTGGGAAATTGTGATCTTTTGACTGTAAAAAGGTAATTTCCCCCCCCCCCTTGACGCATGGCTCCAGCGGTGCGCCGACACCGGCCTCTGGGACAACCCGGAGGGCGAGGCGCAGGGCGATCCGGCCGGCGATGGTGGAACTCCCGCAGCAGTTCAGGGTCCAACACATCCGCCAACGGAACCCAGCACCTCTCTTCCGGACCGTACCCCCCCCCCCCACTCCACGAGGTACTGAAGGCCCCTTGCCCGACGCCTCAAATCCAGGATGGAACGGACGGAGTACACCGGGGCCCCCTTGATGTCCAGAGGAGGCGGAGGAACCTCCCGCACCTCAGACTCCTGGACGGGACCAGCCACCACCGGCCTGAGGAGAGACACATGGAACGAGGTGTTAATATGGTAATCGGGGGGAAGCTGTAACCTGTAACATACCTCGTTCATTCTCCTCGGGACTTTAACCTCTTACATCTAGACGTTCCGCTAGCGGAACACCTGCTCCGATATCCAATGATGGGTGTGGCGCGAAATACAAACTCCTCTAAAGTCCCCCACATCATAGTTCTGCTCCGCCAGGCTGAGCTTCTTCGAGAAGAAAGCACAGGGGCGGAGCTTCGGTGGCGTGCCCGAGCGCTGAGAGAGCACGGCTCATATCCCAGCATCGGACGCGTCCACCTCCACTATTGAACGCCAAAGAGGGATCCGGATGGGCCAGCACGGGAGCCGAGGTAAACAGAGCTCTTAGGTGCCCAAAAGCACTGGCCGCCTCAACCGACCACTGCAGACGTACAGGACCCCCCTTCAGCAGTGAGGTAATGGGAGCAGCCACCTGGCCAAAACGGTAGTAATTGGCAAACCCTAAAAATCTCTGCACCTCCGTTACCGTGGTGGGAGTTGGCCAATTACGCACGGCTGCAATGCGGTCACTCTCCATCTCCACCCCTGATGTGGAAATGCGATACCCTAGGAAGGAGACGGCCTGCTGAAAGAACAGGCATTTCTCAGCCTTGACGTACAGGTCATGCTCCAACAGTCGTCCAAGTACCTTGCGCACCAAGGACACATGCTCGGTGCATGTAGCGGAGTATATCAGAATGTCATCAATATACACCACTACACCCTGCCTGTGCAGGTCCCTGAAAATCTTGTCTACAAAAGATTGGAAGACTGATGGAGCATTCATCAACCCGTACGGCATGACGAGATACTCATAATGCCCTGAGGTGGTACTAAACGCCGTCTTCCACTCGTCTCCCCCCCGGATACGCACCAGGTTGTACGAACTCCTGACATCCAGTTTAGTGAAGAAGCGCACCCGGTGCATTGACTCAATCGCCGTGGCGATAAGAGGTAGCGGGTAACTGTACCTCACCGTGATTTGATTGAGACCTCGATAGTCAATGCACGGGCGCAGACCTCCATCCTTCTTCTTCACAAAAAATAAACTTGAGGAGGCGGGTGAAGTGGAGGACCGAATGTACCCATGACGCAGGAATTCGGAGACATATGTCTCCATAGCCACCGTCTCTGCTTGCGACAGGGGATACACGTGACTCCTGGGAGGTGCAGCGTCTACCAGGAGATTTATCGCACAATCCCCCCGTCGATGGGGTGGTAATTGAGTCGCCTTCTTTTAACAGAAGGAGAGAGCCAAATCGGCATATTCTGGGGGAATGCGCATGGTGGAGACCTGGTCTGGACTTTCCACCGTGGTAGCACCAACGGAAACCCCTACACACCTCCCCCGAGCACTCTCGCGACCACCCCGTGTGAGCCCTCTGTTGCCAGGAAATGTTATGATGAGCCAACCAGGGAAGGCCTAGTACCACGGGAAACGCAGGAGAGTCAATGAGGAAGACACTGATTCTCTCCTCTTGACCCCCCTGCGTCTCCATGGCCAGGGAGATAGTGGCTTCCCTGATTAGCCCGGACCCTAATGGTCGACTATCCATAGCGTGTACTGGGAAAGGTCTAACCACAGGAATAATGGGATCCCTAAACTAAGGGCGAACGCTCTGTCAATAAAGTTCCCAGCTGCGCCTGAATCGACGAGCGCCTTATGCTGGGAATGCGGGGAAAACTCAGGAAAACAAACAGGTACAAACAGGTGGACAAAAGTCTGCTCCACTCTCAACTCTGGATGAGAGTGGTGCAGACTCACCTGGGGTGACGCCAGAGTGCCCTGCCTGCTGCCTCGACTCCCAGAAGGACCAACCCGGCACCGACCGACAGTGTGCCCTCTGTGGCCACAGATGGTGCACGTGAAGGTCCCTCCTCCAAACTCCCTACGCGCGACATGTTGAGAGGCAGGGGGTTCCTTGGTGCCACTTTAGCCCCACCATTGTTTTCCAAGCCCCAGGAGAGATCATTTACCACTGATTAATCCAGCCATGAAAATGCAGAAAGTGGTTTGGCCCTGGAGACTGGCTCTCTGTGCATGCAGGCGTGAGAGGCGCACCGCAGCTTTGCGTGTCAATGCTTTGATGGAGGCCCGAGGAGCCGCAATCTCAATAAATGATTCAGACAGACCAGGCTCTCCCTCACAGAATCCAGTCTACCAGGACAAATCTGGCCCACACTAGGTGAGGCCCCTGTACATACATTAAGTTGTGTATGTAATTAATGATTTGTTTATAAAAAGCGGTTATCATAGAGCTTTGACACACTTGTTAATTATGTATCATTATTGAACTTGAAGCACTTAAGCACTGGAAGTTTACCTATGTCATTTAGGTAGTGTGGATCCTCTCTCCCTGAAGAGTTGATTTATCGTCTGTGTTCTGCACATGCATACTCACGTTTCATATAAAGCTATATTTAATATTCTGCTTAATTGAGCATGCAAAAGCTTCTATGGACGCTCATGCTAAGTATTATGTGTGGTTTATATTACATGTACATGTAGTCTCTTTGTTGCTTTCAGTCCGTCCCCACTCCCCAACTTCTGTTGCTTTGCTTGTTTTTCTGCTTCTTCCTGTTTCTGGGGCAAATCCATACTTTGCCTCGTTCCTATTGTGTTTTGATGGCCCACTTTCTGCCTGGTGAGGGTGAACGGCTTGCTATTTCTCCAGGCAGAGCTGGTGGGAACCCTGGGTGCTGATAGGAGGCTGCAGGAATTCGTTCCTGGACAATACAACCTAATTATCTCAACATGCAACACCTTTCTGGAGGTTCCAGTACATGTAGACACAGTAAGCTCTGATGAAGGCCAAGAGGCCGACATGTAAGCTTCAATAAAAAAGTAATACTAGCAAAAGCAGTGTGCGGGTTTGTCTTTTCTTTAACAGTAAGTTAATGCATTGTTCCCATGCAACTGCAACACGATACACTATATAGCCAAAAGTATGTGGACATCTGCTCGTCGAACATCTCATTCCGAAATCATGGTTATTAATATGGAGTTGGTCCCCCTTTGCTACTATAACAGCCTCCACTCTTCTGGGAAGGCTTTCCACTAGATGTTGCTGCGGGGACTTGCTTCCATTCAGCCACAAGAGTATTAGTGAGGTTGGGCACTGATGTTGGGCTATTAGGCCTGGCTCGCAGTCGCCATTCCAATTCATCCCAAAGGTGTTTGATGGGGTTGAGGTCAGGACTCTGTGCAGGCCAGTCAAGTTGTTCAACACCGATCTCGACAAACCATTTCTGTATGGACCTCGCTTTGTGCACAGGGACATTGTCATGCTGAAACAGGAAAGGGCCTTCCCCAAACTGTTGCCACAAAGTTGGAAGCAGAGAATCGTCTAGAATGTCGTTGTATGCTGGTATGCTATAGCTTTAAGATTTCTCTTCACTGGAACTATGGGGCCTAGCCCGAACCATGAAAAACAGCCCCAGACCATTATTTCTCTTCCACCAACTTTACAGTTACCACTATACATTGGAGCAGGTAGAGTTCTCCTGGCATCTGCCAACCCCAGATTTGTCCGTCGGACTGCCAGATGGTGAAGCGTGATTCATCACTCCAGAAAGGGCGTTTCCACTGCTCCAGAGTCCATTGGCGGCAAGCTTTACACCACTCCAACCGATGCTTAGCATTGCACATGGTGATCTTAGGCTTGTGTGCGGCTGCTCGGCCTCCCGACAAACAGTTATGGTGCTGACGTTGCTTCCAGAGGCAGTTTGGAACTTGGTAGTGAGTGTTGCAACCGAGGACAGATTATTTTTACTCGCTATGCCCTTCAGCACTCGGTGGACGTTTCCACTTCACAATAACAGTTCTTACAGTTGACCGAGGCAGGTATAGCAGGTCAGAAATTTGACAAACTGACTTGTTGGAAAGGTGGCATCCTATGACGATGCCACGTTGAAAGTCACTGAGCTCTTCAGTAAATCCATTCTACTGCCAATATTTCTCTATGGAGATTACATGGGTGTGTGCTCGATTTTATACACTTGCCAGCAATGGGTGTGGCTGAAATAACCAAATCCACTAATTTGAAGGGGTGTCTGCATCCTTTTGGCCATGTTTTGTATATCAGATGTGTGATAGCTTTTTTGAATCATGTAGTCATAGTAACAAACAATCTCCTGTTAACCCGGCTCTTTTGGTTTTAAAGGGGAAATCTGCGACTGGTACATCCATTTTTTAACTTTTAAATGAATTATATATACCCAATAATTATTGAACAATGTAACTTATAAATGCCTCATGAGCTTAGTTCAACTCTCTTACCTCATCAGAACCTAGCGGACTAAACTCAACTCCATGATTTACGATGGAGTTGAGTGGTGACCAGTGTTGGCGGACTGGAGCGCCGACGTCACGTAAAATCAAATATTTATCCAAAACTACAAACTTCAGCACCCAAAGAATAGCCCACATGTCCACATGACATTTCCCTGGTTACTGGTCAGAACCTAAATATAAGCATGTTTTTGTCAGTTTGTAAATAATGTAATTGTAAAAACAAACACTGTCTGGCCTCAAAACATGGTTAAAACTATCATTTTGATCTCATGGATGGTCAGTCCTTGCATTCATAGCTCTGTCTATGAATTTGAGATTCCTCCAGCCCCATCCTTTAGCCATTTACCAAAACAGAGGTGGAGTGCCCACTTTGTTATTGTTTGAACAGATTTCTCCTTTCTCTTTTATGTGAGCATTAGATGTCAAATCGACAAATATAAATTATTTGTCGATTTGACATCTAAATGCAGATTAATATCTGCATTTCTTAGATGTAACTTGTAGTTTTCTGTTAATGAGTACAGGCATCAGGCATCGGACCTATGCTGATGTCTGCCTGTCTGTTTAGCATTTTACCATGACTGATCAGTGTGGATAGTATTGAGTGAGGCATATCACACACATTAAGTCATTATACCGCTCACTAACTGTGGATCCTTTCACTGCTCTGCTAACAGTGCTGCTTTGGCATCATGTAGTACAGTACTTAAGCATTCCAGCCACCCCAAGGAGAGATCAGATCTGCAGAGAGCTTTGATATCATGGGGATTGCATCGTCTGTGGATCTATTGGGGAGGTAAGCAAATTGAAGTGGGCCGAGGGTGTCAGGTAAGGTAGAGGTGATATGATCCATAACTAGCCTCTCAAAGCACTTCGTGATGACAGAAGTGAGTGCTGCGGGGTGATAGTCACTTAGTTAAAGTACCTTTACTTTCTTGGGTACAGGAACATCTTGAAGCAAGTACTGCCCCAACAGATCGACAGACGATGCAATTGCCATCGCACTGCACACTGCCCTACACCGTCTGGATGAGGAATACCTATATAAGAATGCTGTTCATTGACTATAGCTCAGCATTCAACACCATAGTACCTTCCAAGCTCATCATTAAGCTTGGGCCCTGGGTCTGAACCCCTCCCTGTGCAACTGGGTCCTGGACTTCCTGACGGGCCGTTCCCAGGTGGTGAAGGTAGGAAACAACACCTCCACTTCGCTGATCCTCAACACAGGGGCCCCACAAGGGTGCATGCTCAACTCCCTCCTGAACTCATCAAGTTTGCAGACGAAACAACACTAGCAGGCCTGATAACCAACAATGACAAGACAGCCTACCGAGAGGAAGTGAGGGCCCTGGGAGTGTGGTGCCAGGAAAATAACCTCTCACTCAACGTCGAGAGGAGCAGCAGTGGCCCAGTGCAGGTGGACGTTTTAGAGGGAATCTATGGTCTTGTTCCCAGACGTGTGTCTTCCATACATTACAGTATAAACCTGACAGGCGAGGCTATGGGGAAAGTGTGAAGTTGCTGAGTGGAGAATTTGCTCTGTATCCCTGATGCCTTACATTCCCATAACAGCAGAACACAGCGGATCTCTGGAGGGCACTCACTCTCTCAATAAAGCTAAACTGCTTGATAAATGTGTTGCGTGCTAAAGAATTCATTTCATAAATCTAACTTATAATGATCTGCTCTTTACGACTGTCCGATGTTATGTTCTCTGTTTAAAAGAACCTATAGATTTCCTGGGTGATCGTTAAATGTTCTCTACATTACATGGCTGTTACTTGGCTAGAGAACTTGATGGTTGATTTTCTGTTCCAAGCAGAACTGTTTGTGTACTGTATGTAATGTGTTCTGGATGAGTTGCCGGGCGTGCGCTCTGGGCCTCAGACCCCAGGCTGTGATGCTGCTGTTGCTGCGGACTGGTTGAGGTAGCAGGGCCTGAGCTTGAACATTCACACAGGGCTGGCTAGTGGTGGAGTGGGCCTGCTACAATCACTCACACACCCCAGGCCCCGGAGATAAGGAAAGTAATCTGCTAATGAAACCAGAGGAATTATCCCAGGGCTCTACCGCTCCTGTTCCTCTCAGTGCTTTACCCCCCCCCCACCACACACACACACGCACACCAGTCACACTCGAGCCAACAGCATTGTGTTTCCCTTCCCCTCGCTATAAAACAAGTCTATTTAAGTGATTCATCTGAAAGGAAAGTGGGACCCTAAGGAAATAGGGGAGCAGTATGGGAGCAATGATGCTGTTTTAGGCCTGGGGAGTCTTTTGCTGATCAGATTTTTTGTCATTCTATCATTCAGCATACTGTACCTATGAGCTGTAGGCCTATGGCTATCTGCTCCATTCAGATATCTGGCTGCATTTCCATCAACTTTTTGTCTGTCGTGTTGGTGTGAAGCCTTATGCCCTGCAGGACCTCTGGGTTTTTTTTTGGACACACAAGCACGACACAGAATGGGGTTCTTCATCTTTTGTCAGTTAAACAGACCAACCATTTACAGGGAAACATGTTAAGGGTATTGCATGGAAGATATTTTATTGTTTCTGTAGCATTCCCTCCAGGATGATCTATTGTTCAGTAAATTACCGTTTAATGACAAAATTAAGACAGAGAAAACCCATGACAAGAAAACGCTTATAAAGCAGTTTGAGATTGCATAGAATTGTTCCAACTTTTCCCTGCTGTGCTACCACTGCTGTGTACAGTCATATTAGTAAAGGACAGGCATTTTGCCACAGGTTTAGCCAAATATTTGTATGATAAATGAATCATCTACTTGATGTCTCTGTAATTATCATTTGTTGGATGAGCATGCAGTCTGTTTACATGATGTGTGGAAGGAGGGCTCCGTTACTACCCAACTGTAAAAGGGGTAACATAATGCATAGGTTTTCACACCACAGGGCTACTGCCACAACAACCACTGCATATCCCTGTTCACACAATCAAATCATTGTCTTTATCAGAGATGCTATTTGGTTAGTCAATGGTCAGACCAGTAGATTCTATTGGCAGTTTGGTCAGACACCCTTAAACAATCCATGGCCAACCCAACTGAAGAGACGCTGCATTAGTTTTAATTAGGAATTCACCAGCATCATTCATTAGATCCTTTATTCCCGCCACACAATCACACACATCCTGTAATTACAGAGCCTGTTGGAGGGGAATAATGCAGCTGGGCTCTGTGTGGAGGAAAGAGACAACTCAGGAAGGGAGAGAGAGAAGAGAAGGAGAGGGAAAGAGGAGTGCTATGGAATACTAACACACTTGCTGTCTGTAACCAAAGAACGGCTTCCTGTCTGACTCAATGCATCATCGTTCGTCCATATACATCACTGTCTCTCAGCCTTTTTTGCTTTGTCATTGGCTCTCCTTTGGCATGGGTTGCATTCAGAAAGTATTCAGACCTCTTCCCTTTTTCCACATTTTGTGACGTTACAGCCTTATTCTAAAATGAATTAAATGAATTGTTTTCCTCATCAATCTACACACAATACCCCATAATGACAAAGTGAAAACAGGTTTTTAGAAATGTTTGCAAATGTATAAAAACAAAAAAAACAGAAATACCTTATTTACATAAGTAGTCAGACCTTTTGCTATTAAACTCAAAATTGAGCTCAGGTGCATCCTGTTAACATTGATCATCCTTGAGATGTTTCTACAACTTGATTGGAGTCCACCTGTGGTAAATTCAATTGATTGGACATGATTTGGAAAGGCACACACCTGTCTATATAAGGTCCCTCAGTTGACATTGGATGTCAGAGCAAAAACCAAGCCATGAGGTCGAAGGAATTATCTGTAAAGCTCCGAGACAGGATTGTGTCGAGGCACAGATCTGGGGAAGGGTATCAAAAACTTTCTGCAGCATTGTAGGTCCCCAAAAACACAGTGGCCTCCATCATTCTTAAATTGAAGAAGTTTAGAACTACCAAGACTCTTTCTAGAGCTGGCCGCCCGGCCAAACTGAGTTATCGGGAAAGAAGGGCCTTGGTCAAAGAGGTGATCAAGAACCCAATGGTCACTCTGAAAAAGCTCCAGAGTTCCTCTGTGGAGATGGGAGAACCTTCCAGAAGGACAACCACCTCTGCAGCACTCCACCAATCAGACCTTTATGGTAAAGTGGCCAGACAGAAGCCACTCCTCAGTAAAAGGCACATGACAGCCCCCTTGAAGTTTACCAAAAGGCACCTAAAGGAATCTCAGACCATGAGAAACAAGAATCACTGGTCTGATGAAACCAAGATTGAACTCTTTGGCCTGAATGCCAAGCGTCACGTCTGGAGGAAACCTGGCACCATCCCTATGGTGAATTATGGTGGTGACAGCATCATGCTGTGGGGGTGTTTTTCAGCGGCAGGGACTGGGAGACTAGTCAGGATCGAGGGAAAGATGAAAGCAGCAAAGTACAGAGAGATCCTTGATGAAAACCTGCTCCAGAGCGCTCAGGACCTCAGACTGGGGTGAAGGTTCACCTTCCAACAGAACAATGACCCTAAGCACACAGCCAAGACAACGCAGGAGTGGCTTCGGGACAAGTCTCTGAATGTTCTTGAATGGCCCAGCCAGAGCCCGGACTTGAACCCTATAGAACATCTCTGGAGAGACCTGAAATTAGCTGTGCAGTGACACTCCCCATCCAACCTGACAGAGCTTGAGAGGTTCTGCAGAGAAGAATGGGAGAAACTTCCCAAATACAGGTGTGCCAAGCTTGTTGTTTCATATCCAAGAAGACTCAAGGCTGTAATCGCTGCCAAAGGTGCTTCAACAAAGTACTGAGTCAAGGGTCTGAATACAGTACTTATGTGAATGTGATATTTCAGTTTTTTATTTTTAATACATTTGCAAACATTTCTAAAAACCTGTTTTTGCTTTGTCATTATGGGGTATTGTGTGTAGATTGATGAGGGAAAAAACTATTTGATCTATTTTAGAATAAGGCTGTAATGTAACAAAATGTGGAAAGAGTCAAAGGGTCTGAATATTTTCCGAAGGCACTCTATGTAGTACATAATGATGCCTGACAGGATATTTGTGTCAATTCACGAGTGAGAGACTGTTATTTATCTTATTGAAGGATCTGTGTCATTTACTGTATTATCTAATATGCATAATTGATAAGCGAGTGTGTGTCCTTGCACAATGCAACAGCCCTGCGCTTCTAATTTTGCTGCCCGAGCCCAGTAAGCAGGCTTGTCGGGTTGATTTGTGAGCTCGCTGTGAGAGAGCGGTCTAGAAGTGATAGTGGCGATCGCCCATGGCGGTCCTGGAGCCCTTAGTCTTACTGTGGAAAGGTCAGACTGTGACACCTCGAGCACCGCTCTCTTGCTCCGATATTTGTCCGGAGAGTCATGGCTGGCACCAGTAACCCTTCTCTGACAGAGCTCTCTCTTAATGAAGTGTGTTATCTGGAGCCTGAGTAATGACATGGAGGAGACTACTGCTCCCAGGGACACTTCCTCTGCCATCACAGGCCCAATGAGGAGAGCGCGAGTGACTGAAGCTGACTCTAGCAGTCCAAACCGCCTGGCGTGGCCTGAAGCGCTAGGGTCATGCTGTTCTTAATTGTGATGGAGAGGGACAGGATGTCGTCTTGTTCTCTGGACTGGAGAGATCCATCAAGATCCAATAGCAGCAGCAGCCATCAGGTTGTGTCCAGGCCAACAGTAGCATGTTACCCACAGCAGCATGGCCAGACAGCCAGACATTCCCATCAGGCCTCAGTACCCTCTGTGTCAGGAGCTCATTTAGGGAATCCTCTGCTGTTCACCCACACATCACATTGTGCTTGACATGCTTTAATCGGGTGCATTTAAGGTTCACTGCACCCCATCTGTCAGACTACCAAAAATAGACATGCAGAGCTCTGACCACACTGAGGGCATCATGAACGTTTCTGGTTGTTATGCAAATAGGGACAGTGAGAGATGGTAGATACAGTATATGGATGCTGTAGATATACATTTGGATTACCCACATTATTTTCCCGACCAAGTCCACTAAATAGACTTCATTCCATTCTCATACTGCTATAGGGGGATACAGATTCTACATGAACTCAAGCAGAGATTTTCACATCCTTCACTGTGATGATGTTCTGTTAAACTTAGCCCCCACACAGCATTAGGAGGCTGACATGTTATCAATAGCAGTGTGACTGGTTTATCTGACACCTGATATACTTGACCTTGAAGCATGTTCCTTTGAGAGTGAAGACTTATGTTATGAGCTTATGAGTTTGATTGTGAGGAGCATGTGTGTTTACTGACCCCATTACTGAGCTCCATTAAATGGCCCCCAGTGAGCCAGTGGGGAGGGAGTGAGGTGGCACGTGAGGCCTGTTTTTCCCTGGCATGGGGAGGAAGGTGGGGAGGGAGAGCAGTGGAGCCAAAGATGGTAGATAAATGAAGATGTCTTACTCAGGCATGTTTATCATTGGGAAACAATGGTCAAGGTTCCTGTCTATGTAAGTGGGCTTTCTCTTTCGCGTGCGCCTGCTTTCCTGCGTGAGCTCACGGTTCCTCCGTAATCTCTGGCATGCTTACGCAAGAGAGGGAAAACCCACTTACACAGACAGGATTTTATTCTATGGGAAACTGCCCAATAACAGCTGGCTCCAGTCTACTTATTGTCCCATCCCCTCCCCCACCAGAAAAAAATTGCAAGTGGAATGTCTTGCTTTCTCTACCATCTCTGGTGGAGTGATCAGCGCCAACATTAGTCTCTGTTCACTCCCTGGCACTGATTTATCACCTCCTCATCCACATCACAGTTATTAGTTAGACTGGGAGTTGCAATCCTCTTAATATGTCACACACGTCATGCGTAGAAGACACTACATTAGCACCTGCATGTGTACATCCACTTCAGCTATTAAAATGTAATGTACACAATAATACACACACATATATATATATTTAGTCAAATGTTTGGACACACCTACTCATTCAAGGGTTTTTCTTTATTTTTACTATTTTGTACATTGTAGAATAATAGTGAAGACATCAAAACTATGAAATAACACATATGGAATCATGTAGTAACCCAAAAAGTGTTAACCTCTCTAGGGTATGTGGGACGAAATCGTCCCACCTACTCAACAGCCAGTGGAATCCCGTGGCGCGATATTCAAATACCTTAGAAATGCTATTACTTCAATTTCTCAAACATATGACTATTTTACACCATTTTAAAGACAAGACTCTCGTTAATCTAACCACACCGTCCGATTTCAAAAGGCTTTACAACGAAAGCAAAACATTAGATTATGTCAGCAGAGTACCCAGCCAGAAATAATCAGACACCCATTTTTCAAGCTAGCATATAATGTCACAAAAACCAAAACCACAGCTAAATGCAGAACTAACCTTTGATGATCTTCATCAGATGACACTCCTAGGACATTATGTTATACAATACATGCATGTTTTGTTCAATCAAGTTCATATTTATATCAAAAACCAGCTTTTTACATTAGCATGTGACGTTCAGAACTAGCATACCCACCGCAAACTTCCGGTGAATTTACTAAATTACTCACGATAAACGTTCACAAAAAACATAACAATTATTTTAAGAATTATAGATACAGAACTCCTTTATGCAATCGCGGTGTCCGATTTTAAAATAGCTTTTCGGCAAAAGCACATTTTGCAATATTCTGAGTAGATAGCTCGCCATCACGGGCTAGCTATTTTGACACCCACCAAGTTTGGCACTCACCAAACTCAGATTTACTATAAGAAAAATTGGATTACCTTTGCTGTTCTTCGTCAGAATGCACTCCCAGGACTTCTACTTCATCCACAAATGTTGTTTTGGTTCAAAATTATCCATAGTTATGTTCAAATATCCTCTGTTTTGTTCTTGCGTTCAAGACACTATCCGAAGGGTGACGAAGGGTGACGCGCGGACGCGTATCGTGACAAAAAAAATCGAAATATTCCATTACCGTACTTCGAAGCATGTCAAACGCTGTTTAAAATCAATTTTTATGCGATTTTTCTTGTAAAAAAGCGATAATATTCCGACCGGGAAACCCTGTTTTCGTTCAAAGACTCAAAGTTGAAAATGGCCTCTTTACGTGCACGCACCCGTCTCATTGTTCTCAGGTCGACCACTTACCAAATGCGCTACTGTTTTTCAGCCATGGGCTGCAAAGTCATCATTCAACGTTCTGGCGCCCTCTGAGAGCCTATGGGAGCCGTAGGAAGTGTCACATTACAGCAGAGATCCTCAGTTTTCAATAAAGAGAGTGTAGAAGGCCAAGAAATGGTCAGAGAGGGCACTTCCTGTACAGAATCTTCTCAGGTTTTTGCCTGCCATATGAGTTCTGTTATACTCACAGACACCATTCAAACAGTTTTAGAAACTTTAGGGTGTTTTCTATCCAAATCAAACAATTATATGCATATTCTAGTTTCTGGGCAGTAGTAATAACCAGATTAAATCGGGTACGTTTTTTATCCGGATGTGAAAATACTGCCCCCTACCCTAGGGAGGTTAAACAAATCAAAATATATTTTATATTAGAGATTCTTCAAAGTAGCCACCTTTTGCCTTGATGACAGCTTTGCACACTCTTGGCATTCTCTCAACCAGCTTCATGAGGTAGTCACCTGGAATGCATTTCAATTAACAGGTGTGGCTTGTTAAAAATTAATTTGTGGAATTTCTTTCCTTAATGGGTTTGAGCCAAATAGTTGTGCTGTGACAAAGTAGGGGTGGTATACAGAAGATTGATTTGGAGATTAATTTTATTACATTGTTAGTTATTCATGATATTCTAATGATTTAGACTGTAGTTTGTCTGATTTTGTATAGTAATCTGTGAGGTTACAACTACACTAAAAAGATGTAGTTGTCACGTCCTGACCCTGGTAAGGGGTCATTTTCTATAGTAGAGTGGTCAGGGTGTGACAGGGGGGGTTTGGGGTGGTTTTCTTGCTTTCTGTTTCTATGTGGGTTTTCTAGATTTCTATTTCTATGTTGGGGATTATTGGGATGATCTCCAATTAGAGGCAGCCGGTTCTAGTTGTGTCTAATTGGAGATCATATTTATGTAGGGGGTTTTCCTTTTGTATTTTGTTGGTTGTTAATTTTTGAGTAGTGTTTGCCTGCTCTGTGTTACGGCTTTTGTTGTTTTGTTATTTAAAGTGGTTGGTGTATTGCGTTTAGTTTCACGATTAATAAAAAGATGTGGAACTACGAACAAGCTGTGTTTTGGTCGATCACAGAAAGCTGTGACAGTAGTGAAGATGGCGCAGGAGAGAATGGCTGCTGTTTTATTGGCTCTTAACCAACCGTGCTATTTTTTTTCCCCGCATTGTTTGTAACTTATTTTGTACATAATGTTACTGCTACCGTCTCTTATGACCGAAAAGAGTTTCTGGACATCAGAACAGCAATTACTCACCTCGAATTGGGCAAATAATTTTTCTTTAATGAGTCGGATGGGAAGGATATACTCCAAACACCCGAACAGGCCCTCATCCCCGTCATTCGCTGGAGAAAGAAACAGAGATTTCGCAGAAAGAGATCGGAGTGCCTTGTGAGGATCAGGCGACGAGTGGCTAATCTGCCTTTGCCATCCGTACTGCTAGCTAACTTTCAATCGCTGGAAAATAAATGGGATGAGATGAAAGCACGTACAGTTGAAGTCGGAAGTTCACATACACCTAAGCCAAATACATTTAAACTCAGTTTTTCACAATTCCTGACATTTAATCGAAGTAACAATTCCCTGTCTTAGGTCAGTTAGGATCACCACTTTATTTTAAGAATGTGAAATGTCAGAATAATAGTAGAGAGAATGATTTATTTCAGCTTTTATTTCTTTCATCACATTCCCAGAGGGTCAGAAGTTTACATACACTCAATTAGTATTTGGTAGCATTGCCTTTAAATTGTTTAACTTGGGTCAAACGTGTCGGGTAGCCTTCCACAAGCTTCCCACAATAAGTTGGGTGAATTTTGGCCCATTCCTCCTGACAGAGCTGGTGTAACTGAGTCAGGTTTGTAGGCCTCCTTGCTCGCACACACTTTATCTGTTCTGCCCACAAATTTTCTATAGGATTGTGTGACAATCGTCGTAAGGAGAAGATCAAGGTGCAGCGTGGTAAGTGTTCATATTTCTATTTTATTTCACTCAGAACACTAAATCAAAATAATAAACAACGAAAAACAAACGTCACGTTCTGCAGGTTTACTGAGCTGTACAAAAACAAGATCCCACACTGAAGGAGAGAAAAAGGGCTGCCTAAGTATGATTCCCAATCAGAAACAACAATAGACAGCTGCCTCTGATTGGAAACCATACTAGGCCAATCAAAGTAAAAAAATAACAAAGAAATATAACACATAGAATGCCCACCCCACACCCTGACCTAACAAAATAGAGAAATAAAACGTGACAGATTGAGTGACAGATTGAGGTCAGGGCTTTGTGATGGCCTTTCCAATACCTTGACAAAAACAAGATCCCACACTGAAGGAGAGAAAAAGGGCTGCCTAAGTATGATTCCCAATCAGAAACAACAATAGACAGCTGCCTCTGATTGGAAACCATACTAAGCCAATCAAAGGAAAAAAATAACATAGAAATATAACACATAGAATGCCCACCCCACACCCTGACCTAACAAAATAGAGAAATAAAATGTGACAGATTGAGTGACAGATTGAGGTCAGGGCTTTGTGATGGCCACTCCAATATCTTGACTTTTTTGTCCTTAAGCCATTTTGCCACATCTTTGGAAATATGCTTGGGGTCATTGTCCATTTGGAAGACCCATTTGCGACCAAGCTTAAACTTCCTGACTGATGTCTTGAGATGTTGCTTCAATATATCCACATAATTTCCCTTCATCATGATGCCATCTATTTTGTGAAGTGCACCAGTCCCTCCTGCAGCAAAGCACCCCCACAACATGATGCTGCCACCCCCGTGCTTCACGATTGGGATGGTGTTCTTCGGCTTGCAAGCCTCCCCATTTTTCCTCCAAATATAACGATGGTCATTATGGCCAAACTGTTCTATTTTTGTTTCATCAGACCAGAGGACATTTCTCCAAAAAGTACGATCTTTGTTCCCCATGTGCAGTTGCAAACCGTAGTCTGGCATTTTTATGGCGGTTTTGGAGCAGTGGCTTCTTCCTTGCTGAGTGGCCTTTCAGGTTATGTCGATATAGGACTCGTTTTACTGTGGATATATATATTTTTGTACCTGTTTCCTCCAGCATCTTCACAAGGTCCTTTGCTGTTGTTCTGGGATTTATTTGCATTGTTCGCACCAAAGTACGTTCATCTCTAGGAGACAGAACGCGTCTCCTTCCTGAGTGGTATGACGGCTGCATGGTCCCATGGTGTTAACTTGCATACTATTGTTTGTACAGATGAACGTGGTACCTTCAGGCATTTGGAAATTGCTCCCAGGGATGAACCAGACATGTGGAGGTCTATATTGTTTTTTCTGAGGTCTTGGCTGATTTCTTTAGATTTTCCATGATGTCAAGCAAAGAGGCACTGAGTTTGAAGATAGGCCTTGAAATACATCCACGGGTACACCTCCAATTGACTTAAATTATGTCAATTAGCCTATCAGAAGCTTCTAAAGCCATGACATTTTCTGGAATTTTCCAAGCTGTTTAAAGGCACAGTCAATATACTGGAATTATGATACAGTGAATTATGTGTGAAATAATCTGTCTAAACAATTTTTTGGGAAATTACTTGCGTCATGCACAAAGTAGATATCCTAACTGACTTGCCGAAACTATAGTTGTTAACAAGAAATTTGTGGAGTAGTTTAAAAACGAGTTTAAATGACTCCAAGCTAAGTGTATGTTAACTTCCGACTTCAACTGTATATCCTACCAACGGGACAATAAAAACTGTAATATCTTATCTTTCACCGAGTCGTGGCTGAACGACGACATTAATAACATACAGCTGGCGGGTTATACACTCTGTCGGCAGGATTGAACAGCAGCCTCTGGTAAGACACGGGGCGGGAGCCTATGTATATTTGTAAACAACAGCTGGTGCACGATATCTAAGGAAGTCTCAAGGTTTTTGCTCGCCTGAGGTTGAGTATATCATGATAAGCTGTACACCACACTATCTACCTAGAGAGTTTTCATCTGTATTTTTCATAGCTGTCTACATATCACCACAGACCGACACTGGCACTAAGACCGCACCCAATGAGGTGTATACCGCCATAAGCAAACAGGAAAACACTCATCCAGAGGCGGCCATCCTAGTGGCCGGGGACTTTAATGCAGAGAAACTTAAATTAGTTTTACCTAATTTCTATCAGAATGTTAAATGTGCAACTTGAGGGGAAAAAAACTATAGACCACCTTTACTCCACACACAGAGACGCGAACAATGCTCTCCCTCACCTTTCATTTGGCAAATCTGACCATAATTCTATCCTCCTGATTCCTGCTTACAAGCAAAAATTAAAGCAGGAAGCACAGTGACCCGGTCTATGAAAAAGTGGTCATTTGAAGTAGAATGCTAAACTACAGGATTGTTTTGCTAGCACAGACTGGAATATGTTCCGGGATTCTTCTGATGGTATTGAGGAGTACACCACATCAGTCACTGGCTTCATCAGTAAGTGCATCGATGACGTCGTCCCCAATAGGACCTTCAATTAGAGTCAACGAGGAACAGCTGCCTCCAATTGAAGGTCAACCCAATAACCTAAACATAGAAATAGAAAGACTAGAATGAACATAGAAAATTACCAACATAGAACATTAACCAAAAAACCCCGAAACACATAGAACAAACACCCCCTGCCCCGCCCTGACCAAACTACAATAACAAACAACCCCTTTTACTGGTCAGGACGTGACAGTACCCCCCCCCAACCCCAAAACAAAAATAATCCCAAACTAAAGGGAGGGTGGCCACCGTCACTGACGGTTCTTGTGCTACACCCCCCTCCCCAATCCTCCTACTATGGAGGTGGCTCAGGCTCTGGCCTTAGTCCCCAACCTAACCTGTCCACCCCCGCTGAAGGCTCAGGGCTAAAGCGCGTCGCTGGAGACCTCGGGCTGAGGCGCGTCGCCGGAGACCTTGGGCTGATGCGCGTCGCTGGAGACCTCGGACTGGAGGGCAACTCTGGGAGCTCTGGACTGGAGGGCGACTCTGGGAGCTTCGGACTGGAGGGCGACTCTGGGAGCTCCGGACTGTGGGCCGTCTCTGCAGGCTCCGGACTGTGGGCCGTCTCTGCAGGCTCCGGACTATGGGCCGTCTCTGCAGGCTCCGGACTGTGAGCCGTCTCTGCAGGCTCCGGACTGTGGGCCGTCTCTGTCGGTTCCGGACTGTGGGCCGTCTTTGCAGGCTCCGGACTGTAGGAGGTCGCCGGAAGCACTGGATGGGGAACTGTTGCCGGAAGCTCTAGACGGGGAACTGTCGCCGGAAGCTCTAGACGGGGAACTGTCGCCGGAAGCTCTAGATGGGGAACTGTCGTCGGAAGCTCTAGACGGGGAACTATCACCGGAAGCTCTGGACGGGGAACTGTCGTCGGAAGCTCTGGACGGGGAACTGTTGCCGGAAGCTCTGGACTGGACAGGCGCACTACAGGCCTGGTGCGTGGGGCTGGCTTTGGAGGCGCCAGACTGGTAACATGCACCTCAAGGCCAGTGCGAGGAGCAGGAGCAGGACGTACTGGACTGGGCTGACGCACTGGAGGCCTGGTGCGTGGGGCTGGTACTGGAGGTACCCGACTGGAGACACGCACCCCAAGGCTAGTGCGAGGAGCGGGAACAGGACGTACTGGACTGGGCTGACGCACTGGAAGCCTAGTGCGTGGTGCTGGCTTTGGAGGCACCAGACTGGAGACACGCACCTCAAGGCTAGTGCGAGGAGCAGGAACTGGATACACCGGGCCATGAACAAGCACTGGAGGTCTGGAGCGCACAGCCTGCACAACCCGTCCTGGCTGGGTGGTAACAGTAGCCCTGCACGAGCGGAGTGCTGGCACAGGGCGAACTGGGCTGTGCAGAGGCCTGATGGCTGCCGTGCGTAGAGCAGGCGTAGGGTAGCCTGGGCCTAGGAGACGCACTGGTGGCCAGATGTATTGTGCCGGCACACTTCTCCCAGGCTGGATGCCCACTCTAGCACGGCACTTACGGGGGGCTGGTATCGCTCGCACCGGACTGTGCGTGCGCATGGGCGAGATCGTGCGCACTTCCGCATAGACCGGCGCTCTTCTCCCCGCCAAACTCTCCCCATAATAAGCACGGGGAGTTTGCTCAGGTCTATTGCCTGACCTAGCCACACTCCCCATGTGCCCCACCCCCATGTGCCCCACCCCCGACTGCAAGGCACTACAGAGGGTAGTGCGTATGGCCCAGTACATCACCGGGGCCAAGCTACCTGCCATCCAGGACCTCTATACCAGGCGTTGTCAGAGGAAGGCCTTAAAAATTGTCAAAGACTCCAGCCACCCTAGTCATAGACTGTTCTCTCTGCTTCTAAACAGCTTCTCCTCTCAAGCCATAAGACTCCTGAACATCTAATCAAATGGCTACCCAGACTATTTGCACCCCCCCCTTCTACGCTGCTACTACTTTCTGTTATTATCTATTTATAGTCACTTTAATAACTACCTACATATACATATTACCTCAATTACCTCAACAGTGGTGCCCCCGCACATTGACTCTGTACCGGTACCCCCTGTATATAACCCCGCTATTGTTATTTACTGCTGCTCTTTAATTATTTGTTATTCTTATCTCTACTTTTTTCATGTATTTTCTTAAAACTGCATTGTTGGTAAAGTGCTTGTAAGTAAGCATTTCACTGTATGGTCTACACCTGTTGTATTCAGCGCAAGTGACAAATAAAATGTGATTTGTTACTGTATAAGAACAGGGTATTGAAACACAGTGCCAGTGTGTCAGAATTCTAGTCCACCCAGTCCCAGTACACATGCTCATCACAGGACCAGTGCCATTCCTCTAGACTATAGTTAGATGACTGACACAGTGTTAAGCTGACAGCCTGGCTGAGCCTGCAGTGTAAAACTCCTAGGTTGTAGGCTAGGTAGAGAGATGTATTAGTTGCCTGCCCACTGAATTGATCACCACCCTGTTCCAATGAGCTGTAATCATCCCAGGTGTGTCCTTTTGCTAATACCAGCAGCCCTCACAAATGCCTGAGGGAAAACAACTTGTAATGGTGGTGTGCAATGTTTGTTGGAAACTCAAATAACTTATCTTTCTGGAATAATTCAGAGAGTGTGGCTATTACATGTTGGTCTGAGTGCCATTTTAAATGGTAATCAGTGCTGGGAGCTGGATAAGTCTTTCAGCGATGTATCAGAGAGGGAGGGGAAAGGCTTGTGAAGGTGGGCAGTCTGCTGTCCTCTTCTATCCTCTCCTTCAATGTCTTCCCACTGGGCACAGACATCAGTTCAATGTCTAGTTTTGATTTCCATATGGTTGAGTTGTCAACTAACGTGAATTCAAAGTGAAATCAGCCAAAAATGTCACCATGTCATGGACTTTTTTCAAATCAACTCCGTTTTTCACATTGATTCAACGTCATCACATAGAATTTGGGGGATCGCAATGATGTGGAAACAATGTTGATTCACCAATTTGTGCCAAGTGAGTTGACTTCTCTTTGATCTCCTATTAATGCCTTTAATTCCATTCATACATCATTAATGCCTTTAAATCTTCATACTGTGTGATACTTCATGGGCATTGTTTGGTTATCATAAAGTCTTCAAGACCCAGTATCATCCCCCATCATATCACCCTCCCCGTCATCTCCCATTCCTGTCCCTGAACAAATGTCAGTCTAACCCAGCCAGTTGTCAGCGCACTTAATCCGTTCTCTCATTGTGCTTTAGCTATGAAGGGTTTCTGGCCTAGACTCTGCAGATGGCTGTAGTGGCTGTCATTAATATTGGATGAATCCTGGATATCTCCACAGGGTCTGGAAAATATGAAGCACATTCTGCTATCAGTAATTACCTCCCTCTTTCCCTCAATCTCACATTCTCCCTCATGTCCTCATGAAGTTGTTGAGTTCCTGGGCTGGGCCGGACCACTTGTTCCCTATAAGTGGGGATATTTCTTCAAAATGT
Source organism: Salmo trutta (assembly GCF_901001165.1). NCBI lineage: Eukaryota > Metazoa > Chordata > Actinopteri > Salmoniformes > Salmonidae > Salmo > Salmo trutta. Next base: position 2,548,488 of record NC_042963.1, on the reverse strand, counting down.
CCTTTTAAGTTGTTAGTTGTGGTCTTTTCTTGTGTTCGCTGTGAGTTTCTCATGCTATTGTTTTTCCCTTCTCTTGCAGCGGGATGCTAAAGGACAGTATCTGTTCGACCTCATCTGCCACCACCTGAATCTGCTGGAGAAGGACTACTTCGGCATCAGATATGTAGACCCAGACAAGCAGCGGGTGAGTGTCTGTGTGTGTGTGTGTGTGTGTGTGTCTGTGTCTGTGTGTGTGTGTGTGTGTGTGTGTGTCTGTGTCTGTGTCTGTGTTGGATGAAGCATACTGCAGTAGAGGTGACCGTTCAAAGAGATACAGGGCCAGATTGAAAATACGTTATTTTATTTATTTCTATCAAGGCACAAGGCGAGACCCAGATGTAGACACAGGAGGCAGTTGGTTGGAGTCTTACAATGTTTATTAATCCAAAGGGGTAGGCAAGAGAATGGTCGTGGACAGGCAAAAAGGTCAAAACCATATCAGAGTCCAATAGGTACCGAAGGGCAGGCAGAATCAAGGTCAGGGCAGGCAGGATGATCAGGTAGGCAGGAAAGTAGCCCAGAGTCAGGCAGGGCTCAGAACCCGGAGGACTATGAAAAGAGAATAGAAAAGGAGTACGGGGAAAAACACGCTGTTTGACTTGACTAAACATACAAGACGAACTGGCACAAAGAGACAGGAAACACAGGGATAAATACACTGGGGAAAATAAGCGACACCTGGAGGGAGTGGAGACGATCACAGGAACAGGTGAAACAGATCAGGGAGTGACACTTTCATAATACACGCGTTTAGAGAGACACTCATACAATCATCATCATCATCAGCAGCAGCAACAGAGTACAGAGGGTTATTACTCAGAGATGGCTTGTAGCTGCACTGCTTGATTCATGAAGAATTAACATGTGCTCACATTATGTGTTTTAGCATCAGAGACAAGACCGGTCCTGCCCATCCTGCATTTCCTATGCTGCCACTCAGGGCTAATTCAATGGTTATTGTTGGGGTGAGGGGTTGGCGGAGAGAGGGAATTGATGGAGTGAATGTTGCCAGAAGGATGGGGGATGAATCAGTGCCTGATATACTGGCAAAACCAGAGTTACCTTCTGAACTGACCCTAGAGAGCACTGCCACTGCACAGTGTCTGCCTGCCTGTCTGTCTGTCTAGGCAGGCCCAGGCATGCTGATGGTATAGTATTATCATTTGAAAGACCATCCATTACTGTCATTTATAGAGAGAGCTGTTATCTCTGTACGCCCTTACTGTTCAATTTGCTTCAGTATGATGATGATTTAATTATACAAATCAGGAACTGATAGCATTAATTATATGATTCTTGTCAGATTAGAGATGGATGTTGGATATGAACAGAGACATACGTCAGTGTGTTTTAGGCATGAAGCTGACATGACATAACACAGGTTTTCACACGTCTTTTGACGAACTGTCATTCCTGTCTATTGCATTTAACCTGCTTCATAGAGCGATGCAGAGTGATATGAGCGTGGTGTCAGTGTCATTGCAGGATTTTTAGACATGTTTCACTTTTGTCACACTTTGATCATATGTCTTTTTGTTGTTGATGCAGCATTGGTTGGAGGTCACAAAGTGTATTGCCAAGCAGATGAAATGTAAGTCTTTAGTGTCTTCCTCTTCACGCTATGATCATTCTGCTAATTGAGCAATTATAGTTATCATCACCATGGCATCTTTAATGACGCATCATCTAATTTGACTAATGAATGTGCATTTGAATTCAAATGGTAGGAAGTTACTGTATTAGGATTTCAAGATTCTCCATTTGACTGGAATGACAGAACTGTATGAATTGTCCCTTATGAGAACTCACATAAATCCTAGCAGAAGATAATCCACACAAAAGGTCTCTCACCCACTCTCTTGCAAATCATCATGAACTGTGTCTCCCTAATTGTGGATACAGAGCTTTAAAGGGAAAATCCAGTCAACATCTATCTTTTGGTATTTTTTGTCATTAGTCCACTGTTGATACAGTCCCAAAATGTTTTTCATGTCAGCAGTCAAGTTTTCAAGATATTGGACTTTCAAGAAGCAAATTGTCACCGGCCACATCATTATGATGATGCAGAATTATTTTCCCTTTAAGTGAGATTCCCTTAGCCTATTCTACTGTTTACCTTGTGATGATATGAAGTAAAGATCCAAGCTAATTTTCATTTGAACTGTGATCATGAAATGTTCCTGACTATTTGGGTCTCCATTTCCTTGTTCCCCAGCCCAGCCTCCGTTCACCATGTGTCTCAGAGTCAAGTTTTACCCCCCTGACCCCGCTGCTCTCAAAGAGGAAATCACCAGGTAGGACTTTGTGTGAATCTCAGCAAAGTAGAGAAATGCCAACAACCACTCCCCCAGCCTCTAGTATGAAGAGAAAGTCAGGGAAAGCAGACATGAAAGCTTTGTGTATAAAAATCTTCAATAACTTTTGCCTTTTCTAAAGCAGTTTCAAAGCAGCGTCTGTTGTTTATCACCTTCTCTCACACTTTTCATTTTCCCCAGCAATGTTTGTGTTCTGAATGCACAGACAGTATTTTTTCCCAGACATTATTGAAGGGCCTCTATAATAAAAGAGCACTTCGTCTAAAAACAGTTCGATAAATATTAAAAAAAGACAGTGCTGTTTGAAGTTGAGATGTATGTAAAAAGCCTTCCTAAGTAAGCTTGTGAGTGAGCCTGCTCTCTGAAGTAGAATGGCTGCTAAATTGCGAGGTTGTGTAGCTGTGCTCTGCGTTGGTCTCTCTGGCTGGCTGACTGCTGAGGGAAGGAGGAAGACTGAGGGTCAATTACGGCTAGCAGACTCCTCTAAATGATACATGATTAGCTCCCAGCTAGCTCAGATTAGAATCACTTATGCATTTCTTTTCCTGACTCTCCTCCCCTGTGCAGTCTGCAATGAGGTCACCCAGAAAAGGCTCTCTGTGCCCTCAATAGGGCCTTTAAACGCCCTCTGATACTTTCTGATTTCAACCACTTGATGATGACATTAAAGAAGCAAGTACGTGTGCAATTGAGTATGAGTGTGTTTCTTGTGTCTGTGCATTAGTACATGTGTGTTTGCTAATGTCTATTACAATGTGTGTATGTGTTGAAAGGAGGCACACCAACCTAGCCTGTTTGTATCAGGTGGTTACCGATCTCATATTCATTACCGTCCAGGGAGTCTACACTTAGGTGTGATGAAATGAACACAGAATGCAGAGTGCAGATAATGAATTATGTGAATTATGAATGGATGGAGAGAGGGGAGGAGGGGAGAAGGAGAGTGAAGGCTGAGGAAAAGAGAAATATAGTTAGCGACAGATATGATGAGAGTGGTAGGGCAGGATAGACCACCTCATACCAGAGAGAGGAAGAGATATGATGAGAGTGGTAGGGCAGGATAGACCACCTCATACCAGAGAGAGGAAGAGATATGATGAGAGTGGTAGGGCAGGATAGACCACCTCATACCAGAGAGAGGAAGAGATATGATGAGAGTGGTAGGGCAGGATAGACCACCTCATACCAGAGAGAGGAAGAGATATGATGAGAGTGGTAGGGCAGGATAGACCACCTCATACCAGAGAGAGGAAGAGATATGATGAGAGTGGTAGGGCAGGATAGACCACCTCATACCAGAGAGAGGAAGAGATATGATGAGAGTGGTAGGGCAGGATAGACCACCTCATACCAGAGAGAGGAAGGGATATGATGAGAGTGGTAGGGCAGGATAGACCACCTCATACCAGAGAGAGGAAGGGATATGATGAGAGTGGTAGGGCAGGATAGACCACCTCATACCAGAGAGAGGAAGAGATATGATGAGAGTGGTAGGGCAGGATAGACCACCTCATACCAGAGAGAGGAAGAGATATGATGAGAGTGGTAGGGCAGGATAGACCACCTCATACCAGAGAGAGGAAGAGATATGATGAGAGTGGTAGGGCAGGATAGACCACCTCATACCAGAGAGAGGAAGAGATATGATGAGAGTGGTAGGGCAGGATAGACCACCTCATACCAGAGAGAGGAAGGGATATGATGAGAGTGGTAGGGCAGGATAGACCACCTCATACCAGAGAGAGGAAGAGATATGATGAGAGTGGTAGGGCAGGATAGACCACCTCATACCAGAGAGAGGAAGAGATATGATGAGAGTGGTAGGGCAGGATAGACCACCTCATACCAGAGAGAGGAAGAGATATGATGAGAGTGGTAGGGCAGGATAGACCACCTCATACCAGAGAGAGGAAGAGATATGATGAGAGTGGTAGGGCAAGATAGACCACCTCATACCAGAGAGAGCAATAGATATGATGAGAGTGGTAGGGCAGGATAAACCACCTCATACCAGAGAGAGGAAGAGATATGATGAGAGTGGTAGGGCAGGATAGACCACCTCATACTAGAGAGAGGAAGAGATATGATGAGAGTGGTAGGGCAGGATAGACCACCTCATACTAGAGAGAGGAAGAGATATGATGAGAGTGGTAGGGCAGGATAGACCACCTCATACTAGAGAGAGGAAGGGTGAAAAGAGAGGAAATAATCAATGACACTGAAGTTTTCTTCAATATAGTTTCCTCATTAATCAAATACTGAAGGGATACTGGACAATATATGGCACAAAGGTTAGACCACACAATGAGGGAAGAGGATAGAGATGGGTCAAATATTCATTTAAATTCACAGCTGTCCTTCACCAAATCTACCGACAGCAGAGATGTGAAAGGCAAATGGATCATTAGAAAACTATTTTGCAATTATGTTAGCACAGCTGAAAAATGTTGTTCTGATTAAAAAAGCAATAAAACTGGCCTTCTTTAGACTAGTTGAGTATCTGGAGCATCAGCATTTGTGGGTTCAATTACAGGCTGAAAATGTCCAGAAACAAAGAACTTTCTTCTGAAACTTGTCAGTCTATTCTTGTTCTGAGAAATGAAGGCTATTCCATGTGAGAAATTGCCAAGAAACTGAAGATCTCGTACAACGCTGTGTACTACTCCCTTCACAGAACCGCGCAAACTGGGTCTAACCAGAATAGAAAGAGGAGTGGGAGGCTTCATTAAATAGTACCCACAAAACACCAGTCTCAATCTCAACGTCGGCGACTCCAGGATACTGGCCTTCTAGGCAGAGTTCCTCTGTCCTGTGTCTGTGTTCTTTTGCCCATCCTAATCTTTTCTTTTTATTGGCCAGTCTGAGATATGGCTTTTTCTTTGCAACTCTGCCTAGAAGGCCAGCATCCCGGAGTCGCCTCTTCACTGTTGACGTTGAGACTGGTGTTTTGCGGGTACTATTTAATGAAGCTGACAGTTGAGGACTTGTGAGGCATCTGTTTCTCAAACTAGACACTCTAATGTACTTGTCCTCTTGCTCAGTTATGCACCGGGTCCTCCCACTCCTCTTTCTATATTCCATAAAAAATCTGCCATTTCCAGCTACAATAGTCATTTACAACATTAACAATGTCTACACTGTATTTCTGATCAATTTGATGTTATTTTAAAGGACTTTTCTTTCAAAAACAAGGACATTTGACCCCAAACTTTTGAACGGTAGTGTATATTCTTCGCATTCACATGCATGGGTTCTCCAGGGCTCATTTTGGTGTTGGTCGTGGGAAGTTGGTATCAGGGGAATCTGGGGTCCGTTGGGTCGTTTCTCCCACGGTTTCTATCACGTGTTACATTCACTTCAGAATCAATAAATGGGCAATCCTGTACTGTAACCATTGGTAACACCTGCATTGTTCCAGGTGTTAGTCTCAGTCTGCAGCCAGTGTAGGTGCTGTATCTGTCAGGACAGTGCTGCTGTGTTCTGAGATGCTCTGGTCTTGTCTGGATTCTAATCTGGAGGCTTGAACAGAAACACAGTCAGTCGACAATAGCAGCAGTTTGCCTCAGGGCATCCCCTACCAAACCCTGTCCCCAACACACAATTTTTTTTTACATCCTTTTGAGATTTATCTGTGGTGATGTCTTGTTGTTGCAATAGATCTAAAAATAAGTGTAGTCTGTAATGTTGATGAATCTCATTAAAGTAGACGGGGGACTGAGATCCATGACCTCTGACCTTCTTCGCCCACTCTGTTCTGGTCCCAGATATTTAGTCTTCCTGCAGATCAAGAGAGATCTGTATCATGGCCGCCTCCTGTGTAAGACGACGGATGCTGCCATGCTGGCTGCCTTCATCCTGCAAGGTACAGTGACAGGACCTGACAGGCTGGATTTGTCTGCCCCACTCTCTGCACTGCACTTTCACATGACTTCTCTGCCAGTCACTCCACCATAGAGATGAATACCAGCCGGGGAAAAAACACCTGGATTTCTCATAAGGATGTAGTTATCACTTTGTAAATGATATGCCCTGAGGGATTCTTACCTCTGTATTGACTGATCTCTACTGTATACTAAAAAGCATCAAATTAAAATGCTAATGCAGACAACACGTGCCCCTCCATACTAATTTACACTGTAAAACCATAGCTGACAAAGAAAGATGGGACAGCTGATAAGTAAGATCAATGCTTTGAATGCTAAACATGTGAATTTCATGCTAGATTGTAAGCCCTCTGCATGATTATCAGGCATCTTGCTCTCAGCAGTATCGTTAGCTGTATAAGCATGGATCTCACATGCAGTAGACCCTCGAGAGGCAGGCAGGCTGTATGTTTGACGGGCACAGCGAGCAAGCCGAAGGCCGCAGAAAGTGCAGTGTTAGGAGAAAGAGAAGGCAGGTCCTTTGGCAGGCACACTGGCTCTGTTCATGAGGAGGTGCTGCCTGGTCACCTCCTCGTCCTCGCTCGCTGGAGGAAAGAATTGTCAGAGCCGCCTGAGGGAGCTCAGTGTCACAAATAAACAACAGCAACCCTGGGCCAGTTTAACTTGTTGTCATTAAGAGCTCTGCTGACATCCAGCTCAGGCTGCCTGTGAACTAACAACACCTCGGCAAGGGTGCCAGTAATGTGTGTGTAGAACTGTGTAAATACTCACCTTAGCCCTAATAATTCTTGTTTAAGAGTTCACACTTCATCTGAAGTTATTACTGAAGACATATTCTGTATTCACTTTTTTTAAATGATTTATTGAATGGAATGATGCTGTGGATGTTAGTTATACTACTGTATGTACTGTATGTAACCATGTACGGTTAGACTGTGGTACTGTGAAATGGTAGATCATTTTTATTAACTGTGTTCCAGCTGAGATTGGAGACTATGACCCTGGGAAGCATCCTGAAGGATACAGTTCTAAATTCCAGTTCTTCCCAAAACATTCAGAGAAGCTGGAGCGACGAATCTCAGACATACACAAGACAGAACTGATGTAAGGACCAATCTACTGTTTCTCTTTAACCTCTCTCACACGTGCATGCACGTTCACACACACACTGCACCTATAAGATGAATCCATTTGACGGAGAAAGCACTGACTACCATTGTGGGAATGCTTATTGTCTTGGAAACTAGTTCCTTCACCCTCTTCTCAAACATTTGTTTAATCAATTGGAAAACCTTCCAATACCTGCAACTAGCAGAAACAGCCAGGTAGGCTGGCTAATGGCCCGCTGTCATTTCAGGGTGTTGCAGAGACAAGATGGTGGGATTTTCTTGAGCACAAAAACGACCTTTCATTAATACAGTCATTATTATGAGGGTCGTGGCCCAAGACCTGTCAGGGAGTGCAGTGCAATACACCTAATGAAGTGAGATAGGGTAGTTTGTGCACATACAAACACACAAAGGCATACACGCACACACACACACTACTTTCTCTACCAGCAGGTTAGCTGATGAAGCATCACTGAGGGTTTCTTTATGATGATACACTCCACTGGACACAAACTGGTTAAATCAATTGTTGTTTCAACATAATTTGTCAACATATTGTGACATGGAATCTATGTGGAAAATATATTGAATTAGAATTTTTGCTTTTGAAACGTCAGATCAATATAAGATCCATTAACAGAATAAAATAAAAGGCTGGGCAGCACCTCCTACTGGAGAGTTGATCTATCTACAGCTATCCCTTTGGGCTCATCCAGGGTTTTAGCCCAGCCCTTGCTTAGCTTTGATATTCGTCACTGACTACTGCCAATGTGCTATCATGAGAATGATTGTTGAGAAATCTCGACTTAATAGATGAACTATTGCTATCAAAGTCATTCCAAAGGGTATGTTCAATAGAGCAAATGAAATGTAACCATACTTTATCAATCATACAGTATATCATCAATGATGCTATTTAAGCCTACAGTATATAGCATTTGGGAAGTCATCAACAGCTATTGTTTAAGTTCAGCCCAGGATTCAACTAAAAATAGATAATATCAAATCAAATCAAATCAAATCAAATTTATTTATATAGCCCTTCGTACATCAGCTGAAATCTCAAAGTGCTGTACAGAAACCCAGCCTAAAACCCCAAACAGCAAGCAATGCATGTGAAAGAAGCACGGTGGCTGGGAAAAACTCCCTAGGAAAAACTCCTGAGAAAGGCCAAAAACCTAGGAAGAAACCTAGAGAGGAACCAGGCTATGAGGGGTGGCCAGTCCTCTTCTGGCTGTGCCGGGTGGATATTATAACAGAACATGGTCAAGATGTTAAAATGTTCGTAAATGACCAGCATGGTCAAATAATAATAATCATAGTAATTGTCGAGGGTGCAACAAGCACGTCCGGTGAACAGGTCAGGGTTCCGTAGCCGCAGGCAGAACAGTTGAAACTGGAGCAGCAGCATGGCCAGGTGGACTGGGGACAGCAAGGAGTCATCATGCCAGGTAGTCCTAGGGCTAATACAAAGGGTGCCTTCGGAAAGTATTCAGACCCCTTGACTTTTTCCACATTTAGTTAGGTTACAGCCTTATTCTAAAATTGATTAAACAAATGTTTCTTGAACAATTTACACAACAAAGCAAAAACAGGTTTTTAAACATTTCTGCTAATTTAGTAAACTGAAATGTCACATTTTACATAAGTATTCAGACCCTTTACTCAGTACTTTGTTGAAGCACCTTTGGCAGCGATTATAGACTTGAGTCTTCTTGGTTATGACGCTACAAGCTTGGCACACCTGTATTTGAGGAGTTTCTCCAATTTTTCTCTGCAGATCCTCTCAAGTTCTGTCAGGTTGGATGGGGAACGATGCAGCACAGCTATTTTCAGATCTCTCCAGAACCCGATCTCTTCGATCGGGTTCAAGTCTGGTCTCTGGCTGGGCCACTCAAAGACATTCAGAGTCTTGTCCCGAAGCCAGTCTTGCATTGTCTTGGCTGTGTGCTTAGGTTCGCACAGTGATAGCACATTAAGTTGTTGTATAAATAAAATATCTGACATTGCATTCCCATTTGAACATTGGTGTGCTTTTAAATGGTTGAAATTGCAGTGATAACAGAATTCAACAGACCTTTGACTATTTTTTCGTGGGAACAAATAGGTTGGAATCTCATTGATCAACGTATCTACCAAATATTACCCAATTCTCCACATTGTAAGGACATGGTGTTCCCAGTGGGACAGGCTGCGACAGACATTTCCCAACATTGATCCTTTACACTCACCCTCAGGCTTCTAAAGTTCATGTGATTGAGGCCACATGGATAATGGTTTAGCCATAATGTCTGAGCTATTTATTCTCCCACAAGGCACTTCTCCTTTATTTAAACCATAATTAGTGTGAGATAATGTGCTCTACAGAAATGAAAGACATTGAAACATGGATCAGCCATTTTCACACTAGCTCAGAGTCGATTTGAAGGTTCTTTAATGTTGGTTCCCATTACTGAGTGCTTTGTCTAGTGACCCAGCTCAGTGAACTGTTCATGGCCATGGGACATACTGTGGACAGCATGGAGGATGTGACTGACCAAAGGAGTGTAGTCAGAGGTTCATAGATAAAGGATCTTTAAAATTATAATTATGGATAAGATCCTCTGCTGCTCTCTAGTGGGTTATTCATGTCTCACCACCAACAAAACACCTGTCAACATGCCTGACTCTGTGATCATAGAAAATATCCTTGGAATGCTGGGACAGGTGCCTATTTGGATCTTTTGAATGCACCAGTAATTCAAGCCTATAGGGTCACTGGCATCACTTCATGTTTTTTCCATTGATTGTGATGAAGGTCAGGCTGATGCTCGCGTTACTCCATTGCTGTTGAATGGTTGGTGCTTGATTAAATGTTAATTGGTAGAGGTACTGCATCTAGGATGGTTGATACACTATCTGTCTGTCTGGCCATCTATTCAGAGCTCTCGGGTCTATTCAGCATCCTGCCAGCTCACTCTGGTGATCACGCCTTTGTGTAAGGGAAATACAGTGGCTGCGGAAGTATTCACCCCCTTGGCATTTTTCCTATTTTGTTGCTTTACAACCTGGAATTAAAATGAATTTTTGGGGGGGGGTTTGTATCATTTGATTTACACAACATGCCTACCACTTTGAAGATTACAAATATTTTTTATTGTGAAACAAACAAGAAATATTACAAAAGAAACTGAAAACATGAGTGTGCATAACTATTCACCCCCCAAAGTCAATACTATGTAGAGCCATCTTTTGCAGCAATTACAGCTGCAAGTCTCTTGGGGTATGTCTCTATAAGCTTGGCACATCTAGCCACTGGGATTTTTCCCATTCTGCAAGGCACAACTGCTCCTGCTCCAAAACTGCTTAAGTTGGATGGGTTCCGCTGGTGTACAACAATCTTTAAGTCATACCACAGATTCTCAATTGGATTGAGGTCTGGGCTTTGACTAGGCCATTCCAAGATGTTTCAAAACAACAAGTAATTTTTTTCATTTCACTTCACCAATTTGGACTATTTTGTGTATGTCCATTACATGAAATCCAAATAAAAATCCAATTAAAAATCAGGTTGTAATGCAACAAAATAGGAAAAACGCCAGGGGGATGAATACTTTTGCAAGGCGCTGTAGTTCTGTCATAGTTAATATCATTTATGCATTTTACCTTTGCTTCTTTCTTTTCGTAGACCTGTATTGATGTTAAGTTTCTTAATCAGACATTGATGCTCTCTCTCAGTGGCCAGACACCTGAAACATCAGAGCTGAACTTTCTCCAGAAAGCCCAGATGCTGGAGACATATGGTGTGGATCCTCATCCATGCAAGGTTGGGTGGCCAATTCTCTCACACTGCTGCTTCAGTTTAAGACATTTGTATTAAAACACCCTGTTTCCTCTACTTGAGCTTTGAGGTCTCTCTTGGTAGAATGTATAATGCATTACTAAAGAAAATGGCAGCACACATGCATCTATACAGTCATACAGTATGTATGTGTGTATTTGACACAGGTACTGTGTTGTGCCATAACAATGTGAGACACTGTTTTTTGTGTATGACAGGATGTGTCTGGAAATCCAGCCTTTCTTGCCTTCACCCCATTTGGATTTGTTGTGCTTCAGGGAAACAAGAGGGTTCATTTTCTCAAGTGGTGAGTAGAATGATTTCTGCTCTAATGCTGAGTTCTGGCGTGGCAGGTAGCTTAGTGGTTTGAGCGTTGGGCCAGTAACCGAAAGGTTGCTAGATTGAATCCCCGAGCTGACAAGGTGCAAATCTGTTGTTCTGCCCCTGAACAAGGCAGTTAATCCACTGTTCCATTGTAAATAAGAATTAGTTCTTAACTGGCTTGTCTAGTTAAATAAAATAAATAATCCTAAATCACATACCACTGCTGGTTCTACATTCACAATCAGTGGAGTGTGTCCAGCTGCTTCTCTCCTGACCAGAGGGCCAGCATGCATACAGGTGTCCCATTATCTTAGTTAGTCGCTACTAATTTGGGCATATGATTTCACAGGCCTGTCTGGTAGAAATGAACTTGTTTATAAATGCACAAGAAAAATACATGTTCTCAACCACAACAAAGAATTGATCATGCATGCAGCAGTGACTGTAAGAATCCTTAAAGACATACATGGATCAGTGCTGCTGTAACATACTATTCCATACAGCCCCTCTCATTAAGCCAGTAGCCCACTATATTGGGTCTGTAATAGTTAAATTTGAGTTAGATATTCACCGCTGATATAGAAATCCCACCACCTAATTCAGTACAATATGTCTGTAATACTTACAAATTCTGGCCAAGTAGACAATGTTAATGTTACAATATGTTACAGCATTTACAGCTGCTTTGTTAGATTTTTTTACCTTCTGCACATTCTTCCATCCCATATCTCCAGTTTACCTGGGGTATTATTAGATATGTGTTCTGTTAGCCAAACATGGAGCTCCATTGCTGTTTGTGTGGTCTGCTAGTGGTTGTGATACATTGTTTAAGAGCTTGTGGCTCTCAGTGCAGTTGGTTGTGTGTGTAACTATCCCCTTCCTTGTGGGCAGGAACGAGGTGACCAAACTGAAGTTCGAGGGAAAGATATTCCATATATATGCAAATCAGAAGGAGGTGAGAGCATGAATTATTGATGTGTTGGGGGAGTCAAGTATAGAGAGCAGCGCAGCGACTGTGACTGTTCTATGGCCAATACTCTCTGAAAACAGGTCCTGGAGATAGCATGTTCTAGTCATACCACATACCACATACCATGTGTTCAACAAACAGCAGTAGTAATAGTAATGACTATTGAAACTGAGAAACTGTCAGGTTGTTTTATTTTCCTGCACATTTATTTCTAATGTGCAGGACAAAAAGATCATCTTGACGTACTTTGCACCAACACCTGAGGCCTGCAAGCACCTGTGGAAATGTGGAGTGGAGAACCAAGCCTTCTACAAGTAAGTGTTGTTCTTCCTCTGAGTCATAGCTATACACTTTACTCCAGAGCATCTGTGAGAGCTATCTAAAGAGGGCTCTCCTCTCCTCTGACCTTGAAGTGTCCTGAGAGCAGCATTGTCAGGCTGTTTATGAGATAGGGAACGAGACGTGAGGCAACGGGGAGCTTTTGTGAGTTAGTGTGCACTGGGACATGCCAGTGAACCCTCCACGGCTCCTCCAGAGAAATGAGTGCTCCTTCCGTCTCAGCCATGACTGATTGTGTGTCCTCTCCCCCCACCTCTGGGAGGTCACCTCCCCCTGCAACACATCAACACAATGACCAGAGAAAGTCTAGTAATGGATGAGGGTGACAGGGAAGGTTGCTGAGGAGCATGTGGGTTGAGCGAGTGCTCAGGTGATAGGAGATAGAGGGAGGGGGGGGGGCAAACACAGGGAAGATGGAATTAGTATGATGAGATATCCGGCTATAGGGCTGTAGATCTTAGTGGGGACTGGTAGATCTTCAGGGAGGCCTGGCTGGTTGGCACCGAGCTTCATACTGCTTTAATGAAAGACATCTGTCTGTGTGTGCTAAATCCCACAGAAACCGACTGATGGATAAATAAACACCAAACAAACACCACACACATTTGATTTTAATGTTATATAATATATAATTTAGCACCATCTTTTGCATTATCCCGTAATAAGAAGTAAGCTATTATGTCTTTACAGACAGTACATACTGCATACGGTGAACTTGTACATCAAGCTGCCTCGCCCGCTACAGAAACAGGAGATAGGCTACTGCTCGTGCAAGGCTACTTACTTACATAATGCATGCACACCTCTCCAAGGATCTAGGCACTAAGTAATACATAATTGAGAGGTAGGTGGTTGGTTTTCAGACCGAGCTGGGCTTAGAGAACCATACACTGTGGATACCATATAAGAGGCTTGAATAAAGTAGCCTGTATGTACTGAAAGTGAGAACAGCAAAGTGAGAACTGGTTGTGATGCTGTAGGAGGGAGAAGAGGTCCAGTCAGCAGACTCCCTTAACCTTTTACTGCAGTGGGCTAAATCAGGGTCACACAGAGTGATTCTTGGTAGTCTTAAACACATCTACTGTGAAACCAAACTACAGCTCACACACATTGTTATGGGCTTCAACAAATATATAGAGAGTTTAAATGTATTCAATTTTGCATTTGCATCCCAATATTACACTTTATATACATCTATACACAGAAGACTGAAATATAACAAAACCGTTTGACATAGAAACACCAAAGATGATTAATTCTGAAATTCTGAAAAATATGAAAAACATTCCACCCGTGAGGCCACTAGTCATTTGACTGCAGCAACAGGCTATAACGTAAAAAGTATGATGTCACCCCAAAACAGCTCCCAGAGTTCACCCCTCTTCTCTTTTCTTTCCATTCTTCTTCTCCGCCTCTCTTCCTTCCATCAGGCTGGAGAAGTCGAGTCAGGTGCGGACAGTGTCGAGCAGCAACCTGTTCTTCAAGGGGAGTCGTTTCCGCTACAGGTACTGTAAATGATGACAGTAAGTAGAGGGTACTGCGGATAGCCCACAGCTGGAGAGCTTCTCCCTAAGTAGGGGACCTCAGGACCCTGCTGTAACGTCAGTCTACTTTACCTGAGCCATACACCTCACACACTAGACTAGAGGACACAGAGGGGACAGGGAGGGGGACAGTGTTGCATTCAGAACAATGTTCCAGCATTCATTTCATTTCCTTCCTTTCACATCTGTGAATGCTGAAGTGCTAGGAGCAGGGAAATAACTTGGTCTGTGAAACCTTTAAAATTACTGGTTTTAGTTACTGTAAATCTGAACTTTCTAATGGTTTAAAATAGCTACAGTTGAGTCCAGTATGTTATGATGAAAGGTTGAGTTTGTGTTTCAATCTTTTGTAAAAAGAAATGATATTGCAGTGTTGTCTGGAGACGGTGATTGGGTTAGAGAGAGTTGGGTTCACCAGGTTAATCTAATCTCAGTTCTTGTGTACTGTACTGTGCAGTGCTTCTCACTGAACTGCTCTGAGTAGTGTGTGGCACCAGGGAGTCTGTGGTCTGGTGTGAGCCTGAGCTCTATTATTTTGCTTTATTGTAGTGGACGAGTGGCGAAAGAAGTGATGGAGCAGAGTGCCAAAATCAAACGAGAGCCTCCAGAAATACACAGGTAAGATCAATGCTATTCACTACATGTCAATGTGGGCAGTGTATCATCCATCTCAGATGACAAATATGGGATGTTTGTGTGTGTGTGTACATGTGTGTGTCTCCACAGGGCTGGCCTGGTTCCCAGTAGAAGCTGTCCGTCCATCACTCACGGGCCGCGCCTCACCAGTGTTCCACGCACACGCCGGAGAGCCGTCCACATTTCCATCATGGAGGGTAAGTGTTTGACCTGACCCCTGACCCACTACTCTCCTCAGTCAACACTGGCACTCCATAGCAATCCCCCCGGTCATGTTATGGGCAAAGGTGAATTATTGTCCCATAAGAGCCTTCAGGAATGTGGACAGGAGTGACACAGCTCTATATTGTTGTCTGTATCCAAATGAACACATGTACGGTAATCTGGATAGTTGTGGAAATGGGTCGCCATGCTTTAGTTTGGGTCTGAGGTTTTAAAGGTAATCTGTGGATATTTCAATGGAGGGTGTTAAATCCAACCGTTTTTAAACGGATCAGGTCCTTGCTCCTATTTGGAAGTATTTAATGCCCCTCCCCCCACAGCACACACATATATACACACTGTAACCTGAGCTTAGCCATGCCCCTGCTTGTGGGAGTGGAGGGCTAAGTCACAGGTGTGTGTGTCACTCAGGCTGGTCTATTTCAGTGTGAGCTATCAGCACTAGGGGTGTGTGTGAGAGTGAGGGGTACAGTGCCAGTACAAGGGCAGCTGGTGCAGCCATCAGTCAGTCCACTTGCCCTGAATCCAGGGGCCTGGGGCCTGCAGGTGGGCCTGCTCTGCTCCTCCTCTCTCATACTTGTTCTGACCTGCCTCTGTCCTCTATCTCTGAGGCTAACCTTGCAGGCTGACACTGCAGCATGGGCTCAGGTGAACAGGAGCAGCAGGACTGAAGACCTGTCCTTGTCACAGCTGAGTCCCTGCCTGTCTCCTAAATACACAGTACAGTATGTACACCTGGCTATACACTCTAGACTGCTGCAGTATAGTGGAGAGTGTGAGTGAAAGGGTCTGGTGCTGTATGTATCAGAGAGTTATGACAAGCTCTCACCTGTCAACCGTTACCCCCTGCCTGTGCTGACTGGCTGTCTTACAGTAGTATTAATACCCCTGCTGAAAATAGCCAAGGCCTTCCTCTCCATGTATGTCACTGCCCTGGGTGGGGCCTGGACATGGCCAGTGCTGGTCGTCTGAACACTGCTACAGCAGGACAGTCGCTCTCGATAGCCCTCATACTGCCAGCCAAGACTGCAGCCATTGGCCTAACACATAAAGAGAGACCAGCGTACCGCTGGGGCTCTGGGACAGGGTCCACCAGGACAGTACACAGACGTGCATGCTTTGAGCTCTAGAAGACACCACCATGGTGAAGTGTCTGATCCGCATCACCACACGGGTGAACGTCCACCTGCGGATGATCAACCACTGCTACCGAGATGTGAAGGTACGCGTGCTGAGCCTGGGACCCCGGATGCTTGGCAAGGCCCTGGGCGTCCTGCCCCTCTACCCTGCCCTGACTGGGCAGGAGCCTGGCAGCCTCTCCCCCCTGCCTCCCCCCATCTTGCCTGGCACCCCTCTGCCCGACGGCTGGCCCCAGTCCAGCACCCCGACAGGTAACCTCATCATCATCGCCCTCCTGTAGTGTGTTACACAGTGACCAGCTCCCTGTGTGTTAATTCACTCCCACCTCATCAACGTTAACAGAATGGAAATGATGCCATGCCTTTGATGCTGTTGATGTCTGATCCTCTAAATCATATGTTCCTTGGAGGCCCTTTGTGAATGGAGTCTTTGGATCTATTTCTTGACCTCTTTGAGTTTCATCGGTTCATTTATCCTTCTGCTGGTTTAGAAGAAGTCTGAGTTTATGGGTCTTCTTATTCTGGTTGTAATGGTTGAGGCACAGACTAGTGAGGTGATACTGCTTTGTTGTTGATTTGTGAATATGATTTGATTTTTATTTCAGGTAAATATTCAGGTTTATATTTTTTACGATATTTTGACCTTTGGAGGATTTTGACTAGCTTTACGCAATGTCCTCTGGAAGATATATTGTGTAATGAAATGTCTATAGGTTGCATTTTGCAATCTGCCCTGCAACCAAGCATATCCTAGGATGTACTGAAGGAGATTACCAATGAGTAAAGATGGCCTCTCACTGCCACCTACTACAGAGGCATCCTGCTTTTGCTTTGGACAGGATCTCAGCAGTCAGCATGGCTTAACAGAGCTGGCCTAATTTTGAATGTTATATGGTTTTTGCGCATCTCTGAGTGATGTTCTATCGATTCCCGGGGTCATTTCATGTTTTCATGTCTATCTGAGCTATTGGCCATTCAAGAAGGCAGAAATACAGCTGGAATGTTTGAAACTCCTATGCCAATCGATAGAACATCACTCAGAATGGGAGATTCTTTCATTTAAAATATGCCTCATCATCAGGAGATGATATCCCTCTGCCTCTATGAAGGTGTAATATTTCTGCGGTGGCTGTCTGAGGAATGGAACAGTCAGCGCAAGCTCTTTCTCATCCGCAGTGACGTCTGTCCTGTAGCTCGTAAAAAGAGAATATATACACTGAACAAAAATATAAACTCAACATGTAAAGTGTTGGTCCCATGTTTCATGAGCTGAAACAAAAAATCCCAGAAATGTTCCATATGCACAAAAACCTTATTTCTCTCAAATGAGGAGTATTTTTGTCTGTAATAAAGCCAGTTGGGTGTGGGTGTGTGGGTGGGCCTATGCCATCCAAGACCAATCCATGGCTGCACCCCTGCCCAGTCATGTGAAATCCATAGATTAGGGCCTTGTGAATTTATTTCAATTGACTGATTTCCTTCTAAGAACTGGAACTCAGTAGAATCTTTTAAATTGTTGCATTTATATAATTTGTTCAGTATAGATACATTTGCATATCCTTTAGGTATAATGAAAAATGCTGCATTTGCTTTTTGTAGAGTAAGCATGCGGTCACTGATGAGCTAGTGTAACGATGTGTGCTGAGAGGCGGGAAGCACGTTCAGGGAGTGTTTTAATAAATAAACAGAACATAATACAAAACAAGAAACACTAACAGCACACAGACATGAAACTGAAACATAAATACTAACACCTGGGGAAGGAACAAAAAGGGAGTGACATATATAGGGAAGGTAATCAGGGAAGTGATGGAGTCCAGGTGAGTCTGATGACACACAGGTGCGCGTAACGATGGTGACAGGTGTGCGCCATAACGAGCAGCCTGGTGAACTAGAGGCCGAAGAGGGAGCACACCTGATAGCTAGCAACCTTAAATGCATCCTAAAACTAACTCTAGGCTACCCCAGAGACCAATACAGTGTCAATAATTATTAGGAAAACATTTTTAAAAACTCTTGAGAATGACCAAATGCTTTATGTGGGGTGTTTATTTATAATTACACGTATCTTATTTATATTTATTTCTATGTTGTGGATTATGATATTCTCCCCCTGCTATTGTATGGACCTCACATTTTGTGGGAATTATAACTCCCTGCATGTAGGTTGAAATTAGCAATACTTAGTGAGTGTTATTATTGTCTGAAAGTTAAATCTACCCACGGTGATCTTCAAGGTTTATACCTGGGAGGGCTCAGCGTGCTGTGGGACTAATGAACAAGCTGGACAATCCCCACTCATCAGACCTTCATCTATAATAGATCAATGGTCCAGTCCAGAGTGATGTTCATATGATCCATCATTAAGCAAATGGATGGCATTATGTTACTGTATAAACACGTTGATATCCACTCACATGGTTGAAACTTAATCTCTTAATAGGTGTTAGCACTGTAGTGTTGTGTACTGGAAACCCCCTCTGAGTCTGTTTCTCTCTCTTTCTCCACTGCCCTGGACAGGTCTGGAGTCGTTGCGTGACAGTGCCCACTCTACACCTGTGCGCTCTGTGTCCCATGGGGACTCCTTCATGCCACGTTCCCGCAGCCTGGCCACGGACGCCAGCGAGGGCTCGGCGGTGATCTCTGATGAGGCCTACAGCCCCTCTGACAGCGTGCTGCCCACCCCTGTGGCAGAGCACAGCCTGGAGTTGGCCGTGGCACGCCAGGTCAACGGAGCCCCCTGCAGCATCAAGGAGGAGAAGGAGTCGGAGGCAGGCACCCCCTCGGTGGGGGATGCAGGCGACTTGTCAGACAGTAGAGCGACGGTAGAGGGTGCAGAGGGAGCCTCGCCGCTCAGTGAAGTGGAACAGGTGAATACGTTTGTTTTAAGTGTCCTCCGTTTGCTTCTTGTGACCATTGGACTCCTCTTTGTCTTGCTCTTCCTCCTCATCGTCCTCACTGAATCTGACCTTGACGTTGCATTTTTACGTGATATCCGCCAGACCCCCGAATTTGAGCAGTTCCATTACGAATACTTTTGTCCCCTCAGGCGGTGGTTTGCCTGCAAGCTCCGCTGGGCGGGCAGTTTGCTCATTAACAAATGAGAGAGAGCATGAGGCCGTAGAGTGCGTAAGCCCATTCGGGGTTAGAGAAGACGATTAAAGCTCCGGAGAGATGGAGGGCAGCCCCGTTCCAACCATGAACCCAGCTTCTCTCATGATACTCCCGCTGACATACATGTCGGACCACTCCTGGAATCACTGTGCCAGGAGTTTCTCTCTCTCCCTCCATTTTGAGTTACTCCCCCTTTTTTCCCCTTTACCGTTCGTTTGTATTTTACAAACCCAGAAGATTTTTTTTTTTTTAATTTCAGGTCATTTCAGGTATTTTATTTTTTCAAAAAATATAAACGAAAAAATAAGAAACTGAAATTAAAGAACTGAAGTATTTTTTAACAGGAACGAGACATTTTGTTGCAACGAATGAAAGTTGCCTACATTTACTATGTATTGTTTGGAAAATAAATTGCATTTGCATAGGGGAAGAATGTGATGCAAGGATATCAGGGAAGCCACCAAGTCATCGAAATGGTTGAGAATGAAGTGAGATAAATACAGCTTTGAAAAGTGTTCAGTGAAGTAGACAGTCATGCCTTTTAAGATGAAGTAACATCCATCCCAAGCCATACATCTATAATGGTTTTCATTGATCAGAACACCTTAAATGAGGGAAGCTAGAGCGATGTGCATTGAGTCTGTCAAAGTGCAAGTGATTGAAATTGAGTAAGTCGAGATGATTACCAAATGCCTTTTATGAAGAAAAAAGTAGATGATATGAAGAACGTTTTGAATTTGTCGGATTGTTTTAAAGTTATACTTTAGTGGAAATACAATAGGTGTATAAAGTAGAAGCTGTGAAGTTGAAATCCGTTTGAAGTTTTTCTAAAGGATACAGTTAAATAAACCAGTGACCATGGTGTTATGTGACCCCATAGTGTCAGTAACTGTTAGAAGTGCTGATGATCAACTTCTTGGAAACACTCACTAGCAACAATAGGACCAGTCTAGGTAGATTTGCAATACTCTTTAGGTTAAATACTTCAGTACTTTTGAATGTGTGCATTTGTTTTGTCATATTTCTTAATTTTGTTTTATGTACATTTCTTGATTATGTTAAGATCTGATGAAATTGAAGATCTGTTGAAATGTATGATTTCTTTCAGTTCCATATCAACCTTGCTCTTAAGTTTGCGTATATTATACTATAATTAATTGTTAGTATAAGAATAACAATGATGTACTTTTTGTACAAAGTAGTTTGTTTCCTATTATATTGACAGTTTTTCCATGTATATTTTTAACAGAACTGAAATGATATTTTGTTATTGAAGATGAAATTATAATTTTTTTTTAGCTGTGTTTCAAGTGAGGTCTGGCATTTATGGACATATATGAGAGGGGGTTGACTCAAAAACAGGGCTTTTATCCAGATCCTCCTCTCCGTATAGATCACACCTCTCTCACTCCACCAGCATGCACACTTTTTAGTTGTCAAGACAACTATTTCAAATGCCCACTGTGGGCCAGGAAGGCACAACAGATGGTGGAGGAACAACACATATTGTCAAAGGTAGACTGGACTACAATACCAACAGAAAACATAGTACTCCAAAGACATGTTTTCATGCCTGTAAAAATCACAATAAATGCAGATTGGTTAGTCGTTTTCCACAGTTTGAGAGGTGACTGTGCAGACTATTCTGTCTCATAGCTCAAGGGAGCAGTAATTCTGCTGTCATGGCTGATATTGGGTCAAATCTGTTTTTGTGGGGTTTCGTCTCTACCTCCTCTGCTGTACCTGGTCCAGGTATGAGTGTGTGTTGTGTGTCTGTATGTAGGAATGTAACACACTTCAAGCTGATAATGTGAAGTGTTGACAGATAAAAAATATGGTCTTATTTTTTAAAAGTGAGAGAAAAAGAGGGAGATAACAATAAGATAAGAGAGATTGAAAGAAAGAGATTGAATGAGAAAGAGGTAGAGGTTCAATGGACGTCAAAATAAATGAGCACTGATGAGTCGACCAGCCTCACATGCAAGAGGCCGGTACGAGTATAATCAAAGGGGAATGCATATGTGACCACTTGGTGCTCGTGACTATTGGCTGCAGCCATTCTTGTTTTGGCCTGTTATTAAACACCATGTCCTCCACACAGCTGCTCCATGCTCTGATCCCCCAGCGGTGCTGTTGCCTGCTCTGCCCTGTTGAGCCCAGCCTGGGCCCATGTAACCAGAGCACTGCATCCCCTGGCCCTGAGTGTAGTCTGTCCCCAGCAAGGAAGACACTGCAGCATATTTTTAATTTTTATTTCACCTTTATTTAACCAGGTAGGCTAGTTGAGAACAAGTTCTCATTTGCAACTGCGACCTGGCCAAGATAAAGCGTAGCAATTCGACACATAAAACAACACAGAGTTACACATGGAATAAACAAAACATACAGTCAATAATACAGTAGAACAAAAGAAAACAAAAAGTCTATATACAGTGAGTGCAAATGAGGTAAGTTAAGGCAATTAATAGGCCATGGTGGCGAAGTAATTACAATACAGCAATTAAACACTGGAATGGTAGATGTGCAGAAGATGAATGTGCAAGTAGAGATACTGGGGTGCAAAGGAGCAAGATAAATAAATAAATACAGTATGGGGATGAGGTAGGTAGATAGATGGGCTGTTTAGAGATGGGCTATGTACAGGTGCAGTGATCTGTGAGCTGCTCTGACAGCTGGTGCTTAAAGCTAGTGAGGGAGATATGAGTCTCCAGCTTAAGAGATTTTTGCAGTTCGTTCCCGTCATTAGCAGCAGAGAACTGGAAGGAAAGGCGGCCAAAGCAGGAGTTGGCTTTGGGGGTGACCAGTGAGATATACCTGCTGGAGTTCATGCTACGAGTGGGTGCTGCTATGGTGACCAATGAGCTGAGATAAGGCGGGGCTTTACCTAGCAGAGACTTGTAGATAACCTGTAGCCAGTGGGTTTGGTGACGAGTTTGAAGCAAGGGCCAACCAACGAGAGCGTACAGGTCGCAATGGTGGGTAATGTATGGGGCTTTGGTGACAAAACGAATGGCACTGGGATAGACTGCATCCAGTTTGTTGAGTAGAGTGTTGTGGGAGGCTATTTTATAGATGACATCACCGAAGTCGAGGATCGGTAGGATGGGTAGTTTTACGAGGGTGTGTTTGGCAGCATGAGTGAAGGATGCTTTGTTGCGATATAGGAAGCCGATTCTAGATTTAATTTTGGATTGGAGATGCTTAATGTGAGTCTGGAAGGAGAGTTTACAGTCTAACCAGACACCCAGGTATTTGTGGTTGTCCACGTATTCTAAGTCAGAGCCGTCCAGAGTAGTGATGCTGGACGGCGAGCAGGTGCGGGCAGTGATAGATTGAATAGCATGCATTTAGTTTTACCTGCGTTTAAGAGCAGTTGGAGGCCACGGAAGGAGAGTTGTATGGCATTGAAGCTTGTCTAGAGGTTAGTTAACACAGTGTCCAAAGAGGGGCCAGAAGTATACAGAATGGTGTCGTCTGCGTAGAGGTGGATCAGAGAATCACCAGCAGCAAGAGCAACATCATTGATGTATACAGAGAAGAGAGTCGGTCCGAGAATTGAACCCTGTGGCACACCCATAGAGACTGCCAGAGGTCCGGACAACAGGCCCTCCGATTTGACACACTAAACTCTATCAGAGAAACCAGGCAAGGCAATCATTTGAGAAACCAAGGCTGTCGAGTCTGCCAATAAGAATGTGGTGATAGACAGAGTCGAAAGCCTTGGCCAGGTCGATGAATACGGCTGCACAGTAATGTCTCTTATCGATGGCGGTTATGATGTCGTTTAGGACCTTGAGCGTGGCTGAGGTGCACCCATGACCAGCTTTGAAACCAGATTGCATAGCGGAGAAGGTACGGTGGGATTCGAAATGGTCAGTAATCTGTTTGTTAACTTGGCTTTCGAAGACCTTAGAAAGACAGGGTAGGATAGATATGGGTCTGTAGCAGTTTGGGTCTAGAGTGTCACCCCCTTTGAAGAGGGGGATGACCGCGGCCGCTTTCCAATCTTTGGGAATCTCAGACGATACAAAAGAGAGGTTGAACAGGCTAGTAATAGGGGTTGCAACAATTTCGGCAGATCATTTTAAAAAGAGAGGGTCCAGATTGTCTAGCCCGGCTAATTTGTATGGGTCCAGATTTTGCAGCTCTTTCAGAATATCAGCTATCTGGATTTGGGCGAAGGAGAAATGGTGGGGGCTTTGGCGGGTTGCTGTGGAGGGTGCCGGGCAGTTGACCGGGGTAGGGGTAGCCAGGTGGAAAGCATGGCCAGCCGTAGAGAAAGGCTTATTGAAATTATACCAGTCAGTGCTACGGCTGGGTGTCTACTGTGGTCCTAGACATTTCAGTTCTTAACCCTCCATCAACAGTGTGGAGCCCAGACATCTGCGGTGTGAAATACCCATGTTTATGGCAGAGGTGTGCTAAAAGCAGCCCTTAGTAGCAAATCTGGTGCAGTAACAGTTACATACCATAGAAAGGCAGAAATTCCCGAGTCAAATATGCATGCTCCTTATGCTAGTGTATTATGCATGCACTTCCAATGAACAGCACACAAAGATAGAGGATGACTTGAAAGGTTGAATTTGTCTGTACCTAGATGGGGAGTGTTGATCCAGTATGCAAGATAACTGTACTTCTTTGTTATTTTATACATTCATATTTCCTATTTATAACTTGCCTAATGCTAAATACTGTAAAGGTCAACAAGACAGTTCCAGACAGTCTGTTAGTGTTACTTCTTAAAGGTCAGGGAACTGGAAGAGCAAAAAGGTCAATTGATGGTTTATGTTCGTACTCATTATCAGCATTATGCAGCTTTAATGTTCTTTCCAAGCATGCAACAATTAAGGCAGCATCATTCAATAAGCAATAATCAGTCAAATTGTAAGAGCAAATGGACATAGAAATGTAAACAGAAGTCTTACACTGGACATTGTGCTGTTTTTTGCAGTGTCAAAAATCAGTTGACTGTCATTGTATACTACATGGTCAAAAGTATGTGGACATCTCTTCAAATTAGTGGATTTGGCTATTTCAGCCACACCCGTTGCTGACAGGTGTATAACATTGAGCACACAGCCATGCAATTTACTGTGAAGTGGAAACGTCTAGGAGCAACAACGGCTCAGCCGCGAAGTGGAAGGCAAGCTCACAGAACAGGACAGCCGAGTGCTGAAGCGTGTAGCACCTTAAAATCGTTTGTCCTCGGTTGCAACACTCACTACCGAGTTCGGCGCCATTGGACTCTGGAGCAGTGGAAATGCATTCTCTGGAGTGATGAATCACACTTCACCATCTGGCAGTCCGATGGACTAATCTGGATTTAGCAGATGCCAGGAGAACGCTACCTGCCCCAATGCATAATGCCAACTGTAAAGTTTGGTGGAGGAGAAATAATGGTCTGGGGCTGTTTTTCATGGTTCGGGGTAGGCCCCTTAGTTCCAGTGAAGGGAAATCTTAACGCTATGGCATACAATGATGTTCTAGACGATTCTGTGCTT
The DNA here is from genome assembly GCF_901001165.1 of Salmo trutta. Taxonomy (NCBI): domain Eukaryota; kingdom Metazoa; phylum Chordata; class Actinopteri; order Salmoniformes; family Salmonidae; genus Salmo; species Salmo trutta. Next base: position 2,523,532 of record NC_042963.1, on the reverse strand, counting down.
TCAACTTTGTGGCAACAGATTGGGGAAGGTCCTTTCCTGTTTCAGCATGACAATGCCCCCGTGCACAAAGCGAGGTCCATACAGAAACGGTTAGTCGAGATCTGTGTGGAACAACTTGACTGGCCTGTACAGAGTCCTAACCTCAACCCCATCGAACACCTTTGGGATGAATTGGAACGGCGACTGCGAGCCATGCCTAATCGCCCAACATCAGTGCCCGACTTCACTAATGCTCTTGTGGCTGAATGGAAGCAAGTCCCTGCAGCAATGTTCCAACATCTAGTGGAAAGCATTCCCAGAAGACTGTAGGCTGTTATAGCAGCAAAGAGGGGACCAACTCCATATTAATCCTCATGATTTTGGAATGAGATGTTCACATACTTTTGCCATGTAGTGTATTTACATTACCAACAAATTAGAGCTCATGGTACGCACCTTTTCCTTTTTTGATAAAAAACAGTAATAATGTAAAATGAAGTTATCATTATTCTTAGTATGTACCATATTTTATCAATGTTTTTTTCCTTACATTGTTAAAGCTCTTATTGGGATGTTGGTCTTCAGCATTTTGTTCAACAGTACTTCATTGTGACTGAAGGGTCTTTCCCGTGCCTGGAATCTTTAGTCCCTAACAGCTCTGCATTTTTAACAAAGGGGCAAATGAGTGAATGGACAAAGACAGATGCAGAGTACCCTCCTAATAATGTATGGACTACCCTTTAATCTCACAGGCTTAAAGGGAAACACTGTTTGCTATGTAGCTGTTAATGTAGGGTGGTGGTTACTGATCCCATGTGATGCTGTATGGTCGGCACTTTGTGTATCTGAGGGAAAGTTATGTAGTTCTGTATCCGTCTGAATCTATCTGTACAGGTACGTTGCCTCTGAAAAACCTTGAATCTGTACAGTACATTTGGTCTGGTGATGTCATGTTTACATTCGTTTCTTTGATCTCTCCTGGGAACTGGCTTATGTACTTGTTTGTCTGGTAGATGTTTCAGACTCTTGCTGGTAGTGTGTAAAACAGCAGGGGATTTCTGTTATCTTTGGACAACTGCCCTGGTTTACATATAGTATGTTGGCAATCATTATGGAAACCACAGACTAATAAATAACATTTATTGGCCATTACTCTGATTAAAGGAGGTACTAGATATTCTACATATGACAGTTTGCCAATGACATGAAGATTAAATAGAAAAGTGAAAAGTACAGCTTGAAAATAGCATGCCAGCAGATGAGCTAGTTTGAATGCAAAATGTAAATGGCATTGAGCTGTCTTTTCCTGAAGGTCCCCTTTACTCCCACAGTAATACTACTTAACAAGTACAGGGCAGACAGAGCTACTGCTATAGAGCTGAGGGAGTTAATAGAACCAGTCATTTTAATGTCACCACGTAATATGCTTCCGCCCCTTCGCCAGCTCTCAAGCAAACACTCACACAGCTGTGCATATACATGTAAATAAGTGTATATGCATAAGTGTCTGTAGATGTGTCTTATGTATCCTTCTCTCTCGAATAAAGGTTGCTGTTTATTTACGTAATATACAAATATGTGCCAAATCCAGTTCTTGTTCAGATCCATTCCGAATCCCATGTTTATACTGTAGAAAACCTTCTGTACAAAACAGTATACAATATTGTTTCTCTCTGATAGTCCCTTGTAACTGGTGCCATTAAACTATTCAAATTTGAAATAAACATTGAATAAACATTTAAAAATGGGCTTCTTGTGGTTTATGGCTCTTCAATGCAAATTCACACAATTTTTTTGAAAGCTCATTATATAGTGCCATCTACAGGGAACATCTACACATTCCATGCTTTTGGGGGAAATGGAAGTACAGTATTAAGTACGTGGTTCAAAACAAATTGACACAATCTCCCATATTTACCTTTTCCAGATGAAAACAGTATCACTTAAGAATCATTTATGAGCCTTTATTAAAAGTGGAAAACTTCACGTCAGAATGGATAAGAAATACTGCTAAAGAAGCAAACAAACAGTGACAATCCAGTAAAAAAAACTAAGACTATTGAAGACACTGTACAGAAACACACATTGGTGCAACGGTTAAAATGAAAAGTAAATTGTAATCAAATTGAACCAAAGTTCTCAAATCCTCTACTAACTAGGAGTTTCCTTGCTACTCCAAAGTCCCTCTGTTAGACTCCAGGTATGGCCAGGAGTTATACTCCTACAGTACAGAGAAGGCTGGTTTGAGGAATGGCCGGCTGTTTGTTTGTGGTGTGGGGAGGGCCATAAAGCCGGGCCTCCTCCCCACTGGGCCTGCTGCTGAAGGCCTTGAGCCCCGCCCTGCTGCTGACCCACGCCCTGCTGCTGACCCACGTCCTGCTGCTGACCCCCGCCCTTTAGATCCACCTCTGGAGTTGGACCCTGTCCATGACCCATTGTTGCTGTACCCCCTACACCAAGAGACAGGAGTGAAGAGAATAAAACGGGTAAATGTAGATGCCAGATAGTATTCTGAATCAAAGTCTGACATGAAATAACTCAAATATACAATTGCAAGTATATAGCTAGTATTCATTTGGGAAAAAATACAAAAAACACACATATAATATATATATATATATATATATATATATATATATATATATATATATATATATATATATATATATATATATATATATACACACATATACATACATATATATACACATACATACATACACACACACACACACACACACACACACACATAGTTGAAGTCGGCAGTTTACATAAACCTTAGCCAAATACATTTAAATTCAGTTTAACAATTCCTGACATTTAATCCAAGTAAAAATTCCCTGTTTTAGGTCAGTTAGGATCACCACTTTATTTTAAGAATGTGAAATGTCAGAATAATAGAGAGAGTGATTTATTTCATCACATTCCCAGAGGGTCAGAAGTTTACATACACTCAATTAGTATTTGTTAGCATTGCCTTTAAATTGTTTAACTTGGGTCAAATGTTTCAAGTAGTCTTCCACAAGCTTCCCACAACAAGTTGGGTGAATTTTGGCCCATTCCTCCTGACAGAGCTGGTGTAACTGAGTCAGGTTTGTAGGCCTCCTTGCTCACACACGCCTTTTCAGTTCTGCCCAAAAATGTTCTATAGGATTGAGGTCAAGGTTTTGTGATGGATACTCCAATACCTTGACTTTGTTGTCCTTAAGCCATTTTGCCACAACTTTGGAAGTATGCTTGGGGTCATTGTACATTTGGAAGACCCATTTGCGACCAAGCTTTAACTTCCTGACTGATGTCTTGAGATGTTGCTTCAATATATCCACATACATTTTCTTCCTCATGACGCCATCTATTTTGTGAAGTGCACCAGTCCCTCCTGCAGGAAAGCACACCCCACAACATGATTCTGCCACCCCCGTGCATCACGTTTGGGATGGTGTTCTTCGGCTTGCAAGCCTCCCCCCTTTTCCTCCAAACATAACACTGGTCATTATGGCCAAACAGTTCTATTTTTGTTTCATCAGACAAGAGGACATTTCTCCAAAAAGTACTATCTTTGTTCCCCATGTGCAGTTGCAAACTATAGTCTGGCTTTTTTATGGTGGTTTTGGAGCAGTGGCTTCTTCCTTGCTGACTGGCCTTTCAGGTTATGTCGATATAGGAATCGTTTTACTGTGGATATAGATACTTTTGTACCTGTTTCCTCCAGCATTGTCACTAGGTCCTTTGCTGCTGTTCTGGGAATGATTTGCACTTTTCGCACCAAAGTATGTTAATCTCTAGGAGACAGAACGCGTCTCCTTCCTGAGCGGTATGACGGCTGCGTGGTCCCATGGTGTTTATACTTGCGTACTATTGTTTGTACAGATGAACGTGGTACCTTCAGGCGTTTGGAAATTGCTCCCAAGGATGAACCAGACTTGTGGAGGTCTACAATTTCTTTTGAGATCATGGCTGATTTCTTTTGATTTTCCCATGATGTCAAGCAAAGAGGCACGGAGTTTGAAGGTAGGCCTTGAAATACATCCACAGGTACATCTCCAATTGACTCAAATTATGCCAATTAGCCTGTCAGAAGCTTCTAAAGCCATGACATCATTTTCTGGAATTTTCCAAGCTGTTTAAAGGCACAGTCAACTTAATGTATGTAAACTTCTGACCCACTGGAATTGTGATACAGTGAATTATAAGTTAAATAATCTGTCTGAAAACAATTGTTGGAAAAATGACTTGCACAAAGTAGATGTCCTAACCGACTTGCCAAAACTATAGTTTGTTAACAAGAAATTTGTGGAGTGGTTCAAAAACCAGTTTTAATGACTCCAACCTAAGTGTATGTAAATTTCGTTTGGACACACCTACTCATTCAAGGGTTTTCTTTATTTTTACTATTTTCTACATTGTAGAATAATAGTGAAGACATCAAAACTATGAAATAACACATGGAATCATGTAGTAACCAAAAAACGTGTTAAACAAATCAACATATATTTTAGTAGCCACCCTTTGCCTTGATGACAGCTTTGCACACTCTTGGCATTCTCATGAGGACCGCCACGGGAAAGGAAGACCAAGAGTTACTTCTGCTGCAGAGGATAAGTTCATTAGAGTTACCAGCCTCAGAAATTGCAGGCCAAATAAATGCTTCACAGAGTTGAAGTAAAAGACACATCTCAACATCAACTGTTCGGAGGAGGCTGCGTTAAATCAGGCCTTCATGGTCTTTGCTGCAAAGAAGCCCCTACAAAAGGACACCAATAAAAGAAGAGACTTGCTTGGGCCAAGAAACACGAGCAATGGACATTAGACTGGTGGAATACTGTCCTTTGGTCTGATGAGTCCAAATGTGAGATTTTTGGTTACAACTGTTAAGTACATGTATTAAGTATCCCTATCACGGCGCCATCACTCTTATTAGTATGCCATGTATTGTGGAAATACGGTTTAGTAAACATTGTTAAACTGGAACCTAGTTGTTGTGTCATTTTAAGTTAACACCAGTAGGTGAATGGATGATCTACGCATGTGTGGTTCCCACCATGAAGCATGGAGGAGGAGGTGTGATTGTGCTTTGCTGGTGACGCTGTCTGATTTATTTAGAATTCAAGGCACACTTAACCAGCATGGCTAGCACAGCATTCTGCTGAGAGTGCGCAAAGCTATCATCAAGGCAAAGGGTGGCTACTTTGAAGAATCTAAAATCTATTTTGATTTGTTTAAAACTTTTTTGGTTACTAGATGATTTCATGTGTGTTATTTCATAGTTTTGACGTCATCTATATTATTCTACAGAAAATAGTAAAATAAAGAAAATAGTAAAATAAAGAAAAACCCTTGAATTGAGTAGGTGTGTCCAAACTTTTGACTGATACTGTATATATAAAATGTAATCCTTTTTAGATGTAATTTTAAGGCAGCAAAATGTGAAGACTGTGCTCATAGCAGGTGTGTAGACTTTCACTCGACACTGTTTATGACTGCATATAAGATTTGACATTTGAGACATAACACTAACCCTTTAGAGTTGGAGTTTGTATATCCTTTTCTCTTTTTGGATTTCTTGAAGGCGGGGGCCTTTTTCCTCTTCGCTCCTCTGCCGTTGCTATTGTTGAAATAACTGGATGATCCAGCGTCGTCATAACAGTCCTCCTCGTCGTCTCCGCGGCCTCGCCTTGGGTCTATCCATGCCATAGTGGAGCTTCGTTCAGTGGTGTCAGACTGCTCCTCCACTGCAGAGGGGTTAAGTCAGACAGACACACATGTTAATGCAAACCAACCACACTACAGGTCCAACACAGCAGGGCACAGATATCACTGAGTAGGAACATGAACATATGAAATCCAGTTTTATCGAGTTGTGTAGGACATGCTTTCCCCAGTATGGTCACTCACCAGGTAGCTTCCACTCAGAGTATTTCTGCAGAAGCGCGATGACATCTGCTCCATACTTCTCCAGTTTGTCCTCCGTCACACCATCAATCGTCAGCAGCACATCTGGGTCGGCCGACAGAGTCTCTGGGAGAAGGAAACAGTTTTACAACAACGCCTGGTTATTGGAAGTCTACCAGTAAAATGCTAGGTAAACACTTGCTTGGTCTAGAAAAGGAATATGAACAGGAATGAAATACAATAAGTCTAAATAGTAGTGTATGCGCTCAGCACTCACCGGCTATCATCTTCAGGGTGGCAGTGGAGAAGATGTTGTAATAGTGAATGCCAAAGACCTTGCCCAGCCTCTTGCACAGATCAGTGAGCTCCTGCAGACACTTCTGGACCATCTCCTCGCTCTTGGAGACATCCTTGGCAACAGCAGTTTTGTGCTTCCTGATGCTGGAGGCACTCTCGGTCTCATAGAACTCCACCTAGGACAAGGAACAATAACTATGTTCCCATTTCTACTGCAGGGATCTCAAACATAACTAAATATGTGATACTAATAACGAATGACAGAACACGTTCACAACAGTTGTTGACGTATCGAATGAGAACTAAGTTTATGGACCAGTATGATGTGTGTAAGCTCACCTGCATGTGTCCCCCGAGGACATTGATGGCTTTGGGTCCAGCAGAGATGTAGGCCACTGCCTGGCTGTTGACTGTGATGTACAGGTCCTCTACCAGGAGGTGATCCAGCACCAGCTTCTTGAACAGACGGTCAGCATTGTGTTTGGAGTAAGCCTTTCCTATCGCAAACATCCCTGACTGGACACGGGCGGTTTTAGCACCTGTCAGAAAGCATTGTTGAGTTTCTCTCAGAAACACTAAACATACAGTCATTTTTAATCATTCAATTAAGTGGTTCTCTAATTTACTGGTTACCCAAGAAAATGTCCACCAGCATGTTCAGAGTCAATCGGTTTTGGTTCGCAGATTTGTTGTATCTGGAGCCAACTTTTTCACAATTCTCCTGGACAAATCTCACAATCTTCTTCACATCTTCAGTCACGTTTCTTGCTTTATATTGCTGAAAGCGAAAAACAACATCACCAGTTTGATTAAATAGAAACATTTCAAATTCAAACATGAAACATTATAACCACATAGCTGTAAAAATACTCAGTGAAATAGAACAAGTGCTAACTGAGTCAGGAAAAGGTTTATAGTAATAATGGGTTTATTATCAAGGGTTAACTCTTACATTGGGTCTGGCACAGTTGTCACAGATGACATCAGGGTGTTCCTTGCAGAAGCCTGGGTTGAACTTGTGCTCTCCAAAGTAAGCCAGCAGCTGTATCCTTCGGCAGTCCATCACGTTCTCACAGAAATGTACCATACTGTGCAGATTGTTCAAGTGAGTGGCTTTGGTATGGTGGTTTCCATCTTTGTCCACTGTGATCAAAACAGAGTGGACATGTTCTCAATATCACTTTCACACTTTGACATAGAGGATTTTAGACATCGTCTACGGAGCTTTCCATACCTCCATGGAAATGTTCCAATACGTGATATATAACACATACAAAATTGAAGACTATTATTTGTAAGTCTATATAGTCAAAATTCAGATCTGTACTGGTGAGGATCCTCTTGATGCGGATGACGTCAGAGTAGGAGTAGAAGAGGATGCAGTGAGAGATCTCTCCGTCCCTGCCTGCTCTGCCTGACTCCTGGTAGTAGCCCTCTACTGACTTGGGGAGACTGGCGTGGATCACATAGCGCACATCAGGCTTGTCGATGCCCATGCCGAAGGCTATGGTGGCACACATGACCTGGAGAACAGGGATACAACATTAACCCTGGGTTAATGATAGCTCAAGTAGTATGAAGGTGGTTAGTGACGTTAACGTGTAAACATCTGTTAAGATCACCTCACCTGGCAGCCATCCTGATTGATCCATTTGGTCTGCACATATTCTCTGTCTTTGTCATTGATGCCTGCATGGTAGGCTAGCGCTAGTATACCAGCTCTCTGAAGACTGTCAGCCATGTTGTCACAGTCATTACGGGACAGGCAGTACACAATGCCAGAATCACCTACACACAAGGAGTAAAAACCAGTCATGGTCCCAGTCCTCAAAACACTTAATTCCACTAGCATTAAAAACCTCTGACCAAGTGAGGGAGAACACTACTAACGTGGATAATTCTTCTTGATCCAGTCAATGCAGTCCTCATCTACCTTCTTGGGTTTCTTGGGTAACACAGCGTATTTGAGGTTGTTTCTGTTGAAGCTCATGGTAAACCTGAGAGAGAAATGACACCATGATGAATATTCATACAAACAGCTGCTGTATGTTTGCATACGACAATACTACGTGCCTTACCTGGTGTTTTTTCACCAGGTAAGGCACGTCTTAGAGCACATACACCTGAGGCTGGGTCATCTGCAGCTGGTTGAGGATGTCCTTCTGGACGCGGGGGGTGGCAGTGGCGGTCAGGGCCATGATCGGCACTTTGGGGAACTTCTGCCGCAGCTCGTACATCCGCTTGTAGTCTGGCCGGAAGTCATGGCCCCACTGAGAGAAACAACAGGGCATGAGGTTCATAGTCTCCCTCTAACACCTAACATTAGACCAGATAAGGCATCACATATAGGAACCTACCTGACTGACACAGTGAGCCTCATCAATGACAAAGCGTGCTAAAAGACCTCTCTCATACAGGTTCTGAAGGGCACTGATCATCCTGCCACTCGCACACACCTGGAGGAAAACAGATTGAAAAACACAGGTCTGAATATAGCATTTCCCATTAGAAGAAGTTGATAACAGCATTACTGGTTAAATGATTTAGTTCTCACCTTTTCAGGAGTTGCATAGAGCAATTTAATTATGGGGTCCTTCTTGGACAGCTGCAAGTAGATCCTGGCTGCTTCACTGTCAGTCTTCTCACCAGACAAACTTGTGGCGGGAATCTAAAAACATGCAAGGACATTTAAAACACATTCCAAGCATAGGGTGGCAAGAATGTGTACATTTCATACTTTGCACTGTGAGCAGTATGTAGAAAACTTACATCCAGAGTAGTGAGTTTCTGGACCTGGTCTACAATGAGTGATTTCAGTGGTGAGATGACCACAGTGACTCCTGTACACACACAGGCCGGCAGCTGGTAGCAAAGACTTTTACCCCCTCCTGAAAAACAGGAAATAACAACAAAACACATCGAGCACATTACATTATTTAATCAACATTTTCTGTTCATACCTACTAAATATTACAAATCTGCAAAGTCAGTTTGAGTTATTTGAATCAATGCATTAAAAGGCATTTGTTGTATACTACAATCGGCATTGATTCCACACTCACCTGTTGGCATCAGGACAAATGTGTCTTCACCTAACAACGTAGCATTAATGGCTTCCAACTGATTGAATCGGAACTGATGGAGACCAAAGCGCTTGTAGAAAATCTTCATCATCTCTGGACAGTGGGGGAAGTTGAAGCCTCTGAAGCGATCGTGGGCAGGGTTTCTGTATGTGGGCTCTGCAAATTATGAGATAAACATGAGTCTGTCTGAGCTACAGACCAAGTAATCCATGTAAGAAAAACTAAAAAACATTTGTTTAGTAGAAGGAATAATCCAATCTCAAGGCTGCCCTATAATGAATGTACTTGCCAGGAGAGGTGATTTTAGGAGGCGTGGCCACAGGAGCTGGTGTAGCTGGTTTCTTCTGCCATGTTGATGTACTTGGTCCTCCCTCACGCACCGCTTTAGAGACAGAACTGGAGTCCTGCCTTGACACTGAGGAGCTTGGGGGTTCAAAGTAATCAGGGATATCTGAATCATTGAAGTCATCTATGTCAAAGTCATCAATGAAGAAATCGTCTGGCTCCGTGACTGCCGGGGCTTGTGCCACAGAGGCTTGGGTACTGCTCTCCCCAGTCATTTGTACAGCAGCTGCCGGGCTCTTCGGTGAGAAGAAGAGATTTGACTGAGCCACATTACCAATTTGTTTTTTGAAGATACCGTAATTCGATGGAGAGTCACAATTACTTCGGCCTGTAGTGGATGCATTCTTCTTGTCTCCGGTGAAAATAGGATTTTCCTGAGTGCTGGGTCTCCAAGAGATGCCTGGAGTCTGAACATTAATCATACAGTCAGAGTCCTCAAAAACACTACTGTCGTAGTCCACAGATATGACTGAGGACCTCCTGAAGGGAAGGGCTTTCATGGAAGAATCTCCTTTACCCTTGGGCAGGCAAGTGGTGGAAGACATGACACTTGGAGTAGCAAAGGAAAAAGTAGTCTTTTCACTGAATCTGGATTCCAAGACAGTGCTGTCTGGCTGTTGTGTCCTGAAATATGTGTCACTGCTGCCAGTAGCAATTATCCTTTTCCTGGTGGTAAAAAGGGTGATATGACTAACAGATTAATAGATGTCACAGTAAAACTACAGCTGAAACTTAATCTACAGCAGTTGTCCCATATAAAATAGTTCAGATTAAATGAATTACCTATGAGCCCGCTGCAGTAAGAGCTCTGTCCCACAGGACAGGCCTAATAGTTCATGATCAGGGATGGAATCCACCAGAGCACAGATGGACTCCATGATACTCAAGAGCTGATCTTCAGACGTTGGATTGGTGACTAAAGGGACAAATAAAATGAGGAGTCAATACAAGAGAATTATATGCAATGTTCACTGGAATTATAAAAACAGACCAAAACATCTGGCTTAAACATAACCCATGTTATTCACCTTTTCTTTCTTTAAGAGGACCATCAGACACTCTTTGCAGGCTTGACACCGACCCTCTTGTTGATACAGGGCTGATGTCTTTACGGATTGCAGAGCCAGCTGACTTCAATCTGTTGTGATCATAAACAACGCTTGCTAAGTAGATACAGTGCCTTCAGAAAGTATTCATACCCCTCGACTTACTGCACATTTTGCTGCGTTACAGCCTGAATTCAAAATGGATTAAATAGATTTTATTTTCTCACCCATCATCTACACACAATACCCCATGACAAAGTGAAAACATGTTTTTAGAAATGTTTGCTAATTAATATAAAAATGAAATACAGAAAATAATTTACATAAGTATTCACACCCCTTTACTATGACTACAAATTGAGCTCAGTTGCATCCAATTACCTTTGATCATCCTTGATGTCACTACAACTTGATTGGGTCCACCTGTGGCCAATTCAATTGTTTGGACATTATTTAGAAAGAAACACACCTGTCTATATAAGGTCCCACAGTATCTCAGAGCAGAAACTATACCATGAAGTCCAAGGAACTGTCCGTAGCTCTCCAAGATAGAATTGTGATGAGGCATATACCTGAGGAAGGGTATAAAACTATTTCTAAAGTGTGAAAGTTTCCAAGAGCACAGTGGTCTCCATCATTGGGAAATTTAATATGGAAGTACCCAGACTCTGCCTAGAGCTGGCTGTCTGACCAAAATGAGCAACTGGGCAAGAAGGACCTTAGTCAGGGAGGTGACCAAGAACCCAATGACCACACTGTAATTCTGTCAGAGTTACTTGGCTGAGATGGGAGAATCTGCCAGAAGCACAACAGTCTCTACAGCACTTAACCAATCTGGGCTTTATGGGAGAGTGACCAGACGGAAGCCACTCCTGAGAAAAAAGCAAATGACAGCACACCTGGAGTTGTGGATGCTTTTCAGCGGCAGGAACTGGGAGACTTGTAAGGATAGAGCAATGAATGGAGCCAAATACAGGCAAATCCTTGATGAGAACCTGCTTCAGAGTACAAGCCACCTCAGACTGGGGTGAAGATTTACATTCAAACAGGACAATGACCCCAAGCATACATCCAAACCAATGCTGGAATGGCTTCAGAACAAGGATATGAAAGTTCTTGAGTGGCACAGCCAAAGCCAAGACTTGAATCTCACTGAAAATCTGTGGAAAGACTTGAAGATTGCTGTTCACCGCCACTCCCCATCTAACTTAACAGCGCTTGAGAAAATATGCAAGGAAGAATGGGAGAAGATCTCCAAATCCAGATGTGCAAAGCTGATAGACATATCCAAGATGACTCCTTCTACAAAGTATTGACTCAGGGGTGTGAATACTTATATAAATGAGATATCTGTATTTCATGTTCAATACATTTACAAAAATGTATAAAACATGTTGTTTTCACATTGCCCAGGGATGCACAATGGTGAGGGCTCAAAAAGGTGACACTTTTTTTGACCACTAAAACATGCAAAAAAAATCCCTGCTAGGGGGAATTGCAGGTTAACCCTTGTGTTGTTTTAAGTAGAGGTCGACCGATTAATCGGAATGGCCGATTAGTTAGGGACGATTTCAAGTTTTCATAACAATCGGAAATCTGTATTTTTTAAACCTTTATTTAACTAGGCAAGTCAGTTAAGAACACATTCTTATTCTCAATGACGGCCTAGGAACGGTGGGTTAACTGCCTTGTTCAGGGGCAGAACGACAGATTTTTACCTTGTCAGCTCGGGGATTCAATCTTGCAAACTTATGGTTAACTAGTCCAACGCTCTAACCACCTGCTTTACATTGCACTCCACGAGGAGCCTGCCTGTTACACGAATGCAGTAAGAAGCCATGGTAAGTTGCTAGCTAGCATAAAAAACGTATCTTATAAAAAACAATCAATCAATCAATCAATCATAATCACTAGTTAACTACACATGGTTGATGATATTACTAGTTTATCTAGCCTGTCCTGCGTTGCATATAAACGCTTAGGTACACGTTGCTCCAACCATAAATATCAATGCCTTCATTAAAATCAATACACAAGTATATATTTTTAAACCTGCATATTTAGTTAATATTGCCTGCTAACATGAATTTCTTTTAACTAGGGAAAATGTGTCACTTCTCTTGCAACAGAGTCAGGGTATATGCAGCAGTTTGGGCCGCCTGGCTCGTTGCGAACTGTGAAGACTATTTCTTCCTAACAAAGACAGCCGACTTCGCCAAACGGGGGATGATTTAACAAAAGCGCATTTGCGAAAAAAGCAATATCGTTGCACGACTGTACCCAACCATAAACATCAATGCCTTTCTTAAAATCAATACACAGAAGTGTATATTTTTAAACCTGCATATTTAGCTAAAAGAAATCCAGGTTAGCAGGCAATATTAACCAGGTGAAATTGTGTCATTTTGCATTCATTGCACGCAGAGTCAGGGTATATGCAACAGTTTGGGCCGCCTGGCTCGTTGCGAACTAATTTGCCAGAATTTTACATAATTATGACATAACATTGAAGGTTGTGCAATGTAACAGGAATATTTAGACTTAGGGATGCCATCCGTTAGATAAACTACGGAATGGTTCCGTATTTCACTGACAGGAAAAACGTTTTGTTTTCGAGATGATAGTTTCCAGATTCGACCATATTAATGACCTAAGGCTCGTATTTATGTGTGTTATTATAATTAAGTCTATGATTTGATAGAGCAGTCTTGACTGAGCGATGGTAGGCAGCAGCAGGCTCGTAAGCGTTCAAACAAACAGCACTTTCGTGCGTTTGCCAGCAGCCCTTCGCAATGCATTGCGCTGTTTATGACTTCAAGCCTGTCAACTCCCAAGATTAGGCTGGTGTAACTGATGTGAAATGGCTAGCTAGTTAGCCGGGTGAGCGCTAATAGCGTTTCAAACGTCACTCGCTCTGAGACTTGGGAGTGGTTGTTCCCCTTGCTCTACATGGGTAACGCTGCTTTGAGGGTGGCTGTTGTCGATGTGTTCCTGGTTCGAGCCCAGGTAGGAGCGAGGAGAGGGATGGAAGTTATACTGTTACACTGGCAATACTAAAGTACCTATAAGAACATCCAATAGTCAAAGGTATATGAAATACAAATCGTATAGAGAGAAACAGTTCTATAATAACTACAACCTAAAACTTCTTACCTGGGAATATTGAAGACTCATGTTAAAAGGAACCACCAGCTTTTATATGTTCTCATGTTCTGAGCAAGGAACTTAAACGTTAGCTTTCTTACATGGCACATATTGCACTTTTACTTTCTTCTCCAACACTTTGTTTTTGCATTATTTAAACCAAATTGAACATGTTTCATTATTTATTTGAGGCTAAATTGATTTTATTGATATATTAAGTTAAAATAAGTGTTCATTCACTATTGTTGTAATTGTCATTATTACAAATAAATACATTTTAAAAATTGGCCGATTAATCGGTATCGGCTTTTTTGGTCCTCCAATAATCGGTATCGGCGTTGAAAAATCATAAGCGGTCGACCTCTTGTTTTAAGTGTCAAAAATGACCCGCCACTATGTTTAACAGCAGAGAAAACCCCCTAAGTGATCTTTTTTTTTCAACTTGAAATTTGATGACGTTTCTTAGAGTGACCCCAACATTAGAAAAAGTAAAACATCGCCTTTGTTCATATTTCCATGAAAGCTGTACACCACCACGGTACAAAGATTGTCTAGGGTCATTTTTGACCCAGTAGTTCTAAAATCATTTACACACCACAAAAACACACACAATAAGAAATTGAGATTATGCTACTGAGTTAACTCAGCCAGCAGGTGCTGAAGTAAAAGATCACCATGGTTGGCACAGTTAGAAAGAACAAACCTGAGCTCCCCCCTGCACTCCTCGCAACAAGGGGGAGAGAGGCTTTCTCATCAAAGTTTGCCTTCACTCCCCACCACCACTCTAGTTTCTTACCTCCCAAAGAGGAACAAATATGTGGTTCTCCTGAGCACACTGCACAAAACGGCTGAGATCAGTGATTGTGAGGAGAGGAAGCCAGCCATCATCCTGGATTACAACAACAACAAAGGAGGCGTGGACAACCTGGACAAGATGATTGGAACTTACAGCTGCAGGAGGATGACTGCCCGCTGGCCCCTGGTCATCTTCCAAACACCATTGATGTGACATCATACAATGCCTTCGTGATATGGAACAAGATCAACCTTACCTGGATGTCTGATAAGCGGAACAAGAGGTGGGTGTTCCTGGAGCAGCTAGGAAAGGCACTTGTAACCCCACACATTCAAAGAAGGGAGCACCTCCCCCACACAGCAGCCTCTGCAGCGCTTGTGAAAGCTGTTCAGGGGGCTGAATCTTGTCCTGATCCACCTGAGGCTGCTGCAGCTGGGGCAGGCAAGAGGAGGAGATGCAAATTCTGCCCCCCAAAGAAGGACTGTAAAATGAATACTATTTCCTGCACGTGAGAAATACATCTGTAAAGTCCATGCACACACACTTGCATACTGTCCTACATGTGCTAATTAGAGTTGATTGAGTTATGTTGTTCTTGTTTTGTATCTATTATCTTATTTTATTCTTATTTATTGTTGTTGTTTATACACCTTGTGGGTGGGAGCAATGGTTAAAAAAAATGTGAGAAGCCTAGTATTTTGTAGTTGAATTCCTCATTATACAGTATAAGAAAATATCACTATGTTGCCAAAAACGTTCAAGACTTATTGTTTCCCTTCAATAAAATGCATTCAAAACTACTTTCTGCACATTTCTGCTACACAAGTGCTAGCTCTTCCTAAAAAATATATATATATATGTTTGGACCTATGCAGTACCTTAAACAATAATAAACCTCTACTTTAGTAAAGAAAACAATTATGACAGCTGTGTTGTAATAAACATTAGTGGTGTCCACTGATTAAATGCAGTCTTTCTGCATTGTGAAGAGGGAAAATCCTGATATTCAAAGTTTGTGAGGAATGACAGGTTGCTTCTTCATGCAAAATAGATTTCAGATTTAAAATTCAATTAAGCTGCTTTATTTTAGGGGTTTAGCGAAGGCGGGTCATTTTTTACCCTTTGGACAAGGGGAGTATACAGAATGTTAAGACTACACAAGGGTTAACTAATTAAACAACAAAGAACATGATCAGTCTGTGTGTAAAATAAAAAAAAAAGTGGCTAATGTGAACCTAACTCACAGCTAAAAAATTTAAAGAAAGCAATCCAATGTTATTGGTTGCCTAGACTTTACTGCAAATGACACAAGTCTTGAGAAAAAACAACACACTAATATTGCAGTTAGCCATGACAGCCTTTATAATAGAATGCTTGTGAGCCCCCCCCCCCACCCCCCACAAATCTAAATATTGCACTTGGGGGAAAAAATTGTCTAAAGTAGAAATCAAATGAAACAGGCATTCTGTTTGCGCTATAATAGAGGCCACTATAAGACATCGATCAAGTGCACAAGGCTACATGTGTGCAAAAACAACATTCACCAAGTAAAAACATTCTATAACCCCCCCCTCACTCACACACAAGTGTTACTGTCAAGTTCAACACAAGAAAAGCAACATCTTTGGGCTACACTCCACATTATAACATTGTACACTTTCTGCCTGTGGACATCTGTTCTACAATGTGCCAGCAGAGCATGATACCTTTTGTTGGCATAATTGATCTCATTCAGGCAGAGAGTACACCTCGCATACCCCTTTTTATCCACTGTACTGAAAAAGTGATAAAGAGAGAAAGTGTGTGGTGTTCCTTTCACCTCTAGTGGCATCAGGCTTAAGCCAGCTCCAGCTACAGTCGTGGCCAAAAGTTGAGAATGACACAAATATTAATTTTCACAAAGTCTGCTGCCTCAGTTTGTATGATGGCAATTTGCATATACTCCATAATGTTATGAAGAGTGAGCAGATTAATTTCAAAGTCCCTCTTTGCCATGCAAATGAACTGAATCGCCAAAAACATTTCCACTGCATTTCAGCCCTGCCACCTAAGGACCAGCTGACATCATGTCAGTGATTCTCTCATTAACACAGGTGAGTGTTGACGAGGACAAGGCTGGAGATCACTCTGTCATGCTGATTGAGTTCGAATAACAGACTGGAAGCTTCAAAAGGAGGGTGATGCTTGGAATCATTGTTCTTCCCCTGTCAACCATGGTTTCCTGCAAGGAAACACGTGCCGTCATCATTGCTTTGCACAAAAAGGGCTTCACAGGCAAGGATATTGCTGCCAGTAAGATTGCACCTAAATCAACCATTTATCGGATCATCAAGAAGAGCGGTTCAATTGTTGTGAAGAAGGCTTCAGGGCGCCCAAGAAAGTCCAGTAAGCACCATAACCGTCTCCTAAAGTTGATTGAGCTGTGGAATCGGGGCACCACCAGTACAGAGCTTGCTCAGGAATGGCAGCAGGCGAGATCATCTGCACGCACAGTGAGGCGAAGACTTTGAGGATGGCCTGGTGTCAAGAAGGGCAGCAAAGAAGCCACTTCTCTCCAGGAAAAACATTAGGGACAGACTGATATTCTACAAAAGGTACAGGGATTGGACTGCTGAGGACTGGGGTAAAGTCATTTTCTCTGATGAATCCCCTTTCCGATTGTTTGGGGCATCCGGAAACAAGCTTGTCCGGAGAAGACAAGGTGAGCGCTACCATCAGTCCTGTGTCATGCCAACAGTAAAGCATCCTGAGACCATTCATGTGTGGGGTTGCTTCTCAGCCAAGGGAGTGGGCTCACTCACAATTTTGCCTAAGAACACAGCCATGAATAAAGAATGGTACCAACACTTCTCCCAACCATCCTGGAACAGTTTGGTGACGAACAATGCCTTTTCCAGCATGATGGAGCACCATGACATAAGGCAAAAGTGATAACTAAGTGGCTCGGGGAACAAAACATCAATATTTTGGGTCCATGGCCAGGAAACTCCCCAGACCTTAATCCCATTGGGAACTTGTGGTTAATCCTCAAGAGGCGGGTGGACAAACAAAAACCCACAAATTCTGACAAACTCCAAGCATTGATTATGCAAGAATGGGCTGCCATCAGTCAGGATGTGGCCCAGAAGTTAATCGACAGCATGCCAGGGCAGATTGCAGTGTTCTTGAAAAAGAATGGTCAACACTGCAAATAATGACTCTTTGCATCAACTTCATGTAATTGTCAATAAAAGCCTTTGACACTTACGCTTCGAACACACCGACTGCGTCATTGCATCACTGCTACATAACATTTTGCGCAGCAAAGCAACTATACTGATGCAGGTACCTTTTGCAGATGGTCGCATGCGGTTGGACACATGGAGGAGAGAATCATTTTCGCAGTATCCTCAAAACCGTGTCTTTTTGACACAACTGCTGACAGCTACAGGGACATAAACACAAAAAAATGCTGCTTGGAGACAAGTGTCCACAATAGTAGGATTGCCAGGTCAGTTTAGTAGTGAGCATGTGCTAGATGTGGCTAGTTAGCTAACCTTGCTTGCTAACCTAGCCAATGAGGTGTGTGTGTGTGTGTGAAAGAAAGTCAAATAAATTATGCTAGTTACTACCCCTGATAACTTTACCAAATAATCATGTTTGAAAGAGTGTGAGTGTGTATGTCATAAATAGTAGTAGAAATGGTATACTACTGTACCCCTGATAATTTGGTCAGATAACCGTGTGTGTGTGTGTGTCTGTGTACAGTAGGTGACATGTCCATGATAGCTATCTAATAACTATAGGTATGCTAGGTGATGGTTTGGCTTATCATGTTCATGTCTATGTAGAAGAAGACTGTAGGAGGAAGTGGAGAGGACTCAGGGACAGGTTTCAGAGAGAGAAAAGGGCAGAGAAAGACAAGAGGCTGGGTTAGCAGCTTCAGGCCAGCAGCCTTGGCACTTCTGCCACATCCTTTCTTTTCTGGATCCATTTATTGTGCCTAGGGCAAAAAGTGGCAATTTTACAGCCAGACCCTCTACTACGTCATCCACAAGTGTTGTCGCCACCGGTGCATCAATACCCTCAATGTCACCTACAAGTGCGACCATCGCCTCCACCGGTGCAGCGAGACCCTCTACAATGTCTACATTATCCACGAGTATGACCACCACCGGTGCAGCCATGGAAGACGATGAAATGGAGGAAGCACCTCTGGATCTAGGGCCACCTGAGATTATTATGAACCTCACAGAAGTGACCACTGAGGACCTCGTTGAACAGGATGTGGCCGTGGAGACAAACAGAGAGAGAAACGAAGAGGAACCACGTCACACCAGGCGTCATCGGAGGTACCAGCCCCCAGATCCACTCAACTCATTTCAGCAGAGGCTCCTCCAAGCCGTCGAGAGGGATGCTCACAGGAAGGAGGATGAAGAGACCCTCTTTGCCATGAGCCTGGTGCCAAAACTGAAGAGGCTGCCTCAGCAAAGAAAAGCAGCAGTCAAGGTTAAAATGTATCAGCTGCTTTTCGAAGCCGAGTTCAAGGGTACGTTTTTTTCTTCTCCACATCACAGGTAGTGTCATAAGTGAGTAAACAGCAAGTATTACCAACTTTACCACACTGTTCCTATATTTATGCCTCTAACTACACAAGCAGTATTTAGTTAACATAAATCTCACCTTTTATGGTGTCATATCACGTTAAGCTTGTGTATGTTGTTTTTCTCTTCCCTTTCAGAAATGGAATCAATTTAGCCGATCAGCTCACAGGAAGGACAGGAAGAGGAGAGATGTCTGGTTGTTATTTTGACCTCCCTCATTGTACCTTTCTTTTCACACACATCAGTTCCGTTTAAATTCAGTCAATTCACAAAGTAATTTGTTTATAAAGTCTTAGGATAGCATTCATTATTAGTGTTACATAGATTTCTGAATTGACAGAATTGAAACTCATACACCAGAGAATTCAGATGCTCTTGTTGGTCTCTTACAAGAATAAAGGTCATTATATTTCTTTCATTTAAAACCACTTGAAAAACAGGGTGTTGAAACTGTTTGTGAAGTTATGTTCCATTGACTGGTCCATGACGTCCAGGGGCCATTTGTTTGTTTAGCTGTGTTATGGCTACACATTATTTTTATTTTTTTCAGAGACAGACACACACACACACACCTCTTCTCCACTCCTCTCTGTCCCTCAGATCTCCAGTGCCCTGCCCTCTCTCTCTTTATGGCCATGTCTGAAGTTCCCCTACTACGTCTAGGCTTTGAGTAGTCCCTGTATCGGTCTGCAGTTGTGCCAAATTAACATGCTCTTGTTGTTCTCTTACAGATTACAGGCTACACATTCATTTTTTTAAATATTTTTTTTATACGCACACACCTCTTTCAGTTGTTTTATTTTTTTAAACATTTTTACAACACACATACCTGTCATGTTCTTTCCTGTACTTGAATACTTATTAAATTATGTTTTCATAGTCAGTTGTTTCAGTTGTTTATTAATATCTCATTTAGACTTAATCTGCTTGTTTCTTCCCTACACCTTTGCAGATCTAAGACAAGATGAAAGTAAAAACACATTCTCTTCCTAATTCGTTTTTTTCCCACCTGTATTTTGTCAGGCCAGTGAACATGGTGGTAAACTTTACTATTTGTATGGACCCTAGGTTACCCTTTCCCTTTGTTATCATACTAACTGTATGTCGTATAACCTTAATTAGTGCTCCTGCTCACCTGATGTGCCATGCCAGGTGTGTATAATACTGACGTTAATGGGAGAGGGAAGGGGTTAAGGTGTGGTCTTTACTCCCAAATTTCACTTAAATGTAACTTCCAAATGAAGAGAGACAATGATACATAAAGTAATCTGGGGAAAAAATGCAACTTTATGGACAACGGTGGATGGTTCTTAAAATAAACTTTGTGTTGGGGGCTTTTAAAAGAGCAGTTTCACTCCACGGCATATTGCCACGGAACTTCACCTGCTGGCGATGAGAAGTAGGTGGTCAGCTTCTCCCTCACCTGGAGTGCCTGTCTGGGGGCGTTGTTGGCACCTGCCCTGGTGTTATCAGGTAGGTGACCATTTGGCGTGCCCATCTCCATCCGGAGCGGCTCCTGGAATGACCGCCGCAGGTAGTTATAGAGAACACATGGCCTTCATGCAGGCATCAACATTTGAGGGGCTGAGACCAAGCACTCTCCAATACATTCTCCACCGGGCTGCCAGAATCCCAAAGGCGCATTCAACAACTAACCTTGCCCTGGACAATCGTTTGTTAAAGATCCTTACAGGCTTTAGCAATGGCAGCTGGCGTCCAGCGTAGGGCCTCATGAGGTTGGGTCTTAAAGGGAAGGCCTCGTCACCGACAAAGACGTGGGGAACAGGTCCCAGGTCTTCAGCTCCAGGGAGTGATGCAGGTGGTGGAATCTCCAGGGTGCCATCCTGAAGTGCCTGGCCGAAGGCAGAGTCCCGGAGGGTCCCGCCATCACTTCTCTTGCCATAAGCACCAACATTGACAACAAAGAAATAGTAGATGGCATCTACAACAGCCAAGAGTACAACTTAATATGTAACCTTGTTGTTGAATTGCGAACCTGAGCACGGTGGAGCCTGGATTACTACATGTTTCCTGTCAATGGAGCCAAGACAGTTGGGGAAATTCCACCTCTCCAGGAACTCAGCAGCGATGGCCCTCCAGTCGTCCTCCTTGGGGACAGGCATGTATTCACCAACCAGACAGTCCCAAATGGCTTGTGCCACTGAGGGGACAATGCCACTGTGGACTGTCCAACTCGGAAGCTGAATCCAATGGTCCTGTAGGAGTCCCCTGTCGCCAAGAATCTATAATATAATTCCAAATAATTATCAATATTGTGTGTAACTTGAATTCCATCTACTCATATAGCTACCTCATTACTGTTTATTATGCTCTACTAATTATATTGTAATATTCATCAACCATCATTAACAATGCCTTGACTATATCTATATCATTAAACTGAAGCCCAGGCTAACTCTTCTCTTAGTACCATTCTTTCTATCTACTTAAAAGGGTTCTCCGGCTGTCCCCATAGGAGATCCCTTTTTGGTTCCAGGTAGTACCCCTTTTGGTTCCAAGTAGAACCCTATTGGGTTCCATGTATAACATTTTCCCCAAAGGGTTATACCTGGAACCAAAAATGGTTATCCTATGGGGAAAGCAGGACACTTTTGGAACCTTTTTCTCTAAGAGTGTATGCGAGTCCAATAAGAACGTAATGAATGACTAACTGTCTTGAACAACAATGGGTCCTGGAGAAGACTAGCCTACCTTCATCAGGGCAGAAGGCACCTCAACTTTCTTTTCATTTGGTAACATTGCATAATTGAAAAAGGATTATAAACCAACTTTGGGAAAAGTTATAGTCCTAATGAACATTCTGTAAAAGTACATCTGATATCAAATAAGGACTATTAACTAGAGAGCCCTTTAGCTAGCTAGGTTGCACATAAAGACAATGTTTGCACATAAAAACAATGTATCAATCAATTATGGTATTAAAGGCTTTAAAAATGTACTAGAATGTAGCTTACCGGAGACAAATCGCCAGGCGTTCAACTGGGCTGATGGACTCCCGGTAGTTGAGATCCATCCGGGCGATCCTGGCTCCAACCATCTGGAGCAGGTGATCGAACTGGCTTCGGTCCAGACGAAAGTAACTTCGGAATTCCTCTCCAAACATTCAAAGCTCTTGAATGAGACAGTGGAACTCCCCTTTCTGCTTTCGGGACTTTAACCATCTCTACACCCACACAGACCTGCGCTTTCGGCGGGGCTGATCCCGGCCTAATAGCGCGATCAGGACCAATGTTGGTCTCATTGTTGAAAGAGCCTACACGCTGCTATCTTGACTATTTATTATTGCATTTCGCTCCAAAACTGCATTTGAGGGAAATTATATTATAGGCTCTCACAATTAATTTGTGGATGTCATCGAATAAATAATACACTTGGCAAATAAATGAATAAAATTTTTAAAGAAATTCTCCAGTCAAACTGTTTTTATTATGTAATCCCACATTTTTTTTACTGGATATGTGTGCAACAAAAATTCAACATTCACATTTTGCTACTTTCTGTCAAGTCCACACTTAAAATTTGATGCATATGTTCAATAAATCGAACGTATGCACCACACAGAACGCACTGCAACTGCCTCTGCAACGCAATGCTGCAAGGCAAACGCAGCGTTCCATTGGAAATGAATGTACTTCTGGTGTATCGAAACGCAATAACGCAGTCGGTGTGTTCGAAGCGTTATGAAATGCTTGTAATTACACTTCAGTATTCCATAGTAACATCTGACAAAAATATCTAAAGACACTGATGCAGCAAACTTTGTGGAAATTAATATTTGTGTCATTCTCAAAACTTTTGGCCACGACTGTACACTTGTTTAACAAGCAGCGACTCATTTTCACCTAATTCTCTCATTCTGATTAACCACATACTGTAGAGGGAAAACATGAGTTCACAGATAGTAGTTAGTTCGTTAGCTAGTTAACATTTCAGATTGCCAGGGTCCTTTAAGCAACTAACAGATAATATATCTTGAGGAACGGCAAGGAGTCGTATAACGTTACCAGTTAATACTATAGCAAATTGGTTCGGTTACTAACATTAGCTCATCTGATGTTGTAGCTGTCTGACTTTATTAGCCAGCTAATTTTCACACCATAGCCTCAATTATTTGTTCAGTTAAGTTGGCTAATGTTAGTCAACATTTCTCTGGCTAGCTAACAGATAGGTATCTTGCTAGCTAGATCGAATTAACAATGCTAACAATACTTGTTCAACCACACTTTCTCCCTCACCTCAAACTTTTCAAATGCCAGTTGTTTTTCGGTTACAGCTCATGAAGTATGCTTCATCACCTTCTCACCCCCGTCTCCATGGTCAGGCTTCTCACCTACCTCTTCACTATCGTTTAGGGGACGCGCTGCTGTAAGTTAACTGGCAAACGTATGGATACAAACTGCCTTTCCACTCTCCCGCTGTCTTTCCAGCACGCACGGGTGCTGATGCTGTAAGTAGCACATTGGTTGTCTCTTCTCTCTTCAGCCACGTGCTGCATTCTGTTGTTAAGTGAACGATTGGCAGAGCCTTGGATACAGCCAGTATTGCTCCAAATGCGCATCACTCATTCGCATACAACCAGTAGTCATCCAAAGCCCCTCCCCCAAACTTTTCTAATCGGATCTACACAAATCATGTCGGTCACCTATTTTGGATTCAAAACTGCGAATTTCCCCTGAAAGGTGACTAGTTTGCCTCCCTGATTACCATTATGGGGTATTGTGTGTAGATCGATGAGAAGAAAAATCTATTTCATCCATTTTGAATTCAGGCTGTAACAATAAAATGTGGAATAAGTCAAGGGGTATGAATACTTTCTGAAGGCACTATATAGCTTGCTGAACAACATAAAGACAATTGCATTCACACCATCAGTCCTCAAGTCATACATCCATTAGAAAGAAATGTAAAACATAATAATAGACTAAAATGCAACAGATGAATGTACACATGTACAGCAGAAACTTACCTTGCTTCCTTTGTAGAAGTAGAATGACTGAAATCCTCTGGACTTGGGGAAGGGGAGATGAAATCTAGGTCTCCATCTAGCTCGGACTTGTCATCAAGGTCTATGACATCTGTCTCATTCCATTTACTTTGATGATCTGCGGAAACATTTTGGGAGATGAGTTGATGTCTTTTCAATGCTGATATAATTATTTATCAACACCCTGCCAAGATGTTCATCCTTAAAGTTAAACTCCACCCCAAAACTATCTTTTGGTATCTGTTTCATTCGTCCATTGTTAATATGGTCCCAAAATGTTTTGCATGTCAGCAATCAAGTTTTCAAGATACAGCCGATATGACGCAAAACACAGCACCATATGATGCAAAATGCAGCATACCAGCTGTATTTCTGTATGTTGAAAGCTATACATCTTGAAAACGTGATTGCTGATATGCAAAACATTGTGGGACTAAATCAACAATTCACTCATGAAACAGTTTTGGGCTGGAGTTTTCCTTTAAGTAGGTGACCTCCAGCTTACAATACATGTGAAAAGGGAAAATACTTGGACCTGAGACACTGATAATTGGACCTGAGCAAGGCTATATTTTAAGAGTATTACTCACCTGTCTTTTCAACTGGACCGGGTGCAGCGATGCTCTCATCTTCACTGTCACTCAGCACAGACTTGGCTTGAGAAGCAGAAGGTCGTCTTCTAACCATTTTAATGGGAGAATCCTCCACCTCCCAGTGCTTCCACTCTGCTGGATCCTGGATGGGATTGTTTCTTGGAGCAGAACTGGCAGACTCTGAAGCATCTTGTGAGTCCTCCATTGTGAGAGTACATTGTTCTGTCCCATCAAGACTACACTTATTTCTATGACGGCTGTTGGTCTTTGTGTTCAGCGCTTGTAGAGGGACATCTTTGTCTGATCTGTGTGTGTTAGTATCCAATTGTTCAACACTGGAAACAGGTGTCACCTTGGCACTCCTACCTGAGATCCCTGGGCTTGGTAAAGTACTTTTGCCCTTGACAGGGGTTTCAAAGTCATCAAAATCATCCCATCCATCCAGGGAAATACCAAAAGAGCTATCAAGTCCTGTGGGTTTGCTGCCATTGCTACCTGTGATCAAGCTATCAGATTTGGTCAAAGCAGGGGAGATCTTTAAAGCAGACACAGCTGGGATCGGTTTCCTCACTGAAAAGGGGTTTAATAAAGGACTGATGGCTTCATACTTGCTTTTGGGATTGACTGAGGAGAAGTTGATTTTGGCGAGAGGTCTTTCGGGCTTGGTTGAAAACGTCAAAGGAGGTTTAATTACTGCATTATCATGAGGAACATTGACACTCCTGTTTGTTAAACCATTTGAGCTGTTTACCTTAGTGGGAACTTCCACCTTGGTGACACCTGATGTGGACTTCTTTTTGAAACAAAATGTCCTGCAAAGAAAAGTCTTTATAGCTAACCTTTTACACGGAAAACTTGTAGCTCCAATGTCCTCAAAATTCTTACATTTTAGTAATTTAACAGACGCTTTTATCCAGAAAATTCTTATCTGGAAAGCTACCTACTTTAGTCAGTATATTGTGCATAGATCTCTGCTGGCCACTGACTTCTAGCTAGCTCTGGTCCATGTGCATGCGTTGGATACGTATTAGAATTTTTATTGTGTATATTTAAGGCAGCAGCTACTCTTCCTGGGGTCCAATCACAATTACGCAGATACATAAAATAAAACAGTACATAACACATTATTACACACTAATCTACCATAACATATCAACTATACAAAATCAATACAACAATATTAAAGGAAAAATCCACACCAAACCTTTCCTTTAATTTACAGTGTTAAATAACATTAATATGTGAGAACAATATTTATTGTGAACAAATGTTTAATTTTGGTAGGTGGGTAGCAACATTGAAAATCGTTGTGGAAATCTGTTGCAGCGCAAGTCGACTACAAAATCCACAATGCAATGCGCTGGCTGGCAAGCTAGCAAGCAAAAGTAGCTACACAAAATAATACCAAAGACAATATCAGCATGTAAAGTTAGCTGTAAAAATCACATAAACAAACTGCACTATCAATTTAGGAGTCTACAATCTCACCATGTTCAACCTGCAGATCAATGTGCCTCACAGAGTGGAGTCTGACATTCTCAACGGCAGATATACTTTGAGGAGATGCCACGTCAAAGGCCACGCGGTGCATTCTGGGCAATTCTGGGACAAGGAGCGCTCTCCTTCAAGGAGTAAACGGGGGTCTATTGGGCGCCACCTCAAAAATCCAACAGTAGCACCAATTTTGTCAACAAGTACAAAATTACAAATCTTTTCAGAGATGTGAGATAACTTGCTATCTGTAATATAGTATAGCTTTGGAATCGTGAGATTATGTACTTTCGAGAAAAATAGGCACTTTTCGACATATACACAGAATTTTTTTCGAGGCAAGTAACACTGAAACGTGCATGAGAGCATCAGCTGTTCCAGACGACTGTGTGATCACGCTCTCCGTAGCCGATGTGAGTAAGACCTTTAAACAGGTCAACAGTCACAAGGTCGCAGGGCCAGACGGATTACCAGGACGTGTATTCCTACATGCGCTGACCAACAAATCCACAGATAATGCAATCTCTATTGCACTCCACACTGCTCTTTCCCACTTGGACAAAAGGAACACCTGTGTGAGAATGCTATTCATTGACTACAGCTCAGCGTTCAACACCATAGTGCCCTCAAAGCTCATCACTAAGCTAAGGACCCTGGGACTAAACACCTCCCTCTGCAACTGCATCCTGGACTTCCTGACAAGCCACCCCCAGGTGGTGAGGGTAGGTAACACATCCGCCACGCTGATCCTCAACACAGGGGCCCCTCAGGGGTGCGTGCTCAGTCCCCTTCTGTACTCCCTGTTCACTCATGACTGCATGGCCAGGCACGACTCCAACACCATCATTAAGTTTGCCGATGACACAACAGTGGTAGGCCTGATCACCGACAACGTTGAGACAGCCTATAGGGAGGTGGTCAGAGACCTGGCCGTGTGGTGCCAGGACAACAACCTCTCCCTCAACGTGATCAAGACAAAGGATATGACTGTGGACTACAGGAAAAGGAGGACCGAGCACACCCCCATTCTCATCGACGGGGCTGTAGTAGAGCAGGTTGAGGGCTTCAAGTTCCTTGGAGTCTACATCATCAACAAATTATCATTGTCCAAACACACCCGACAGTCGTGAAGAGGCCATGACAAAGCCTATTCCCTCTCAGGATAATGAAAATATTTTTGGCATGTGTCCTCAGATCCTCAAAAAGATCTACAACTGCACCATCGAGAGCATTCTGACTGATTGCATCACTGCCTGGTATGGCAAATGCTCGGCCTCCGATCGCAAGGCACTCCAGAGGGTAGTGCATAGGGCCCAGTACATCACTGGAGCCAAGCTTCCTACCACCCAGGACCTCTATACCAGGTGGTGTTAGATGAAGGCCCTAAAGATTGTCAAAAACTCCAGCCACCCTAGTCACAGACTGTTCTCTCTGCTACTGCACGGCAAGCGATACCGGAGGGCCAAGTCTAGGTCCAAAAGGCTTCCTAACAGCTTCTACCCCCAAGCCATAAGACTCCTGAATAGCTAATCAAATGGCTACCCAGACTATTTGCATTGCCTGACGATTAGCTAAGCAACCGCGTGACGCAGCATGACAACCTGAATGCGATTGGTTGACAGTCTGCTGGGTGGAGAGTTGTTCCTTCATTCATTGGATTCTCCTTTCTATAATATCTCTGGAAACGGCACCATGCAATGCACCCTGGACTAAAGAGGCAGACAAATAGGAAAAATGTGCTAGACCTTATGTTAAAATTAAATTTATTGAGGTAGAAATATCGCAAAAATATGATCAATGGCTCATTTGAAAGAAGACATCCTTCCGAGTTATGACATCGGCCAGTATTGAAATCTGACAATGTTTTCGCAATCTAAAAGTTGTATTCCTATTAACTTCCAGTGTAGTGAGAGCGACTATCACAGCGCTATGTCACACTGGCTGGATTTCTGCCTGCTTTAACGCCAATAACTGAGATGAACATGAAATGACCAAGGGAATCGATAGAACATCACTTAGATGCACACAAACAATATAACATTCAAAATGAGTGAACCGTCCCTTTAAAATGTATGTGTGTGTTTAGAGTGCGTGTTATCATGTGTGTGTGCCTTTACAGTCTTATCTGGGGTTTTTTTAATCTGATTTTACTCCTTGACTGAGTTACATGATGTAGAATTTAATTTAATTTAACATAGGGTCTAGCACATTTTTCCTATTTGTCTGCCTCTTTAGTCCAGGGTGCATTGCATGGTGGTCCCGTGTGGCTCAGTTGGTAGAGCATGGTGTTTGCAACGCCAGGGTTGTGGGTTCGATTCCCATGGGGGACCAGTACAGAAGAAAAAAAAATTATGCATTCACTGCTGTAAGTCACTCTGGATAAGAGTGGATAAATGACTAAAATGTAGAATAGAGTTCTATGCAGTCATGGCTCTATGTAGTACTGTGCGTTTCACATAGTCTGTTCTGTACTTGAGGGGTGTGAAGTGGCTTCTGGTGGTATGTCTTTTGGGGTATGTATGGGTGTCTGAGCTGTGCGCTAGACCCTTAAAACAGACAGCTCTGTGATTTCAACATGTCAATCAATACCTCGCACAAAGTGATGCAGTCAATCTTCCCTCTACATGCATTTTATTAAATGTTGGCTCTCCTTGTACATTTATGGGCCAGCCGTGCTGCTGTTATTGGCCAACTGTAATTTGCCCATGTCCCTCTTTGTGGCAAACTAAAACATATTCAAATATGACAGTAGTCTAGGTGAGACAAAACTAGGGCTTGTAGTACTTGTTTTGTTGATAGAAATTTCAAGAAAGCAGCGCCTTATTATAGATAGACCTCTCCCTGTCTTAGCTACCGTTGCATCAATAGGGTTTGACCACGACAGCTTACCATCCAGGGTTACACCAAGCAGTTTAGTCTCCTCAACTTGCTCCATTTCCACATGATTCATTACAAGATTTAGTTGAGGTTTAGGTAAATGACTTGTTCCAAATAAAATGCTCTTAGTTAGAAATATTTAGGCAGTCTAACGTTAGAACCGACGCATGCGCATGGACCAGAGTTCATTTGACCGTACAAAATAGTTATAGTATTTTGGAACTATTTCCGCTTTCACGTACTGGTCGAAACTAGGAAACTCGTTAATGTCCTCATATACAACTAGTTAACTTTACTGTAGTTTCTCGAAAATGTACGAGTTTCCTGGTTGCGACGAGCACGTGAACTCGGCATATAACGACAGCTTGCGCATAAATAGGATAGTCCATCAGCATTATAACATACATACATATTTTTTGGTGAGTAACGTATGAAGCCGGTCACAGAACCAAATCGGTCCAACAGAGCCTTGAAGAAGGCCGCCCGGTTCTCCCAGGACCAGAACTAACAGCTAGCTAGCTAGCTAACGTCATACAACTCCAGCTGGACAATCAAGATACTTACCCTGGTTTAGGCTTAGACAACGACAGTTTTCTCTGAGCAGCATTGCTATGTCTCTCGAGTTGTTCCTTCAAATTATTTTGAGGAAGACTGGACATCATCAGCTAGGCTAGCATCTCAACATTAGCATTCATAATAACTGGCTAGTCTTGTTATTTCGCGAGACACCACTTGTGCAGTCTGTGGCTGTATTATTGTCGTGGTCTATAAAATAACACGTTGTTTACCTAGCTATAGCTAATTTACAAAAATAAATAAATTCAGCAACCAAAGGCAAAGAGGCTGTCTGTTAACGTGTTTTAGCGCCGTTTTGACTAAATGCTTTCCATTGGCTCAGAAACTAATTTCCTATTACGGGTCTGGTCATCATGGGAAATGTAGTCAAACATAGAAAAGCTACATGCAGAAAGGAACATACAGTATTTAAGCAATAAGGCCCGAGGGTGTGTGGTATATGGCCAATACAGACAGAAGAGGACTGGCCACCCCTCAGACCCTGGTTCCTCTCTTGGTTTCTTCCTAGGTTCTGGCCTTTCTAGGGAGTGTTTACTAGCCACCGTGCTTCTAATCTGCATTGCTTGTAGTTTGTGGTTTTAGGCTGAGTCTCTGTATAGCACATTGTGACATCGGCTGATGTAAAAAGGGCTTTATAAATACATTTGATTTATTGTTCTTATGCATGACGCAATGCGGAGTCCCTGGTTACAGCCCCTTAGCCATAGTATTTTGGCCTTATACCACAAACCCCCAAAGTGCCTTACTGCTATTATAACCTAATTAACGGCGTAATTAGAACAGTAAACAAGTAGTTTTGCATCATACCCATATATTTAAGCAGTGCTTGACTTGGGCAGGTCACCGAAGCTGAGTACCGGCACCTTGCATTTTCTAATGCTTCAACTCCTGATCCTCTTATAGAATGTTAGCTCATGTATTGTGGGGCTCCTGCACCTAAATGTAAACATTACCATTACCCAAAATCAGCATCAGCACTTATTTCAGTTCAAGCACTGGCAATAAGGCCTTAGGGGGTGTGGTATATTGCCAATATACCACAGCTAAGGGCTGTTCTTCTGCACGACACAATGCGGAGTGCCTGCATACAGCCCTCAGCTGTGGTATATTGGCCATATACCACAAACCCCAGAGGTGCCTTATTGCTATTACAAACTGGTTAGCAACGTACAAATAAATGTTTTGGCATACCAGTAGTATATGGTCTGATATACCACGGCTATTAGCCAATCAGCATCCAGAAGCCAAACTACCCGGTTCATTAAAAAAAAACTCTGGACTATATAAACGGCATCATCGCAGTCTTATCTGAATTCAAAATGTGTCGCTCATCAAATTGTGACAGAGAAATCAAGAAACTTTATTCACAAACATAAAATCAGTTTTAAAAAACAATTTCACATTATTAAAATCATAATCTTCATGTCAGCACAATAATCGAATCAATCAAATCCTGATTAAAAACAGATGTGCAGTGGGGAGTGTTTCTCCCAGTATATAATCAGACTCCCTGAGGTGGTGAGCAAACATAAAAATCAAACCATATCATTGATTTAAAATTTGAACTGATAATGAAATCTTTGTCTCCGTGTCCCTTTTTTCAGTACTCTTGTCCCCATGGCGTGCAGAATTCAACGTTCACAGCACAGGAAGGGGATAAGATGAGCAGGCAGCCAGTCCACACATGTTTTTCCCACGCTCAATGAAGAAATAGCTGTGAAAACAGCACAACATACTGTATCATAACACTGTTCTGTTACATAACATTGGGCCCATACTGTTCACAATGTTATTCTACTTTTGTCATTG
This sequence comes from Salmo trutta, assembly GCF_901001165.1. NCBI lineage: Eukaryota > Metazoa > Chordata > Actinopteri > Salmoniformes > Salmonidae > Salmo > Salmo trutta. Next base: position 2,492,016 of record NC_042963.1, on the reverse strand, counting down.
AAGTCTTACCCTTTCATTCCCCAGCTGCTTCCCCAGGAGTTCTTCACTATCCAGTAGGGTGTGCCCTTCTCCTCACCATACCCCACAGCCAGCACTGCATGATTCACTGTGTCTGTGGTGTTGTGACACTCCATGCTACAATAAGAGAAGTGAATATGCAGAATGCAAGGCCATGATTCCTATTTTATAGAAAGAAGAAGTCATGCAAAATCTACATATCTATTTGTATTGCTTTCTGATGCTGGCAGTATGGTAGGTAGGCTACAGCTGTGAGTCCTGTTTTTGACTGTGCTTATTGGAAAATATGCAACATAGCTCTTAAGGCACAGATATGATCCTTATTCTAGGTTTAACAAAATAGCAGAGACTCATTCTCACCTGGTGTACACACCACCATCATAATGCATGAAGTCAGAGGTCACCTCATAGGCAAGGCTGACAGGGTTGAATCTGGCCACTGCATCCACCATACCCATTTCATCATACTGCAATGTAATAAATACACAATTAGCTGACTGCCTGGGTAGTCAATGCACCAAATAATCCAGAGTAATTTGCATTTACTTACCTTTGTTATGTTGACCACATCCTTAACAAAAGCAGCAGCCAAATCAGTCTTGAACTTGCAAGTGTCATCCTTCAAAATGATTCCAACATGAATGATGTTAATATATTGTCACCATTTGAAGTGCTAGTACTGTAGTTATAAAGATGGAATTGCTGTTTACATACATGTGCAGTGTATGGATAGTCATCCTCTGTCATGATTCCCTTGTTATACTTGATGTACTCAAATGCTTGACTGGGGAGCCCGCTAAAAGAATTTTAGCCTCAGTAAGAATCTAAGTGTCCAGTAAGACCAAGAAATTGTGTGAATATATATATATTACAAAGAAATGTGTTTTCCAGTGGTGACACTCACCCATTACAGCCGTGGTTGTTGAAGGCCTGAGCACAGTCCACTAGTTGCTGCTCTGACTGAACAATATAAAGGCAGGAGCAGTTGGATAAAATATACTTTTCATTATTCAAGATCAGAAATAGTACAAGAATTTCAATTAATTCCAAAATGTATTGCGACTACTAGCCTTAAACACAATTGTAAAAATGGTATTGCCTCAGCAAAAGGAGGCCAACTTTCCTTCCCACGTCATTTTTTAGAATAGAGAAGTAGATAAGTCTCTCACCAGTTGTAGGAGTTTCCCTGTTGCGATTGCTGTGACTGACTCCAAACAGCCTGTAGTGGAAAAGGTCCAGCAGCTACCACAGGACCCCTCAACACCACAAATCAACATCTATCTTCAGCACATACAGTCTTCCACATAAGCATCTTTACCTTGCCAGATAATGCATGATTTATATCATTAGAAAGTGCATCCTATACTGTATGTGTTAGGATACCTGATTCTTCACGGCTGTGACATAGTTCCCCTTCTTTCTCCAGTCGACCGACTCTGGATATGGTCCATTGCTGCTCACATGACTCCCTTTAGTGGCAGAACAGTTCTAAGAATGACAGAAAGAAAGATTAAAATGTGTTTTTCAAGTAAAAAAAAATCAAGAGAAGTATACATAACAGGAACATAAATACCTGGGGCTCAGTCAAGAGGAAAGATTTTCTGAATTCAGCAAATGTCAGGTCAGAGAACTGATTCAGTCCCACTAGGTAAAAAGGTAAAATGTCAGAAGACAGAATTAATATGCCACACAGGAGGTTGGTGGCACCTTAATTGGGGAGAATGGGCTCGTGGTAACGGCGTCCATGTGTTTTATACCATTCCGTTCTAGCTATTATTATGAGCTGTCCTACCCTCAGCAGCTTCCACTGATCATACTCAAAGGATGTGGACACTTCTAACATCTGAAAAAAACCAAGCATCATGCAGTTATTCATACTTGTGAACTTGTGATTTCCTTCATTGTGATAGTCAATCCTCCTCTTGTTCTCAATGAAGATCTGAAGTCTGTGGTAGTACTCCTCCATGTCATACACCTTGTTGTACTGCATGGATGACACAGTAACATCTCAAAATTCAGGTCATTGTGATTTAACTTTTTTTTTTAATGTAGATACAGTGCATTTCAATATGCATTAGATATTTTGTATTTAACCTTTATTTAACTAGGCAACTCAGTTAAGAACAAATTCTTATTTACAATGATAAGACACTCTTCTATCTGTCTAGTTGCCTAGTTTATCAGTAATTCCATACACACTATTGCAGTTTAAAATAAAATGTATTCTATCTATAGGGCTTAGTATGATGAGAATATTCTACAATATTTATTATTTTCAAATAATACTTTTTGCACACAGATATGAAGAAAAAACAGAAAACAACTTCCTTGTATTGTAGGAAAGTACCTGGTTTCGTGCCAAATCGAACTTACCTGTGACATCCATAACTTAAAGTGATATTCGCCTGTAAAGAAAACAGACAAGGGACATTTGATTTGAGATTGTAAAGATCAATAGGCTAAAAGACATTCTTCTGTCAGTCTTTCTTATCACAAATGTGATGTTGATAAATCAATCGACATTATTCATTTGAAAGCGCAAATTAGGTATAATTTCGATTCAACATAGCCTAAAACAGATTCAATTGCAACTTACCCTCCTCGGAAAACGGATATAAAGAAGTAACAGAGTATACGGCAAATATCAACAAAACTAAGATCTTCATACTTCAAAGTTTTGTAAAGCTGTTGTCTTCCTGCAACAAACAGTGAGAGCAGTGAATGAACTAACCGAAAGTCACGAGGTTTGATCACTTCCGGACATCCCCGTGACACTGCAAAAGGTGACGAAGTAGACGCTGAACTTTTATTATATATAAATTCAAGTAAAGTTGCTGCAGTGTGTGTGTGTTTGTGTGTGATAGAGGTAGCAGAGAGAGAAATATCATTGTTTTCTCCACAAACACACTTGAGACAACAATGCCCCTGAGATAGAATAGATTTATTAGCAAGAGGTAATCAGGAAACATACATATTTTTTATATTTTTATAAAACTGGAAATATTTCTCAAGCCGTGGAAATAAACATAAGGGTTGAAATATAATTCTCATACCACTGGGTATTGCTAACAGCAAAACGTTTGTTAATATTTCATTTATAAGAGTATGTGCACGTATAAGTGTATACAGTATATATAAGTATATATATTGTTTTAATGTTGTCTGATACAGTGTTGCATGCCTGCCACATGAGCTTTAAATGTTTCTAGACTGTACATGGTAAAAATACATACAAATATTCACAGAATAAGCACTACATTACTATATTCCTGCTAAGAGAATGATTATAGACAGGATTACAGTATATGCAAAACACTTTGAAGTTGTCTTCTACCTCTAAGTCATGGTTTTAAAATCACAATTGTTGTAGCATTTTGTGTTAAAGCTTGGGATACAATATAATATGCAGGGCTGCATATACAAACTGTACAGAATACATTTCAGCAAGGTGAATTAACAACAAAGTACAAAATACTTCCCTGTGTTTATGTATCCCCTTCCCTTATACTAATACTACAAAAATACCTTTTGAATGCTGCAGGCGGAGTAACTCATTCACTTACTTTTATCATACTCTTAACAATGCATTTAACAGAGTGATATACGGTCACGTTCCACATTCACTGGAACAGCAAAAGGACATAGATTGTCTTTGAATTATACAGTATAATAGCGGAACAACCTTGCACTGTACACAAATATCACAAAGCCTAAAAATACCACAATTTCAAGGGTTTTGTTTTATTTTTCTTTAAAATGTGTGCTCCGTTTAGATTAAATTGAAAGCAAACGAACATGTGGTTTAAAAAAGGGAAACGGCTACATATCATTATACAATGGCATGCTCCAAGAATAGCAGCAAAATGGTTAACATATTCCTCCCCAAACTCCCCACTGGGCACATACTGCTTGAATCCACGTTGTTTCCATTTAATTTCAATGAAATTCTGTTGAACCAGTGTGGAATAGACATTGAATTGACGACTGTGCCCAGTGAGTCATAGTGAAACAAGATGTCACCACCAACTAATCATTGTCAAAATGGAAGTACACTTGTATTGGAGATATAACGCACACTGGCTTATTACTGTCCCTTCAAATTACATGGATTAATAGAGCTTATTCTGCAAAACAAAATTGAATTCATGGCTCCTTGACTTGAATTACTTTTGAAAATATATAGCATGAAGTTTGATTTTAACTGCCTGTTACAATGAAACATGCAACAGTAATGAAATAAAGCTACAAATATTGTTAATCATCTTCTAGGTTACAGTAGGTTGTATTCACACAGGACTTAAAATTGTTTTCAAAACAAACCAGACTTTGCTGGTTCTTAGATTAAAGCTTGTGGTGTGAACATGCCCTTATGAGTTATTTATTTTCAGAGCAGATCCAGTACTGTGCTGCAAATCAGTAACTTCTAAGAGCATGTGTTTCTTGTATCAGGCAAGTGTATTATCTTGTTATGTAAGAATCATTCATGATGACAATACAAAGCTCTGTGGTGCTAGTGGCTTTCACATCTTGGTCACAACTGTGACAGGATGACTCAAATGTTGATAGATACAACAAGCGGAAGCAAATAAACAAAGCAGAGCTGAGGCGGTATTGATAGAACAATTCAAGGAACACTCATTGGTTTAGCCACATCAATTTTGGGTAAGAAAATGTCAATGTTTTACCTGGTTTGATTTTTACAATGCTACATCAGTTGCAGATAAACACATTTCTATTTGAGTAAAGAGAACAATCTTTCCTATGTACAATATGATCCTGGCAGCATGTGTGCTTACAGGAAGTGCAAAGTCCACAGTATGAAAAGATGTCAATCAATTTAATTGGTTACAAAGAACATACCATTATACAAGATCATTGTGACTTTAGTTATCACCCTAATAAGCCCAGTGAAATGGTCCTTGTTGCAGAGGAAAATGAAATATTTCAACAACGTGACAATTAAATTAACATTTGTACATAAGACTTCTAAAAACAATACACGTATCAGAACAAACATGTTAAACATGACTTAACATCAGTTATTATTTATGTCTACTGTGTATGACATAGTTCTTTAACAGAGAGTACACTTTGGGAAACTGTCATCCTCTTCAGTTGTTGACTTTTGGCTCAATTCTGAGAGAGGCTTCATACAGGCTTTCTTCATCCAGAACAGAGCTGTTGTCCAGCAAATACTGTGCTGCCTAGACCAGGACAAATATACAGTTTCAGCAGGTTGGCTACTACTACGATAATCTATACGATGTGACAAATACGGACACTCAGGATTTCCCTCATGGCCATTGCCATTTTCTTTTGTTTCTCTATATGTACAATATAAAACAAGTTAGCATGAAAAAGCTTTAAAAGTTTACCATTGGCTGATGATCAATCTTGTATGCTGTTTGCTGGAATTGTCTAATTTCTCTGATGATATGAGAAATCTGTAGAGAGAGAACAGAAGCAATGTATACAATACAAAGCCATAGAATACATTTTAATATCCCTGTAACATTACACATAGCAGAGACCGCTGACCATCCTCATCTTTGAGAAGTTGACTAATTTGTCCTCAGTGTAATTGGGTGTCCCCTCCTCAATGAAAGCCAGATCAGTGAGGTACATCCCGAGGTATGGTACACAGGGAGGGTCACAGCTAGAAGGAAAAACAGAAGAGTAGGATGTCACCAATTTGACAATATTTTGATCGATCCACTGCCTGAATGGCCAGCATCATTGTCTGATACACATTGGCTTTTGTAGTTATTAGAAGAAACACTCACTTCTTTAAAGCCTCTCTTAGGTTTTTGAACCTCCCCTCTGACGAAACCAACTTCTGCAGCTTGTCAATTACGGTTTTAGTCTGAGGGATAAAATAAAATATTGTTTAAAAGAATATTATTTTGGAAAACACCCAGGTACAGTATAATCAACATAGTTAAAGTGATGTGTAATCTGTAATAAGCAATAACAATTCATAGAGGTCTGAGGTGTCATAACAAGCTGTTTATAATAGTGTATTGAGGTCCTAGTGCAATGATAAAACGTGTAGTAATATTACTAGGACCACGCTACGAGCCCTCAGTGAGCTGGGTGTGTGTAGTGGGAAATGTGGCCACCTGCTTGGACACTTTGAGCCAGGTCTTCTTGAGACGGAACACAGAGCTGCGGTTGAGGGAGGAGGTGATCTCCAGCACAGCGTTGTAGTTATGGAGACAGCGGCAGATGTCCGCCACAGCCACCCACTTCTCCATCACCGCCACCCGTGTGGTCACGTCGTCACAACGCAGGATCTCAGTGGCAATCAGGTTACTGATCTAAAAGAGGCAAGACAGACAAGGAATAGCCATGTTCCTAATGCATAACAACCAAAGCCACACACTGTAATAAGTGAAAATGTAGTGGTAATATGTTGGGAGATGGGTGTTGTCGGCTGCATACATCATTGAAATGCTTTGTTGTTTTCATGATATATGGTGTCCTTTCATTCTTGTCATTCTTCATCCAGCCTTGACCAAAGAACTCTCTGTAAAACAATATTGGAAGATCAAGTAGAAAAACATAATTTATTCTCATTAATACAGCATAGTTGTTGTTTAAAAATCACTATGTCTCCCATATTGTACAGTGCATTCGGAAAGTATGCAGACCCCTTGACTTTTTGTTACGTTACAGCCTTATTCTACATTTAATTAAATAAAACATGTTCCTCATCAATCGACACACAATACCTCATAATGACAAAGCAAACCAGGTTAAGAATGTTTTGCAAATGTATTACAAATAACAAAAACAAATACTTTATTTACAAAAGTATTCAGACCCTTTGCTATGAGACTCAAAATTGAGATCCGGTGCATCCTGTTCCATTTTTTGAGATGTAAATTGTAAATTCAATTGATTGGACATTATTTGGAAAGGCACGCATCTGTCTATATAAGGTCCCACAGTTGACAGTGCATGTCAGAGCAAAAACTAAGCCATGAGTTCAAAGGAACTGCCCGTAGAGCTCCGAGACAGGATTGTGCTGAGGCACAGATCTGGGGAATGGTACCAAAAATATTCTGCAGCATTGAAGGTCCCCAAGAACACAGTGGCCTCTATCATTCTTAAATGGAAGAAGTTTGGTACCACCAAGACTCTTCCTAGAGCTGTCCGCCAGGCCAAAAAGGAGCAACCGGGGGAGAAGGGCCTTGGTCAGGGAGGTGATCAAGAACCCGATGGTCACACTGATATAGCTCCAGAGTTCCTCTATGGAGATGGGAGAACCTTCCAGAAGGACATCCAATCTCTGCAGCACTCCACAAATCAGGCCTTTATGGTAGAATGGCCAGATGGAAGCCAGTAAAAGGCACGAGTGTTGCCAAAAAAGCACCTAAAGACTCTCAGACCATGAGAAATAAGATTTTTTATTTATTTATTTTTTTACCCCTTTTTCCTCCCCAATTTTGTGGTATCCAATTGGTAGTTACAGTCTTGTCTCATCGCTGCAACTCCCGTACGGACTCGGGAGAGGCGAAGGTCGAGAGCCGTGCGTCCTCTAAAACACAACCCAACCAAGCCGCACTGCTTCTTGACACAACACTCACTTAACCCGGAAGCCAGCCGCACCAATGTGTCAGAGGAAACACCGTACACCTAGCGACCGTGTCAGCGTGCACTGCGCCCGGCCCGCCACAGGAGTCACTAGTGCACGATTGGACAAGGACATCCCTGCCGGCCAAACTCTCCCCTAACTCGGACGACGCTGGGCCAATTGTGCGCTGCCCCATGGGTCTCTCGGCTGCGACAGAGCCTGGACTCGAACCCAGAATCTCTAGTGGCACAGCTAGCACTGTGATGCAGTGCCTTAGACCACTGCGCCACTCGGGAAGCCACCACGATTGGCCTGAATGTCAAGCGTCACATCTAGAGGAAACCTGGCACCATCCCTATGGTAAAGCATGGTGGTGGCAGCATCATGCTGTGGGGATGTTTTTCAGCGGCAGGGACTGGGAGACTGGTCAGGATCAAGGGAAAGATGAACAGAGCAAAGTACAGAGAGATCCTTGATGAAAACCTGCTCCAGAGCGCTCAGGACTTCAGGCTGGGGCAATGGTCACCTTAGAACAGGACAATGACCCTAAGCACACACAGCCAAGACAACGCTGGAGTGGCTTCAGGAAAAGTCTCTGAATGTCCTTAATTGGCACAGCCAGAGCCCGGACTTGAACCTGATCGAACATCTCTGGAGAGACCTGAAAACAGCTGTGCAGCGATGCTCCCCATCCAACCTGACAGAGCTTGAGTGGATCTGCAGAGAAGAATGGGAGAAACTCCCCAAATACAGGTGTGCCAAGCTTGTAGCGTCATACCCAAGAAGACTTGAGGCTGTAATCACTACCAAAGGTGCTTCAACAAAGTACTGAGTAAAGGCTCTGAATATTTATGTAAATGTAATATTTCAATAATTTGCTAAATTTTCTAAAAACCTGTTTTTGCTTTGTCATTATGGGGTATTATCTGTAGACTGAAGACAAAAAAACAATTTAATCAATTTTAGAATAAGGCTGTAACATAACAAAATGTGGAAAAAGTCAAGGGGTCTGAATACTTTCCGAATGCACTGTGTGTGTGTATGTATCATCAGCTGTGTCACTCAGTGTCACTCACTCATATGGGATGACCTTAAAGACCAGGTGGTCCAGTAGGGTGAGCTGCTCTGCTATCTCCAGGGCAGAATGGCTCTCAAACGCTTCCGCCTTCCCTACTGACGCCTAGCACACACACAGAGCATCACCGGTAACCATTCCCAAGACGCCAGGTATGACAACTACTTCACTATATTCAAACATTCCTGAGACACATACTTAACATACATAATGTATGTCAAGGAGAGATTGTTCTCCTTTGACTCAATTGCCATTTACACGTGCAGTCATCCCACTCACCAGCTGTATCACCTCCTCCAGGCTGATCTGATTGTCACCTGGGTCCTCCTGTGTCAGGGTCCTAATAGACCATACAACAGAGTCAAGTATGTATTTATAATGTGTGTGTGTGTTTCTCTTTACTCTGTACATAGAAGCCCTATAGAAGCGATAGCCCATGTATTCAATAATACATGTGTCCATAATTTATTTTATTTTTTATTTCACCTTTATTTAACCAAGTAGGCTAGTTGAGAACAAGTTCTCATTTGCAACTGTGACCTGGCCAAGATAAAGCAAAGCAGTTCGACACATACAACAACACAGAGTTACACATGGAATAAACAAACATACAATCAATAATGCAGTAGAAAAATCTATATACAGCATGTGCAAATGAGGTAGGATAAGAGAGGTAAGGCAATAAATAGGCCATGGTGGCAAAGTAATTACAATATAGCAACTAAACACTGGAATGGTAGGATATGCAGAAGATGAATGTGCGAGTAGAGATACTGGGGTGCAAAGGAGCAAGATAAATAAATAAATACAGTATGGGGATGAGGTACTTACAGATGGCTACTTACAGATGAGCTATGTACAGGTGCAGTGATCTATGAGCTGCTCTGACAGTTGGTGCTTAAAGCTAGTGTGGGAGGTAAGAGTCTCCAGCTTAAGAGATTTTTGCAGTTCGTTCCAGTCATTGGCAGCAGAGAACTGGAAGGAGAGGCGGCCAAAGGAAGAATTGGCTTTGGGGGTGACCAGTGAGATATACCTGCTGGAGCGCATGCTACGGGTGGGTGCTGCTATGGTGACCAGTGAGCTGAGATAAGGCGGGGCTTTACCTAGCAGAGACTTGTAGATGACCTGGAGCCAGTGGGTTTGGCGACGAGTATGAAGCGAGGGCCAGCCAACGAGAGCATACAGGTCGCAGTGGTTGGTAGTATATGGGGCTTTGGTGACAAAACGGATGGCACTGTGATAGACTGCATCCAATTTGTTGAGTAGAGTGTTGGAGGCTATTTTGTAAATGACATCGCCAAAGTCGAGGATCGGTAGGATGGTCAGTTTTACGAGGGTATGTTTGGCAGCATGAGTGAAGGATGCTTTGTTGCGAAATAGGAAGCCGATTCTAGATTTAATTTTGGATTGGAGATGCTTAATGTGAGTCTGGAAGGAGAGTTTACAGTCTAACCAGACACCTAGGTATTTGTAGTTGTCCACATATTCTAAGTCAGAAGTGTCCAGAGTAGTGATGCTGGACGGGCAGGCAGGTGCGGGCAGCGATTGGTTGAAGAGCATGCATTTAGTTTTACTTGCATTTAAGAGCAGTTGGAGGCCACAGAAAGAGTTTTATGGCATTGAAGCTCGTCTGGAGGTTTGTTAACACAGTGTCCAACGAAGGGCCAGAAGTATACAGAATGGTGTCGTCTGCGTAGAGGTGGATCAAAGAATCACCAGCAGCAAGAGCGACATCATTGATGTATACAGAGAAGAGAGTCGGCCCGAGAATTGAACCCTGTGGTACCCCCATAGAGACTGCCAGAGGTCCGGACAACAGGCCCTCCGATTTGACATACTGAACTCTATTGGAGAAGTAGTTGGTGAACCAAGTGAAGCAATCAATTGAGAAACCCAGGCTGTTGAGTCTGCCAATAAGAATGTTGTGATTGACAGAGTCGAAAGCCTTTGCCAGGTCGATGAATACGGCTGCACAGTAATGTCTCTTATCGATGGCGGTTATGATATCGTTTAGGACCTTGAGCGTGGCTGAGGTGCACCCATGACCAGCTCTCAAACCAGATTGCATAGCGGAGAAGGTACGGTGAGATTCGAAATGGTCGGTAATCTGTTTGTTAACTTGGCTTTCAAAGACCTTAGAAAGGCAGGGTAGAATAGATATAGGTCTGTAGCAGTTTGGGTCTAGAGTGTCTCCCCCTTTGAAGAGGGGGATGAACGCAGCCGCTTTCCAATCTATGGGAATCTCAGACGATACGAAAGAGGTTGAACAGGCTAGTAATAGGGGTTGCAACAATTTCGGCAGATAATTTTAGAAAGAGAGGGTCCAGACTGTCTAGCCCGGCTGATTTGAAGGGTCCAGATTTCGCCTCATAAGCTGAGGTGGCTGTAGTGCCGGTAGGTACCTGATGATGTTGGCGGCTGCTTTCCTCTCCTGGGTCAGCAGCTCTGGGTCATGCATCACTTCCTCCAGGAAGGCTATCACCTTCAGCTTCAGCTCAGTGGTACTCTCAAAGTCCTGGAGGTCAACACAAACACACACACACACACACACACACACACACACACACACACACACACACACACACACACACACACACAAGAGTTAACTGTTTGGAAACCTTGACACTATTTGACCTTAGAAGTAATGACTATGTATCTGGAAGACTTACCTGAGAGTGTTTTGACACCCAGTGCCTCAGAACATTCAGGACTCTGTTGGTTGCAGCCCTTCGGATTACAAACTCTTTGTCCCCATTCCTCTGGTCTGTTGGGAACCCTGGGGAAAATGGATCAAATATGCCATGTAAATATCACACCTACATTTTTAATGACATATAGATTTTTATTCTCCTGAGGAGAACAAAAACGACATTGAAGATCTCATGCGTTTGAAAATGTGGTGTACGCAAATTGTTCCATTGTGGACAAAACTGATGTTTAATACGCTGTGTACCTGTGCTAGCCAGGGACATGCGGCGGTACTTCTCCTTGGTGGGTGTGCCCTCATTGGCTCCTGCCGTGGCGATGGCGAAGGCGGAGGCTGCAGAGAGGGCACTGCGATTGTTGTTGTCCATCTCAGGGCGGCACGATGACATCACCGTGCCATTATTGTAGGAAAACAGGGAGAATTCTACAGGGAGATACAATATGGAGACAGTTATACTGGCTGTAAAATTCCATGAGATTCATTTTAGTGAACTTGATTGATGCAGTGCGATACCTTTTCAATAAAGTAATGTAGGTATAAAAATGGAGACCATAAAACAGAATTGCTGACATTATGACTGCACTAGGACAGCCACAAAAATGATCCATGAAAGTGTCAGCTGCATCAAATGCTCTTAATTGGTCTCTCACTACTACTTCAATAGAAACCGGAGGGAAATAGATGAAACTTTAACCTGCTCACTGAGATTTAAGAGGTTGTTGACAATGCTTAGCAACTTAATGGATCTTACCCCAAAACGCATTATCTATTTTGGCTGTGTAATTCATATTGTGTAACAGGACAGATTTGTTCATTTCTTTTGTCTCCAGTAGAGGGCAGCAACCCAAGAACACCACATTCTATCCCAGTAGAGCGTAGAGACCTTACATGAGGCTTTGATATTCAAGATGGGTGTAGCTAAATATAGCCACCAATATCAGCATAATGGAGAAATTGACTGGTTTCTCATCACACTGTCTGCACACTGACTGACAATATACAGACATTACTGTGTGATTAACAAACAAATCAAATCAGTTGAGCTTTATGGTGAGTAACATAAACCTGATCTGAGTACTGTTAATGTAAATGATGTCAGGTTTCTGTTCACCTTTGACTTGGTACACATTCTGTCCTAAGAATTCTGGCCGTGCACAGACCTGCAAGAGGCAGGTGCTCTATAGCGAACATTAAAAAAATATTGAGCATAGGGTATAGGCCTATTTATTTCTGCAACGACACGCTCATTCATCACAAATTGTAAGCAAGCTAGTTACAGAAACTACATAATTTGGTAAGTACCGACTGTATTTTGACATTAAGCTGGAAAAGTTGGTGAATGGCTTCCTGGGCTTGAAAGAGAATTGTCATATTCAACATCTCCTGAAAAGACAGATTCTGGTTCAAGACTCAACCAACGGACGGGGTGGGTGGCGGTGAACTTGAGGGCAGTAGGTTCTGAACAACAAAGGTATACAAAAAAACTTTTGTGGGGGAATTATACCACAACCCAAAATAAGCACTTTGGCAAATGGAAGGGGCATGTGCTCTGCACAGGTAGAGCCTTAGACCGGAGGGGATGGCTGAAGATTTATGGGCTCCATACCAATTGTGCTATTTTAGTTTTTTCATGTTTGTAACTTATTTTGTACATAATGTTTCTGCCATTATCTTATGACTGAAAAGAGCTTCTGGATATCAGAACAGTGATTATTCACCTTGAAGAGGACACATTTCTTTGAGTCAGATGCTCCCAGAACAGGCCCAAATCCCCGTCATTCACATGAAGAGGAGACCCTGATACAGGGGCCGCAGATCTGGGTGCCTTGAGAATTCGTCAGCGAGTGGGTAACCTGCCTCTACCATCCATCCTATTGGCCAACGTGCAATCATTGGAAAAATAAACTAGATGAGCTCCGTTCGAGTCTATCCTACCAACGGGACATTAAAAACGAATATCTAATGTTTCACCGAGTCGTGGCTGAACGACGACATGGATAATATACAGTTGGCTGGGTTTTCCATGCATCGGCAAGACAGAAAAGCTACCTCCGGTAAGACGAGGTGTGGTGGTTTGTGTCTATTTGTCAATAACAGCTGGTGCGCGATCTCTAATATTAAGGAAGCCTCAAGTTTTTCCTCGCCTGAGGTAGAGTACCTCATGATAAGCTGTAGACGTCACTTTTTAACAAGAGAGTTTTCATCTTTTTTTGCATCTGTCTATTTCCCACTACAAACCAATGCTGGCACTAAGACCGCACTCAACGAGCTGTATAAGGCCATAAGCAAACAAGAAAATGCTCATCCTGAAGTGGCGCTCCTAGTGGCCGGGGGACTTTAATGCAGTAAAATTTTAATCCGTTTGACCTAATATCTATCAGCATGTCACATGCGCAACCAGAGGAAAAAAAACTCTAGACCACCATTACTCTACACACAGAGATCTGTATAAAGCTCTCCCTCGCCCTCCATTTGGCAAATCTGACCATAACTCTATCCTCCTGATTCCTGCTTACAAGCAAAAACTAGAGCAGGAAGTACCAGTGACTCGCTCAATATGGAATTGGTCAGATGACGCAGATACTAAGCTACAGGACCATTTTGCTAGCACAGACTGGAATATGTTCCGGGATTCATCCGATGGCATTGAGGAGTATTCCACATGAGTAATCGGCTTCATCAATAAATACATCGATGACATCGTCCCCACAGTGTTCATACGTACCAGAAGTCATGGATTACAGGCAACATCTGCACTGAGCTAAAGGCTAGAGCTGCCTCTTTCAAGCAGCGGGACACTAATCTGGACGTTTATAAGAAATCTCACTATGCCCTCTGATGAACCATCTAACAGGCAAAGCGTTAATACAGGATGAAGATTGAATCTTACTACACCGGCTCTGACGCTTGTCGGATATGGCAGGGCTTGCAAACTCTTACGGATTACAAAGGGAAGCCCAGCTGCGAGCTGCCCAGTGACACAAGCCTACCAGACAAGCTAAATTACTTCTATGCGTGGTTCGAGGCAAGCAACACTGAAGCGTGCATGAGAGCACAAGTTGTTCCGGACGACTGCGTGATCAAGCTCTCTGTCTCCAATGTGAGTAAGACCTTTTAAAACAGGTCAACATTCACAGGCCGCAGGACCTGACGGATTACCAGGATGTGTACTCAGAGCATGTGCTGACCAACTGGAAAGTGTCTTCACTGACATTTTCAACCTCTCCCTGACCGAGTCTATAATACCTATATTTTCCAAGCAGACCACCATAGTCCCTGTGCCCAAGAACGCCAAGGTAACCTGCCTAAATGACTACCAAACCATAGCACTGAAAGGCTGGTCATGTCTCACATCAACACCATCATCCCAGAAAGCCTAACCCACTCCAATTCGCATACTGCCCCAACAGATCCACAGATGACGCAATCTGTATTGCACTCCACACTGCCCTTTCCCACCTGAACAAAAGGAACACCTACGTGAGAATGCTGTTCATTGACTATAATACGTTCATCAACATAGTGCCCTCAAAGCTCATCACTAAGCTAAGGACCCTGGGACTAAACACCTCCCTCTGCAACTGGATCCTGGACTTCCTGACAGGCTGCCCCCAGGTGGTAAGGGTAGGCAACAATACATCTGCCACGCTGATCCTCAACACGGGGGCCCCTCAGGGGTGCATGCTTAGTCCCCTCATGTACTCCCTGTTTACCCACGACTGCATGGCCAAGCATGACTCCAACACCATCATTAAGTTTGCCGACGACACAACAATGGTAGGCCTGATCACCAACAACGATGAGACAGCCTATAAGGAGGAGGTCAGAGACCTGTCAGTGTGGTGCCAGGACAACAACCTCTCCCTCAAATTGAGGGCATCGAGC
Organism: Salmo trutta; assembly: GCF_901001165.1. NCBI lineage: Eukaryota > Metazoa > Chordata > Actinopteri > Salmoniformes > Salmonidae > Salmo > Salmo trutta. Next base: position 2,476,755 of record NC_042963.1, on the reverse strand, counting down.
AGGTTGAGGGCTTCAAGTTCCTTGGTGTCCACATCACCAACAAACTATCATGGTCCAAACATATCAAGACAGTCGTGAAGTGGGCACGACAACACCTAAATCCCCTTCAGGAGAATAAAAATATTTGCCATGGGTCCTCAGATCCTCAAAACGTTCTAAAGCTGCACCATCGAGAACATCCTTATTGTTTGCATCACTGCCTGGTATGGCAACTGCTCGGCATCCGACCGCAAGGCGTTACAGAGGGTAGTGCGTATGGCCCAGTACATCACTGGGGCTAAGCTTTCTGCCATCCAAGACCTCTATACCAGGTGTTGTCAGAGGAAGGCGCTAAAAATTGTCCAAGACTCCATCCACCCAAGTCATAGACTGTTCTCTCTGCTACCGCATGGCAAACGGTACCGGAGCGCCAAGTCTTGGACCAAAATGCTCCTTAAAAGCTTCTACTTCCAAGCCATAAGACTGCTGAACAGTTCATCAAATGGCTACCCGGAATATTTGCATTGACCACCTTTTTTACGCTGCTGCTATTCGCTGTTTATTATCTATGCATAGTCCCTTTACCCCTACCTACACGTACATATGACCTCAATTACTTTGACTAACCCATATCCCGGCGCATTGACTCGGTACCGGTACCCCCCCCATATATAGCCTCGTTGTTGTTATTTTATTGTGTTATTTTTTTACTTTAGTTTATTTAGCAAATATTTTCCTGGTCTGCATTGTTAGTTATGGGCTTGTAAGTAAGCATTTCACCATAAGGTCTACACTTGTTGTATTCGGCGCATGTGACAAATAAAACATTTTATTTGATTTGATCTGTGTACGTGCCTGGAGCTGGGACAGACAACAAAAGCTTTCTTCACTGACTGTTTTGTACTAAAACAACCTCGTTACCGGGGGCGGCAGGCTGGGAAACACACTCATACTGTAGTTGCTATGACACAAGTATCCCCAACACCTACTCATTCCTAGCGCTGGCTTTCCCAGCATGTTCTTATTCTCTCCACGAAATTACAGTCTGCATGAATTTTATCTTGTGTGGCGGAGTTCATTGAACACAAAGTTTTAGCATTCTTTGAGTGTATGCACATTGACAATTGAACAGGCGTAGAAAATACTTTTTCTCTATCATGTTTGACTATTTCTAATAAAGACAGAGATAGAGGATATAACATAAATAGGGAAAATGCATATAAAAGTAACAATGAAAATGGGTGCTTTGATTTCTTAATTCTGACTCTGTTTCCCTTGTCAAACAGGAGAGCATATTTGAGTTCTTGATAAATATGGCATTTTGGCTGAGGGGAGGACGCAGGTGGCATGCCAGCATGTGATCCAGGTGCTCTGGTATCATGGCACTGAGTGATAATGACACCACTGTGCAGTCTGGGACACAATGTACCTGAAGAGTTTTTGCATTTCATGTTTTTGGGGGTGGTTGGCGACTTGATAGGAGACGTTTCTGGGTCTGCGTCATCGCTCTGGTTTTGGTCAATGTCACTTTCCTCTGAAATATCTACAGTACACCAAGCGCAAAACAGGTCAGTACATAACACATTCTAAACACATGTCATGATTCAAATTGTGCGCTATATTCAAATAAATAGCCCAATATTCCTTTTAAGAAGGACCAATAAGGACATAACAACCCCCCCGCCCCTTAGCTGGATTACCTTGTTTAGACACAATGGTCTCCTCTGCCTTGTCTGTCTTGCCCTCTCCCTCGTCAGGGATCTTACTGGTGATGGGGCTGGTGACATAAAGCTTATTGATGTCCAGGGTGGTCTTGCTGAAGGGGGACATGGAGGAGTACATGCTTGCATAGCCGTTGGAGGAGCAGCTGAGGGCGGCCAGGTCCAGAGCCTTGCCCCCAGTGATGATGGGGATGTTGAGGGAGAGTTTACGGCGGCGGTTGGGGGACGATGTCTTGGTGATGGCCAGGGGAGGGGGGGAGGAGAACTTACGGCTGGCCCTGGGGGATTTGGGAGGCTCCCCATATAGGAGTTTATTGTTCTGACTGCTGGCGAAGAACAACTCCAGGGATCTGCATCAGTAAAAAAACAACACATTTTATTGTAGTCAGAAGGATGTACTGTAGCTATGTACTTTAGCACGTCAGTGTGTTGCAAATAACAAGGAGATCAGAATTATCCATGTATTTTTGTGTTGTATTGATAGTCCTGTGTAGCTCAGTTGATAGAGCGTGGCACTTGCAGCGCCAGGCTTGTGGGTTCGATTCCCACGGGGGACCAGTATGAATAAAAATGTATGCACTCACTACTAAGTCGCTCTGGATAAGAGTGTCTGCTAAATGACTAAAATGTAAATAAATCAATACATTGTCAACAAGGCAAGATGGTGCTTCTGCAGTCCTGTTTGTCTTTTTTGAATCTGATACAATGTTGCTGAAAACCTCTCCCACTCACTGCCACCCTCCTTGCGACCTCACGGGTTCCCATAAATAGCGCAGCGAGTGACAGAGCAAATAGCCATGCTGCTGACACAAGCATCAGAGTGGCGGTGGCTCACAGAGACATGACAGGCTCCACATGAAAACATGCTGCATGGTGTGGGCATGGGGAGGGAGCTCCCCCTGATCTGAGCCTGGGAGCTAGGCTCACTCTCCTGGGCAGGAGAGAGGGTCTGCTCTGGTCGACAACATGCACCATAAATATTTCATACTATAGATCCTCTGCAGAACAGAGAGGGTGGGGTCCTGCAGCAGAGAGGCCAGTTGCTAAGGTGACAGCAACAAAGCCCTGCTGAGACGCTCTTAGGCAGGCAGAAGAAGAGGCTGGGCCCAATTACTGCCTTCTCACACAGAACACACACCAACCACACTATCACACACAGACATGACCTCTACCCAGCTCTCCTCACCTCACCTTCCATCACACACACAGACATGACCTCTACCCAGCTCTCCTCACCTCACCTTCCATCACACACACAGACATGACCTCTACCCAGCTCTCCTCACCTCACATCACACACACAGACATGACCTCTACCCAGCTCTCCTCACCTCACCTTCCATCACACACACGTGCAGGCACGCAGACACACAAACACGCGCCCACGCACATGCACCCACCCACACACACACGCACAAACACACACGGTAAAGAAGTAATACTGTGGGCTGTGGAAAAAGAGCTGTGAGGAGATCAGTGGTGGGCTAGAGGAGAGAGAGCCAGCCAGAGGAGGCCAGAGGCTGCTGGGCCTGTCAGGGGATGTTATCATCACCAGCCCTAACTACAGCCCTCTTTACTGTGTAGGGGCCATGGCCATGCAAAAACACTGACAATGTATCATCTTTAAACAGCACTAGGCATGAGATAGATTTAGAGATTTTTCTGACTGTGTTGGTCAAAGTCAAGGCTAAATGGTAAAGCATTAGCAGCTCTTTTATGCCTTACCGGGCTGGGATGGCACTGATGGGCTTTTTGTAGATAGTGATGAGTTTGTCCAGCACCACATCGGCGCTGGTGAACACGCGGTAGGAATGCAAGAAGGTGTTGAGGAAGTCGATCGAGAGGAAGCGCAGGTCGGTCAGTCTCTCTAGAAGTCTTTCCACGCTGGCATAGCGGATCTGCAGCACCTTACATGAGTTCATCATCTTACTGAAACGGATGTCCACGTCATCGCAGTACAGGCTGGCGTCAGACCTGCTCACAGAAAAAAACCACAAACACATATGAAAACACTAGAACACACAAATAAAGACACCATGATAATCCCATTGACTGTTTGGCTGTAGTTGTGAATGGGGCTTACTTGATCATCTGTGGCACGGTGACTTTAGAGTTCTCCTCAAATGCATTCATCATAAGCCCATTGCAGCGGATGTTGTCTATGCACTGTAAGGGAGAAGAAGGGAAGGTTAAGGGAGAGGAAAGGTGTGTGTACAGCCACTCTGCAGACAGACATCCAGGCCCCATGTCTCCCTGCTGGAGACAGACAGACGTGATGCATTCAGAGTAAAGCAGAGGAGAGCAGAGCAGACGTGCCTGGCTGATGTCACTGGTCCAGGCAGATTTCTCCTGCCGCGAAGAGGCCACCAGGATCACTGTGAACGACTGGCCTTCTTTAGGCTCCACCACGATTTTAAAGTCCAGGTGCTCCATGTCCTGTACACCCTTGTCTGGTTTGGCTTTGGGCAAAACAAACACAGAGGTGAATAGGAGAAATGGGTCATTACCATGGCATAAATGAGAGGTTTATTGTACTTCTAAATGATGGTGAACAGATGAAACTTGCAGGGAGGCTATAGCTAGTATACTTCATAAAAGTGTAATACTAAATACTTATCATATGTTACACTCTACATACAGTAAGCATATGTGCTCCATATTTCAGTGAGATAGGAATGAAACAGTGTGGTGCTTACACTCATCATCTGTCCCCTCGGGGTCTTCCAGAAGAGTGCAGTCAATAAGAGAGACCACGCCATTCTGAGAACAACATACAATATACAATATGCATTAGCACATTCACAACCACATTCCAAGAATCCCCTCCACTACTGAATAATCAATAACAATATGACTTACATTATTATGTAGCAACACATATAGACCTACAGGTCAATAAACAGAGTAAATCAGCACCCAAGTAATAAGGGACTCCTTAAGAGGATGGGTTGACTTCAATATCATAGGACCATGATTATATGTATTGGTATTAACGAAAGCCTCATCTATGTATTGTAATTTGTTTTGGTCCAGGATGCATCTTAAGAGATTGTATAGCAGGCTCAGCAGCCCAGTGTAGGCCCACCTTGGTGAGGTGCAGCTTCCCTCCAGAGCCCCTGGTGCAGATGATGACATGCTTGGAGAAGAGGAAGCACTGCCTCTCCCCTTCCTTCTTCAGAGTCAGAGAGCCCAGTCGCCCACGGGTGATCTTACCCTTCTCACTCATTGGCACCTGGATGAGAGAGCCTGTATGGCAGAAGGGGGAGAGACATACAGCAGGGAGTCCAGTTAGTGATGAGGGCCCACAGATCAACTGTACTGCAAGACTGGGGGCATATATACATACTGTAGGGTTAACTTTTTAGTGACAGGGCAGTATTCGGAAATTCGGATGAATGACGTGCCCAAATTAAACTGCCTACTACTCGTGCTCAGAACGTAGGATATGCATATTATTAGTAGATGTGGATAGAAAACACTCTGAAGTTTCTAAAACTGTTTGAATGATGTCTGTAAGTATAACAGAACTCATATGGCAGGCAAAAATCTGAGAAAGAATCCAACCAGGAAGTGGTTTGTAGTTTTTCAAGACTGGGCCTATTCAGTATACAGTGATTAACTTGTTGGGGATAGGGGGCAGTATTTGCACAGCCGGATAAAAAACGTACCCAATTTAATCTGGTTACTACTCCTGCCCAGTAACTAGAATATGCATATAATTGTTTGATTCGGATAGAAAACACCCTAAAGTTTCTAAAACTGTTTGAATGGTGTCTGTGAGTATAACAGAACTCATTTGGCAGGCAAAAACCTGAGAAGGTTTCATGCAGGAAGTGGCCTGTCTGACAAGGTGTTGTTGTTCTTGCTTCTGTTTATTGAAGAGTCAGGATCTTAGCTGTAACGTGACACTTCCTACGGCTCCAATAGGCTCTCAGAGCCCGGGAAAAACCTGAACGATGTCGAGGCAGCCCCAGTCTGAAACACATAATCGCCTTTGCCAAGTGGCCGATCAGAGGACAAAGGGCTTAGGCGCGTGCCTGAGTCGACCCAGTGATATATTTTCTTTCGGCTGTTTACCTAATTGCAGATTCCCGGTCGGAATATTATTGCTTTTTTACGAGAAAAATGGCATAAAAATTGATTTTAAACAGCGGTTGACATGCTTCGAAGTACGGTAATGAAATATTTAGAAATCTTTTGTCACGAAATGTGCCGTGCGCGTGACCGTTATTTACCATTGGGATAGTGTCTAGAACGCACGAACAAAACGTCGCTGTTGGAACATAACTATGGATTATTTTGGACCAAACCTACATTTGTTATTGAAGTAGAAGTCCTGGGAGTGCATTCTGACGAAGAACAGGAAAGGTAATCAAATTTTTCTAATAGTAAATCTGACTTTGGTGAAGGCTAAACTTGGTGGGTGTCTAAATAGCTAGCCCTGTGATGCCGGGCTATCTACTTAGAATATTGCAAAATGTGCTTTCACCGAAAAGCTATTTTAAAATCGGACATATCGAGTGCATAGAGGAGTAATGTATCTATAATTCTTAAAATAATTGTTCTGCTTTTTGTGAACGTTTATCGTGAGTAATTTAGTAAATTGTTAGTAAATTCGCCGGAAGTTTGCGGGGGGTATGCTAGTTCTGAACGTCACATGCTAATGTAAAAAGCTGGTTTTTGATATAAATATGAACTTGATTGAACAAAACATGCATGTATTGTATAACATAATGTCCTAGGTGTGTCATCTGATGAAGATCATCAAAGGTTAGTGCTGCATTTAGCTGTCTTCTGGGTTTTTGTGACATTATATGCTAGCTTGAAAAATGGGTGTCTGATTATTTCTGGCTGGGTACTCTACTGACATAATCTAATGTTTTGCTTTCGTTGTAAAGCCTTTTTGAAATCGGACAGTGTGGTTAGATTAACGAGAGTCTTGTCTTTAAATAGCTGTAAAATAGTCATATGTTTGAGAAATTGAAGTAATAGCATTTCAAAGGTATTTGAAAATCGCGCCACAGGATTCAACTGGCTGTTACGTAGGTGGGACGAATTCATCCCGCCGGTCCTAGAGAGGTTAAGAGTTCATTTTGCACTTCCTAAGGCTTCCACTAGATGTCAACAGTCTTTAGAAAGTTGTTTTAGGCTTCTATGGTGAACAGAGAGCGAACAAAGGAAGTTGGAAGTTGTTGACTCAGGAAAGGACATGAGTTCATTGGCGCGTGTTCACGTGAGAGGTAGCTGTGTTCCATTACATTTTTCAAGACATTGGAATCGTCCGGTTGGAATATTATTGAAGTTTTATGTTAAAAAGGCCCTAAAGATGGATGCTATACATCGTTTGACATGTTTCTACAAACGTAAATAGAACTTTTTTTACTTTTCGTCGTGAAATTTTCGGTGCGCTTCCTAAATTTGGAGTAGCTTACTGAACGCGCTAACAACAAGGAGGTATTTGGACATAAATTATGGACTTTATCGAACAAAAAAACATTTATTGTGGACCTGGGATTCCTGAGAGTGCATTCTGATGAAGATCATCAAAGGTAAGTGAATCTTTATAATGCTATTTATGATTTTAAATGACTCCAAAATGGCGGGTATCTGTATTGCCTGACGTTGTTTTCTGAGCGCCGTACTCAGATTATTGCAAAGTGTGCTTTCCCCGTGAAGCTTTTTTGAAATCTGTCACAGCGGTTGCATTAAGGAGATGTTTATCTATAATTCTTTGAATAACAGTTTAATATTTTATCAACGTTTATGATGAGTATTTCTATAAATTGATGTGCTCATTCACCGGAAGTTTTTGAAGGAAAAACATTTCTGAACATTACGGGCCAATGTAAAATGGGGTTTTTGAATATAAATATGAACTTTATCGAGCAAAACATACATGTATTGTGTAATATGATGTCCTATGAGTGCCATCTGATGAAGATCATCAAAGGTTAGTGCTTAATTTTAGCTGTATTTCTGTTTTTTGTGACGCCTGTCCTTGCTTTGAAAATGGCTGTGGCTTTTATTTTTTAGGCACTGTCCTAACATAATCTAATGTTTTGCTTTCGCTGTAAAGCCTTTTTGAAATTGGACAACGTGGCTGGATTAAGGAGAAGTGTATCTTTAAAATGGTGTAAAATAGTAGTATGTTTGAGAAATTTGAATTATGAGATTTTTGCTGTTTTGAATTTGCCACCCTGCTATTTCACTGGCTGTGTCCCATATAGCCCAGAGAGGTTAAACCATATCTCTATATGATTTTCCTCTTCTTTATATGTCCATCAAAGTCCGTTGGGGATGTATGACATTTATAGTCCCTGACTCACTGTCGGATTGCCTCCCAACAGCCTGATTACCCTTGGAAATGAAAGAGTCGGCCCACTTTCAGTACATGCTATAAAGGCAGACAGGATTATATTGCCCAAGCCGCTGGTTAAGTCTTTCCTTATGGAGGCTCAGGTAAGCCTATGGAGGTTTGAAGTTGTGAGAACACAAAGGCACTGGTAGTCAAACAGTTGCGAGGTAGAAAATCCACCTCTATGATTCTGTCTTTATGTGGGATCTTGGGTTCCTTTGTGTATCTTCTCTCAGAGCTTACCTTGTCTGACGAACGTCTGGCTGGTGTCAAGGAGGATCTCGCAGCCCTCTACGATCATGCGCTCAATGGCCAGGTTCTTCCTGATGTTCTCTGTCTCACTCACCTCGTCATGCATGATTCTATGGGCAGAGAGGTTGGTCTTTTCACATTTGGAATGTCATTGTATTCACTTTGTCAGTGTGTATGCATTCTGTACAGTAAGCATGATAAACTGAGGTGTCCTGTGTGCTGCTTTGGCACTATAAGGTGGTAGGGCAGGTATACCTGGACAGCTCCTCCAGCTTTGACTTGGCGTAGTCCAGACTTGTCCTCTCCACATGCTCATGTGGTGTGTGGGCCAGGAGCTCATGGAGAGTAAGAATGTAGCGGGGAATCTGGAGTGACAGAGAATGAATAGGGGCAGGTGAGTCACACACACTTACATACAAGATTGCGTGCAAACACACACACACACACACACAGACACACACCTACACACAGACACAGACACAATCAAACTCATTGCAGCAGATCAGTAGGGACCTCTATGCACATCCACAGTCATCAGCAGAAATGTATTACCAACACAGCAGAGTCCAAAGTAGGCCCCAGTGGAGCAGACTGCACTGAAATTGCATGCCTTGCCAGAAAAGAGCCATTATGAAACCCTGAGCTTCACAAACAACCAGTTTATGTGTTTATGAAAAAAACAACAGGGATATTCATGTGAGACAAATGTCTGCTCTGTTGTTGGTGATCAATGGAGGAGCCTTTGTCTGAAGAGAGAGAGCTGTTTGAGCTGAGAGACGGGGACTGGACAGTCAATGAGAAGACAGTGGAGTGTACAGTACTGTATGCCTACCTGGAACATGGGGTAGGTGAGGAAGGTCTCCAGAGTCCTCTCCTCACAGTCTGGCTTGGCCTCATACTGTTTCAGCAGCTTGTCAAAGTCTCGGTTCTGTTTACAGTGTGCCAGGATCTGCAGACTGTACTGGTGGTTCCTCACAAACTCCTGGTAGATGTTCAACATTGGCAGCAGGATGTCAAACAGGTCAGCTGTGAAGAGAGAGGACCAAGAAGTGAATGAGAGATTGTCCCAATTGACCTCATACATCATTTATCATAGTATTATCATATTCATCCATCCATTGAATGACCCTGAAAAAAGCATTTTAGTCAGCTTACCCAAAACTAATGTTGGCCAGCTTGCTATTCTTGCTTTCAACCCTTGGTAGAATATTTGATGCAGAAACATGATGGTCTCACTAAAGTAAAGGGGAAATTAACAAGACGTTAAGTGTCCATTCTGAGAAAAATAGACACTAGCCATAGTTAGGTGAAAAGGATTCAAACATGCAACAGTGAATATGCCTGTATGTGCAAGTGTGTTAAGATTTTATACCGCTGCACTTGCCTCTTGACAGGTCGTCATTGCAAATAAGAATCTGTTCTTAATTGACTTACCTATATAAATAAAGGTTAAATAAAATACAAAAGAAACATCTTAGAATGAGGCTTTGACGAAGCATAATGCCATCACATCTCAGGGTTATTATGTTTTCATTATCGACCATAGTTGTAATGCATGAACATAAAATCCTACAGCATTGAGACAGTCATATCACTGTCTCTCTGAGAGGTGAGAGACAGCAGTGTGAGTGGTTAGCTTAGCATGATCATCTACAGCTGCACACCTGTTGAGGAAGATGCTGCTGACGTCGTCGTGGGTGATGGGTGGTTTCTTGGAGCTGGCAGCCATACGGAGCGGTCGGAGGAAATTGTTGACCAGGATGTGGAGCTGCTGGACATACTCAGCCTCAGAGTCCAGCATGCTGAACACCACCTGGTTCCTCTTCCTCATGCTCTCGGCGTGGGGAGACCGGATGTAGTCCTGGATGATGGTCTTCCACTTCCTCCTGCACATCCAACCTCGTAGGAAACTCTGCACCTAGCAGACCATGGGAATCATGGGGAATGTAAGGTGAGTTTTTTTCCTGCATCATTGGCAAAAACACTGAAAATAGAGTAGAACATATTTTGTGTAAATATGTACTTTTTTTATTTTCTTGAGTTCAGAGTCATCATCTTCACTGGGTTCGGCTGTTGGACTCGACTGGATCTTCCCGTTGTCTTTGTGCAGCCCGGAAATCTGCCAGAGAGGACAGCCACAGACAGGATCCACCAGTCATCATCACTCACAACCTGCTCTCCATGTTTCCTCTTCACTTGACAGCGTATTAACAAAGTGACTATGTCAAATGAAATTAGAGGCTGTCAAAGCTGCCAACTCTGACATGTGGTAGTGGTGGTGGCAATACCAACTCTGTTCACTTGGCTGATATCTCTACATCAGCACTTATTTCCATTGGTTAGAAATGCAGACTCACACTGTGTGATACTGTGCTGCTGTACATAGAAAAGCCATAAATGTGCTGCACAAAAGAGCTGGGAGCTACTCAGAACTGTCTGAAGGTAAGTGTCCCCATTTACTTTGTATAGGCTGAAAGAGTTTATTGTTATCTTTTTTTGCGGGGGGGGGGGTAGCACTCTGTATAATAAAGCCTTGTTCATGCATATTCAGCACACCATTTCATTTCAAGCCCCACATTTGCACATTAAAGTAACATGACTATTTGATCTGAAGAATACAGCAGGGAGCATAGCTCTATTGGAGGGATTGCTTATGAGTGGAGATGTAAAGTGGTGGGTCTGCACACATCTCTTTGTGACAGAGCGGCACACCCAATCTATCCCAATCTCTCTCTCTCTCTCGTATTATTCAATAATATAGACATAAAGAAACAACTAGTACAGTCATTATCCATTTTTGTTTACTCAGATGACAAAATCCTAGAAATCTTGAGCGGTGCTCCTGAGAGATATTTCACTGTACTGTAGTTGCGCTAGATCCCACACAAGCTCCAAACGCTTTCCTGTTAAGTAAAAAATAAACATAACAATCCCCCACTGAGGCAGAAGGAATCATAATGAATATTACCTCTGATTTTAGCCGTTCAATCTCTATTTCCCCATCCTCTATCTGTTGTCGAAGTTGCTTAGCAACCGTTTTCTCTGTCTCCACGATCTGAATTAGATGGAGATACTTCTGCATGAGCGTCTCGTGCTCCGTGGCCAGGTTCCTGTAACTGTGGACAGGAAACACACACTCACACACACTGCAGCAACTCTCCACAGACGTGTTTCCATACTTTCAGAGGTCCAGATAGACACACGCAAGACTGTATGCTCCCCAATGCAGACTGTATACATCCACCACTCTACCCCTGCCCTACAGACACATGTGCAGCCATACAGACCTCAGGTCTATGAACAGCCTCATAATGCAGTGGCGTAAATATTAATATCTTTTGTGCTCAGTGAAGTGTAGCTACAGTACATTGCTGCACATGTCTCAGCAGATAACCAACCAAAATACAGCAGGGCCATATTGTTAAGAATATCCTCAGAGCTGTGCCCAAATCCACAGTCACAATAGACCACCAATCATCACAACGGCACTTCTTATTTCACAATGATTATTATACAGTAAGCTACGTCACCAGTCACCCGGTTTCATTCAACTGAAATTACACAATACCAATTTACTACTAACAGTTCAATAACAACACCTGCAACCAGAGTATATCAGGAATACGGTTTAACATGAGCTGCATACAAACTATTACCTCAGGTGACACGAATGTTTAAAAATCCTTCTCAAGGTCCCTATCAGGTTTTCTACAGCATTTGTCCCCAGAAATGTACATCAAAAACATTGCCTTAATGCTGCATGACAGTTCTATCACATCTCAACAGAGTCAAGCTGTACATTTCAAATCATACATCATGCCTTATCTAAGAGATTACACCCATCCATACAGTAGACATCAATAATAGCACGTGTGTGTTAATGTAGGTGTTGACTGGGTAGACAGGTTGCAATAGAGGCCTGGTACCTGGCATGTGTTATTGCAGCCACCCATTCATCACCGTCCTTTACATCCTCTGTACGCAACTCCAGGGCTTTCTGGTTTTCATGGGTGAAATTTACAGTGAAGTAGTACTGAAACACACAGAAAAAAACAAAGGCTTAATTAGCTCTAAAACACATTACTACATTGCATGGGTAAAGCGGCATTTGGATTCTTAGTTTTTTAATGTATGAGAAAAAGTATTTTCTCAATCCATAGAAATCTAAATGAGCTATCATATTATAACCACAAAATGCAACGAAAAGGTCAGACAATGCACAGTATAGCAGCTACAACACAAACATAGTTACACAAAAATTATATTTTAACAGAAGATTATGAAGAGTATTTCTGTCCAAAAAAATCTGTGTGCTGCAGACACACATCATTGAAACCTTGAACCCTCTCACAATCTAAGCTTGTGTGTACCCTTTCTCATTGTTGACATTAGGGGAGTACATTGCACAGGTGAGCGTGGTGAAAGGAAACCCACATCCTCACCCACCAGCTCGATCAATGGGGATTTTAGTATAAAGCCTCTCCTGACTGTCTGGCTGCCTGGCCGCCTAACCGCCTGGCCACCTGACCGCGTTACCGCCTGACCGGCTGTCTGATCGCCTGGCTGCCTGGATGGCTCCGGATCCCAGGAGGAAAAGCCATAAGACATGTAAGCTGGAGGCATTGCCAATTACATAACTGTGCACTACCTGTTACCTAGCAACTCCACTCTGTGCGAATGGATAGGCTCTTAGCGCTACTTGTCTCACTCCATTTTAACTAAGCTGGCCTTCTCTACGCTGAATTCCCCAGCACCACTAGGTCTGTGTACGAACCATCACAGTCACTTAACGATCATAGACCATCCACATTATCTGGTGGATTAAAAGTTAATTTCAGACCTTGCCAGACCCTGTTTTGTACATATAGTAAATTTCTTAACTGTTGTACATTTACATCATTAACATACGCTAACTTTTCTTTCCTCAAATAAGAATCTCAGTGCACTTTTCTTTTGAAAATATACACCAAATGTACCAAAACACACAATGATTGGCATGGCAAGATAGGAAAAGATCAGTGCTGCTTGGCAAAAGAACAGCCTGCATTATCACATCTCACACATTGGAATCACACTCAAGGTTAAAAATGTGACTCCTAGTGTGTACTTTGGCAGCAGCCATGTTGAACGAATGCCCAGCCTAATCTTTGGCCAACAGGAACCCATCAACCTGCACCTCATCACTATTCATGGCTGAATGGTATTCATCCTTCCTTCAAAGATAATCGGATCTATTTTTTTCAGGGATGCATGCTTGTTGTTGTAGTTTTCCTTCATCCTCTCTCTAAAAGCAGAAAGTGGCTTATTTAACACACAGCCTGCTTCATGCTTTATGTTTACAGCTGAATCATAACACACACACTTTCAATGTTTTTTTTAAGGAAGTCAATCAGGGTCTCAACTTATACAAACCAGCATACCATGACTATTGAAGATAATATTTAGTTTAGAACTACTTGGCATCAAAAGATCTTCCCTCTGAGACGAGTCCACTCCCCCAACCTATTTTAATCAACTTTCATATTGTATTTTGTCTCCGTTGTTCATTCAGTTAAGCCTTAAACTCGATTGAACTTTAAAAGTCTACATCTCAAATCCTAGGGTTGTCACAGATTTAGGCGGTTGACTGTCTCTGTGCCATCCTATATCTTATCATTCAGGATGAACTTGCTATTGGTGTGCAAACAAGGTGCATGGTCTATGGTTATGCATACTCATAAGGCATACATATACTGCTCATTCTTCTATATTAAAGAAATTACCTATCGTTTATTATTTATTGCTCATCGCTCACATTGACTGGCCAATGAACACTCACTAATGTGAGAATACGGTGGTGTTCTTGTTTTTGAATAAACAATTGCTATGAGAAGTAATGTATGTTGGCTTGGATATGTTAGTAGGATGCAATGGGGTGTGACAAATATATTCTGAGCTATGTAACATTGTATTGAGTTGTGAACAGAGCCTGTTGACTCTGGCAGCTATGGAGTAAGACAGATGAGAATGGATCATTCCTTCACAAATACAGACTATCAAAACAACATTATAACCTTGTGTTTTGTTGTAGTAAGCCATCCAATAATCATGTTGAAAAGGATGGATCAAAAGATGGAAATTCCTGACAAATTCCTCTGAAACAATTTGCACGTTCATGATATGAGGAGTTTTCATTCTCTAATGAGGGGAACTGGGAGAGCAAAATATTAGCCAATATGCCACATATTGCTTTGTCAGCACAGGGACAGCTGTTCACAGGAAAGGCCTGGACTCACTTTGGACTGCAGCCTATGCAGTCATGGATAGGGACTGCAGACAGAGTAAACAGAACTACTAGCAGATAGAGCCTCAATCCAATGATCCTACACACAAAACATTCCACAATCATTACATCATCCTTCATGAGCACAATATGAACTTTCCTTTTCAGTAATAGAGAACACAAAGATTGCAGCACCATCAATTATTCTGTTTTTCATGACTGTTTTTTGTAAGGAACGTTAAACAAGATGAGCCATATAAGAAGATGAAAAGTATCAGTTAACCATCTTATTGAAGTAAGGAAGTAGGATCTTATGGTGTCTACTTCTACAGGTTTAGGCTTCTCCAGCATTGTAAATCATATGTTTCATTAGTTAAAAGTACTGGAGAGGAAATATATTTTTTAGCTACTTTGCAACTACTTAGCATGTTAGCTAACCATAACTCTTTAACCTAACTCCTAATCTTAACCTTAACCCTTTAACCTAACGCCTAAACTTAACCCTAACCTTAACCCTTTAACCTAACTCCTAAACTTAACCCTAACCTTAAAGTGCCTCGGATTTACTAACAGAATAATACAAAATGCTCTGAGACCAGGTTGCAGCCTATAGGAAATGGGTGATGAACATCCACAAATTAATACATACTATATTAAACGTAACATATCATACTAAATGGAGTGTCTCGGATTTACATAAATAATATGAAATGATCTGAGACCAGGTTGCAGCATCATAGGCCCACAGTAGAAGCCAATCAAGACAAACGATTGTTTTATTTTTTCTTCCAGATTTGAACAGCCTCATCCTCTGATCCCAACGTGAAGGAATAACTCATCACATTTCTCTAAGAGCAAAATACAGTGTACCAAAACATAAAAACAATAGTGACGAAGACCCCATGCCCGTTGTTTTGGCGTACGGTCTTGTTACTAAACAATATTTGCTGCAGACTCAGTTGCCGAGGTAGGATGCTATTAATAAAAACAGTGCGAGAGTTATATCAATACGTCAAACAGTGATATTACGTCAAATATCCGCAAGATGGCGACTGTGGTACGCAATAGCTTTAGCGCAATTTTCTTGAAAAAATAAAAGTGTTAACAAACTTCACTGTGAGATAACATTATGTTGGTTTGACAATAATAGTTCCATATCAACCACATGTTTTGTTTAAACATGTAGGCCTGTAGACCGTGTAGAAATACATCATTGCCAATACATTTCCTGTTTTTTTTGGTCTCAAATAATCAACCCTATATAGGCACAATGCAGCAAAACCGAATAAATACTTGTTAATAAAATACAATAAAAACAATGAAGAAAACCGCGAGGCAGCTCGGTATTCAATTAGGTGTTTATAATGGAATCATTAATCCGATGCACAGATTACATAACACACGCACGCTGAGCAAACAGTTCTTTATTGAATCTGATAGAGGCCAACTGTAGGTTATAATTTAACTGGACTGTAATGTAATACTCGCTGTGGATAAAGAGGGTTAGGATAAATAGCATAAATAATGGGGGGGGGGGGGGGGGGTACTTTTCCCCAAAATATATATGCTACATGTACTCATAACACGGAACCGTCTGATTCACATGATAACCTGCTTTCAACCTCATGAGGATATCTGCACGCCGGTAACTCGTGCATCGTTCATGTTTATTCAATGACAACCTATAACTTTACAGTCGTAAAAAAGACAAATGAAACAACGTTGTGAACTTGTATGTTATTCCTACCTGCTTTTCTAAACACTCTTTGGATGATTGTGAGGGTTTAGGTGACGGCGCTCTGTCACACACACATCCCTCCAACAGGTATAATCCCGCAGGTCGAGAGCTGGACTCGCTCTCAAAATAAAACAGCATATTTTGTAATAAAGCGAACCACTTTGTGTGCCATTTTGTGTTGTCTGAGCTCCTTTTGCTCAAGCAACCTCGCCTAGTACCATCCTTCTTTGCCAAAAGACCCAGGTAGGTGACATGACCATCATTCAGTCGTATTCCCTTCTGCATTTTTATAAGGAGACTTTGGTTGAAAAAAGCTACTTGTTCCTTACATCCTCTTAAACCCGGTACACAGACAGACGTGGACTTTCTGATTGCGGACAAGCAGTAGCCCGCTCTGCCCCTGCATTTACCATGTTGGCATGAAGTACAAAAAGAGAGAAACAAAACAAAGAAGACGGATGTATCATCCTAAATTCGTTGAGGAGATTTTAGGGCTTCAATTCCCACATTTCTACACAAAAATAAAGAAAAAACAGACCGACTATGAATTTAAACGGAGACTGGCAAAGGAAGATAATTATAGCGTGCGCGAGGTGGTTTGTCGTATTCTCACGTGAAATCTCCCGAAAACAGTGAGCTGAGCGAGACAGCGAAGTCACGTGACGTATCTTCGGGAAAACACATTTCAGAACCTTAGCCAGCGAATTCAAAACAAGTCAAAGTGAAGCCGTCGCGTGAGCTGTTGTTTTCATTCAAGAGATACCTTAGTCCTCCTGACTACTCTCATTAACCAAACATGGAAGTTGTATTATTCGTGAATTAACACTACTTTTTGAATCTAATGAGATGGAATTGTAACTCCTTGTTACTCAGAGAATGCGCTTATAAACCCAGGGTCGTTACAATACATTTCACAAGGCAGTCAGATAGTGAAAGCTCATTACCAATGGGATAGACTAGAGTAGACAGGTGGTTGGCTATATAAGGGTAGGTTCTAAGTCCATGTGGTTCACAGAAATGCCTACCATAGACCATTTTAATTGTTTTAATAAAAAAATCATAGAGCAGTTGGCCGTCTTGAATACACACTTGTAAAGGTCAGTCTTATTCACTGACATACATCAATACATGGTTTGCCTTGCCATTACATTAATGTAATCAATTTGGTTAATGACAATGTCGATTGGACATAAATCTTGAATTTCTTTAACCCATGCTTGGCAACCAGCATGTGGACCCACCTGAGCAATTCTCAGTGCCTTTTATTTCCTTGCAAAAAACGTGCTGTTTTGTTGCTGTCAGTGCTATTGCACTCTCAGCCTACCTAACAAAGGTTTGGTTGCAGTAAAATAGGGTTCAGTGACAGAAGGCATATGGTTGGAGAGCACTGTCCCATATTGCCCCTCTGGGATTAGAGTTAGATGTTTACAGAGTGGTTATCATAACACCACAGTAATCAGCACAATTTTTTAAATAACACCCAACTGATTGTTTCAACAAATTTACCATAGCACAATAACAGTGGCAATTGGTAATCAACAACTTTTATATTTAGATTATTACATGTAAATGGAACTGGCTTTAGCCTACTGTATAGAATGTTAGCATAGGCACAAATTCTATTTATTCTAGCAGAATAAAAGGAAATCCATTCTCTTCACTTCACACACATAATGCAAAGAGCTGGAGGTAGCAGAGTTCCTGTCTTATACGCTAAAACCGGGGCCTCCCTCAGAATCTGTATTAAGATTATGCTAATAGACTCTCGTCCATCTTTCCCTAACAAGGCTCTCCTCAGCCAGCCAGCCAGCCAGCCAGCCAGGTCCACACGTACCAGGGTGGCAGAGACTACCACTGAGGGCTGTTTGCTTTGCCCTGTTCTGTCTGCGTCATACACATTCCTGCTGCATTCTCCTCCCCCCCCTCTCTCTCTCGCTCTCTCTCTCGCGCTCTGCTGCTCAAGAACCACCACTGACTTATTGCAAACATAATAGGCTGTTCACAACCATGGCACAGCCATGAGGAGGTCCTTGCATCTCTTTAACCTATACTGTAGTTTAAACAGCCTTCATTGCCCTTTGGTAGCTGTCTTCTCTTGTATTATAATTCTTTGCTTTGATTAGTCCCAGGGCAGCAGATTCTTCACAGCCATTCCATAAGAGGCTTGATGACAACATTTTCAGACACAATAAATATGATAGTGCCTCTTAATGTAAATGTAATAAAATGTAATATGTTGCTGAATGATGATATTATTCGAAGCCAGCACCAGATGATAAAAAGAGCAACATCACAAGGACTCTATTTAATTATTAGATTACCTTAGCTATGTAAATCCTTTACTGTGGGACCTAACCTTCATTCCATTGGCATTACTCAAGTATAGGACATTTACAGTTCATTAAGGTGTTGGAAATCAACACCAGCGATATACTGTAATAGAATGAGAAATATTTGGGTATGTTTCAAACCAGTGAACAGGAGATATTTTTCCCTCTGCTCCCTTTTGCAGAACATGGTAGGTGTTGGATGAGTACTTTAAAGGTCATTATTGCACACTGGATCTAATTTACCCTGTTTTCATTGCTCCATAAAAAGGGAGGCACAAAAAAACTGCAGTCCAGCATCAGATAGATTGGCATGACGATAAATTCTGAGCATTGCTCATTCATTTATGTACACTACTCTGTTTACAACAATACATAATGGCATTACATAGCTCACAGTTTTCATTATTATCAGGGAACCCATTATCTGAGCTTGTTGGAGTCATTGGCATAATGTCCTGTGGCTTGTGCTAGTTCTTTGTCACAGTGGTTATATAGCTGAGCTACAAAACATGTTGTAGCACACAGGCAATATGCCTCTCTGAGCACCCAATTTGTTTAAAAGGCCAGCCTTTAATGTGGTGCTGTAAGTCATCTAAATACTTTATTTAGGACTTCATATCTGTTGTTATTTGCTTTCTCTCAGATCCATTCTATTATAAATCCCTCTCTTCTCTAAGGTAGCTATTTAAGCAGACCTTTTTCCTCTATTCTTTCAATTAGCTATTTATGGGGATTGGTATTTATCCAAAGTCAAATTCATCGAATGGCTATATAAAACGTACAATGTAAAATTTTAAAATAAAAAAAGTAGATTTGAAGAAATAAGAGCAGATGACACCCTTTGCCATAAATTGAGCCAACGTAAGCTTAAGGCACCGATCATCAACCAATCTTTACGGACCATTTTTTAAACATTTGCATAGACGCACATGTGAGAAGCTGATAACTTTGGGTGTAATGTTAGTATGCTCTCCTGGAGCCAAGTTCAGGGCCAGGTGAAACCAAGTTCAGGGCCAGGTGAAAACAAGCTCAGGGCCAGGTAAAAAAAAGTTCAGGGCCAGGTGAAAACAAGCTCAGGGCCACGTGAAAACAAGCTCAGGGCCAGGTGAAACCAAGCTCAGGGCCAGGTGAAACCAAGCTCAGGGCCAGGTAAAAAACAAGCTCAGGGCCAGGTTAAAACAAGCTCAGGGCCAGGTGAAAACAAGCTCAGGGCCAGGTGAAACCAAGCTCAGGGCCAGGTGCAAACAAGCTCAGGGCCAGGTGAAAACAAGCTCAGGGCCAGGTGAAAACAAGCTCAGGGCCAGGTGAAACCAAGCTCAGGGCCAGGTGAAACCAAGCTCAGGGCCTGGTGAAAACAAGCTCAGGGCCAGGTGAAAACAAGCTCAGGGCCAGGTGAAAACAAGCTCAGGGCCAGGTGAAAACAAGCTCAGGGCCAGGTGAAAACAAGCTCAGGGCCAGGTGAAACCAAGCTCAGTGGGTGGATTCTGGCTCCATGAAACATACACAACACAGTGAATCATTGAGCTTTGAGCCCTCAGCACGTGTACCACTTGTCCGTTTAGAGATGCTAAACGGACTGCTCCCTTCAACAGATTCATAGAGCAGAGAAAAGCCACTATATGTCTGGAGCTCCAATCGGGGCCGACTAAACTGCTGCTCTCAGGCAGAAGAATGGCTCAGCAACTCTGCTGGAGACCCCCCTCCCCCATACACCAACCCACTGTCTATAACCTACTCCCACATACACACTTCCTACAGAGGGGAGATGGCACATGTGCTCGTCTGTCGATTTAATAAACGGATGATCAGCTTGCTAGCCATGCCTTTTTGAAGTCTGATTTAACCCTCAATTAAAATTTAGAACTGTAAATGCACACATTGATTTAAAGGCAAACATATTATTGTCATGATCATACACAATCTTAATATTTTTGTGAAATATATTTATCATGTTTTCCACAAGCGTTAAAGTAGTCAAGATGAAGGCATGGCCATTGTGGTTCCTACATTTCCCACACTGTGATCCAAGGGATGCTGCTCTTGCAGGATCCCTACAGAGCCCTCCTCTCAGTGCTGTGGATGAGACAGGGCTACTCTTAATTACATGATCCAGCAGGCTTCTAATTCACCATACTCCTCTACAACGATATTCACTAATTACTCGTTCTTTTTTTAGAAACAGCCTGCTCGGTTTTATCATGCCCCTCCTCATGCTCATTGTCTGCTTCATCATATTCATACTTAGGGTGGCTGGGGTGACAGCACTCCCAGGCTCTTATTGAAACTGAGTAAGCAAAACATTCAAATTAACATTAAAATCACTGAAACAGGATTTTCCTATGAAGAATCTGGAAGAGAGAATGGAAGGTATAGAGCTTGGTTAAGGTGCAGAGGACGAAATGGTATTTAGGAAGCTGCATTGCAGTGATAATGTGGCATCATAATCTGTCTGAATTTTGTCTTCTGTCTATGTCAGAGCTCACACTGGGAGTCCAACGATGCCAGCACATTAGCCCATGATTTCTGGAGGCTAGACAGTACAGTAAGACCAATGTAAAGTAACGATCCACACAGTTGTCATTTGGATTGGTTTTAACTGGTGTTGACTGACCAATCAGCTGTAACCAAACAACCCTCACAGCGACGGATGCCAGAATACGCAAAAGTGGTAAATAACGCTTTTAACGCTCATCCCCCAAACAGCCACTCATCTTCAGACACCCCTGGCTTTGTCATCACGACCCTGCCATCTCGTGACGACAAGGTGAAATTCTGTCCTGGTCTTCTACCTGCTTCTCCAGTTGTCTCAGCCTACCCTGCAGAGCCACCACCATTGAGGACTCTGCCTCAGCAGTGCCACCCAGCATACCATCTGAATACACCCAGTACAGCAATGTTTTCAGCAAAACCAAGGCCTCCACTCTGCCACCACATCGCCCAGGAGACTGTGCTATTGACTTACTCCCTGGAGTGTCCCCACCGACGGGCCGTGTTTACCCCCTATCTATCCCGGAAAATGAGGCAATGGATAACAACATTGATTAATCACTCAAACAGTTATATTCGTCCTTCCCCGGCTGCGTCCAGCTTCTTCTTCATTGGGGAAAAAGGACGGTGGTCTCCATCCATGTATTGATTATCGTTCCATGAATGACGTCACGGTCAAGAACTGTTTCCCTCTTCCTCTGATCCCAGTGACCCTTGAACAAGTGGGCCGTGCCAACATCTATACTAAACTTGTCCTGTGAAGTGCATAGAACCTAGTCCGTATACGTGAAGACGACGAACGGAAGACGGCCTTTATCACCACACGAGGGCACTATGAATACCTGGTCATGCCTTACGAACGCCCCCGCCATCTTCCAATCCTTTATGAATGAGGTTTTCCAGGACATGATCAACCGCTTTCTCATCGTCTACATTGATGACATCCTGATTTACTCCTACTCCCTGAAGGAACACATACAGCATGTGCAAAAGGTTCTTCAACGGCTCCTTGACCATAACCTTTTTGTGAAGACTGAAAAGAGCACCTTCCATGTAAACTTCCTCGGTTTCGTACGGACACCTGGAGGAGTCAGCATGGATGAGAATAAAGTCACTGCCGTCAGTAAATGGCCCAAACCCAGCACCGTTAAGGAACTCCAACGTTTCATTGGGTTCTCCAACTACTATCGCTGGTTCATTCGGAACTTCAGTTCTACTGCCGCTGCCCTTACCAGCCAAAAGACCTGGACCCTTCAATGGACTGATACCTCCCTGATTGCTTTCAACAACTTGAAACGCCTCTTCACCTGAGCTCCTGTCCTTCGCCAACCTGACCCGACCCTTCCTTTCACCCTGGAGGTGGATGCCTCCGAAGTAGGGGCCATACTCTCTCAGCGGGTGGGAACATCTCCCAAATCACATCCCTGTGGCTTTTTTCCAGGAAGTTATCCCCGCTGAGAGGAATTACGATGTGGAGAACAGAACTCCTCGCCATATAAGCTGGCCCTCGGAGTGGCGCCACTGGTTGGAGGGTGCACAGCATGCCTTTCTCACCCTAACAGATCATTGTAATCTGGAATATATCAGAGGGGCCAAGAGGTTAAACTCCAGACAAGCCCGCTGGGCTCTCGTTCACACGCTTCCATTTTCATGTTACTTACATCCCTGGAAAGAAACTTAAAAGCTGATGCTCTCTCCCGCCAGTTTGACCTTCCGACCAGTAACTCTGACCCTACACCCATTCTTCCTTTTGCATTAATGGACTGGTACAGTGGGAGGCTCACTATGCCATACAGGAAGCCCTAACCTCAGACCTGGCTCCTCCTGAGACACCAGCTGGGAAGAGTTACGTACCAGCAGCTGTTAGACCTCAACTGATGTAATGGTGTCACACGTCCTTGGGGTCAGGGCATTACACAAACCACTGAAATTCTAGCCCGTAAGGTCAGGTGGTCCTCAATGACATCTGACGTAAGGGACTACGTACTCTCCTGTCCAGTCTGCACCCAAACCAAAAGCCCTCGTCATCTCCCTACCGGTAAGCTTCAACCTTTGCCAATCCCTCACAGACCCTGGTACCACATAGCTGTTGACTTCATCCCAGACCTTCCTGAATCCTCTAGCAGCACCACCATCCTTGTTATAGTAGACTGTTTAAAAAAAATGTGTCATCTGTTTCCTCTTCCCCATTTACCTAACGCCATGGACTTGGCTGAGTGTATGTTCCAGCAGGTGTTCCGTCTGTATGGGATTTCAGAGGACATTGTCTCTGACTGCGGGCCCCAGTTTGTCTCCTGGGTGTGGCGAGCATTTTGTGACCAACTGGGGGTCGCCCTAAGCCTCTCCTCTGGGTACCACCAATGGGCAGACGGAATGCCTGAGCCAAGAAATAGGGAAGTACCTCCCCCAACAATGTTCTGCCTCTCCACACGACTGGAGTTGATATATGGCCTGGGCCGAATACGTTCAGAACTCATTCATGTATTCATCCCTCCGCCTTACTCTGCTTCAGTGTGTCCTTGGTTACCAACCCCCCCATGTTTCCCTGGGAGGTGGAGTCTGGTACTGTCCCAGCTGTCGATGACTGGTTTCGGCGTAGACCGCTCACCGGCATCTGGGTCCCCGATCAAGATATCCTCGACCCAGAGATGATTCAGGCATTTCACCATGATCGTCCCCCTCCCCGAACAGACCCACTGGACATCAGCCTCGACGCAGAACGTTGGGTCAGTCCATGACCTCGTCAAACCAGCCTCGCCCCTGTGCAAAGTTAGTGGATATAGGCGGGAACTGGGACACACTGTCGTAAATGTTGATCCAGAGCATCCCAAACATGCTCAATGGGTGACATGTCTGGTGAGTATGTAGGCCAACTGGGACATTTTCATCTTCCAGAAATTGTGTACAAATCCATTCGACATGGGCCCGTGCATCATCATGTTGATAACATGAGGTGAAGGCAGTGGGTGAATTGCACGACAATGGGCCTCAAAATCTCGTCAAGGTATCTCTGTGCATTCAAATTGCCGTCAATAAAATGCAATTGTGTTCATTGTCTGTAGATTATGCCTGCCCATACCATAACCCCACCGTCACCATGGGGCACTTTTTTCACAACGTTGACATCAGCAAACCGCTTGCCCCCACATGACGCCATACACGCTGTCTGCCATCTGCCCGGAACAGTTAAAACCGGGATTAATCTGTGAAGAGCACATTTCTCCAGCATGCCAGTGATCATCGAATGTGGGAATTTGCCCTCTGAAGTCGGTTACGACGCCAAACTGCAGTCAGGTCAAAACCCTGGTGAGGACGACGTGCATGCAGATGAGCTTCCCTGAGATGGTTTCTGACATGCAGAAATTCTTTGGTTTTGCAAACTCACAGTTTCATCAGCTCTCTGAGTGGCTGGTCTCAGACGATCCCACAGGTGAAGAAGCCGAATGTGGAGGTCCTGGGCTTGCGTGGTTACATGTGGTCTGCGATTGTGAGGCCGGCTGGACATACAGCCAAATTCTCTAAAACACCATTGGGGGTGGCTTATAGCAGACAAATGAACAATCAATTATTTTGCAACAGCTCTGGTGGACATTCCGACAATCAGCATGACAATTGCACACTCCCTCAAAACTTGAGACATCTGTGGCATTGTGTTGTCACTAAACTGCACATTTTAGAGGGGACTTTTGTGCCCAGCACAAGGTGCACCTGTGTAATGATCATGCTGTTTAATCAGCTTCTTGATATAACACACCTGTCAGGTGTATAGATTATCTTGGCAAAAGAGAAATGGTCACTAACAAGGATGTAAACAAATTTGTGCACAACATTTTAGAGACATTGTTATGCATATGGATCATTTCTGGGATCTTTTATTTCAGCATGGGACCAACACTTTACATGTTGCGTTTATATTTTGGTTCAGTGTATTTATTCATGTAACATGATCGAATATTGCAGTGAAGAAACATTTGAGAAGTGAATGGCCAACATTTCACTCCAAAACGGGAGTTGATTTTCTCTTACTTCAGCTCGAAAAAGGTCCGTAATTTTTCCCTAAAATATTTGAATGGCAAATTGTTCACATAACCAATATCTGTGCTCGGATTGAGGATTTGTTTTTAATACAAAAATTAGAAACAATAGTAGAATACACAAGGTTCAATTTTGAAACGTTGTTGTGCGTCAGTAGTTTTCCTCTTGTTATATGTCACTCACTGACAATCACTCAATTCGCCTGTCAGTGATTATTTTTTTTGGATTGGTTAATTAGTCTAGATAGTCTAGCCAGATATCTAAACTTGTGGTAATAATGGCCGAATTAATGACCGGGCACACAGGGCACATGCCCAGGGGCCCCCAGCGGCCCCCATTAATTTTGTTAGGACAAGCTCACTCAGATATCATATTAACATGGTATAAGTCATGGCAAAATGTGTAGAATTGCAGGAAATTAGCTGTAAAACTGCAACAACAAAAAAGTTGTGTAAAGCAAACGTATTTATTTACCTTTTGTTAATAAAATATTTTTTCTGCTAACAGATCTCTCCCTCCATACGTATTCAATTATAGTTATTCATCCTGGTGCTGAGTTAATGTGAGTTTATATGTGCTGTAGCGGCTAATAGATATAGCTAATAGTCTATGTTTTTGTAGATCGACTGAGGTATAGGAAGCTACAGCAACAAATGTGATAATGGCTGCTTTTTTTGTTGCTGTTCTCCAAATAGCATTTTAGAGTTTTAAATTGAATAGAAATGCAGTAAATTAGCTTCCATTTTCTTAACACCCCCCCAGACCACACTAAAACTCAGACCCTGGCTATGGCCCTGGCAGCAACCATTGCTGGCAACATTGCTCGTCACTATTGCCTCAAAACATTGCTAGTGTATCATCAGCTTAAGAAAAGCGGAACGGTTGGGTGATGGTATAGTAAAGTAAGAGATGGTATTTGGAATCTTGTATGATTGAAGTCTGGTCGTTCTTGCTGGTAACCAAACACAATGTGGCAGGCAGGCATTGCTCCCACGGCTGCTCCTTCTCAACTGAGGCTGATTCTCTTCTGTCAGGACACATTAGTTGGCCTGCCAGTCAGAGGTGATGTTGATGGGTGGGGGAGTGTGGAGACCCAGAAAATGCTGGCCGGATTTTGTTGTTACTCTTGCCTGTTACTGTACCAATGACCATGACACAATAAGAAAAAACTGTCTTGATTTCATAATAATTGTATGTTATTTTACTGTTACCACTAGTTATTGTACATCCACTGTAGTACAGTATTTCCTGAAGGGACTGAGTCTTGCTCTGGGAACAAAATGCAGAAGTCATATCTGCCTGGGTGAGCCCTCTGCAAACAAAAATACCTCTGATTTAGTTCCACTTCAATCTCACATCAGCCCAGCCACTGGCACTTACAGTACTGTCCCTTAGCCATCTCTGACAATGGGAGAGACAGGCAGAGTCACCAGGTTGCTCAATTCACCCAATACATAATATATACAGTCACCTTCAAAATTATTGGCACCCTGTATAAAGATAAGCAAAAAATAATGTATTAAACAAATAAGCTACTGAGCTACAGTGCCTTCAGAAAGTACTCATACCCCTTGATTTATTCCACATGTTGTTGTTTTTACCTTTATTTAACTAAGCAAGTCAGTTAAGAACAAATTCTTATTTACAATGACGGCCTAGGAACAGTGGGTTAACTGCCTTGTTCAGGGGCGTAACCACATATTTTTACCTTGTCAGCTCTAGCAACCTTTCGGTTACTGGCCCAACGCTCTAACCACTAGGCTACCTGCCGCCCCACTAGGCTGCAGCCTGAATTCAAAATTGATTAAATATACAAGTAAGTATTCACACCATTGAGTCAATACTTTGTAGAAGCACCTTTGGCAGCGATTACAGCTGTGTGTCTTTCTGGGTAAGTCTCTAAGAGCTTTCCACACCTGGATTGTGCAACATTTGTCCAGTATTGTTTAAACAATTTCCAAGCTCTGTCAAATTGGTTGTTGATAATTGCTAGACAACTATTTTCAGGTCTTGTCATAGATTTTCAAGTAGATTTAAGCCAAGACTGTAACTTGGCTACTCAAGAACAATCACTGTCTTCTTGGTAATAAACTCCATCGTAGATTTGTCCTTATGTTTTAGGTTATTGTCCTGCTTAAAGGTGAATTCATATCGCAGTGTCTGGTGGAAACCAGACTGAAACCGGTTTTCCTCT
Source organism: Salmo trutta (assembly GCF_901001165.1). Lineage (NCBI taxonomy): Eukaryota > Metazoa > Chordata > Actinopteri > Salmoniformes > Salmonidae > Salmo > Salmo trutta. The sequence continues at coordinate 2,449,402 of NC_042963.1, read as the reverse complement.
AGCATTTTGGCTGTGCTTAGCGCCATTCCGTTTTTGTCCTGAAAAACTCCCCAGTCCTTAACGATTACAAGCATACCCATAACATGATGCAGCCAACACTATGCTTGAAATTATGGAGAGTGGTACTCAGACATAACACTTTGTGTTCAGGTAAAAAGGTCAATTGCTATGCCACATTTTTTGCAGTATTACAAACAGGATGCATATTTTGTTGCAAACAGGATACATATTTTGTCATATTTGTATTCTGTACAGGGTTCCTTCTTTTCACTCTGTCAATTACTCTGGCAATTGCCTAGTTAAATAAAGGTTTTTAAAAAATGGTTAGTATTGTGGAGTAACTACAATGTTGTTGATCCATCCTCAGTTTTCTCCTATCACAGCCATTAAACTCTGTAACTGTTTTAAAGTTACCATGGGCCTCATCACTCTGGCACTCAATGAACTGAATGGGGCCATAAACAAACAAGAAACCGCTCACCCAGAAGCAGCGTTTCTGGTGGGCGGAGACTTTAACGCAGGGTGACTTAAAACCTTCCTACCTCACTTCTACCAACACATTTCCTGTGCCACTAGGGGCGCTAAAACTCTAGACCACTTTTATTCTACCCACAAAAACGCCCTCTCTCTTCCTCCCTTCGACAAATCTGACCATGACTGCATTCTCCTGCTTCCTGTTTACAAACAAAAGCTCAAACAGGAAGTACCAGTGATGCGCTCAGTACGGAAGTGAGTGGATGAAGCAGACACAAGGCTACAAGACTGTTTTGCTAGTACAGCCTGAGATATTTTCTGGGATTCATCAGATAACATTGAGGAGTTTACCACAACAGTCACAGGCTTCATCAATAACTGCATAGACAATGTTGTCCCCACAGTGACTATAAGAACGTTTCCAAATCAAAAACCCTGCATTACAGGCAGCATACGTGCTGGGTTGAATCCCTCTACTACCTCCGACAAGATATCAAACATGCAATAGGAGGAAGGTGGAATCATATTGCACCGGCTACGACACTCGTCATATGTGGCAGGGCTTGCAGACGATAACGAATTACAAAGGGAAATGTAGCCATGAGATGCCCAGCGACGCAGAACTCACAAACGAGCTAAATGCCTTTAATGGTCACTTCAAGGAATATACCACTGTGCCTTTCGTAAAAGCCCCTGCTTTTCCGAATGACTGTGTGATCTCATTCTCTATGACTGATTTGAGCAAAACGTTTAAACATGTCTACAATCACAAGGTCAGACTGAATACCACGGCGCGTTCTAAAAGTATGCACAGACCAGCTGGCAGATGTCTTCACAGACATTTTCAATCTCTCCTTGACCCAGTCTGTAATCCCAACATGTTTCAAGCTGACCACCATTGTCCCTATTCCCAAGTGTTCCAAGGTAACCTGCCCAAATGACTATCGCCCTGTAGCACTCACATCTGTAATAATGAAGTGCTTTGAAAGGCTGGGCATGACACACATCAACACCATCATCCCAGATACCCTAGACCCAATTCAATTTGCATACCGCCCCAACAGATCCACAGATGAAGCAATTTAAGTTGCACTTCAGACTGCCCTCTCCCACCTGGACAAGAGGGGAAATAACTACGTGAGAATGCTATTCATAGAGTACATCTCAGCATTCAACAGCATAGTCCCCTCCAAGCTCATCACCAAGCTAGGGACCCTGGGACTGAACCCATCCCTCAGCAACTGGATCCTGGACTTCCTGACAGGTCAGCCCCCGGTGGTGAGGGTAGGCAACAACACCTCCCCTGACCCTCAACACGGTGGCCCCTCAGGGGTCTGTGCTTAGTCCCCTCCCGTACTCCCTTTTCACCCACAACTGCGTGGCCTCGCACGACTCCAACACCATCATCAAGTTTGCTGAAGACACGACAGTGGTAGGCCTGATCACCGATGGCGATGAGTCAGCCTACAGGGAGGAGGTCAGAAACTTAGCAGTGTGGTGCTAGGACAACAACCTCTCCTTCAATGTCAGTAAGACCAAGGAGCTGATCGTGGACTATAGGAGAAAGAGGGGAGAGCACGCCACCATCCACATCGACAGGGCTGTTGTGGAGTGGGTCAAGAGCTTTAAGTTTTGAAAAGATTTGGCATGGGCCCTCAGATCCTCAAAAAGTTCTATAGCTGCACCATCGAGAGCATCTTGACTGGCTGTATCACAGCTTGGTATGGCAATTGCACCGCCCTTGACTGTAAAGCGCTATAAAAGGTGGTGCGGACAGCCCAGTACATCACTGGGGCCAAGCTTGCTGCCATCTAGGACCTCTATATCAGGCAGTGTGAGAGGAAGGCCCGAAAAATTGCCAAAGATTCCAGCCACCTAAGCCATAGACTGTTCACCCTGCTACCATCCAGCAAATGGTACCAGAGCATCAGCTCTCGGACCAACATAGCCAGACTGCTAAATAGTCAATTAATGACTATCTTGCACTGACCCTATGCACACTCACTAGACTTTATATACACACCATATACACGCTCACTCACACACAAATCCCTCACACATTCAAACAATACATACACACACACATGCATACCGACACAACACAAACAAACATACACACACACGCGCGCACACTCACACACACTTTTACACTGATAATCTGATAATACCCTGCCTTCATGTACAGTACATATCTGCCTCAAGTACCTTGTACCTCTGCACATTGATCTAGTACTGGTACTCCCTGTATATACTGTAGCTCCATTCTTGTGTATTTTATTTTATTCCTTGTGCTAGTTACCATTACATTTTGTATTAGTAGTTTTTAAACTGCATCATTGGGAAAGGTTGGTAAGCAAGCAGTTCACTGTAAAGTCTACACCAGTTGTATTCGACGCATGTGATAAATCAAATTTGATTTGATTTGAAATTCACTGCTCGACTGATGGACCTTACAGATACTTGTACAATATGTGTGGGGTACAGAGATGAGGTAGTCATTCAAAAATCATGATAAACACAATTATTGCACGCAGAGTAAGTCCATGCAATTTACTATGTGACTTGTTTAGAAACATTTTTTTACTCCTCAACTTATTTAGGTTTGCCATAACAAAGGGGTTGAATACTTATTGACTCAAGACATTTCAGTTTTACATTTTTTATTCATTTGTAAAAAGATTTTGATGTGTGCTTGGGTTTCTTTTCTTGCTGGATGATCCACTGGAAGATCCACCTCCAAGTGGAGGCAACCAGGCTTTTGGCTAAAATGTCCTGGTACTTGGAAATGTTCATAATGCCGTTGACCTTAACAAGGGCCCCAGGACCAGTGGAAGCAAAGCAGCCCCATCACATCAAAGGTCCACCACCATATTTTACAGTAGGTATGAGGTTATTTTCTGCATATGCATCCTTCTTTCAATGCCAAATCCACCACAGCTATTGTTTTGTACCCATTGTATGATTTATGAAGGTTAACAACAATTTGTCTATTTAATTTGTGAGTTCTTTGCCTTTTCACATTGTGACGGATGACAAAGGAATTTTACATGCATGTTACCTCATTGTTATACCACAGTGAAACAGGAAGCCATGGAAGGCCACAATGCAGTTCCTTAAATTAGGATTCATTTGAAAAAGTGGAATGTTAATGGGAATTACATTTTGATTTTATTTATGAGAAGCTTTAAGGGTGCCTAATTTTAGAGAAAAAAAGTATTACTTGTTAAACAAAATATATTACTCTGAGCAATTGTAATGGTATGAAATATTATTTTACAAAATTTGAGCATACAATATATCTCAGTATTTCTATTATTTATTTTATACAGTCTTTTTTGCTCATCTACATTTTTTATTAATTTGGAGGTGACCACGAATTCAATATCATAAACAAACACTTTACCAGCTCAAACTCCAAAGGATTACATTACAGGTGTAGGATCTTAATTTGAGTCAGTTTGCTGCAGCATGAAAACCCTGCAGCCACAGGAAATGTGAATTATTATGTGGATTCTAATTGATGGACATTTTTGTAGCGGTTGATGCATTTTTGTAAGGGACTTCAGAGGCCTTTTAAAACCTCAAATATACTACAAGTTTGTGTTACCTGCTGTACAGGAAAATTCTCAGCAAAAAAAAGAATGATCAAATTAAGATCTTACATCTGTATAGGCCTAAACAGCATCATTGATGATATATGAGTGATAAAGTATGGTCACATTTCACTTGCTCTGTTAAACCTACCCTTTGGAATAAAACAGTTATCCTGCAACAGGGTGATCAAATTAAGATCCTACATCTGGATATTTAGGATACACTATTTGTCACCATAATGTTCGGTACTTGTGTGTTTTTCTAACTACGAACACAATCCTACACTTGTTTTTCCTCTAAAATCCTGTATATGAAGTGGTTATACTTTTTAAGTGTGTGGCGATGAAATCGTGAGCGCTATCAGAACGTGCTATTTCAGGAGCAGGGCATGAATTATAGAGGAAAGTGCCCAACAATGTACTTTCCCTTCCCAGTGACCTGAGTGCAGAAAGGCAGCTAGAGCCATCTGTGGAGACTGCATGTCTGTGACTAGTGACCATGTCCATGTCCTAGTGTTTCAGTGTGGAGTGGTGAGTTTCTTGGTGGGCTGGGAGGTGGCAGAGCCCCAGCTCTTGGCCGTGGCACAGGGCATTGTGCTGTGTGCTAGATACTGCCTGCAGGGTCGCCACCTGGCTGGTGATTCCTCCAATCAGCCAGTGTTGCACAGAGTGCCTCCACAGCGGGTCTGTAATTGAATTTCACACATGCCACACAGTCCACTTAACTGTTCAGTCTGCAAGGTTTCTACTGCAAAAATCCTCAGTGATATGAGTTATTACAATGGGTAAATGCTAAATGTACTGTAACTTTTTGATGTATTACAAAATTATAGTAATATGTTTGTTTGTTTAATAATCGTGCTGGCATTTTGTATCATAGAATCATAAGCACATATATCTGTATATCCATTAACGTGCTTACAAAAGTCTTTCAACCTTTATTTTACACGTATAGCCTCAAGTAGACAAAAGTAGTTTAACTAGAAATGCAACATTAAAAGCTCCTTCCTTCCAAGCTGTCAAGGTCCTTTGATTCTCTACTATTTGTCTCATTTCTGTCATCCCGCAGCTGAAACAGTGTGTTATTTGGGATGGCACGACACACAGTGGGAAAGAAAACCTTCAAAGCAACGTCCCAGACATGCAGTACAGTGTGTGCTGCAAGCTTCTAGGGAAACATGTTTGCTATTTGGAAGGATTGTCATCGCCTCTTTTGGCTGATCTTTTATTTTGCCTAAACAGTTCAATTTTAAGGATCTGATATCCAGAACACTTATCCTCTTCCATGTTCGCTAAAGTTAAGAACGAACACATTAAATTGTCAATGGTGCACAAGGAAACACCACAGTTATTTTGTACAGTAATTTAGCATAAACGTATCTTATCCAGTGATAAAATACACATTGCAACCATGCAAACAATTTTAATCTGAATACTGTATAAATGTTTTATTCTTATTCTAGATATTTAACATTGTCTGCAATGGTTTATCAATGAGAATATGCACCATGATTCGGGGACCAAATGTAGAACAATTTCTGATGCATGAAATAATCTATCCTCCAGTAGCAGTTTAGCTATGTACTGTATTTTGTTCATTTTCAATTTGATTACACTGCATTCTCACTCTCTCTGCTTCTGTACCTTTACTAGGCTGAGGATTGGAGAAAGCAGTCTACATGTTGCACACTGTAGTTTTATGATGCACAATTCTACAGTAGATAGATACAAACACCTCAAAGTAAGCCAATTATCAGTAACTGTGAATGGATACATTAATGCAGTGTGGCAGAGCCCGAGTAAGGACAGGCAGGGTGTTTTCAAGCTTCCCTCCTCCATCAGCTAATGTGAACTCAGAGGGGACATGCAAACACGTCCCTCCATTATGTAACCAGGTCCATCCTCCTCCCTGCATGCTCTACATCCCTGTTTATGTCTTCTATCTGCTCTGGAGGATGGCTGGAGAGGAGTGGAGTGGGAGGAGATGGAATGCTTCATGTCGGTTGGCTCACATTTGCTCTCCTCCCTCCTGGTAATGTGTGATAGTTGGACATGTTCCATTGTACATGGAAGTCTTCTCCTCCCATATTCCCTACAAAATTGGCATTGGATTCACCAGCAGATCTTGCTTTGCTCAACAAAAAATATGTCCAGTGCATCCCATAGCTGAATAATGTAATGTATAATGGCCAGGGACATTAAAATAGCCGTCTACCACCGTGCACATTTGTTCACTGAAGTGTCAAGACATCTCATAAATGTAAAATGAGATATTGATCAGCGACTTAAGAACAACTATGCAATCCCTCAAGAACAAATGGTCCCTGGTCTTCCTTTATCTATTCTAGAGTATCAAGAACACAAACAATGTTGTGATGTGCTGATGGGGTTCCACATTTGTGAGTTGGGCTCTTTAAAGGCAGGTGTTGGTTGTCACTGTGCTTATACTGTAACTAAACATTTGAAGTGTGCTAGGTATTCATTTTCCTTCATTTTAACTACAACAGCTGGCTGGTTTTAAGTTCGATAGCTAGGAATATATCACACCTTGACATTCCAGTATTATTTACATCTGGTGTCTGAAAGGAAGTGTATCGTCATCATGATAAGTGGAAAAATTGATATAGGAAAAGAGAGCAAAATCTACTGGAAATACCAGTCTTGAATAGGGTATTGGCAACATAAATCAATTAGTCACATGTTTCGTAAACAACAGATGTAGACTAACAGTGAAATGCTTACAGGTTTTTCTCAAGAATGCAGAATACAATAAATAAATAAAAATAATAGAAAAAAATAGTAACACAAGGAATAAATACACAATGAGCAATGATATATTGCTATATACAGTTGAAGTCGGAAGTTTACATAGAGCTTAGCCAAATACATTTAAACTCAGTTTTTCACAGTTCCTGACATTTAATCCTAGTAAAAATTCCCTGTCTTAGGTCAGTTAGGATCACCACTTTATTTATTTTTTTAAAGTGAAATGTCAGAATAATAGTAGAGAGAATGGTTTATTTCAGCTTTTATTTATTTCATCACATTCCCAGAGGGTCAGAAGTTTACATACACTCAATTAGTATTTGGTAACATTGCCTTTAAATTGTTTAACTTGGGTCAAACGTTTCGGGTAGCCTTCCACAAGCTTCCCACAATAAGTTGGGTGAATTTTGGCCCATTCCTCCTGACAACTGAGTCAGGTTTGTAGGCCTCCTTGCTCGCACAGTCTTTTTCAGTTCTGCCCACAAATTATCTATAGGATTGAGGTCAGGGCTTTGTGATGGCCACTCCAATACCTTGACTTTGTTGTCCTTAAGCCATTTTGCCACAACTTTGGAAGTATGCTTGGGGTCATTGTCCATTTGGAAGACCCATTTGCGACCAAGCTTTAACTTCCTGACTGATGTCTTGAGATGTTGCTTCAATATATACACATCATTTTCCTTCCTCATGATGCCATCTATTTTGTGAAGTGCACCAGTCCCTCCTGCAGCAAAGCACCCCCACAACATGATGCTGCCACCCCCGTACTTCACGGTTGGGATGGTGTTCTTCGGCTTGCAAGCCTCCCCCTTTTTCCTCCAAACATAACAATGGTCATTATGGCCAAACAGTTCTATTTTTGTTTCATCAGACCAGAGGACATTTCTCCAAAAAGTATGATCTTTGTCCCCCTCTGCAGTTGCAAACCGTAGTCTGGCTTTTTTATGGCGGTTTTGGAGCAGTGGCTTCTTCCTTGTTGAACGGCCTTTCAGGTTATGTCGATATAGGACTCGTTTAACTGTGGATATAGATACTTTTGTACCAGTTTCCTCCAGCATCGTCTCAAGGTCCTTTGCTGTTGTTCTGGGAATGATTTGAACTTTTCTCACCAAAGTACGTTCATCTCTAGGAGACAGAACGCGACTCCTTCCTGAGCGGTTTGACGGCTGCGTGGTCCCATGGTGTTTATATTTGTGTACTATTGTTTGTACAGATGAACATGGTACTTTCAGGTGTTTGGAAATTGCTCTGAAGGATGAACCAGACTTGTGGAGGTCAATTCTTTTTTCTTCTGAAGTCTTGGCTGATTTCTTTTGATTTTCCCATGATGTCAAGCAAAGAGGCACTGAGTTTGAAGATAGGCCTTGAAATACATCCACAGGTACACCTCCAATTGACTCAAATTATGTCAATTAGCCTATCAGAAGCTTCTAAAGCCATGACATCATTTTTTGGAATTTTCCAAGCTGTTTAAAGGCACAGTCAACTTAGTGTATGTAAACTTCTCACCCACTGGAATTGGGATACAGTAAATGATAAGTGAAATAATCTGTCTGTAAACAATTGTTGGAAAAATGTCTTGTGTCATGCACAAAGTAGATGTCCTAACCGACTTCCAAAAACTATAATTTGTTAACAAGAAATTTGTGGAGTGGTTGAAAAACGAGTTTTAATCAAATCAAATCAAATTTATTTATATAGCCCTTCGTTACATCAGCTGATATCTCAAAGTGCTGTACAGAAACCCAGCCTAAAACCCCAAACAGCAAGCAATGCATGTGAAAGAAGCACGGTGGCTAGGAAAAACTCCCTAGGAAAAACTCCCTAGAAAGGCCAAAAACCTAGGAAGAAACCTAGAGAGGAACCAGGCTATGAGGGGTGGCCAGTCCTCTTCTGGCTGTGCCGGGTGGATATTATAACAGAACATGGTCAAGATGTTAAAATGTTCATAAATGACCAGCATGGTCAAATAATAATAATCATAGTAGTTGTCGAGGGTGCAACAAGCACGTCCGGTGAACAGGTCAGGGTTCCATAGCCGCAGGCAGAACAGTTGAAACTGGAGCAGCAGCATGGCCAGGTGGACTGGGGACAGCAAGGAGTCATCATGCCAGGTAGTCCTGAGGCATGGTCCTAGGGCTCAGGTCCTCCGAGAGAAAGAAAGAGAGAAAGAGAGAATTAGAGAGAGCATATTTAAATTCACACAGGACACCGGATAAGACAAGAGAAATACTCCAGATGTAACAGACTGCAACCTAAGTGTATGTAAACTTCCGACTTCAACTGTACATGTTTGGACACACCTACTCATTCGAGAGTTTTTCTTTATTTTTACAATTTTCGACATTGTAGAATAATAGAGAAGACATCAACGCTATGAAATAACACATATAGAATCATGTAGTAAGCAATATTTTATATTTGAGATTCTTCAAAGTAGCCACCCTTTGCCTTGATGACAGCTTTGCACATTCTTGGCATTCTCTCAACCAGCTTCATGAGGTACTGTAGTCACCTGGAATGCATTTCAATTAACAGGCGTGCCTTGTTAAAAGTTCATTTGTGAAATTTCTTTCCTTCTTATTGTATTTGAGCCAATCAGTTGTGTTGTGACAAGGTAGGGGTGGTATACAGAAGATAGCCCTATTTGGTAAAAGACCAAGTCCATATTATGGCAAGAACAGCTCAAATAAGCAAAGAGAAATGACAGTCCATAATTACTTTAAGACATAAAGTCAGTCAATCTGGAAAACGTAAAGAACTTTGAAAGTTTCTTCAAGTGCTGTCGCAAAAACCATCAAGCCTATGATGAAACTGGTTCTCATGAGGACCGCCACAGGAAAGGAAGACCCAGAGTTACTTCTGCTGCAGAGGATAAGTTCATTAGCGTTACCAACCTCAGAAATTGCAGGCCAAATAAATGCTTCACAGAGTTCAAGGGACAGACACATCTCAACATAAACTGTTCAGAGGAGACTGCATGAATATCAGGCCTTCATGGTCGAATTGCTGCAAAGAAACCACTACTGGGACATCAGTAAGAAGAAGAGACTTGCTTGGGGCAAGAAACACGAGCAATGGACATTAGACTGGTGGAAATCTGTCCTTTGGTCTGATGAGTCCAAATTAGAGATTTTTGGTTCCAACCACCGTGTATTTGTGAGACGCAGAGTAGGTGAATGGATGATCTCTCATGTGTAGTTCCCACTGTGAAGCATGGAGGAGGAGGTGTGAGGGTGTGGGGTGCTTTCAGGTAACATTGTCAGTGATTTTTTTAGAATTCATGGCACACTTAACCAGCATGGCTACCACAACATACTGCAGCGATACGCCAACCCATCTGGTTTGCGCTTAGTGGGACTATCATTTGTTTTTCAACAGGACAATGACCCAACAAACCTCCAGGCTGTGTAAGGGCTATTTGACCAAGAAGGAGAGTGATGGAGTGCTGCATCAGATGACCTGGTCTCTGCAATCACCCGACCTCAACCCAATTGAGATGGTTTGGGATGAGTTGGACTGCAGAGTGAAGGAAAAGAAGCCAATAAGTGCTCAGCATATGTGGGAACTCCTTCAAGACTGTTGGAAAAGCAATCCAGGTGAAGATGGTTGAGAGAATGCCAAGAGTGTGCAAAGCTGTCATCAAGGCAAAGGGTGGCTACTTTGAAGAATCTAAAATCTAAAATATATTTTCATTTGTTTAACACTTTTTGTGTTACTACATGATTCCATTTGTGTTATTTCATAGTTTTGATGTCTTCACTATTATTCTACATTGTAGAAAATAGGAAAAATTATGTAAAACTCTTGAATGAGTAGATGTGTCCAAACTTTTGACTGGTACTGTAGATATTTACATATACTTTAGGTAGGGGTAAAGTGACTAGGCATCAGGATAGAAAAAAGACAGTAGCAGCAGTGTATATGATGAGCTCAGAAGTGTGAAAGTGTGTGTGTGGCAAATGTGTGCCTGTGTGTACATGGTATGTGTGTGTGAGTGAGCGTGTGTGTATGTGTTGGAGTCAGTGGTGGGAAAAGTACGCAATTGTCGTACTTTAGTAAAAGTAAAGATACCTTCATAGAAAACATTTTATTTTATATTTTTTATTTACGGATACGGATAGCCAGGGGCACTCTAACACATAACTTACAAACAAACCATTAGTGTTTAGTGAATCTGCCAGATCAGAGGCAGTAGGGATGACCAGGGGTGTTCTATTGATAAGTGTGTGAATTTCAACTTTTTCTGTCCTGCTAAGCATTCTAAATGTCATGAGTACTTTTGGGTGTCAGGAAAAATGTACGGAGTAAAAAGTAAATTATTTTCTTTAGCAGTAAAAGTTGTAAAACATATAATTAGTGAAGTAAAGTACAGATATCCCAAAACACTAATGGTTTGAGTGTCAGTGTAAGTTTGTGTGATTGTGTGGGTTGTAAGTATGGGTGAGTGTGTGGGCAGAGTCCAGTGTGTGTGTGCATAAAGTCAAAAAGAGTTAGTGGAAAATTGGTGAATGCAGATAGCTATTTGGTTATCTATTTAGCAGTCTTGTGGCTTGGGGGTAGACGCTCTTTAGGAGCCTTTTGGTCTTAGACTCTCTGCTACCGCTTTCCGTGCAGTAGCAGTGAGAACAGTCTATGACTTGGGTGGCTGGAGTCTTTGACAATTTTTAGCTTCTTCCTCCGACACCGCCTGGTATAGAGGTCCTGGATGGCAGGGAGTGATGTACTGGGCAGTACACACTACCCTCTGTAGCGCCTTGTGGTCGGATGCCGAGCAGTTGCCAAACCAAGCGATAATGCAGCTCAAAATGCTCTCAATGGTGCAGCTGTTGAACTTTTTGAGGATTTGAGGGCCCATGACAAATCTTTTCAGCCTCCTGTGTTGGTATGTTTGGACCATGATAGGCCCTTTCAATATGGACACTGAGAAACGTTAAGCTCTCGACCCGGTCCACTACAGCCCCGTCGATATGAATGGGGGTGTGTTCGGCCCTCCGTTTCCTGTAATGCACGATAAGCTCCTTTGTCTTGCCCACATTGAAGGAGAGGTTGTTGTCTGGGCACCACACTGCACACCCCCTGTATTTGCAGCATAGATGAAGTGAAAACAGCGGACAATTTGCCATTAAGGTTGGCAGACACAGATTCCATCTGGAAGAGCCAGCAGGGCAATGAGACAGCCTCCAGGGGTTTTTACCCATCTGTCCTCTCCAGCACTCAATCACCGCTAAATTAAATCTATGGATGACAGATGCTGCCAATCAGGGATGGGTTAGTGAGGTCAAATCAAGATCCATACCCTGACCTTTTCCTGCGCCGCTTCTTTTCAGAGTACCTATCAGTGCATCAGGGCTATCAATGGGGACTAATGAGTCTTAATGGTCAGATCCTGGCAGAGACCCATCACTTACACTACAGCTCAGTGCCTGCCAGGCCCAGGCAAGGTTACGCCGCTGTTGACGACCACTCTCAATAAAAATGCTATTATCTCAGCTGATGCAGAACATCAACAATCCCCCCCAACATGAGCCTCCCCAAGTCATTGCTCTTCTTACTTGTCTGTGTGACATTTAGATCGGCTGTAGAGCAAATGCTGTTCATTTTACAGCTTTTGTGTGCTACACCATAAATCCTGGGGATATTTTTCATGTTGGATCTATTGTTCCTAAATGACGAGTCATGGTTACGGCCAGCCTTAGTGATTTAGCGGCCAGTTGCAACACTGAGGACCTTGTGCCACTAAAATTCACTAAGTTGAAATTGCTTCTCCCTCAGTCATTCCCTTTCCCCTACTGATTCATATTTGTTCATCAAGTTCATGTAATTTTAGCCTGCTACTGGGAATGGGCTCCAGACCATTGGATGTTCAATTCAACACGTTTACATTCAGGTTGTTTCTGAGGTAGCTAGGAAGCAGATTGTCATACCATTGTATAACATTTAGTTTTTGCTTATCCTTCCCCTGTGTTTTATTATTCCTATATCAGGATGTACACAAAGATGTCTAAAGTATGACACTTCACAATTTGGGTCCATTACACAAGAAAAACACATCAGGCCTGCTCTCATGCTTATATCGAAATGGAGCAATGAACTATGAAAATGTCAGCTCTCATTAATGTTGAATTCCTTTTCCCTTCAGGAAACAACATAGTGCAGTGGATATTTATGTCTGCACTTTGTACATTTAGATCAGTGGTTCCCAAACTTTTTATAGTCCCGCACCCCTTCAAACATTCAACCTCTAGCTGCGTACCCCCTCTAGCACCATGGTCAGCGTACTCTCAAATGTTGTTTTTTGCCATCATTGTAAGCCTGCCACACACACACTTTACAATATATTTATTAAACATAAAAATTTGTGTGAGTTTTTTTCACAACCCGGCTCGTAGGACGTGACAAAGAGCTCTTATAGGACCAGGGCACAAATAATAATATCATAATAATCAATAATTTTGCTCTTTATTTAGCCATCTTACAATATAAAACTTTATTTGTTCATCAAAAATTGTGAATAACTCACCACAGGTTAATGAGAAGGGTGTGCTTGAAAGGATGCATATAACTCTGCAATGTTGGGGTGTATTGGAGAGTCTCAGTCTTAAATCATTTTCCACACACAGTCTGTGCCTGTATTTAGTGTTCATGCTAGTGAGGGCCGAGAATCCACTCTCACATAGGTACATGGTTGCAAAGGGCATCAGTGTCTTTTGATTTTGCCAAGACAGGATACTCTGAGCGCAGCCCAATCCAGAAATCTGGCAGTGGCTTCTGATTCAATTAAATTTTCACAGAACTGCTTGTTGCAATTTCGATGAGGCTCTCTTGTTCAGATATCGGTAAGTGGACTGGAGGCAGGGCATGAAAGGGAAAACAAATCCAGTTATTTGTGTCATCCGTTTCGGGAAAGTACCTGCGTCATTGCGCACCTAACTCACTCAGGTGCTTCGCTATTTCACATTTGACATTGTCCGTAAGCTTGAGTTAATTTGCACACGAAAAAAATCATACAATGATGGAAAGACCTGTGTGTTGTCCTTGTTAATGCACACAGAGAAGAGCTCCAACTTCTTAATCATAGCCTCAGTTTTGTCTTGCACATTGAACATAGTAGCGGAGAATCCTTGTAATCCTAGATTCAGATCATTCAGGCGGGAAAACATATCACCCAGATAGGCCAGTTGTGTGAGAAACTCATCGTCATGCAAGCGGTCAGACAAGTGAAAATTATGGTCAGTAAAGAAAACTTTAAGCTTGTCTCTCAATTTTTAAAAAAACGTGTCAATACCTTGCCCCTTGATAACCAGCGCACTTCCAAAAGCGTTACATGGTCGCTGCCCATATCATTGCATAGTGCAGAAAACAAAGTTAACCATTTTCACTGTATATTCCAAAACATCTTTCAAGCTGTCAGGCATTCCTTTGGCAGCAAGAGCCTCTTTGTGGATGCTGCAGTGTACCCAAGTGGCGTCGGGACCAACTGCTTGCACATGCGTTACCACTCCACTATGTCTCCCTGTCATGGCTTTTGCGCCATCAATACAGATACCAACACATCTTGACCACCAAAGTCCATTTGATGTCACAAAGCTGTCCAGTACTTAAAAAATATCCTCTCCTGTTGTTCTGGTTTCCAACGGTTTGCAGAAGAGGATGTCTTCCTTAATTGACCCCCAATAAACATAACGGACATACAGTATACCAGGTGCTGTGTGCATAGAATTGACTGGCTTGTATGCGAAGCAGTAATTGTTTCAAAACATCTCCTGCCATGTCACTGATGCATTGTGAAACAGTGTTGTTTGACGAAGGCATTGGCAGTATAGCTTTTATACATGTCTTACTACTCGAAAGTCGTCTTAATTCTCGTTCAAAAAACTCCTGTGGCTTATTTTTCAAATTGGCATGTTTTGTTTCTAAATGTCTGTGCACGAGTGAAGGTTTCATCAAGTGAACGTTTCATCAAGGTTTCATCAAGCTGAGGAAAGGCACTACTCCCAATATAAGTGAACCCCAAATCAATTTAGATCTCATCATATTTGCGCCTCTTCGATGGTCCAACGTCCCTGTCTGTTGTTCGGTGCTTTCCCGGGTAAGGGGGCAGTAGCTCTTCGGCTGCATCAGATTCACAACTGTCAGTGTCCATGCTAGCTGGGCTAACAACAAATGTAGAATTACTGATGCTATCATTGGATGTGCTCGTGGAAGCAGAACAACTTGTGTCGTTGACAGGTACAGGTGTAGTACTGCTGGTAGTAGTAATACTACCAGTAGAGCTGGTATGTGTCTCTATGGACGCGGCCTTACTTTTTTCAACCATTTATACATTTTCGAGCAAACGGAATGAGCAGCAGCTACGTTTGGCTACAAACGGACCGTTAGTGGAATTCCCGCTAGAGAGTAACAGTTAACGTGATTGGATGTTAATTATTTGACTAGGCTACCTGTATTTGACATTGTGTTGTTATTTCGCTGAACACTAGATGGTAGAGGTGGGACCAAGTCATTGTTTTACATGTCACAAGTAAGTCTCGATGAAAGCTCCTCACAGGCTTGATGAAAGCTCCTCACAGGTGTCATGCTAGAGCCAGCATCGAGCCAGGACCGGTGATGCAAGTTGCAAGCATCAGACTGCCGGTGAGGGTTCATGGTCCAGTGTATCCTGTTCCTGCTCCTCGCACTAGCCTTGAGGTGCGTGTTACTAGGCTGGCACCTCCAAAACCAGCCCCACGCATCAGGCCTCTAGTGCGCCTGCCCAGTCCAGTATGTTCTGTTCCTGCTCCTAGCACTAACCCTTGAGGTGCGTGTCCATAGTCTGGCGCCTCCAAAGCCAGCCCCACGCATCAGGCCTTTAGTGCGCCTGCCCAGTCCAATACGTCCTGTTCCTGCTCCTCGCACTAGCCCTGAGGTGCGTGTCAATAGTCTGGCGCCTCCAAAGCCAGTCCCACGCATCAGGCCTTCAGTGCGCAGTCCCCGTCAAGAGCTTCCGGCGACAGTGCCCCGTCCAGAACTTCCGGCGACAGTGCCCCGTCCAGAGCTTCCGGCGACAGTTCCCCGTCCAGAGCTTCCGGCGACAGTTCCCCGTCCAGTGACGCACCTCAGCCCAAGGTCTCCAGCAACGCGCCTCAGCCCGAGGTCTCCAGCGACGCGCCTCAGCCCAAGGTCTCCAGGACGCGCCTCAGCCCGAGGTCTCCAGCGACGCGCCTCAGCCCGAGGTCTCCAGCGACGCATCTCAGCCCGAGGTCTCCAGCGACGCGCCTCAGCCCGAGGTCTCCAGCGACGCACCTTAGCCCAGAGCCTTCAGCAGTGGTCTACAGCCATGAGCCTTCAGCGGGGGTGGGCAGGTTAGAATGGGGACTAAGGCCGGAGCCTGAGCCACCTCCGTAGTTGGAGGATTAGGGAGGGGGGGGGGTGTAGCACTGGAGCCGTCGGTGACGGTGGCCACCCTCCCTTCCCTCCCTTTAAGTTTGGGGTTATTTTTGTGGGGTGTTTTGTGTTTCGGTGTATCCAGGGTCTGCACCTTTGGGGGGTACTGTCACGTCCTGACCAGTAAAAGGGGTTGTTTGTTATTGTAGTTTGGTCAGGGCGTGGCAGGGGGTGTTTAGTGTGTTTCGGGGGTTTTGGTTTATGTTGTATGTTTTCTATTTCTATGTGGTTTTTCTAGTTTTTCTATGTCTATGCTAGGTTTGTCAATGACCTCCAATCAGAGGCAGCTGTTTGTTGTTATCTCTGATTGGAGGCCATATTTAGTTGTGTGTGTTTTCACTTGTGTTTGTGGGTGGTTGTTTCCTGTTTAGTCTGTGCACCTTACGGGACTGTTTTCGTCGTTTGTTTTGTGTAAGTGTTTTGTTTTTCCTTCAATAAAAGAAGATGATAAATGTACCCGCTGCATTTTGGTCTATCTACAACGACGCGTGTACCATTGGTGTTGAAGTCAAAGTCGAGTTGCAAGTCATCATATTTGTGAGTCGAGTCCACACCTCTGCTAGATGGTTTCATTTTATCTTTGGCAGTGAAACGAGGCTACTCAGGCGAGAAAAAAACCTCACCCAAATGAATCGCCCCGTTGGAAAATATAAATGGACTGTTTGAAAATGTGAAGATTTGTAATATTTTTTTTAACAATTATTATTATTTTTTTTTTTCAAAATGTGAATCACATTTTTATTTGGCGTACCGCCAACGGCATTGCACCCCAGTTTGGGAATACCTGATTTAGATAATCTACATGTAGGATTCTATTTGTGGCTCGATGCATTTTCCCTGGTCGTGGCCTTGAGAATGGATCTGCGGTGCCGTGGAGGCATTTTTAATAAGCCTTTCTCAGTCTGCCTTGGTTAGTCTCAAAGCCACAGGAAACCCAAACAGCAGCCGCCTGCAGTGCATAACAACTGCTCCAAAACTGATGGAATTGGACAAGTCATCGGAAAAAATGAATTGTTTTTCATTTAAAGGGGCAGTCTGGGATTGGTATATCTATTCATTTTTTAAAAAACTTTTAAATGAATGATATACACTGCTCAAAAAAATAAAGGGAACACTTAAACAACACATCCTAGATCTGAATGAAAGAAATAATCTTATTAACTACTTTTTTCTTTACATAGTTGAATGTGCTGACAACAAAATCACACAAAAATAATCAATGGAAATCCAATTTATCAACCCATGGAGGTCTGGATTTGGAGTCACACTCAAAATTAAAGTGGAAAACCACACTACAGGCTGATCCAACTTTGATGTAATGTCCTTAAAACAAGTCAAAATGAGGCTCAGTAGTGTGTGTGGCCTCCACGTGCCTGTATGACCTCCCTACAACGCCTGGGCATGCTCCTGATGAGGTGGCGGATGGTCTCCCGAGGGATCTCCTCCCAGACCTGGACTAAAGCATCCGCCAACTCCTGGACAGTCTGTGGTGCAACGTGGTGTTGGTGGATAGAGCGAGACATGATGTCCCAGATGTGCTCAATTGGATTCAGGTCTGGGGAACGGGCGGGCCAGTCCATAGCATCAATGCCTTCCTCTTGCAGGAACTGCTGACACACTCCAGCCACATGAGGTCTAGCATTGTCTTGCATTAGGAGGAACCCAGGGCCAACCGCACCAGCATATGGTCTCACAAGGTGTCTGAGGATCTCATCTCGGTACCTAATGGCAGTCAGGCTACCTCTGGCGAGCACATGGAGGGCTGTGCGGACCCCCAAAAAATGCCACCCCACACCATGACTGACCCACCGCCAAACCGGTCATGCTGGAGGATGTTGCAGGCAGCAGAACGTTCTCCACGGCGTCTCCAGACTCTGTCACGTCTGTCACATGTGCTCAGTGTGAACCTGCTTTCATCTGTGAAGAGCACAGTGGCGAATTTGCCAATCTTGGTGTTCTCTGGCAAATGCCAAACGTCCTGCACGGTGTTGGGCTGTAAGCACAACCCCCACCTGTGGACGTCGGGCCCTCATACCACCCTCATGGAGTCTGTTTCTGACCGTTTGAGCAGACACATGCACATTTGTGGCCTGCTGGAGGTCATTTTGCAGGGCTCTGGCAGTGCTCCTCCTTGCATAAAGGCGGAGGTAGCGGTCCTGCTGCTGGGTTGTTGCCCTCCTACGGCTTCCTCCACGTCTCTTGATGTACTGGCCTGTCTCCTGGTAGCGCCTCCATGCTCTGGACACTACGCTGACAGACACAGCAAACCTTCTTGCCACAGCTCACATTGATGTGCCATCCTGGATGAGCTGCACTACCTGAGCCACTTGTGTGGGTTGTAGACTCCGTCTCATGCTACCACTAGAGTGAAAGCACCGCCAGCATTCAAAAGTGACCAAAACATCAGCCAGGAAGCATAGGAACTGAGAAGTGGTCTGTGGTCTCCATCTGCAGAACCACTCCTTTATTGGGGGTGTCTTGCTTATTGCCTATAATTTCCACCTGTTGTCTATTCCATTTGCACAACAGCATGTGAAATGTATTGTCAATCAGTGTTGCTTCCTAAGTGGACAGTTTGATTTCACAGAAGTGTGATTGACTTGGAGTTACATTGTGTTGTTTAAGTGTTCCCTTTATGTTTTTGAGCAGTATATATCCATTGATTCTCTGTCTATGAATTTGTGAGTGGTTACATTGGTCTAGCCACATCCCACCCCTGTTCACCAAAAAGTGGCAGGATAACCGCTTTGTTGCTTTTCGAATCCCAGATTGTCCTTGACTTTTCCATGCTTTCCCCTTGTGCGATTCAAGGCATTATGATTATGGAGGAATTATTAACTTATATCCAGTAAATTAGAGGCCACTTGATATTGCATAACCATGAGTACATACAGTACCTTCAGAAAGTATTCACACCCCATTACTTTTTCCACATGTTGTGTTACAGCCTGAATTTAAAATGGAATACATTTATCCCATAATGTCAAAGTGAAATTATGTTTTTAGACATTTTTCTAATTAATGTTTTTTTTTTTTACTGAAATGTCTTAAGTCAATAGGTATTCAACCAGTTTGTTATGGTAAGCCTAAATAAGTTCAGGAGTAAAAATGTGCTTAACAAGTCACATAAATTGCATGGACGTACTCTGTGTGCAATAATAGTGTTTAACATGATTTTTGAATGACTACCTCATCTTTGTACCCTACACATACAATTATCTGTAAGGTCCCTCAGTCGAGCAGTGAATTTCGAACACAGATTCAACCACAAAGACCAGGTAGGTTTTCCAATACCTCACAAAGAAGGGCACCTATAGGTACTTTTTTTTTTAAAGCAGACATTGAATATCCCTTTGAGCATGCTGATGTTATTAATTACACTTTGGATGGTGTACCTACAAAAAATACAGGTGTCCTGTTCAGTTCCCGGAGAAGAAGGAAACCACTCATCTCACCATGAGGCCAGTTCGTTGAGTGCCAGAGTGATGAGGCCCGTGGTAACATTAAAATAGTTACGGAGTTCAATGGCTGTGATAGGAGAAAACTGAGGATGGATCAACAATATGATAGTTACTCCACAATACTAACCTAAAGGACGGAGTGAAAAAAAGAATGCCGGTAGGGAATAAAAATATTCCAAAACATGAATCATGTTTGCAACAAGGCACTAAAGTAATACTGCAAAAAATGTGGCTATGGATGTGTTATACATTTTAAGGTTGAATGTTACATTAGTTTGTAAGATAGCCTTAACTTTAGGCTATTTACTGTATTACAAAGTAAAATTGAATTGTTTGGATGACAACACAACCAAATATGAAATTGTAAAGGAGATGTATCTGCTACTTGGATAGTTACATCTGAGCCATTGGTTTAATCCCATTCTTCAACTTTTATTTTTGGTTGAGTTGGAGACGTGAATCTAACATACAGTGACTTCGGAAAATATTCAGACCCCATGACTTTTATCACATTTAGCTATGTTAGAACTTTATTCTAATATGTGTTAACTAGTTTTTTTCCCTCATGAATCTACACACAATACCCTATAATGACAAAGCAAAAACAGGTTTTTAGAAATGATTGCTAATACAGTTGAAGTCGGAAGTTTACATACACTTAGGTTCGTGTCATTAAAACTCATTTTTCAACCACTCCACAAATTTCTTGTTAATAAACTATAGTTTTTGGAAGTCTGTTAGGACATCTACTTTGTGCATAACACAAGACATTTTTCCAACAATTGTTTACAGACAGATTATTTCACTTACAATTCATTGTATCACAATTCCAGTGGATGAGAGGTTTACATACACTAAGTTGACTGTGCCTTTAAACAGCTTGGAAAATTCCAGAGAATGATGTCATGGCTTTAGAAGCTTCTGATAGGCTAATTTACATAATTTGAGTCAATTGGAGGTGCCTCTTTGCCTCTTTGCATCAGTGCCTCTTTGCTTGACATCATGGGAAAATCAAAAGAAATCAGCCAAGACCTCAGAAAATAAATTGTAGACCTCCACAAGTCTGGTTCATCCTTTGGATGTCACGTCCTGGCCAGTATAAGGTTAATTGTTTTTGTAGTTAGGTCAGGGCGTGGCAGAGGGTATTTGTTTTATGTGGTTCAGGGTGGTGTGTTTTTGTTAAAAGGGTAGTTGATTTAGTAATTCCGGGTTTTGGTTTATGTTTAAGTATTTCTATGTGGAGTCTAGTAAGTGTATGTCTATGTTTGGTTAATTGGGGTTGGGACTCTCAGTTGAAGGCAGGTGTTGTCTATCTGCCTTTGATTGAGAGTCCCATATAGTAGGGTGTGTTTGTGTTTGGTATTTGTGGGTGATTGTTCTGTGTTGAGCCTATGCTAGCCAGACTGTTTGTAGTTGTTCGTTCGTTCTTTTTTTGTTTTGTTATTTTGGACGTTCATTTTTTGAAGTTAATAAATTCTCAAGATGAGCATACACGTACCTGCTGCGTTTTGGTCCTCCTTCACCGACGACAACCGTGACAGAATCACCCACCACTCAAGGACCAAGCAGCAGAGGAAGGAGCGGAGGAAATTCGAAGTGGACAAACGAGAGAGATGGACTTGGGAGGATATCTTGGAGGAAAAGATCGCCTTCCTTGGAAACAGGTGGTACGCGAGAGAGAGGAAAGGAGTAAGGCTGGTATGGACCGGGAACGTTTCCGAGGGACAAGACTGGCGTTGAAGCACGAGAGGCACCCCCAAGACATTTTTTGGGGGGGGCACACGGGTAGTTTGGCTAGGCCTAGGAAGAGCCGGAGGCCAGCTACCCGTGGTTATATGGAGGAGCGTATGAGGTGGGGAGCGCCATGTTTCGCTGAGGAGCGCACTATCTCACCCATACGCACACACAGTTCGGTGCAAGTTATTCCAGCCCCTCGCAGGTGCCGTGCTAGAGCGGGCATCCAGCCTGGTAGGAGGATGCCTGCGCAGCGCATCTGGTCGCCGGTACGCCTCCGAGGACCAGGCTACCCAACTCCCGCTCTACGCACGGCTACCATTAGGCCCCTGCACAGCCCAGTCTGCCCTGTACGAGCACCCCGCTCGTACAGGGCTACTAGTTCCATCCAGCCAAGGCGGGTTGTGCAGGAGGTAAGATCTAGACCGGCTGTGTGCCTCCATAGCCCTGGGTTTCCAGCTCCTGTCTCTCGTGCGGACCCGGAAGTGCGTCAACCCAGTCCGACTCGTCCTGTTCCCGCTCCCCGCACTAGCCTGCAAGTGCGTAAACCCAGCCTCGCCAGTCAACAGTCGTCGGAGCTGCCCGCCAGTCAACAGTCGTCGGAGCTGCCCGCCAGTCAACAGTCGTCGGAGCTGCCCGCCAGTCAACAGTCGTCGGAGCTGCCCGCCAGTCAACAGTCGCCGGAGTGGTCAGACTGCGCTGAACTGCCGGAGTGGTCAGACTGCGCTGAACTGCCGGAGTGGCCAGACTGCGCTGAACTGCCGGAGTGGCCAGACTGCGCTGAACTGCCGGAGTGGCCAGACTGCGCTGAACTGCCGGAGTGGCCAGACTGCGCTGAACTGCCAGACTGCCCAGACTGTCCCGAGTTGCCAGACTTCCCAGACTGTCCCGAGTTGCCAGACTGCCCAGACTGTCCCGAGTTGCCAGACTTCCCAGACTGTCCCGAGCTGCCAGACTGCCCAGACTGTCCCGAGCTGCCAGACTGCCCAGACAGCCTGGAACGGCCTGAGCCGGAGCCACCTCCAGAAATAGGTGGGTTGGGGAGGGGGGGTGTAGCACAGTGCCGTCGTTGACGGCAGCCACCCTCCCTTCCCTCCCTTTAGAAAAGGGGAATTTTTCTTTTGGTGTTGCTTGGGGTTATTTTTTGTTAAGGTGCTTCCGGGGTAGCACCTTTAAGGGGGGGGTACTGTCACGTCCTGGCCAGTATAAGGTTAATTGTTTTTGTAGTTAGGTCAGGGCGTGGCAGAGGGTATTTGTTTTATGTGGTTCAGGGTGGTGTGTTTTTGTTAAAAGGGTGGTTGATTTAGTAATTCCGGGTTTTGGTTTATGTTTAAGTATTTCTATGTGGAGTCTAGTAAGTGTATGTCTATGTTTGGTTAATTGGGGTTGGGACTCTCAGTTGAAGGCAGGTGTTGTCTATCTGCCTTTGATTGAGAGTCCCATATAGTAGGGTGTGTTTGTGTTTGGTATTTGTGGGTGATTGTTCTGTGTTGAGCCTATGCTAGCCAGACTGTTTGTAGTTGTTCGTTCGTTCTTTTTTTGTTTTGTTATTTTGGACGTTCATTTTTTGAAGTTAATAAATTCTCAAGATGAGCATACACGTACCTGCTGCGTTTTGGTCCTCCTTCACCGACGACGACCGTGACATTGGAGCAATTTCCAAACGCCTGAAAGTACCACCTTCATCTGTACAAACAATAGTACGCAAGTATAAACACCATGGGACCACGCAGCCGTCATACCGCTCAAGAAGGAGACATGTTCTGTCTCCTAGAGATTAACGTACTTTGGTGCAAACAGTGCAAATCAATCCCAGAACAACAGCAAAAGACCTTGTGAAGATGCTGGAGGAAACAGGTACAAAAGTATCTATATCCACAGTAAAACGAGTCCTACATCGACATAACCTGAAAGGCCGCTCAGTAAGGAAGAAGCCACTGCTCCAAAACCGCCATAAAAAAGCCAGACTACGCTTTGCAACTGCACATGGGGACAAAGATTGTACTTTTTGGAGAAATGTCCTCTGGTATGATGAGACAAAAATAGAACTGTTTGGCCATAATGACCATCGTTATATTTGGTGGAAAAAGGGGGAGGCTTGCAAGCCAAAAAACGCCATCCCAACCGTGAAGCACGGGGGTGGCAGCATCATGTTGTGGGGGTGCTTTGCTGCAGGAGGGCCTGGTGCACTTCACAAAATAGATGGCATCATGAGAAATAAAAATTATGTGGATATATTGAAGCAACATCTCAAGACATCAGTCAGGAAGTTAAAGCTTGGTCGCAAATGGGTCTTCCAAATGGACAATGACCCCAAGCATACTTCCAAAGTTGTGGCAAAATGGCTTAAGGACAACAAATCAAGGTATTGGAGTGGCCATCACAAAGCCCTGACCTCAATCCTATAAAAAATGTGTGGGCAGAACTGAAAAAGCGTGTGCGAGCAAGGAGGCCTACAACCCTGACTTAGTTACACCAGGAATTAGTTACACCAGCTCTGTCAGGAGGAATGGGCCATAATTCACCCAACTTATTGTGGGAAGCTTGTGGAAGATTATCCGAAACGTTTGACCCAAGTTAAAGAATTTAAAGGCAATGTTACCAAATACTAATTGAGTGTATGTAAACTTCTGACCCACTGGGAATGTGATGAAAGAAATAAAAACTGACATAAATCATTCTCTCTACTATTATACTGACATTTCACATTCTTAAAATAAAGTGGTGATCCTAACTGACCTAAGACAGGGAATTTGTCCTTGGATTAAATGTCAGGAATTGTGAAAAACTGAGTTTAAATGTATTTGGCTAAGGTGTATGTAAACTTCCGACTTCAAATGTGTATATATATATATATATATATCTAAAAAAAAACATTTACATAAGTATTCAGACCTTTTACTTAGTACGTTGTTGAAGCACATTTGGCAGCGATTGCAGCATTGAGTCTTCTTCGGTATGACACTACAAGCTTGGCACACCTTTATTTGGGGAGTTTCTCCCATTCTTCTCTGCAGATCCTCTCAAGCTCTGTCAGGTTGGATGGGGAGCGTCGCTGTACAGCTATTTTCAGGTCTCTCCAGGGTTCCAGTCTGGGCTCTGGTTGAGCCACTCAAGGACATTCAGAGACTTGTCCCGAAGCTACTCCTGCGTTGTCTTTGCTGTGTGCTTATGGTTGTTGTCCTGTTGGAAGGTGAACCTTCGCCCCAGTCTGAGGTCCTGAGAGCTCTGGTGCAAGTTTTCATCAAGGATCTCTCTATACTTTGCTCAGTTAATCTTTCCCTCGATCCTGACTAGTCTCCCAGTCCCTGCCGCTGAAAAAGCATGCTGTCATGTGCCTTTTATTGAGGAGTGGCTTCCATCTGGCCACTCTACCATAAAGGCCTGATTGGTGGAGTGCTGCAGAGATGGTTGCCCTTCTGGAAGTTTTTACCATGTCCACAGAGGACATGGGAGTAACCAATATCATAGCTCAGCAGGGCTGGGCTTGGTTAAAACCCTGGATGGGAGACCAAAGGGTCACTGTAGTGGATAGATTTATTCTCCATTATGAGGTGCTGCCCAGCCTGTTTTCTGATATTGTATATAATGTTGAAGACCTGATGTTGTTTTAAAGGTACAAATTCAACATATTTTATACAAGGTTTGTCTGTTGAAATTTGGTTACCATGATGACATAATACTGTAGTTGAAATTTCACCCCTCTGAAAAACAGTTTACATTGATTACTTTTTTTTTCATATCTAATGTATTTTTCACGTAGATTTCACGTCACGATACTTTGACCAATTAGGTTGAAACAATGCTAATTCTACCAGTTTGTACCCAGTGGGCTGTGATTCTGATCATGCAAAGATTAGTAGAGGCAGACACACCTGTAGATGTGAAACTAAGTGCAAAGAACAATTCCAAACAATTTGCAGAGTATAACGATCAGTTAGCACTAAACCTAATAGAAATACAACTGAGGGCACAAATGGCATATAAAGAATAATGTTCATTCACAAATAAATCATATGGTATACAGAAATAAACCAACATTCACCAAAATCTGCTCAAATGTATGGGCTCAGTATCTGAAACACAAATGCAAAATGCAAAATCAAGTCTCTGTTTTAGTTAAGCAACTATATATTTGTTCTTCAATGAAAGTAAATGTTCAATTCAGTTCAGTTCCAAAATAGGATTGATCTTAAAGGATCAGTTGCACAGTTCAGTATAATATTCCAAAGGAAATTAGTCCACAGAGCAAAACCCTTAAAATATGTAAGTAGGTCTTAGAAATAGCCTTCCAAACTGGGAAAAATCCATTTGAATGCCCCTCCAACTGGTGATTACTAGAGGGACACTCATCTATCATCCCTGAGCTCCAACTTCTCCCAAATGCTGACCTCTGATGTCACCTACTAAGGAAATTACCTCAATAACACAATTTTCGACCGTTAAATGCAACAACAAAACATTATTTATAAAAAGCAATATATTAATATGCTGTAATGGAATTTGAATGTGTGTGCTTTTCTTATAACTAATTTCTGTGTTGTATTCATGTGCTGTTCTATAAACCAATAAATCAATTTATGTGTTCATGTAAATGGCTGACTGTACAAATCCTCAATATCAGTAGCTGTAATTTGGCAGTACGCTCAGTACTTGTTTTGAGAACGAACAAAAGATATCTCCGTGTCAAGGTCTCAGCTTAGAGAGAAGAAGCCTCATGAGGTGTTGGTCTGTCACATGTTATGAAACAGTATTGGTCGGTCACATGAATGAAACAAAATGGTAATGATTAATGAATTATGCTAAATCATGCAAATATAACTTGTCTGTGTATAGCCGTATATAAGACAACTGCTGGGTCTGCCCAGGTAGAGCTCCTGATTGACAGATGTACTATGGTGCATTGAGTTGGTTGAAACCTCTCCAGCGCGCTGACAAATAAAGGATGATTAATTTAACATTGACTTCGAGTGTCCCTGTGTAAGAATTTCCACGACAATTGTTTTTCAAACCTATAGTTTGTTTACAAGCATGATAGCTGTACTTTTAGTTTATGGTTGGCACAGCTTGTTGTGTCACACCCTGATCTTTTTCACCTGTCTTTGTGATTGACACCACCCACCTCCAGGTGTCTCCTGTTTTCCACATTAGTCCCCGGTGTATTTATCCCTGTGTCCTGTCTTTCTGCACCAGTTTCTCTTGTTTTGCCAAGTCAACCAGCGGTTTCCTAGTGCCTATTTTTCCCAGTCTCTGTTTTTCCCTAGCCCTCCTGGTTTTGACCCTTGCCCGCCTGACCACTCTGCCTGTTCTGACCTCGAGCCTGCCTATCCCCTTGTACTGTTTGGAGTCGGACCTGTTCACTGAACCCCTGCCTGTCCTGACCTCTCGCCTGCCAATCGCCTGGTACTGTTTGGACTCTGACCTGGTTTATGAACTCTCGCCTGTCCTAGACCTGCCTTTTGCCTACTCCTTTTGGTATGATAAATATCGAAGCTCAACCATCTGCCTCCTGTGACTGCATTTGTGTCTCGCCTTGTGCCCTTATATGTTGGCATTACCCAATCCGTGTTTCTCAACAAGTTCAAAGCACGTGAATGCATCCAACTGGTATTTGGGGCAACCAAGTGGCGCGGTGGTCTAAGACATTGCATCTCAGTGCTAGAGGCATCCCTACACACAACCTGGTTCAAATCCAGACTGTATCGCAACCGGCCGTGATTGGGAGTCCCATAGGGCGAGGCACGATTGGCCCAGCGTCATCTGAGTTGGGTCGGTGTAGGCTGTCATTGTAAATAAGAATTTGTTCTTAACTCACTTGCTTAGTTAAATGAAGGTTCAATAAAAAATGTAATGTACGACTTCACAACTGGTAATTACTACCTTCCCACTTGATTATTAACACAGCATAAAACTATCAACATTTTCCTAGTCCCAAACATTTCTCTGCATGCATTCAAAAATGGCTCCCCCCTTCCTATATAAATGCTGAATTCATAACATCTTGTACATTTGTAAATATGAGCATACAACTCTGAAAGATGTTACATTTTTTTACCTTTATTTAACTAGGCAAGTCAGTTAAGAACAAATTCTTATTTACAATGATGGCCTACCCCGGCCAAACCCAGGCAACGCTGGGCCAATTGTGCGCCACCCTATGGGACTCCCAATCATGGCCGGTTGTGATACAGCCTGGATTCGAATCAGGTACTGCAGTGATGCCTCTTGCAATGAGGTGCAGTGTCTCAGACCACTGCGCCACTCAGGAGCTATGGCTGGAGTGGAATAGTATCAAATACATCAAACACATGGTTTCCATGTGTTTAATGCCATTCCATTTGTGCCGTTCCAGCCATTATTATGAGCCGTCCTCCCCTCAGCAGCCTCCACTGGTGTTAGGGTACAGTCAGAACCAACGCTTTCTAAAGGGGATGCTTTTACTGCAAAAGCATCTGAAGAAAATAGAGGATGGAAAAGGAATAGCAACCCCTGGGACTCTGCATGCTTCCAGAATGAGTGACACAAGTGGCTGAAGCCAATATTCCTTAATGCAAAGTGACTCACTGCAGGCCAAAATTAGACAGACATGCCGCCATGTACCAGAGAAGATTGCAGACAGTGGTTGGGATGTTAGCTATGCAATTGTTTTGCATACATCTAATTGAGAGAGAGAGAGAGAGAGAGAGAGAGAGAGAGAGAGAGAAAGGCCCATCAATCCCATTTCCAATACGATCCCTGGCTACAATTCTTTTCATCGTGTAAATAAACCTAGTATTTACATCCCTTACTGCAGGTTTCAACCTGGTTTTCACATTTCAAAAACACTTACAGTAAATAGAGGGCTCAGTGTTAGTTCATTTGATGAATGCAGTTCATGGCTGCAGTCATTGCCGGGTCAGATCTTTGGCTTTTCAGCTAGGGTATCTTCAAACAGCAGTGATGCAAAGAAAAGCCATCCCGGTTCACTGGACTTATCTGGGCGGTATTTGGGAGCTTGCATCTATTTATTTCAGTTTGTGTTACATTTGCACTGTCCAGGAGTCTGTTATTGTAGCCTTTGGAGAAGCTGTCTCTGTCCAATGGTTGAGCGGAATCAGCTTGTTGAGCTTAGAGGTTGAGGATGGTAGACATCTGGAAGCAGCCTCCTCTTCATCTTGATCTTCATCTCAGACATGATTGCCATACTTGTATGTAAAATAACATGTGTAGTGAATAGTTAGAAATGGACATTACCATCATCATGTCACACAATGATAATGCTCAAACCTCCGTCATCTTCATCCCACAACAGTGGTGCCGTCAGCCTAGCTCAGCTGCATGGCTCTTCACTAGGACAGTCTTTTTCTTGGGCTGCTTGGGTAAGAGAAACACAAACCTGTGTGCTGGAAAATCTTTTCAGTGCATAGGTGAAGTTAGGGCTTGTGGTGCTAATTTGAATATCCTGTCTTTTGCAGCTTTTGATAAGCCCTAATTTAAGACTTGTTTTTTGGATAACAGAGAGAGAGAGTTAAGAGAATGATAAGAGAGACAAACAGAGTGGGGAAGCACAGTTGATTTCCTCTGTCATTACTCACACCTGCAGTAGGATGCAATCTCCATAGCAACAAGACTTGGCAACATTGTGCAGAGATGATATTTGAGGTTGTGATCTTTAACACCCTCTTTCTCTCCTTTTTACTGCAGAGTTACTTGGAAATGCAATGCCTTTTTTCCAGCTTTCCTGTCCTTGTGTGAGAGTAACAATACCACTAGGAAAGTAGATAATGTAAGGCTTTGAGAAGGCAAGCTGTTCATAACTGAACAAATACGAGTAAGCCTTTGTAGAATGATTTCTTGGGCTATAGGTTGCTGTGAATCTTCTCTAAGCACCTGCAATCCAAGGTGATTGAGCAAACCTTTTTTCTTGAACTGAGTATAAAGAACAGCAAAGCAGCCAACAAAAGAATACTAAATGAAAGCTATAGTAAGACATGCAAACATGTCCTTCAAATAATGTTTATGAAGTCCACATACAGTAGGATGTTTTAAAATCCATGCAATCAGAGCCTGATGTGGTCTTAGCTCCAGCAATGGGTCTCAGATCACACCGTATGAAAACCCCTCCAGGAAACCTCCATTTGTGGCAGTCTGTCATGTTGCTGGCCAAGTCAGCTGCATTTTATAGGAAGTGCAGCCTCATCATATGCGTTAATAATGAGCCTGATGACCACATAGCCAGAAGTCTCAGCCATGGTTTACATCAGGTTGCCATCTAGTGGATACAGAAGAGGAGCAAAGCTTTCCAAAAGTAAAGATGGTTGAAATTCATATTCACAGTCACAGGAAAAACACTTAAATGAAAAAAAATCCTAATTTTTCCAGCTGTGAAATCATGTAGTGTTTAGAATCACACGTGTCAATCAGAGGAGGCTGGTTGGCAGAGCTATAGGAGGGCGGGCTCATTGTAATGGCTGGAATGGAATAAATGGAACGGAGTCAAACGTGGTTTCCATATGTATCATGTGTTTGATACGTTCCATTTCTTCCATTCCAGCCATTACAGTGATCCCATCCTCCTATAGCTCCTCCCAACAGCCTCCTCTGGTGTCAATGTCACTACTCAACTGTGCACGTCATCATCATGCAAATGTGTCCATTCAGTAACATGAATGGTGTAGGAGGGGGAAATACATGTCCTACACATTATGGAGAGACAACCCCCCGTGATGCTCTACAGACTACTTCACTGTGAATTCAATGGACACCACTTATAACTGCTGGCAGCAATTGTGACTCATTATAACCTCTAGTATATCAGCGCCACTGTACTACCTTGTCCAGAAGGGGTCAAAGAGCCACACTGTGTATATGTGGTAACGATGATATTAACCTGGGAGAGCCCTAAGGATCAGTGGCCCCCCTCCTCTCCCCTCCACCCAAACACAGTTATCAGTGGACACCCCCCTGAGGCTTGTGTCATCATGAGTCATTTGAGGTTGATGGTTTGTGACCAAGAATATAAGGAACTACTGGATGCTGGCATTCTCTGTCCGCTCTGTCTGTGTGCCTGTGACATTCTCCTTTTCATCTAATACACGTGGGGCCATGGGGCACATACTCCCCTTTTCTTGATATTTGGGTAATTTGGGGTCTTGAATACAGTGTTGGTGATACATTTATGGGCCTTTGAATCAGACATCTAACTTTCATTGATTGACAAAATAATGACACATATGCAATGAGAGAAGAACTAATGGATAGTAATAAACAGAGCATTCTTCACTGGATTCATCCAGTGTGCCAAATAGTGTTTACTCTGTCACTGAATGGAGGATAATAGCTACTGAAATGTACTCCATACATCATTAAAGCCTCTTTATTTTACCTTCACACCCAAACCACATTCTACTCACTCTCTTAAGCAATAAAACACAGTGCACGTGTTACACACCATACATGCAGGGGCACTAATGTTGCATTGTGGGTAATACAGTATAATTCACTGGCAAAATGGAACCGATAATTAATGAATGTAATCCTAATAGAAATTATTTGCATGGGATTGACAGACACAGTACAGTTATAGTAAAGAGTGGTAATGAGCGCCATTATTTCCATGTCCCTTTTCTTTGATTGGGCCATTATACAGATGTAGGATATTAATTTGATCACCCTTTTGCAGGAGAACTTTGCTGCAATGCAGGAAATGTAAAACTTATAGTGTAATTTACACTTTGAAATCTCAGACTACATTTTCCCTTAAAAAAAGCAACCCCTGCAAAAATGTCCATTCATTGTAATAAACATAATAATTAACATTTCCTGTTGCTGCAGGATTATTTTCCTGCTGTAGCAAACTGTCTCAAATTCAGATCTTTTATCAGTAACTAAACATATTGATTGTTTTCATCAATGCCATGCATTCTACTTCTTAGAACAGTATATAGGCCACATGATGGAAAATGGATAAAAGCACTATTGAATCAAACTGTCATAATTGATAATGTTTTTTTCCTCATCTTCTCATGGCCTCTTAAAATGCATATCATTGTAGGTTTTCTTTAACAGACACTTTGTTGTCATGGCCACTGTTTTAAAAAAAATGAAAAAAAGAGAAAGAAAACACATGATCTGTGTCCATAGCAACTGAGTGCATATCAGTGCTGCCAAAAATGGTTTGGGAAAAAGTCTTAAAAGGGGCAGTGTGATATGTTAGATGCATATGTGCATATGTGTCATTATTTTGTCAATCAATGAAACTTAGATGCCCATAAATGATTCAAAGGCCCATAAGTGCCTTATGAGCCACATAAAGAAATAAGTAAAAAGCCTGTGAGACACAATGTCAAAGTCATGCAATATAGTTTAGATTGAACAATACCACACCAAAGGTCCTCACAGACTCATACAAGCTTTTACACGGTAACGTTTTCACATTGGCTTTAAGCTAACTAGCAAACCAAACACTTACGTTATATATTGTAGCTACATACTGTATATATAGTACAATACACTTATTTGCATGTTGTTGATTGCTTGTATGTTGATTGGCAAACATTCCAAATTGATGAATGATTGCCTCAGACTCTTGTTAGAGGAGGGAAGGGGAAAATGGGCCCTCTCTCATGAAAACAGGCGAAGACATCCTTAAGAAGCCTCTAATTCCCTTTTGAAATAATAGTCAATTGCTATAAATAGAAACTATCCATGATGCCCTCTACTGGAAGATACTTGAAATCACTGAAGTGCATGCTGCACAGCGGAGTATGAGGCTATGTAGGTTAAACAATTGAGGGGGATATACTGGGAAAATCATAAAGACAGAATATTTACTATATTTTATCTAGTGTTATAATTGACCTAGTCCTTTAAAGCAATTGTGTTCTTTCCTAAAAAATTGTTGACATGACACTGCTATACCCTTACTTTTGCTTGGTCAGCATCTTTGATATGTTTCCTTCATTATGCTGTAAATTTGGTAATCGGCAAATTGTGAAATGTGAACGTATATTGCTGTCTTCAAGACACCATCAAAGTGCCAGCAGCAACTTTAGGCCAGTATTGTTTGACTTTTGCTTATTTACTGCTATAGACGTACTGTAGATGTTTCAATTGTTTAACCACTTGGACAATCCCCACAGCCTCCAGAACCATACCCCAGCCAGTTAGCCACACTGCAAAATGTTTTGATCTTACCTAGATAGTGTATCTCTTACCATTAGAATACATTGACTTGACGTCTTACTAAGGTAAATTCTTACTTATTTTAAGAAAAAAATGCTTGATACAAGTGGGGGTAAGATAAATTACCTTATTTCAAGATATTTGATTTTAGCCCTCATACTACCAACTGGGCTCATTTTGTCATTTAAAAAAAAATCCTAGCCCAAAAGTGGTTTATTCAATTCTTTCAATTTTCCATGACTTTGTCATTCAACTTGTTCTTAATAAATCGAAATAATTGTTTTGTATTTCTGTATCAATAAAGTAATATGGGGTCATTTTGACCCCAGCCAAAAACACCTCATTCCGACTATAGTAATTTGATAGATAGAACCTTTACCTCAGATACACTCTGAATCTACACATAGCTGTATAGTTATTCTACAGCAAATAAAAAAAACATTATTTGAATCCAGGTTAATCTGGAGACATAATAGTAATTTATACATATCCTCAGTGGGTGGATGGGGACCTGTATCAGTGATTTTGACCAGATAGACAGATTACCTGCAGATATGGAGCACCTTATGGACTCACCTATGGTTATAACTGTACAAAATCTTAATTACAGTGCATACTGTATACGCTTAGTTGCAGTCAAAAATGCTCATACAAATCTGTCAGTCATATGAATACTTGGTAGAACTGTAATGCAGATACCAGCAACCCTCTGCTACGCACTGCTACGCACTGCTCTATTGGTGATTATTCTCCCTAAAATAGTCATTCTACAGGAAATGTTATATTAATACCAGAATTCCTATAATATCCTCCAATATTCTATATGTGCAACTTGTTATGGTATTTAGGTTGATATAACATTTGGTTTGAAGTGACATTGAGGATTTGGGCATGCTTTTTGAAGCATCCCGCCATAGGCCCTACCACTCCCCTTGTTTCAGTAGCAGTGATGCTAATGCTGGCTGTGGGTTAAGTAAATAAAGAAAACTAGACCATATTTTTGGTCATTGTCTCTCAGGATCAATGGATGAATAACCTTTTGTCAATAAAATTAAGTATATTTCAAATTTTGGTGTACCACCCCTTTAAATGACGGTTTTCCCACATAAATGCCAAAATGTATATTTAGTTCAAAATTCTAAAAACTAAATGATACTACAATCAAATGATGGTAAATCAGGTTTTTAGTGCTAATGTGGATTGTCCTTTGGAAAAAAGTTGAACATTATCTAAGGAAAACATTTATATTTTCACTTCACAGAATATGCAAATGAACTGTAATTTTGCTAAAATAACAGTCTCTTTTGGTATTTTATTTTATATTAGATAACATTATTTACATGTCTAACAATATTTTGATAAGAATTAAGTTTATATTTTGGTGTGATTGTTGCTTTTTCCAATAGTTTCTTCTTAGGGTCAAAATGACTCCAGCTGGTAGTCCATGCATGTAAAATATGTTGGTAGTATGAGGGTTAATAAGACATCTTACCAAGACAAGTTATCTTAGATCATTGGCAGATAATTTAGATTACTTTAACCTAAAAAATGCTCTCTCTCTCAGCTGCATTCTTCTTCAAATCTTTCTCTCTCTCTCTTAGGGCATCATTAGAGAGAATTACCTGGCCTCCCCAGGAAAGCCTAATCAAGCCTCCACTTGAATGAGCGCCTCTTCGTTTGCAGACAAAAGAGTGGACTGAAAATCCCCCCTATCTAAAGACAATCATCTCTCAATTTATTCAACAATTAGAGAAAGTGACCTGGGAGCCAGAGGGGTCTGTAGTGAGTTCTGTGTGTTGGTTGTTTCAGGCCCTTTCCCTGGGGCTTTTTCTCTGGAGGCCAGGCTGGCTGGCTGGCTGTTACCAGACAGCAGAGCACAGCTCAGGGGAAAAGGCTATTGGTTGTGGAGAGGTCAGAATAGTCCTCTCGATAAGGCAGTGGAGAAGATAGTTACCTCTGGGGACTCTCCCAGGTAACTTAAAATGTCCACAGGTAATGTCCACAGGTAACTTAAAAGGCATTTAGAAGATGAATTACATATAATATGTGTGATGCATTATTCATTGAAGACTATACACTTTTAAATAGGCATGTCAACAAATATTTACTATCATTGGTTGGTAGTAATTCACAACATGACAGTGGTTTTACTTTCTGTCGGACCTCTGCAGCATATACTGCATCACTGCATCTCTCCAAAGGCAGTTGTCTTGTGTTGGGGGAGAAATTCTAGTTGTTACCCTGAAATGCTGCACTCAGTGGAATGCAAAGAATCATTGCTCACAGGCTTTTTCTATACTCTGGAAAGGTGTGCACTGACCCTACTCTGATAAGGTGTGCACTGACCCCTGCCCATACAATTGAACCCTTAGTGCTTTGGCATGCGTGAGGAGGAAGGGATTTCCATCCTCTTCAAAAAGGGGTGAGCGAAACAGCAGTGATATTTTCATGATCTAATCAAACCATATATTTATTCTAGTTTATAACTAAAATGAGGACATACTAAACATTCGCATGTCTAAGTGGACTTTAAGTAGCTGTATGTAACACATAAACATGAACATAAAAAGGAATCCAATACAAAGTTTTCCTCTGTGTAGTATTACTTTTTATAAACTGGGTGGTTCGAGCTCTGAATGCTGATTGGCTGAAAACCGTGGTATATCAGACCATATACCATGGGTATGACATAACATTTATTTTGACTGATTACATTGGTAACCAGTTTATAATAGCAATAAGGCACCTCAGGGGTTTGTGATATATGGCTAATACACCACAGTTAAGGGCTGTGTCCTAGCACTCCGTGTTACGTCGTGCCTAAGAACAGTCCTTAGCCGTTGTATTTTGGCCGTATATTGGCCGTATATTGGCCATAAACCACACCCCCTTGGGCCTTATTGCTTAAATTTACCACTACCTTTCTAAATTGTCTGAAATGAAGGGATGATAATCCAAGACAAAGTTGTTCCTCAGCCACTAGTTAAAGGGCAATTCCACCACTTTTCAACCTCATTTTCATTATCTCCAGCACAATAACAGTGTCATGATGTGTGAAAACGGCGCATTTCTATGTTTTGTAGAAAAATATATTAAGTTCAAAAGTTCTACACAATGACATCATCAAAAGTTAAGACATTTTAAAAACAGTGATTTCCAAACACTATGAGATTCGAGCTGACACGGGGAGCAAGAAAATATCCTCCTTGTGCTAGAAACTCATTGCAGGTTTTGAAAATCCCACATGTTTCTCTGTTACAGTG
Organism: Salmo trutta; assembly: GCF_901001165.1. Lineage (NCBI taxonomy): Eukaryota > Metazoa > Chordata > Actinopteri > Salmoniformes > Salmonidae > Salmo > Salmo trutta. Next base: position 2,413,522 of record NC_042963.1, on the reverse strand, counting down.
TGATGTAAGAGAGAAACATTTTATTTGGACCTTTCTTCGTATCTTTTTAACCACAGACCACAGACACGCGCAATTTCCACATATGTAGACACTGGTATGGTGCTTGAGGTAATGAATATGAGGTTGAAAGTGACAGAATTCCCCTTTAAGGCTACATGAAGGGTTCTCTCTGTCTGATGTGCTCATGACTGTAGCTAGATGCGTTTGATAATGAGTTACAGTGATCAGGGAGTCATATAACGCCCTGACTCCTTACATTGCACTACCCTTATCAGACATACAAATTAAAACAATAATGCTCTGTTTCTTGATAAAAGGAAAAAGGAGACTATAAACAATAGATAGGAGTGGATAGGGTAGCAAATCCCCTAACTGTGTGTGTGTCTGTGTGTGCGTGTGTGTATGTGTGTGCATGTGTGTGTGTAGACCCCCTAACCCCTGTGTTCAGTGTGTGGACTGAGAACTCAGTGGTGCTGACGGTGGGAATGCAGCCTGGCTAATCCCAGCGGAGAGCGCTGCACTGCAGAGGAGATGCTTTAGCAGATCTCCCCTCATCCGTGTGAGTGCCGCTGGCGGCTGGTGTGGAGAAGAAATCCGGTACTGGATAAAGAGTGAGCCAGCCATGTTGATTTAGCTGAGGATTTTCACACAGAGGGGAGGAACTCAGCTAAGATAACCAGCAACAAAGCATACAGAGACGGCTGATGTCCTTCCTCTGACAATGGCAGGCTAAGGCGTCACTAGATATCAGGGGACAAATTGCCAGACAAGGCAGAAGGGTTCAGAGTGGCTCTGGCACACCTTTAGCTAGTTTCAATATGTTATTAAAGAGTTTCCATCATGTTTTATACAACTATTCCAAAACAATGTAGTTACAGTGAGCTCCAAAAGTATTGGGAGAGTAACACATTTATTGTTTTGCCTCTGTACTACAGCACTTTAAGTTTTAAATTATACTGTGGAGGTTAAAGTGCAGACTGTCAGCTTTCATTTGAGGGCATTTTCATCCATATCGGGTGAACCATTTAGAAATTACAGCACTTTTTGAATATCCCCCCATTTTAGGGGACCAAAAGAATAAGGACAAATTCACATGTTTATTAAAGTAGTAAAAGTATTTGTCCCATATTCCTAGCACGCAATGACTAAATCAAGCTTGCAACTCTACAAATTTGTTGGATGCATTTGCTGTTTGTTTTGGTTGTGTTTCAGATTATTTTGTGTCCAATAGAAATGAATGGTTATCATGACTCAGGATATGACCCAGATGCAGACACAGGAGGAGGATATTTTGATTCCTAGAATATTTAATATAACAAAGGGGCAGGCAAAAGGCAGGTTGAGGGCAGGCAGAGGTTTGTAAACCAGTCAGGCAGGTACAGGATGGCAGGCAGGCACAGGATGGCAGGCAGGCAGGCAGGCAGAAAGGTCAGAACCGGGAAGACTAGAAAACTAAAACCTGAGAACAGTGGAAATGGGAAACATGCTGGTAAGACCTGACAAAACAAGTTGAACTGGCAAAAGACAAACAGAAATGCAGGTTTAAATACACAGGGGATAATGGGAACAAGAGACAAACGGCTGTGAGACAGAGGTTTAATCCTAGACACATTAAAAGTGGAATGTATATGGAGCGTAAAGACGAACAGCAGTGGGGCAAAGGATTTTAGAGATGGGGAAAGTGCAAACGAAGCGGGGGGAAGTTTTAGAGATTCCACCCGGAGGGGCAGATTCTGAGTGGAAAGCCATACCCTCTTTCCGAGATGATAGTGGGGAGCAGGGGTCCGGTGGCGGTCTTGAGAAGAGCAGACCGGGCTACGGTGAAAGCTCCGGACGAACAACTCGGCAGAGGGAATGCTGACTTCTTCCTCTTGTTCAGGGAAGAGTGGGGGCTGATATCCCAAGGAACACTTGAAGGGCGAGAGACCAGTGGCCGAGCAGGGAAGTGTGTTGCGGGCGTATTCCACCTACACGAGTTGCTGGTTCCAGGTGGTGGGGTTGGCGGAGACGAGGCAATGAAGGTGGAATACGATGAAGGACCGTCTCCAGGTCCTGATTGGCTCACTCCGACTGGCCGTTAGACTGGGGATGAAATCCATAGGACAGGCTGGCCGACAACCCAATGAGGGTGCAGAACGCCTTCCAGAACTGGGACGAGAACTGAGGACCGCGATTGGAGACCATGTAGACCGGAAGTCCATGGATCCGGATGACGTGCTGCACCATGGGCTGAGTCGTCTCCTTGGCAGAGGGTGACTTGAGAAGGGGAATGAAATAGGCGGCCTTGGAAAACCTATCCACCACAGTAAGGATAGCAGTGTTGCCATCTGACGGACGGAGACCAGTGACGGAGTCCAGGGATATATGAGACCAGGGCAGTGAGGAACAGGGAGTGGTTGAGGGAGGACAGCCTGAGCTTTTTGCGGAGTCTTATTCTGTGCACCAGGCTCTCTATACCCCAGATGACTGTAGCCGCTAGACAGGAGATAGGGAGGATTGTCTCGGGGTCAGACGTGTAGAAATGGGGCTAAACAGGCGTGAGTGTGCGTCAGGCATTCTTGAACCCAGGGCGGTAGGAGATAGTAAAATTGAACCTAGTGAATAACAGGGCCCATTGAGCCTGCCTTGAGTTGAGGCTCTTAGCGGTATGGAGATATTCCAGGATCTTATGGTCAGTCCATACTAAGAATGGATGTTCCGCCCATCTAAATCAAATCAAATGTATTTATATAGCCCTTCTTACATCAGCTGATATCTCAAAGTGCTGTACAGAAACCCAGCCTAAAACCCCAAACAGCAAGCAATGCAGGTGTAGAAGCACGGTGGCTAGGAAAAACTCCCTAGAAAGGCCAAAACCTAGGAAGAAACCTAGAGAGGAACCAGGCTATGAGGGGTGGCCAGTCCTCTTCTGGCTGTGCCGGGTGGAGATTATAACAGCACATGGCCTAGATGTTCAAATGTTCATAAATGACCAGCATTGTCAAATAATAATAATAATCATAGTAGTTGTCGAGGGTGCAACAAGTCAGTAACACAAGAGTAAGTGTCAGTTGGCTTTTTCATAGCCGATCTTTGAGAGTATCTCTACCGCTCCTGCTGTCTCTAGAGAGTTGAAAACAGCAGGTCTGGGACAGCTAGCACGTCCGGTGAAGAGGTCAGGGTTCCAGCAGGTCTGGGACAACCAGTGCCTCCACTCCTCCAATGCCATCTTGACCACGAGTAGTTCTCAATTTCCCACATAGTTTCTCTCAGTGGGGTTAAGACCATTGGAAAGGAAAGCTCAGGGATGCAATTTTTGGTCCTGGGCAGAACGCTGGGACAGAACGGCCCCCACTCCGACGTCCGAGGTGTCAACCTCCACCCCGATCTGACGGGACGGGTCCGGATGGATTAAGACGGGAGCTGTAGGCCTCCTGAGTGGCGCAGTGGTCTAAGGCACTGCATTGCAGTTTCTAGCTGTGTCACTAGAAATCCTGGTTTGAGTCCAGGCTCTGTCACAGCCGGCCGCAACCGGGAAACCTATGGGGCGGCGCACAATTGGCCCAGCATCGTCCAGGTTAGGAGAGGGTTTGACCGGCAGGGATGTCCTTGTCCCATCGCGCTTTAGCGACTCCTGTAGCAGGCCCGGGTGCAATGCACGCTGACACGGTCGCCAGGTGTACGGTGTTTCCTCCGGAACCTTGGTGTGACTGGCTTCTGGGTTAAGCGGGCATTGTGTCAAGAAGCAGTGCGGCTTGGTTGGGTCATGTTTCGGAGGATGCATGGCTCTCGACCTTCGCCTCTCCCGAGTCAATACAGGAGTTGCAGCGATGAGACAAGACTGTAACTACCAATTGGAAACCATGAAAAAGGGGTAGAAAAATAAAAAAGATAGGAGCTGGAGTGAATCGATGCTTGAGGTTCGAGAACGCCTGGTCAGCTGCTGGAGACCATGTGAATGGAACCTTGGGAGAGGTGAGTGCTGAGAGGGGGGAAGCCAGGGTGCTGTAACCCCGGATGAAACAGCGGTAGAAATTAGCAGACCCCAGGAAACGTTGCAGCTGCACTCTGGATGTGGGTTGAGGACAATCCACCACCGCTCTTACCTTGTCAGAATCCATCTGAATATTTCCTGCAGCGATGACGTATCCTAGGAAGGAGATGGTGTAGCGATGGAACTCACATTTCTCCACTTTATCAAAAAGATGGTTCTCCAGGAGAAGCTAAAGGACCTGTCGGACGTAGAGGACGTGCTCTTGAGCTGAACGGGGAAAAAACAAAGATGTCGTCAAGGTAGACAAACACGAACCAGTTCAACATGTCACCGAGCACATCGTTGAACATTGCGGGTGCATTGGTCAGTCCGAATGGCATAACATTGTACTCATATTGCCCGCTAGCCATGTTAAAGGCTGCCTTCCATTCGTCTCCTTCCCGTATCCGAACAAGATGGTAGGCGTTCCGAAGGTCCAACTTCGAGAAGATCTTTTCCCCCTGGAGAGGCTCGAAAGTGTTAGAGGGTAACGGTTTTTAACCGTGATGTCATTCAGGCCCCGATAGTCAATACACGGATGCAGGGTTTTGTCCTTCTTCTCCACAAAGAAGAACCCAGCTCCGGCGGGGAGGCAGATAAGCGAAAACTCCCTGCAGCAAGAAAGTTCTCAATGTACCTTTCCATAGTCTTGGTCTCCGGACCCGACGGGGAATAATGCCACCCCCGAGGTGGTGTAGTTCTTGGGAGAAAGTTGATAGCACAGTCGTAGGGTCGATGCGGAGGGAGAGAAGTAGCACGGGCCTTGTTGAAAACCTCCCAGAGGTCCCTGCACTCGGTGGGAATGGCGGAGAGATCCAAAGCTTCTCCCAAGCCCACAAGAAGACATCCCGGGGCAGGTTGCACCGACTTCAGACAATGCACAAAGCAGAACGGGCTCCAACCCAGGATAGAACCAGTAGCCCAGTCGATCAGGGGGTGGTTGTGCCTCTGAAGCCACGAAAACCCCAAAACCACAGAGATTTAATGAGCAGGAACTGCATCAACTCACTGTGATTACGTGACACTCGCAGGTTAATAGGAACCGTATTATGAGTGACTCTGCCAATAGAGTGCCCGTCCAGAGCTCTGACGTCCATGGGAATGGAGAGAGGTTGTGTGGAGTTTACCAGCTCTGACACAAGGGTAGCATCCATAATGCTCTCGTCGGCCCCAGAGTCAATGAACACCCGGAGAGATTTGGACTGATCACCCCACAACAGGATGGCATGGAGAGGGGTACGAGTAACGGAGGATTGGAAACTCGCCGTACTTTCTCCAGCGTACTCGTACCTACTGATGAGTCTGGTCTTTTAACGGACAGGTAAATATGTAATGTCCTGTAGTTCAACAATACAGACAGCTCTTGGTGCTCAGTCTGCGTAAGCGTTCAGCAGGAGACAATCTAGCCCTGCCCAGTTGCATGGGCTCCGGAGAAGGTGAGTCGACAGCCCTCTGTGATTCGAGGGAACTCAGGTGACATCGCATTCCGGGATTCCTCTGAGGCGAGGTAGGAGCCGTAGACGAGCGAGTGTGACCGGGAATAGACCTATGTTCTCGCAGCCGCCCATCGATCCATATGGTCAAAGCTATGAGAGAGTCGAGGTCCATGGGAAGCTACCGGGCTGCGAGCTCGTCTTTAACCACGTCCAATAATCCATGAAGGAACGTGTTGAACAGCGACTCGGGTTCAGGACAGGCAGGCTCAGGGTCAGGACAGGCAGAAAGGTCAGAACCGGGAAGACTAGAAAACTAAAACTTGAGAACAGGATAATCAGGAAACATGCTGGTAGGACCTGACAAAACAAGACGAAATGGCAACAGACAAACAGAAAACGCAGGTATAAATACACAGGGGATAATGGAGAAAAATGGGAGACACCTGTTGGGGGGTGGAGACAAGCACAAGACAGGTGAAATAGATAAGGGTGCGACAATGGTAAATAATGTATTGTGTCATTTAGGAGTCACTTTTATTTAACAACACCCTACACTGATTGAAGTAGATTTAACAAGTGACATCAATAAGGGATCATTGCTTTCACCTGGATTCACCTGGCCAGTCTATGTCATGGAAAGAGCACGTGTTCCCAATGTTTTGTACACTCATTGTACGTACATTCACAATTATGTTTGTTTGTGTCCACCAACCTGAGGAAGTCATATCTTGTCTGATGTATTCCACATTGAACCCTGGTAATAATGTGACCCATGGGATAGCTTGCGGGGCATTAATGATACAAATACATTTTGAGAGTAAAGAACCCCCCCCCCCTAATGTTTTGATATTAGCCCTGTATTCACTGCTTTTACCTTTTGTCTCTCAAACAATGTAAATGCATGGATGCATTTTGTTATCTACTCTACGTCATTCATTACATTAATAGCAACTCAATCATTCACCACTATCAACACAGAGTTCATACAAATTATGCTATAGGAAAGACTAATTTTGTATGAGGAGCACACCATTCCATGGTAATATAACATCACCCCGTTGACAACAGGCCTTTAAGCACTGTTTGGGCCCCTGCTTTGTGAAAGCAAAATACATGTAAAATAAGTGCGCCGTTGTGCATTGATAGAATAGTCATGATATCCTATTTAGCCAACTGTCAATGCACATTTTCCTACATATTAAATAATTTTGCAACATCCATGTTCAAACAGGTAAGCCCTTACACAATCAGTTTGCTGTCTAGTGAAGCAGAGCGGAGGGAGAGTTGACAGGTAGTGTGTATTGGAATGCACAGCTGAGCCACACCTGTGGGAATCATCTAAAGCCATTCCTGGGACCTGGCCAAGCCCCTTTTACCCCATTGGCCAATCTCCCAGTGACAGACAAACAGAGATCAGTGACTGTGCAGATATATTGAGGCCTGACTGAGAGCCAATAGGAGAGAGCACAGCACCAGGAGTTAGGTGGGGTCATGGTGAAATAAAACTCTTCACTGTGGTGTTTCCTAAAGTTGCTCTGCCTTTGGGATGTGGATGAGTACTTAGTGGATACGTCCATGACTGGTCAAGACCACAAAGAGTTTCCTCAAACAGACTGAATACTAATATAGATTATTGCCTTCTGGAGAATTGTCAATGGTGAAACTCTCGTGAATGACGGCTTCACTCTCTCTACAACTACTTTCCAGCTGTTTGTCAGAGCTGGCTGGATGTCCTGGACCTGACCTGAATGGCCACCACTGTGAAGGTGATGTGAAGACAAAGAGTGGTAAAACTGAGTGTGTGAGATATCCAAAGAGGTTAAGGTCAGATGTGTTTTGGGTTGCATATTGGATGTGTTCTCAGTACAATACCTTTCTCCATTGCAAAATGTGTTGTTAGACTGTAATGTTGTCGACCACATCTCCTTATCACTTTTCCAGCCCAGCTATCTATTCTGTATCCGTTGGACGGAGAACTGATAAGGGCATGTGTCTGACACTTTCCGCCAATGATAGAGAGAGAGCTGGACACAATATGGTACCACAACGGAAAACTCTCTCCTGTCCAGCAGCTTTACTACACTACCTGTATCTCTAACCGGGTCATCTGGGAAACGGTCTACTCCAGTTTCAACGTGCTTCAACCTATTCATAACACTTGTTTGCTTATTTTTCTCAGAAAACTCATAATAATTTTTTCTGAAAAAAAATCCTGGAAGCAATTCTCTGAATAGATGTATTTTGTGTATCCCTTATTTTCTCTTGTTTGAAAAAACGTGGTGACCCATACTAGCATTGACATCAACTTCATTCTGTATAGAGGTAAGTCTTCTATCACTATGCTTTACAAAGTCAATAACAATCCAAGTCCTCCAGCCACATGAAAGTTGAAGTTTAGCTAGGATAAACATAAAACAGATGCACAATCTGGTATCTGAATAAGCAAATTAGCCACCTTTACTAATCTTAACCTTTTATGTGTCTGGAGGACTTGGATTATTGTCTTATATGATCACATAATCATTGCTGATACATAATTATAAACATGATAAATGGGAGTAAAGGTGGCTAATTTGCTCATTCAGAAACCAGATTGTGCATCTGTTTTATATTGTAATGTAATCCAGAAGGCTGGATTCAGCCTGTTGGATCCAAGCAGGACCTAGAGTTGGAGACAACATGGTCCTCTAATTCAAAGTTCACTGCATGAATAGATTGCCTGCCACACACTGGAGATGGGTCTGGAGATGAACTGGAGATGGGTCCTGTGAGAGAGAGAGCATTCCTGAGACTGTGGTGGCAGGCATTATTTCAGAGCAGCAGCGCAGACAATCAGGTTTGGCATACATAAAGGCCCCAGGGCACACATGAAAGGGTTTTCTCGAAAACCCAAAGCACCCTTCAAATCATGGTGTCAAGGTTGATGTAATATTTCAATGATGCATGAGCGTCATGTCGAAACAAATTAATAAAAGATGACAAGATGCTATGTAGTTTTCAGGTAAACATGATAGATATCCTGCTGAAAATGATGACAATAAAAACCTAATTGCTGTGTTTGTTTACTCCTTAATCTCTGTGTAAATATATGAACTGTGTGAATCAAAATGTACTGTAATTTGATACTACTTTCAATTACACATTTTATATTTTAATCTCAGATTTTTTTATTTAACCTAGGCAAGTCAGTTAAAAACACATTCTTATTTACAATGATGGCCTACCGGGGAACAGCGGGCCTTGTTCAGGGTAAGAACCACAGATTTTTACCTTGTCAGCTCAGGGATTTGATCTAGCAACCTTTCGCTCACTGGCCCAACGCTCAAACCACTAGGCTACTGCCACCCTGGATCACTTGTAGCTATACTAGTTACAGCATCAATTTGTCAGTATCATGCAAACAAGTTGAATTGGCCAATGGCTGAACACACACACTATTGATATTAAATAAATGTTTATACAACACTTTCCAAAAACATATGCATTTTCTATTTAGATTTAGTGTGACAGATAAGAACAAAGAGTGGTTTTGTCCAGTACTAGACTGCAGCTACGTCTATAAACACAAGAGGGTATTGTTCCACAACCTATATGGATGTTCCTTTCATTTTCAATGGGAGTCAAACAGGTACAGTACAAAGTGATACACGTGCAGTACATATAATAATAATACACTTACTACAACAATTATCCTCTTAAGGATAATGAATGCAGTCCTTACATTACAATTTTTGTCACTCAGCAAACACTCTTATGCAGAGCGACTTACAGTTAGTGTGTTCATTTTAAGATAGCTACGTGGGACAACCAACAATCCTTAATAAAGTAGCTTGGTAGAGTCAGAGCTAGAAAGTGGGGGGGTCAAGTGCAACTGCTGGCTCAGGTTTTTTCTTCTTAGATTAGCAATATGTAACATAATTATCAAGCATCTGAAACACACAAGGTCAGTCAATGCCACTAGGTGGACAGCTTTTTAGAAATACACATTACTTCAAGCATTGTCAATTGTCAAGTGAATGGCTCTTTACCTGTGCCGTTTCTGATTTCTTCCCTTGAGGGCCCAGGTAGGGCCAGGTATTATAATTAAATTACATAAGCCATACATCAAGACACATGCAGAAGGTGTTACACAGCCCACTGATTAAAAAACAACACACGGTTGTCTTCACTAAAGAACGGTGAACTCCTTTTCAACTGCAAGGTTTTATCTTGTGGTTATATTACAGGCTACTGACAAGATATTTCATAGAAAAACAAATGCACAGACCCTCAAAATACCATGGAAAATGGTCATGAAAGGGAGTTCTGTAATATTCACACCTGTACTCCAACATTTCTGAAAACCTCATTATGCAACAGTCTTATGCTGTTTTACAAAGCACCTGCTCACACAGGCCTACGCAATAAAAAGCATGATGTGAAAAAAACATGCTTTAATTGGAACTGTCGGTACATCCTTTCTTATTTTTCCCATGGTAACCATGGGAACCATATCAAGAGGTGACAGTCTCCTAATTTAGAGTTTGATTTTGCTGCACATATTGCAATTGAAATGTTGCACCTGTGGAGAAAGGGTATTTATGAAAACAAACATGTACACTCTGTTATGATTGCCCTAACAGATGTCTATCACTGTCACGCCCTGACCATAGAGAGCCCTTGGTTCTGTATGGTGTTGTAGGTCAGGGCGTGACTAGGGGATGTTCTAGTCGATATATTTCTATGTTTGGGTTTGAGTATGGTTCCCAATTAGAGGCAGCTGATTATCGTTGTCTCCAATTGGAGATCATACTTAAGGTGTCCCTGTTCCCACCTGCATTTGTGGGACATTGTTTTGTGTATGTGCATGTTGCACCACTGATGTTTCGTTGTTGGTTTATTTTTTATTTTTTGTTGGAAGTTTCACTTTAATAAAGATGTGGAACTCAACACAGGCTGCGCCTTGGTCCGCTCCTTTAAACGAAAGTTGCGCGTTCGAGTTGCGTCGGGGACAACTGTAGCATTGTACTGTAGCTAACCCATCCCCTAACCCTTATTCTAACCTTAACCCAATTCACCTAGCCTTTGTCGTTTTACTTCTCTTAACCTTTTACGTAAATCATCCTAACCTTTGTCGTTACAATGCAATAAGCAACCTGGTATGAGAGAAAGACATATAATACAAGACATATAAAACTATACTTAATCCAAGATGTATGATACATTTATAATCCAATTCGTATGCTATTGTACGACCAGATAAGACGTATGATACTATACGTCCTCTAATTCATATTTTATTGTATGACCACTAGTTGATTCATAATGTAACGTAACATAACGTAATGTATCATACTAAATGGAGGAAAACAGATTTACATACCAAATCGTAGGAGGCCAAGTTGCTAAATTCTGAGGAGGCTGTGATATCATGTGGTGGATTTTGGAATGTAATCTGATAGGCCAGACAGCCACACCGTGCTCTCTTTAATTAGAGATGCAAGGATGAAAAGCCATCACCATGACGACACAATGAAAAGATAAAGGAAAAAGGAAGATGGGTGAGTGGATGTCTGTTGAAGAAACTATAAGGACACACAGCTTGGTATCATATCACATACATTTTTGGATGAGACAAATCTGTAAAATGCAGCCCCAAGTAATTCAGTTGACATTTCCATTGATTCGTGTTGACATAATCAGCCACAATCCCCTCCTCTGTTGATGCAGTTTGCATCTTGGAGTGAAATAATCTGCACCCAGTCTAAAATAGCTATAATTACAAGTGTAGGATTTTAATTAGACCAGTTTCTCACAGCAGGAAAATAATCCTGCAGCAACAGGAAATGTGAATTATTGTGTGGATTAAAATTAATGGACATTTTTTGTAGTGGTTGATACATCTTTAGTTAGGGTAAATAAAATCTGAAATGTTTAAATGGAAATGACTAACTTTAGAAGCTTTTTTAAACCTTTAATACACAACAAGTTTACATTTCCTGCTGTTCAGGAAATTCCCTTCAACAACAGGGTGATCAAATGAAGATCCTACATAGGTAGCAATTATAATACAAAACACTGATGATAACATGATTAAAATCAAGGAAGTTCAAGGATGTGAAATAAACTTCTCACGTTTAAGTATGAAAGAGAACAGAGAGAGAACAAGCACCTTAAATCGAATGGGTGAAACACCTCTCTATCCATATTAGCTAAGAGCAGACCACCCACTGGTGTTTGGAGCACCCCACCACCATCTGCTCCCATGCTAAGCGTTCAGCAGCCAGGGCGCCCACTCCTTCACACAGCACGCCACACCTAGCAGCAGGCTGCTCAGACCCTTATCATGCATCCTAATACCAACCACCACATTGCAGGGCCTCTGGCTGAGACACTGATTCACTGACTCCACTGAAGTGATCCCAGAACAGGTGCATCATGTGTAGGATCAGACCTGGGTTAAAATACTACTTGTTTTCTTTCAGATACAAAGGCTGCACTTGATTGAACTTGCCTGGAATAGTGGAATAGTCCTAAAAGTGAAAACCCTGCTCATCTGGCACTCAAGCAGCTGACTTAGTCAACCAGTCAGTGTAAAGTACTATTAGAACCCAGATCTAGTTCAGGGGTTATTGGCTTCACTAGCCACAAGATGTAGTTTGGGAGGGACTCTGTCAACTTACCAAAACATCTATTAAAGGACAGCTCTTCCACTTTTCAACCTCATATTCATTATCTCCAGCACCAAACTAATGTGTACACATGAGAAAACTACACTTTTCCACGACTTCAAGAAAAAAATATAACGTAAAAAATGTCGACCAGATTTTTTATTTTTTTATTTCACCTTTATTTAACCAGGTAGGCCAGTTGAGAACAAGTTCTCATTTACAACTGCGACTTGGCAAAGATAAAGCAAAGCAGTGCGACAAAAACAACAACACAGAGTTACACATGGGAAAAACAAATGTACAGTCAATAACACAATAGACAAATCTATATACAGTGTGTGCAAATGAGGTAAGATTAGGGAGGTAAGGCAATAAGTAAGCCATATTGGCAAAATAATTACAATTTAGCATTAACACTGGAGTGATAGATGTGCAGATGATGAGTGTGCAAGTAGAGATACCGGGGTGCAAAAGAGCAAAAAAATAACAATATGGGGATGAGGTAGTTGGGTGGGCTATTTACAGATGGGCTGTGTACAGGTGCAGTGGGCTGTAAGCTGCTCTGACAGCTGATGCTTATAGTTAGTGAGGGAGATATAAGTCTCCAGCTTCAGTGACTTTTGCAATTCGTTCCAGTCATTGGCAGCAGAGAACAGGAAGGAAAGGCGACAAAAGGGGGTGTTGGCTTTGGGGATGACCAGTGAAATATACCTGCTGGAGCGAGTGCTACGGGTGGGAGTTGTTATGGTGACCAATGAGCTGAGATAAGGCAGGGCTTTACCTAGCAAAGACTTATAGATGACCTGGAGCCAGTGGGTTTTGCAACGGATATGTAGCGAGGGCCAGCCAACGAGAGCATACAGGTCGCAGTGGTGGGTAATATATGGGGCTTTAGTGACAGAACGGATGGCACTGTGATAGACTGCATCCAATTTGCTGAGTAGAGTGTTGGAGGCTATTTTGTAAATGACATCGCCAAAGTCAAGGATCGGTAGGATGGTCAGTTTTACGAGGGTATGTTTCGCAGCATGAGTGAAGGACGCTTTGATGCGAAATAGGAAGCCGATTCTAGATTTAATTTTGGATTGGAGATGTTTAATGTGAGTCTGGAAGGAGAGTTTACAGTCTAACCAGACACCTAGGTATTTGTAGTTGTCCACATATTCGAAGTCAGAACCATCCAGAGTAGTGATGCTAGTCGGGCGGGCGGGTGCAGGCAGCAATCAATTGAAGAGCATGCATTTAGTTTTACTAGCATTAAAAAGCAGTTGGAGGTAATGGAAGGACTGTTGTATGGCATTGAAGCTCGTTTGGAGGTTTGTTAACACAATGTCCAAAGAAGGGCCAGATGTATACAGAATGGTGTTGTCTGCGTAGAGGTGGATCAGAGAATCACTAGCAGCAAAAGTGACATCATTGATATATACAGAGAAAAGAGTCGGCCCGAGAATTGAACCCTGTGGCACACCCATAGAGACTGCCAGAGGTCCGGACAACAGGCCCTCCGATTTGACACACTGAAATCTATCTGAGAAGTAGTTGGTGAACCAGGTGAGGCAGTCATTTGAGAAACCAAGGCTGTTGAGTCTGCCAATAAGAATGTGATGACTGACAGAGTCGAAAGCCTTGGCCAGGTCGATGAAGATGGCTGCACAGTGCTGTCTTTTATCAATGGCAGTTATGATTTTGTTTAGGACCTTCAGTGTGGCTGAGGTGCACCCATGACCAGCCCGGAAACCAGATTGCATAGTGGAGAAGGTACGGTGGGATTTGAAATGGTCGGTGATCTGTTTGTTCACTTGGCTTTCGAAGACTTTAGAAAGGCAGGGCAGGATGGATATAGGTCTGTAACAGTTTGGGTCTAGAGTGTCTCCCCCTTTGAAGAGCGGGATGACCGCGGCAGCTTTCCAATCTTTAGGGATATCAGACGATACAAAAGAGAGGTTGAACAGGCTAGTAATAGGGGTTGCAACAATTGCGGCAAAAAGATCAACTCCAGGTTGTCTAGCCCAGCTGATTTGTAGGGATCCAGATTTTGCAGCTCTTTCAGAACATCAGCTATCTGGATTTGGGTGAAGGAAAAGCGCGGGGGGGGGGGGGGGGGGGGGGTGCTGGGCAAGTTGCTGCGGGGGGTGCAGAGCTGTTGGCCGGGGTGGGGATAGCCAGGTAGAAAGCATGGCCGGCCGTAGAAAAATGCTTATTGAAATTCTCGATTATTGTGGATTTATCGGTGGTGACAGTGTTTCCTAAACTCAGTGCAGTGGGCAGCTGGGAGGAGGTGCTATTAATCTCCATGGACTTTACAGTGTCCCAAAACTTTTTGGAATTTGTGCTACAGGATTCAAATTTCTGTTTGAAAAAGCTAGCCTTTGCTTTCCCAACTGACTGTGTATATTGGTTCCTGACTTCCCTGAAAAGTTGCATGTCGCGGGGCTATTCGATGCTAATGCAGAACACCACAGGATGTTTTTGTGCTGATCAAGGGCAGTCAGGTCTGGAGTGAACCAAGGGCTATATCTGTTCTTAGTTCTACATTTTTTGAAAGGGGCATGCTTATTGAAGACGGTGAAGAAAGCACTTTTACTGAACAACCAGGCATCCTCTGCTGACGGGATGAGGACAATATCCTTCCAGGATACCCAGGCCAGGTCCATTAGAAAGGCTTGCTCGCTGAAGTATTTTAGGGAGCGTTTGACAGTGATGAGGGGTGGTCGTTTGACCGCGGACCCATTACGGACGCAGGCAATGAGGCAGTGATCGCTGAGATCCTGGTTGAAGACAGCAGAGGTGTATTTGGAGGGCAAGTTGGTCAGGATGATATCTATGAAGGTGCCCATGTTTTCGGATTTAGGGTTGTACCTGGTAGGTTCCTTGATTATTTGAGTGAGATTGGGGGCATCTAGTTTAGATTGTAGGACGGCCGGGGTGTTAAGCATATCCCAGTTTAGGTCAGCTAACAGTACGAACTCTGAAGATAGATGGGGGGCAATCAATTCACATATGGTGTCCAGGACACAGCTGGGGGCTGAGGGGGGGTCTATAACAAGCGGCAACAATGAGAGACTTATTTCTGGGAAGATGGATTTTTAAAAGTAGAAGCTCGAACTGTTTGGGCACAGACCTGGATAGTAAGACAGAACTCTGCAGGCTATCTCTGCAGTAGATTGCAACTCCGCCTTCTTTGGCAGTTCTATCTTAACGGAAAATGTTGTAGTTGGGGATGGTGATTTCAGACTTTTTGGAGGCCTTCCTAAACCAGGGTTCAGACAAGGCTAGGACATCAGGGTTGGGGGAGTGTGCTAAAGCAGTGAATAAACAAACTTAGGGAGGAGGCTTCTGATGTTAACATGCATGAAACCAAGGCTTTTACGGTTACAGAAGTAAAAAAATAAGAGCGCCTGGGGAATAGGTGTAGTACTGGGGACTACAGGGCCTTTGTTATCTTCTACATCACCAGAGGAACAGAGGAGGAGTAGGATAAGGGTATGGCTAAAGGCTATAAGAACTGGTCGTCTAGGGCATTGGGAACAGAGAATAAAAGGAGCAGATTTCTGGGCGTGGTAGAATAGATTCAGGGCATAATGTACAGACAAAGGTATGGTAGGATGTGAGTACAGTGGAGGTAAACCTAGGCATTGAGTGACAATGAGAGAGGTTGAATCTCTGGAGGCACCAGTTAAGCCAGGCGAGGTCTCTTCACGCGTGGGGGGTAAATGGCGATAAATGGGCAGAGAGGGTCAGTTAGGTACACACAGGACCTGAGTTTGAGGCTGGGGCCGACAGATAAACAAAGTAAGGTACAGTGTTAATGAACAGTCCAGCAGGCATCAGCTCTGTAGCCGAGTGATCATAGGGTCCAATGAGCAGCAATAGGTGAGTCAGGGAGCTGTTCGGTGGTCGCTACTATGCTAGGCGAGCAGGAGACACGGCGTTCAGAAAGCTAGTGGGTCGGGGCTAGCAGATGGGTCTTCGGCAACATCGCAACTGAAAAGCCTGTTGAAACCCCATCGGACGATTACGTCGGCAGACCAGTCGTGATGGTTCGGCGGGGCTCCGTGTCGACAATAAAGGGTCCAGGCCAATTGGCAAAAGAGGTATTGTAGCCCAAGAATTAGCTGGTATACTCCATCGGCTGGCCGGGAGATCGGCCTAGCTCGAGGCTAGCTGGTGCTTGCTTCGGGACAAGCAGCGTTAGCACACAATAGCCACTCGGTTGCAGCTAGCTAGCTGCGCTGATCCGGTGTAATGGTCCAAAGCTTGCGGCAGGAATCCGGTTATGTGGTAGAGAGAAGCAGTATGATTTGCTCTGGGTTGATATCGCGCTGTGCAGACTGGCAGGTAATTGTCCGAGCAAAGCTGGCTGGTGTCCGAGCTAAAGGTGAAGACCGCTAGCAGTTGCTAACAATGACTAGTAGCTAGTTATAAGGTTTAAAAAATAGCAGATCCGTAGCACATTGGGTGCGGCGGGTTGCCAGAAAGTATAATTTGTTCATAGATGGAAAGTGAGATTAAAATATATACGAAAAAAAAAATCCCGCACCCCGTCAAAAAAATCGCTCCACCGTGAGATCATCAAAAGTTAAAACAGTGATTTTTAAACACTATGAGATTCGTGGTAATGTGGGGAGCAACCAAATACCTTCCCTCTGGCTAGAAACTTGTTGCAGATTTAGAAAATCACAGTTTATTTTTACTTTTAATCCTAACTTGTGATGTCACAGAGAAGCATTTTTTAGGGCCTTTCTAATTATCTTTTTAACCACAGATCATAGAAACATGCTGTTTTCACATACATAGTCACTGGTTTGGTGCTGGAGATAATGAATATGAGGTTGAAAAGTGGCGGAGTTGCCCTTTAACATGTAGCCTACTACAGTACATGCTGGCCATAACCCTGTATAGGCCACCAAAGCACTGCCCCACTTTCTTAACGGTTTCTCTGAAATATTGTCTATTTTCCTTGAGAACTATGATAAAATCATTGTGTTGGGTGATTTTAATATTCATGTTGACAAAGAAATTCACTCAAAATGCATTGAATATATGAATCTTTTGAGCTCTATGGACTTTATCCAACATGTTACTGGGCCCACCCATAACTGCAGCCATACTATAGACCTGGTTATTACCAAGGGGTTTTCTATTGACATATCATCTATTGTTGATATTGCTTTATCTGACCACCACTGCGTATTTTTTACTACCTGGTTGCCCATAGCACAGGGTAATACTGAACGCATTATTAAGAAACACTATCTTACCTCTGAAGTTGCTACAGATTTTACAGAACAATACTCCATGACCTATTTCGCTTCCTCTTGTGATGATTTAGTTGATAACTTTAATAGCAAATGAAAGGCAACCATTAATGCCATAGCTCCAGTAAAGTTGAAAAAGGCCACATTCAAACGGTGAGCCCCTCTAGATTCTTCAGCTCATAGCAATTTTTGGCCAATCTCCAACCTTTCATTCTTAAGCAAAATTCTGGATAAATTGGTTTTCAAACAGCTAAATTATTTTTTAAGTGGCAACTGTATTCACTGGTTTAGGACCTATTTAACCGGTCAAGAGTTTGTCACTCTTGGTGAACATAACTCAGAGAAAATGCATATCACATGTGGCATTCCACAAGGTTTGATTTTGGGTCCGGTACTGTTCAGTTGATATATGTTACCATTTGGCAGCATTATCAGAAAGAACAGCATTTATTTTCACTGCTATGCAGACGATACACAACTTTACCTATGTCACCAGAGGATTTTAGGTCAATGGATAAATTATAAGTATTAGTGATTTACTTAAATATACTGCTCAAAAAAATAAAGGGAACACTTAAACAACACAATGTAACTCCAAGTCAATCACACTTCTGTGAAATCAAACTGTCCACTTAGGAAGCAACACTGATTGACAATAAATTTCACATGCTGTTGTGCAAATGGAATAGACAACAGGTGGAAATTATAGGCAATAAGCAAGACACCCCCAATAAAGGAGTGGTTCTGCAGGTGGAGACCACAGACCACTTCTCAGTTCCTATGCTTCCTGGCTGATGTTTTGGTCACTTTTGAATGCTGGCGGTGCTTTCACTCTAGTGGTAGCATGAGACGGAGTCTGCAAACCACACAAGTGGCTCAGGTAGTGCAGCTCATCCAGGATGGCACATCAATGCGAGCTGTGGCAAGAAGGTTTGCTGTGTCTGTCAGCGTAGTGTCCAGAGCATGGAGGCGCTATCAGGAGACAGGCCAGTACATCAGGAGACGTGGAGGAGGCCGTAGGAGGGCAACAACCCAGCAGCAGGACCGCTACCTCTGCCTTTGTGCAAGGAGGAGCAGGAGGAGCACTGCCAGAGCCCTGCAAAATGACCTCCAGCAGGCCACAAATGTGCATGTGTCTGCTCAAACGGTCAGAAACAGACTCCATGAGGGTGGTATGAGGGCCCGGCGTCCACAGGTGGGGGTTGTGCTTACAGCCCAACACCGTGCAGGACGTTTGGCATTTGCCAGAGAACACAAAGATTGGCAAATTCGCCACTGGCGCCCTGTGCTCTTCACAGATGAAAGCAGGTTCACACTGAGCACATGTGACAGACGTGACAGTCTGGAGACGCCGTGGAGAACGTTCTGCTGTCTGCAACATCCTCCAGCATGACCGGTTTGGCGGTGGGTCAGTCATGGTGAGGGATGGCATTTCTTTGGGGGGCCGCACAGCCCTCCATGTGCTCGCCAGAGGTAGCCTGACTGCCATTAGGTACCGAGATGAGATCCTCAGACCCCTTGTGAGACCATATGCTGGTGCGGTTGGCCCTGGGTTCCTCCTAATGCAAGACAATGCTAGACCTCATGTGGCTGGAGTGTGTCAGCAGTTCCTGCAAGAGGAAAGCATTGATGCTATGGACTGGCTCGCCCGTTCCCCAGACCTGAATCCAATTGAGCACATCTGGGACATCATGTCTCGCTCCATCCACCAATGCCACGTTGCACCACAGACTGTCCAGGAGTTGGCGGATGCTTTAGTCCAGGTCTGGGAGGAGATCCCTCAGGAGACCATCCGCCACCTCATCAGGAGCATGCCCAGGCGTTGTAGGGAGGTCATACAGGCACGTGGAGGCCACACACACTACTGAGCCTCATTTTGACTTGTTTTAAGGACATTACATCAAAGTTGGATCAGCCTGTAGTGTGGTTTTCCACTTTAATTTTGAGTGTGACTCCAAATCCAGACCTCCATGGGTTGATAAATTGGATTTCCATTGATTATTTTTGTGTGATTTTGTTGTCAGCACATTCAACTATGTAAAGATTATTTCTTTCATTCAGATCTAGGATGTGTTGTTTAAGTGTTCCCTTTATTTTTTTTAGCCGTGTACCAACTTTCTCTAGCTAAATCAAGACAAGACCGAGGTATTTATTGTTAGAGCCAAAGCACAGAGAGAGAATCTGGCCACACATTTTAATTCACGGGCAATAAAGATAAAACACCAGGTAAAAACCTAGGTGTTATTTTAGATTCTGAACTCAATTCCGAATCACACATTAGGAATGTGACCAAAATAGCTTTTACCACATGAGGAACATTGCCAAGCTGCGGCCATTTCACTTTCAGGCTGATACAGAGAGACTCAGCCATGCTTTTATTACAAATAGGCTTGACTACTCTAATGCTCTACCCAAGAAAGCCATTGGTCAACTGCAAAACATACAGAATGCTGCAACATGAGTACTGAGCATGACCAGAAGGAGAGCACACACTACACTGGTTTTCAGGTCCCCGCACTGGCTGCATGTAAGTTTTCGAATAAATGTTAAGATTCTTCTAATCCACAATTGTGCACCCCAATACATGTCAGACATGCTTTTAAGTGATGTACCCAGTAAGTCCCTCATTTCTTCTGGCACTTTAACTATCCCAAAGCCTAGGACCAAGAGGCATGGAGAGGCAGCCTATTTTTGGTTATTATGCCCACAGCCTCAGAAATAGCCTGCCAGAGAACCTTAGGGGGGTCGAAACTGTGGACATATTTAAAAGAGATCTTAAAACACCTTTTTTGGGTGCTTTTTAGTCGTTCAGTTCTTGTTATTCTTTAGTTTTTTATCCTCTTATGTTTGTTGTGTAGTAAATATTTCAGTTTTTATTTTCATAGTTTTTTATTTTAATTTCTTCAGTAAAGCACCATTTCTGAAATGTGCTGTATAAATAAAGCTTGATTTGATGTGATTTGTTGGGGCTGGCTCTATCAATAGTTTTGTGGTGCCTAGCTAACAGTTACTATGGTTTGTCACATAATTGGACCACTGGTGGCTCTAATTACCTCAAGCTCTGACATCAGACTCAATCACACAAATGACAAGAGGCCAGCACTCCCAGTGTAGAGAAGAGGAAAATAACGGAAGAAATGCATGCTTTCTTTACTTCATTGTATTTCAGGAGAACACACAAAATAAAGGGTCCTCAATTGATGAATAAAACAATTACACTACACGGTGCTTACACAATTACCATGTAACTGTCATAAATCTTCATTCCATGGCTTGTTTTTTCTCCTCTAATTACAATTTTTCTGAGTGCGGTCGGTCCCTCGTCTCCAGCTGTTTTTATGACAGTGTGCATGTTCCCTCTCTGTACTCCAAAGAGTGCTGACAAGCACTCGGAATCGGATCATGAGTAGTCTGCTGGTGACATCTTCATGCTTCTATTTTTCCACGCAGACAGGAAGCCTGGCAAAGCACACATGCTAATGAGAGATGTTCTGCCACGCTGATTTCCTCGCTAAACTTCCTAGCTCCTTATGTTAATCTGTCCCAAACCAGATAAGCTAAACAAGGCAGGCGGCGAGGGAAAGGGACAGGCTCATCTCTGTATAAACCTTTTCACATCAAATGTTTTCTCTTTCAAGCAAGACAGGCATATACCTTCTTCCCACAGAGTGCCTGTATACTATCTTGCCATACATCAGTAAATGCATAGTTACATGGGCAGTTACAGTATATACAGTCAGGTCCAAAATGATTGGCACCCTTGATAAAGATGAGCAAAAAAGACCGTATAAAATAAATAAAACAAACACTGATCTAAGTAATAATTTTCAATACTTTGTTAGTGTTTCATATTATTTGGTGCCCAATATAAATGAATGGTAAATAATGTATAGTGTCATTTTGGAGTGACTTTTATTATAAATAAGAATAGAATATGTTTCTAAACTCTTCTACATGAATGTGGATGCTACAATGATTACAGATAATCCTGAATGAATCGTGAATAATGATGAGTGAGAAAGGGGGTCCTTCAGAGGGTCATTACCAATAGCAGGGGAGGTTAGCATGTCTTGGGGGTATGATTTTTGACCCGGTGTAACTTTCTTACTCATCATTAGTCCCGATTCATTCAGGATTATCCATAATCACATTAATATAGAAATGTTTAGAAACATATTATATTCTTATTTACATATTCTATTTTACTTTCTCTGAGCAATTGTAATAGTATAAAATGATATAATTTCCCCAAAAAATGTTTGCATACAATTTAGCTCAGTATTTGAAATATTTATTTTATAAACGGGCCCAGTACTTCAGTAACCAAAGTGCATCCTCCCTGCATTTTATAGACAAGACCTTTTACCCCAAAGCACAAATCAATGGACCTTTCCAACTATGTAAGAAACAGGGTAGGGAGGTGAATATTTAAAAAGGTGGAATTTATATAAAAGGCAGAGGTAGTAAAGTAGAGCGAGGACAACAGATTTGAAATGAAATGGTGTACAGATAAGCTCCAACCTATGGTAGATACTAACAGCAGTGTGCCTGATAGATGTCAACGCTGCATGACCATTTGAAGTAATAACTGAGCTTCAAGAACACAAGAATCTGACATTATCATAACATAACCTATGTGCATGGCACTTCTGAGTCCAATGGCTTGTCATACTGATCTGGGTGTCACGGTTGTCGTCGGTGAAGGAGGACCAATACGCAGCAGGTATGTGTATGCTCATCTTGTTAATTTATTACTTCAAAAAATGAACGTACAAAAAGAACAAAAACACGAGAACGAACGAACGACAACAAACAGTCTGGCAAAGCCTAAGCTCAACACAGAACAATCACCCACAAATAACAACCACAAACACACCCTAATATATGGGACTCTCAATCAAAGGCAGATAGACAACACCTGCCTTCAACTGAGAGTCCCAACCCCAATCAACACAACATAGAAACACACTCACCAGACTAGACATAGAAATACATAAACATAGACTATAAACCAAAACCCCGGAAATACTAAATCAAACACCCTTTAACCAAACACACCACCCTGAACCACATAAAACAAATACCCTCTGTCACGTCCTGACCAAACTACAATACTAATTAACCCTTATACTGGCCAGGACGTGACACTGGGAAGATATTATACAGACAGTTTATAGGGAAATAGGATAATAACAGGTTATTTGATTATTTTGGTTGACCATCACTGTAATTCAAAACAGGAGAAATTGCTTTGAGTCAAATTCAATAAACCCTGCAGTACAATTACTGTATTCTAAGCATGCTGTTATCCTCATTGAAATGGTAATCATCTGTCAGCTTAAAAATGTCAAGCTTTTTACAGTACCACATGTTACCATATAGATTGTAGCAGAATGTCAGTACAGTACCGCATGTTCCCATATAGATTGTATCAGAATATCAGTACAGTACCGCATGTTCCCATATAGATTGCATCAGAATGTCAGTACAGTACCCCATGTTCCCATATAGATTGCATCAGAATGTCAGTACAGTACCCCATGTTCCCATATAGATTGCATCAGAATGTCAGACAAGTCAGAGCAATCCGTATATATAATCCTTATCTTATGTCTTGAGGCTGCTGGATCCTACCATTATGGGACATTTTGAACAGGGGATAGGAATCTTTTATGCCATGTCTTGTGTTGCTGTTCCATGTTACGCACTGCAGTGTGGGTTGAAGAGGATACAGGAGGTTGCAAACAAACTCTCCCTGACTACTAAGTTTTGAGATGAAAATGTATGAAGTCTGAGGTCATTTTGTAAATTGCAGATCAGAGGTGTTGAGTAGCTCTGTGGGAGGAGTGTAAACATGAGGATGGATGGATGGAGGGATGGATCGCCTCCCTCTCTCTTCCCCCTTCACATTAACCGGCTATAAATATAGACAGTGCTGATGATCACAATTCTTTTCATCTTGTATTAAGGAACTGACGCATCTTCTTCAATGAAACAAGTCTGATGGGTTTCATCAAGAATGCTTAGATGACGTCCATGTAATTGAAATTAGCATCATGATCTCAGTAAACAGCTCCTCTGTAAGATGTTAGAGGTGCAATGAACAAGGCAGTATGTGTCATCATTCACTTCTGGTTATGCCTGGGGTTGCAGACACTCTTCAGCTCAGAGGACTACTTCTACATTTTATTTTGAAAGGAAAATGAACTGAGACTTGGCATATCATAGATCTTTTGTGCAGAGAAGGGAACATGTAGACAGTAACATGAACATATAGACAAATTAGTGAACAATGCAGCAAGAATGAGCTGAGACAAGGTGTCATCAATGAACATACAGTAAGTAGTACTGCTGATGATATTAAAGACTACATTTACATTTTTTTTACATTTTACATTTACGTCATTTAGCAGACGCTCTTATCCAGAGCAACTTACAAATTGGTGCATTCACCTACATGTGAGGTTTGTGCGTCTGCATGTCTGAGAGATATTTGTAAGTTAACATGTACCGTCATAGCCTACATGTCTATCAACTGTCTCATCTGAAACGTTGATGGATATTGTTATCTGTAGGATTTTGTCTGTAAACAACAAAGACTAAGAGCTTCAGAACAAAACACAATTCTCCAGCCAAAGATGGTTTAACTGGTGAGAAGGGTGATTATGTTCAGCTGTTAATCATACACAGAAAGATAAATCACCATGACAATGAACCAAAGTCCTGGTTTGCTTTCCATTTTGTCTGCAGCTCTTCCTTGAGCCTACTGTTTGTCCAGTGATTGTAGTGACATCACAGGTGTGGTTGTGTAATGGTTGTTTCCTGGTTGGCCACCCAGATGATCAGAGCGCTGGCTGTCTCTAATGATGCTGCTCTTAGCTAACTCACCTCCAAGACTGACAGACAGAGCTTCATTAGTTTCTTCAGGATAAACGTATGCCTTTTCGACTCTGTCCCTCTAAAGCTACATCTCAAGGGTCAGTGATGGCACCTTCCTTCCTTTGGTCTATTTATAAATCCTGTCCCTGTGCCTCAATGAGCTTTCCTACACACTGGATGTGCAGGTTGGACGCATAACAACAATTTAGCCTGACCAGACCACAAACATTCACTAGTACACAAACTTAACAATAACACCAAAAAACATAATCAATAAATCAGTATTCAATGATAATTTTTCTTTGTTATGTTTAAATTACAAATAAGGAAATCTCAATACATCATTGAGTCAGCCATAGTGTACGATATACTAAACCGACAACAAGGCGCCATTCAATTGAGATGAAAACAGTGAAAAGAGAAAGCATGTAGAAGTTCAAAGGAGGTGACATACTGTAGTGAGAACTAACATAAAGGCTAAACCAGCCAGCCATCTGCACATTTTCTGCAGGTTCAGCAATTCCAAATTCCCTTTTTAAATATGACCTCATTCTATGACACTTGAAAAATCAACAGTCCACCATTGGAGCTGCTCTCTAGTGTGTTGTCCTGGTTTGGGGAATCACAGTAATCTTTCTTTACAATGGCAAGGACAAAGCATCACTGGTCGATAGAGACATTGCCAAATATGGTAAGCAACTGGAAGAAAGGTTGAACATTAGAACTGTGAATCTGAATATTCCAATGAGTGAGGCATCAGCCGTTGACAGAAGTTATTGGAAACAGTAACCTGCTGCTTCTCCTATGTAGCTTAAACAGGACACTTTCCCACAAAGCAAATGGGCTTTAAAAGAGCAGTAAAATCCCCAACATCAGGAGGAGCAGCAGGAGAACCGGAGCTCATCATGAACAGTTTATTTATTTAGGACACAACCAGGACACATCCCCTCCATCTGGGCTGCCACAAGGGGGGCACTGAAACACTGAAACAGGCACACACGCATCATCCCGCCCGCCTGGCACAGAAGCGTTATCCTTACTGCTGAGTACAAATCAGCCATGACACCATGGCCATCATCATGAAGATAATCATGAATATAATCCATGATGATTGACAAGTAATAATGCAATGCATTAATGTGAGGACTTTACCATACATGTACAACCTATTGATTTGACAGTGATCCTACCCAGGTGATTAAAGGTTTGTTCACAAAACAAACCCGCTCCCCCTTGGGTCTCTGTCTATCCCAGAGAGTTCTGGGGTGTTCTTGGTCTGGAGTGGGGGATAAACAGACAAACTGCAGTAACGTGAAACTGATTTGATGATCATTGAATTGTCAGTACAGTAGCTGTCAAAAGTTTCAACCATGCACCAACATCAGTGTCAAAGCACCAAGTTCTGCCAAATAACCATGAATTAATATGAATATTTATGACATCCATTCAGCACGGAGAGCTGATGGGGGCATGGAGAAGGGGCTTGTGAGTGTGTATGTGTGTGTAGCATCAGACTCTGAGGCTCAATAAAATCTGCAGACACAAAATGACATTGAGGGGAGTCAAGGTAATAGGTGGCTAACTAAACTCAAATCATTGGTAAACGATACATGTGCCTTCTTAGCCCTTTTCAACACCTCCTTCATAACAGTACTATTATAGAAGGATGTCACAAACCTCCTGTACTAATTTCTAGTTGTACAACCACCACAGATCATGTTTTGCCATCATTGAATCAAGGAGCACTTGGACCAGCTCTTGCATGGTAAAACCTTTGATAAGTGCTAATGAAATCAGCATCCCTCTCCAGAGTATAAATCCTATTCAATAGAGCTCACTTCATCAGGGATCGTAACGCTGAACACATCAAAGACACTAACAACCAAGCTAGCATAAATAAACTAATCCAGGAAACATTTCCTGGATCAAAAGAGAGCGCTTTATTATAAAATAACAACAATCTTTTTACAGTATAATGCCCAAAATATGTATTTTATATTTGTCTTATATTTACAGGAATGTGTTGATCTCAGGACTAATAAAATGACAAAATAAAGCTTTGCTGTTTTTTATAGATGGCTATTGTTGGTTCCATTTCCTTCAGCCAAGGAATCACCATCCTACATCTGCACCAACACACGTCACACATCATCATCATGCATGACACAATCCCTTGAGTTCAAACCAAAGTCTATGAATCCAAATCCCACAAATGTATACGTGAGATGGTGAAGCTTATTTAGCCATAGAGATGTTTTTCAAAGCCCATATTTAGAATGGGCATCACAAGGGACATTATGGCAATGATGGTGACTCATCTCTTTGTGATACATACACGAAAATCGTGCCACACAAAATATTCCTGGGCTGTGTTTACCCGGCATGTCCCCACCTCTTTGGAAAGCTTTCCATTATAAATGAGCGAACACAATATGTGTGAGGATGTTCCTGTGATCCAATAGGGGATTGTCTTTGCATGTGGTCATTTGTGCAGATGAAAGAGAGCCCATAGACTGTTCAAGTGATACATATAAAAGAGTTTATGTGTCACGACTTCTACCGAAGTCGATGCCTCTCCTTGTTCGGGCGGTGTTCAGCGGTCGACGTCGTCGGTCTTCTAGCCATCGCCGATCCATTTTTCATTTTCCATTTGTTTTGTCTTGTTTTCCACCACACACCTGGTTCTCATTTCCCTCAATATGTGTTGTGTATTTAACCCTCTGTTCCCTCCATGTCTTTGTGTGGTATTGTTTATTGTAAGTGCATGTGCACATGTGTTTGACTGGTGCGCGTCGGGTCATTGTGCCCATATTTTGTATTTTCTTATGTCGTTGGTTTTAAACTGCTCCGGCTATTTACCAAGTTCTGCTCTCCTGCGTCTGACTTCCCTGCCACCAGTTACATACCCCTTACATTATGACATAAAAATAGGATTTGAATGTGTCATAAGTTGAGAAGAATGTTAAGTTAATTTCCCTTTCAAATTGCAATATAAATGCTACAAGAGTTTAAATTAATGAAATACTACCGAATACTTTTGTGCATTTATGATTCTCCCAATAAAATATTACACCAAATAAAGTGACAACTCTATGATTTTAGCAGTGCCATCCACATAGAGTGTCTCCTTACTGGTATTGTTCTTCCTCTGGGGTGGAGAATGCTGGGAGGAGAACCTGTTATTATCTCTATCTACTCAGCCAGGTAGACGTGCTCCTAGCTCAAGTCAACGCTCACAGAGATTTAACTCCCTGTGTCACAAGGTGAATTCATGGCAAGCCTGGAAGTCTGATTATTCCTTCCATTTTATGAAATGAACTATGATTCAATTAGTATGCTGGTCTCTTGTCAAACAAGTCAGCAATCAATGACCTTGGTGGTGGATAAATCCCCCATTTTTTTATTTACCACAGTTAAACTTAGATGGATCAAAACTGGGAGTTTTCACGTTCAAGCAGAGAGAGCAATCTCTCACAGGCAAGTTAATGTCTGCTGGGGGCACAGCAGGACACAAACAGCTCAGCCAATCAATTTGCTCCAATCCCTCAGATTAAAAGAGGTGCCATGCTATGTTTTCAATAACAACCAAAACCACAAAGACAATTTTACAGAAATCCCATTTCCCAGTTCTGTGCATCACCCCAGGTTTGGCTGTGTAAAATAATTTGAAAACATCTCATCAAGGACGGATGTAATATTCCCAAAGGTCAACGGAGATTCATGCTTTCTCAGTGGGAGGAGTGAGGGGGCTGATTGATTGGTCATTTCATACCATTAATTCAGAAATGTTTCAGTTGTCATAGTCCCCTATTTTGGCATGACAATCCCTTCTATTGAATGAGGAGGGCAAACTACAAGCTGCGTGTGAGATGGGGATCCTCCTACAGGAGTTGAAGGCCTATGCAGTTTGGTGGCTTTCATTGTGTGGCCCCACGGCCTCTTTCTTACAGCACAAAGCAATAATTACTGACTTTTCATTCCCCTCTGGTACCTGCCAGCACATCCCACCCCCTAACACAGCTGATTAGACACAGCTGCAGTATGCTTCTTTCCTCCACTCCACTTCCACACCCTCTTATCTCTGGAACCCAATGAACAATCATCTCACACCACAATTGTATGAACAGGAATAAAGGCTGATTATATACCTCCCGAAGAAACTTAAAACATGTATGAGCAGTAGAATATGTCCTCCGGGTTGATATCAAATGGGGTTTAGTATGTGATGTAATGTACTACACTACAGATTTCCTCAGTCCTAACCTACTATGACATTCAGGTACTGCCGGGTTGGGCTTTGATCTATTGTCTGTTGCCGATACCTCCAGAGGGTTCCCTCTGCAGAGCCCCCCTGTGCCTGGTCCTGTCTTGTCCTATTCTGCAGACGAGCCCTGACATTCACAAGGACAGACGTGACTGATCGACCTGACATCACCAACAACAACTGAATCAGAAAAAATACTCTCATTTCTCACTTATCTGCAGAGGAGGTGTATTTTGGTCAATGTGCCTCATGGTGTTGAAGACG
Organism: Salmo trutta; assembly: GCF_901001165.1. Lineage (NCBI taxonomy): Eukaryota > Metazoa > Chordata > Actinopteri > Salmoniformes > Salmonidae > Salmo > Salmo trutta. The sequence continues at coordinate 2,384,759 of NC_042963.1, read as the reverse complement.
TCACGGTCCCAGGGGTGTGAACAGCAGGCAGAGATAAGCTCTCTAACTAGCTGTCAGAAAAACACACGGACACACACACGTTCTAACGCTTCAGACAGACACGGCTCATCAACTGCTCTGATCAACCGCTTTGATCATGCCCGGGAACATAAAACTACAGTGCTATGATTGATTTGCTTAATGTCAGTAATGTTTCAAATCTGTATTTTACACCTTGAGATTATAGGCAATACCATGAGAAACTCAATATATATTGTTTCCAAAACATCCGCATAAAGGGTACTGAGGGCAAAACTTGGAACAGAATCAATTGTGTAATTTTGGAAGAAATTATCTCCACCCACCAGAGAGCTTCTAAATCAACACTATCATAAGACATCCGCTCCAATCTGCATTTTACCCGTAGTAATTTGTGCTCTGTTTTAGCTTTCAATGCTATGTCATTATCAATGTCTTTGAATGGGTTCCCCCCAATACAATACAATAAAAAACTAAATAGCAAAAATAATTATATACAAAGAAAGATGCAATATATAATTCAGGTATTTCCTAAGGGTTGTGATAGAGCACTCTTTAACCAACCATTTGTCTCTCCATCCCAAAAAGATTGATGTGAATCCTAGTTCCCAGTGTGTATTTATTACAATTAAATGTATTATAATGTAATGTAATGTAATTCATTTGTTTATTTCACATTTGTTTTTATTAGTCTTGTCTGTGGTTACCATTGAGGACCACATTGGAAATAAGTGCTGTATAATGCATTCATGTGTTATCTTTCATTCCAAATATCTGCCTGTTCTATTGCGAGATTCTTAACAATAGAACGATTGTTTGGTGGTGATTTTGTGGTAGTTTGGTGACGCTGGCAACAGTACGAATTCAGGCGTGTTTTGGGTGTGTTTTTGTTTTCTAACATTGCCCTTACTTAAGTTAACCCTAGCCCTGACCTTACCCTAACCACTCACTAGCATGCCTAAATATTATACTCGTTGTGAGATCATGTTACAGAAAACCGATCAATCAATGAAATAAACTGTATGTTTTACCATGAATACCTAGATCTCACCTTATTCATCAAGTTTAATAATTGAACTGTCTGTAACAGTATGCTAATGAAGTTATTCAGGGGTATCATACACACTATTTACAATTTAACATTATCTCTGCTTCTCTTCATGCAGTGCAACTAGTTCATGTTCTGATGTGAATAAAGGAACTAGCGGTTCAAAAGCATGAGAGGAAAATCCTCAGAGTCCAAGGGCTATTCTACTCAACAGGGTGCAGACAGGTTGAAAGGCAGTGATTTGGTAGTGTGAACAGGGGAATGACAGGGTGTACTAAAACTGCAGTTAATTGTGCTACAGCAGAGAATCTGAGAATCTGATGCCAAGAGAAACAGAAACAATGTGGTCTAACCATAAACACACAGCATAACAATCTGAGGGTAGAATACCAAAAAACCCTATGCCTTATAGAGGATGGTTTTGCTGGACAGTATTGTTGGACATTGCTGCCTGGTATCGTTGTAATCTATGGCATTGGTCCTAGTTTTAGCATATGACGGTTTGATTAATGCAGGCCAGTGAGAGGTTATCCATTCCAATATTCAATTAAAGGCTCAACAGCACCTCCCGATAGGTGGAATTTACTGTTAACAAGCAACCGATGTTAAACCTTCAGGCCTGCTGCTGAAGAGGGATATTGAAGAGAAACTGAAAATTCAACACAGAGGACATCAAAGCACCCACTCTACAAAATGAGCAACAAACTCCTTATTAGATATTCACCAATCTCCTAGGATACAGCCGACACACACAATAACAACCCAGCTAAATTATTGCTTGTATAATACTCTTGAATAATGCTCTTCTTACAAAATTATTGTTAGCCAGGAGCAGGGCAAGTGTTGGCCTGTGCTGTGAGAGGACACCGGCAGAGTGAAGGAAGAGTGGAACCATTTCTAGGCTTCCGGTGTGACAGCACAGCACAGCACAGCACAGCACATATCAATATCAAAATACAATAGGGAAGATGACTAAATGGCTCACACTTCAAGATACATCATCTAATAAATGGAAGCAGAAATCCCAATATTATCCTCTGTTTATATCCCAATAACATAAGCAGAGGATAACGGATTTGTAAATTATACAGGAAATGTTTCCCAAAACTGGGGATATGTAGAGCCAGGACCAAGCAGCAGAGTTCGTGCCAGTTTATTGCTGTCACAACCCACACATTCAGTTGATACAATCGCTGAGACACCAAATGCCATGAGAATGTCAGACTCACTTTATAAAGAGACAACTGGCTCAGAGCCACAGCCAACATCCATCTCTGCAACAGCACATAAAATATGGGATATCTTTACCTATTACAGGAAAATACATTCATAAATGCTGGCGAGGTCTAGAGAAAGACCAGTATTAGAGAGAATGCATCAAGAGAATCAAAATAGCTTGCTCTATTGATGAGTTTGATTTGATTTATTAGGATCTCCATTAGCCGACGCCAATGGTACAGCTAGTCTTACTGGGGTCCGACACATAACCAAAAATACATTACAGACAAAAAAAAAGACTGTGTGTGTGCATCTATCAGTTCACATACATGTCAGAACATACACACAACAAATAGGTCACATGGGGGAAAGGAGTTGTGGTGTGAGGTGTTGCTTTATTTATTGAAACCAGGTTTGCTGTTCACTTGCGCTATATAAGATGGAAGGGAATTCCATGCACTCATGGCTCTGTTCAGTGCCTTCAGAAAGTATTCAGACATTTTGTTACGTTACAGCCTTATTCAAATTACTTGAATTTGTTCTGGAACTAGGGACTGTGAAAAGACCCCTGGTGGCATGTCTTGTGGGGTAAGCGTGTGAGTCAGTACTGTGTGTAAGTTGACTATTGTCATATGCGTCGTAAGGGACAGACCAAGGCGCAGCGGGTATAGTGCTCATCTTCTTTCTTTTTATTTAGAGAGAACACTCAAACAAAATAAACAAATGAGCAAAACAGTTCTGTAGGGCACATGGCTATACAGAAAACAACCACCCACAAACCCAAAGGAAAAAAGGGCTGCCTAAGTATGGCTTCCAATCAGAGACAACGAAAGACACCTGCCTCTGATTGGTACCAGTCAAAAGTTTGGACACACCTACTCATTCAAGGGTTTTTCTGAATTTTTACTATTTTTGACATTGTACAATAATAGTAAAGACATCAAAACTATGAAATAACACATATGGAATCATGTAGTAATCAAAACAGTGTTAAACAAATCTAAATATATTTTAAATTTGAGATTCTTCAAATAGCCACCCTTTGCCTTGATGACAGCTTTGCACACTCTTGGCATTCTCTCAACCAGCTTCATCAGGAATGCTTTACCAACAGCCTTGAAGGAGTTCCCACATATGCTGAGCACATGTTGGCTGCTTTTCCTTCACTCTGTGGTCCAACTTATCCCAAACCATCTCAATTGGGTTGAGGTCAGTTGATTGTGGAGGCCAGGTCATTTGAAGCAGCACTCCATCTTGGTCGAATAGCCCTTACACAGCCTGGAGGTGTATTGGGTCATAGTCCTGTTGAAAAACAAATGATTGTCCCACTAAGCGCAAAACAAATGGCGTTTCGCTGCAGAATGCTGTGGTAGCCATGCTGGTTGTGTGCCTTGAAATCTAAATAAATAACAGATAGTGTCACCAGCAAAGCACCCCCACACCATCACACCTCCTCCACCATGCTTCATGGTGGGAACCACACATGCGGAGATCATCCTTTCCCCTACTCTGTGTCTCACAAAGACACAGCGGTTGGAACCAAAAATCTCAAATTTAGACTCATCAGAACAAAGGACAGATTTCCACCGGTCTAATGTCCATTGCTCGTGTTTCTTGGCCCAAGCAAGTCTCTTCTTCATATTGGTGTTCTTTAGTAGTGGTTTCCTTGCAGCAATTTGACCATGAAGGCCTGATTCACGCAGTCTCCTCTGAACAGTTGATGTTGAGATGTGTCTGTCCCTTGAACTCTGTGAAGCATTTATTTGGGCTGCAATTTCTGAGGCTGGTAACTCTAATAAATGTATCCTCTGCAGCAGAGGTAACTCTGGGTCTTCCTTTCCTGTGGTGATCCTCATGAGAAACAGTTTCATCATAGCACTTGATGGTTTTTGCGACTGCACTTGAAGAAACTCTCAAAGTTCTTGACATTTTCCGCATTGACTGACCTTCATGTCTTAAAGTAATTATGGACTGTCATTTCTTTTTGCTTATTTGAGCTGTTCTTGCCATAATATGGACTTGGTCTTTTACCAAATAGGGCTGTCTTCTGTATACCAACCCTACCTTGTCACAACACAACTGATTGGCTCAAATGCAGTAAGAAGGAAAGAAATTCCACAAATGAACTTTTAACAAGGCACACCTGTTAATTGAAATACATTCCAGGTGACTACCTCATGAAGCTGGTTGAGAGAATGCCAAGAGTGTGCAAAGCTGTCATCAAGGCAAAGGGTGGCTACTTTGAAGAATCTTAAATATAAAATATATTTTGATTTTTATAACACTTTTTTGGTTACTACATGATTCCATATGTGTTATTTCATAGTTTTGATGTCTTCACTATTATTCAACAATGTCAAAAATAGTAAAAATACAGAAAACCCTTGAATGAGTACGTGTGTCCAAACTTTTGACTGGTACTGTATATATTTTGACCATGAACTTTTACAATCTAAGGTAACACGAGGTAATTTAGTCTCCTCAACATGTTCATTACCAGGTTTAGCTGAGGTGTAGAACTCAGGGAATGATTTGTACCGAATACAATGCTCTTAGTTTTAGAGATGTTCAGGACCAATTTATTATTGGCCACCCATTCCAAAATAGACTGCAACTCTTTAAGGGTTTCAGTGAATTCATTAGCTGTGGTTGCTGATGCATATATAGCTGAATAATCAGTATACATGGATACACATGCTTTGTTTAATGCCAGTGGCAGGTCAATGGTAAAAATAAAAGAGTAGAGGGCCCAGAGAGCTGCCCTGCGGTATGCCACACTTTACATGTTTTGACATTAGAGAAGCTTCCATTAAAGAAAACCCTCTGAGTTATATTATATAGATAGCCCTGAATTCATGATATGGCAGAGGTTGAAAAGCCATAACACACAAGCTCTCAACAACAGGTTATGGTCAATAAGATCAAAGGCTGTACTAAAATCTAACAGTACAGCTCCCGCAATCTTCTTATTATCAATTTCTTTCAACCAATCATCAGTCATTTGTGTCAATGCAATACATGTTTGGGGCCCTTCTTTGTAAGCATGCTGAAAGTCTGTTGTTAATTTGTTTACAGAGAAATAGCATTGTTTTTGGCCAAACACAGCTTTTTCCAACAGTTTGCTAAGAGCTGGCAACAAGCTGATAGGTCTGCTGTTAGAACTAGTAAAGACCACTTTACCACTCTTGGGTAACGGAAAGACTTTGGCTTCCCTCCAAGCCTGAGGACAAAAACTATCCTCTAATCTCAGATTAAAGATATGACAGATAGGAGATGCAATAGAGTCAGCTACCATCCTCAGTAGCTTTCCATCTAAGTTATCAATGCCAGGAGGTTTGTCATTATTGATCTACAACAATAATCTTTTCTCTTCTACCACACTTACTTTACAAAATTCTAACTTACAATTATTTTCTTTCATATATTTTTTTTAATGCTTGAGTACGATGGTTCACTGTTCATTGTTGCCATTTCCTGCCTAAGTTTGCCCACGTTGCCAATGAAGTAATGATTAAAATAATTGGCAACATCAAATGGTTTTGTGATGAATAACCCAACTGATTCGATGAAAGATGGAGTTGAATGTCTTTCTGCCCATAATTTGATTTAAAGTACTCCAAAGTGTTTTTTCCATCTTTCTATATATCATTGATCTAGGCTTCATAATACAGTTTCTTATTTTTGTTGAGTTTAGCCACATAATTTCTTAATTTGCAGTAAATCAGCCAGTCAGATGTGCAGCCAGACTTATTAGCCAATCCTTTTTCCCCATCTCTTTCAACCATACTGTTTTTTAATTCCTCATCAATCCATGGAGCCTTAAAACAGTTCTAACAGTGAGTTTCTTAACAGGTCCATGTTTATAAATAATTGGAAGAAGCTATTTCATAAATTCATCAAGTGCAGTGTCTGGATGATCCTTATTAAATCAAACCAGATCAACAAATATTTGTACCATCATCCAAATAAGAGTCACAGCAAAATATTTTGTATGATCTCTTATACACTATTTAAGGCCCAGCTTTTGGAACTTTGGCTTTCCTGGATATAGCCACTATATTGTGATCACTGCATCCAATGGGTACGGATACAGCTTTGGAAGAAAGGTCTACGGTATTAGTAAAAATGTGATCAATAAATGTGGATGATCTTGTTCTTGTAGTGTTTGTAAACAACCTGGCAGCTTGCCATATACTAAACTCAGCAAAAAAAGAAACGTCCCTTTTTCAGGACCCTGTCTTTCAAAGATAATTCGTCAAAATCCAAATAACTTCACAGATCTTCATTGTAAAGGGTTTAAACACTGTTTCCCATGCTTGTTCAATGAACCATAAACAATTTATGAACATGTACCTGTGGAACGGTCATAAAGACACTAACAGCTTACAGACGGTAGGCAATTAAGGTCACAATTATGAAAACTTAGGACACTAAAGAGGCCTTTCTACTGACTCTGAAAAACACCAAAAGAAAGTGTGAATGTGCCTTAGGCATGCTGCAAGGAGGCATGAGGACTGCAGATGTGGCCAGGGCAATAAATTGCAATGTCCGTACTGTGAGACGCCTAAGACAGCACTACAGGGAGACAGGACGGACAGCTGATTGTTCTCGCAGTGGCAGACCACGTGTAACAACACCTGCACAGGATCGGTACATCCGAACATCACACCTGCGGGACAGATACAGGATGGCAACAACAACTTCCCGAGTTACACCAGGAACATACAATCCCTCCATCAGTGCTCAGACTGTCCGCAATAGGGTGAGAGAGGCTGGACTGAGGGCTTGTAGGCCTGTTGTAAGGCAGGTCCTCACCAGACATCACCGGCAACAACATCGCCTATGGGCACAAACCCACCGTTGCTGGACCAGACAGGACTGGCAAAAAGTGCTCTTCACTGATGAGTCGTGGTTTTGTCTCACCAGGGGTGATGGTCGGATTCGCGTTTATCGTCGAAGGAATGAGCGTTACACCGAGGCCTGTACTCTGGAGCGGGATCGATTTGGAGTTGGAGGGTCCGTCATGGTCTTGGGCGGTCACAGCATCATCGGACTGAGCTTGTTGTCATTGCAGACAATCTCAATGCTGTGCGTTACAGGGAAGACATCCTCATCCCTCATGTGGTACCCTTCCTGCAGGCTCATCCTGACATGACCCTCCAGCATGACAATGCCACCAGCCATACTGCTCGTCAATCCCATTGAGCACATCTGGGAACTGTTGGATTGGAGGGTGAGGGCTAGGTCCATTCCCCCCCAGAAATGTCCAGGAACTTGCAGGTGCCTTGGTGGAAGAGTGGGGTAACATCTCACAGCAAGAACTGGCAAATCTGGTGCAGTCCATGAGGAGGATATGCACTGCAATACTTAATGCAGCTGGTGGCCACACCAGATACTGACAGTTACTTTTGATTTTGACCCCCCCCCCTTTGTTCAGGGACACATTATTCCATTTCTGTTAGTCACATGTCTGTGGAACTTGTTCAGTTTAAGTCTCAGTTGTTGAATGTTGTTATGTTAAGACAAATATTTACACATGTTAAGTTTGCTCAAAATAAAGGCAGTTGACAGTGAGAGGATGTTTTTTTTTTTTTGCTGAGTTTATAATGAGTTGCATATAAACAGCTCCTTCTTCAAAAGACGTTCTGTAAACCTTTCAAGCCCATAGGAGGCTGCTGAGGGGAGAACGGCACATAACAATGTCCAGAAAATAGTAAATGGAATGACATCAAACATCTGGAAACCACGTGGTTGATATATTTGACACAATTACACTGATTCCGCTTCAGTCATTACCATGAGCCCATTCTCCCCAATTAAGGAGCCACCAATCTCCTGTATCAAGCCCCCCTCTGTTTAGAGGCAGATCAGCACATTTACTTCTATAGAAAGATCTGTATCTATGTCATAAGATGGCATCTGAGCAGAATTACAATTTCAACAGTCTCACTCAGTTTCACTCATGTTGATCTTGGTTTATTATGAATAGGACCAAGCTAAACTAGTAGAGAGATCTAACCTGTACATTTTGACTTTGGGATAAGCCTCACTGTCTCCTAGCATTAGATGAGATTCCACTCCATAAGACTGCATCTTGAGGGACCCTCCATATCTCTTGGGATTTCATACTGCATGTTGTGTCTTGTCTAATTAAACAAAATAAGCTCTCAAATGTCTTCATTTTGAAAAATGCTGTTCCATTTATATCCATCTTGAACTTTTCATAGATATCATCCATTAATAGTCCCCCTATTATTTTAGCCCACCGTGAAGCATCGCACAGTGTCAGAGACGAGAGAAAAAAGGTTATATTTAGAAGGAGGCAGTGCAGCAGGTGCGGTGTAACATATCTGAAAATGGAAACTGCTCCCATGGGGGACAGCGCTTATTCTCTGCTTTTATTATTTATTTCCCCTTTAATATTCTGCTGACGACAGCAGCGTTGGGGCAAAGACCATATGGAGACTGCTTATGTCCCTGTAGTTCCCATGTTAATGAACGTGCATCGACCGGTAAGCTTGGGGAATATGGCTTTGCCCTGTGTTCTGATCCCCACTCCATAATCTCCCTTCCTGGAGTGGCACCAGTGTGGATAGACTAGCCCAGGGGTTGGAAAACCCCGTTCCTGGAGTGCCGCAGGTACAACATGATTTTGTTCAAACTAGGCACCACACCTGACCAAATTAGCTAATTGATCAGTTCAGTGACTGCTTAAATTCAACACACCTGGTCTTCGGCACTACCGGACCAGGGTTGTCTACCCCTGGACTAGCCTCACAATGATACAGACTGTGTTATTTCAGACACAGGAGGTTAGATGCACCTTAATTTGGTAGAACGGACTTGTGGTAATGACTAGAGCGGAATCATTTGAATGGAATCAAATACGTACATCAAACACATGGTTTCCATCCGTTCTCCCCTCAGCAGCCTCCTGTGATTTCAGCATCTACATTATTCCCAACATCATGGCATGTCATATACTACTGCCTATTCTTAATCAAACTGAAGCATTCAGTGTAACTGCAATCCAGCCAATAATTGTAAATATAACAACAATTTATAATTGAAATACAGCATGTGTCACGACTACTGCCGAGGGTGACTCCTCTCCCTGTTCGGGTGGCGCTCGGCGGTCGTCGTCACCGGCCTACTAGCTGCTACCGATCCCTTTTTCATTTTCTGTTGGTTTTATCTTTATTGGTTTCACCTGTGTCTCATTAGTGTTTAGTTGGGTATTTAAGCCCGTTTCCCCACCTGTTCTGTGTGCGGGCTTATTTCTGTCGTTTCACTGTGTTTTGTGTAGTGGTACGTGTTTTTGGATCCTTGTGTTTTTTGATTACACCCTGTTGTTGTTCTTGGGTGTATATTCTTTTGACGGTGCATTCATTAAAGCCCGATAGCAAACACTCTTGTTTCCTGCGCCTGACTCCACACCCACTTCATCAAGCGTTACAGTATGTTGCACAATATCATATCCCAGGCCACTTGCTCAAGTAAACTAAGATAACACCTTATTAGAATTAGAAATACAAATATGGAATAAGACAATGCATTCCTTACAGCATCCCTGTTCACACCCACCAACAAAGCTCATTTCTTGTTGCTTGACAACACAGGGTTGCAATCCATTATATTTGACCAAATGTTTACTTCTCAGAGACCTACATCGAGACAATGCCATTCCCTTGGATTACCTCTCTGTGTTTAAGTGGTGTATGTACCAAAAACCATGTGGAATGTTCCTATACAGAAAAACCAAACAGTCATAATGACTTTCTGTTAGTTCCTGGGATGAACACAACACATGGAAGTAGAGGATTCTCTGCTGTTCCATAAACCACCTCTCCCTTGTGCCTTCCTGGTAAATAACAACATTTCCCAGGAGTCTGCCAAATAATCACTAGTGGGGGGGTCCTTGAATGTTGAAGTCCTGCAACAGCAGAGTAGTGTTTGGGTGGGTATTAAAGTGATTAGTCCATCTCCTTTGAGGAGAGCTGCTGGGGTCATACGGGCTAATGATCAATGGGCTTTGGGATTCTTTGTGCAAATGGAAAACATCATCAACAAATACATTTGGTTAAATGACTGAAGAGCCCTCCTGTTTCTTGGTGCAATGTTATTGTTCTGATTACCTGTTCCTTGCAAAGCTGAGAACTCCATCGCTCTCTGCTGTCTCATAGCAACCTAAAAATAGAAATGTCCCTATTAGGTGGTATGGCTGTGATGGCTGGAACAAGTTTTGGCCTCTTTAATTGTGCTGTAAACATGTTCTGTTTTCAAGATTTTGCAATAGAATACATCCAAGAAATAAACATGAGTGTATTTGTTTTCGAGTTCAGGAGGACCAAATATTGCAACCAATTGACAATTTTGATGTCTTGGGCATACGGTCACCCTCATATGATTAGGCTACACACTAAAAACAAACGATTCTATATAGTGCCAAATAAGGGTTCTTTGGCTTGTAACCATAGAGGAACCCTTTTAGGTGGTGCTATATTTTTTGTTTCAGCATGGCAATGCCCCCGTGCACAAAGCGAGGTCCATACAGAAATGGTTTGTCGAGATTGGTGTGGAAGAACTTGACTGGCCTGCACAGAGCCCTTACCTCAACCCCATTGAATACCTTTGGGATGAATTGGAACGATGACTGTGGGCCTAATTGCCCAACATCAGTGCCCGACCTCACGAATGCTCATGGCTGAATGGAAGCAAGTCCCCACAGCAAAATTCCAACATCTCGTGGAAAGGTGGAGGCTGTTATAGCAGAAAAGGGGGGACCAACTCCATATTAATGCCCATGATTTTTGAAGGAGATTTTTGATGAGCAGGTGTCCACATACTTTTGGTTCAGTAGTGTATATAGCACCAAAAAAGGGTTACGCTATGGTTACAAACTTTTTGGGGCTATATAGAACCCTTTATGGTGAATGGATCTATAAAGAACCTTTATCTCAAAAGGTTCTTTGAAGAACCATACAGGGTTTTTAATTCTGGTTTAATAGCATATTATTTTGTTAAAATTCCATAGATTTTATGATTGTGTTTATTAACAAGTTGAATCAGGTTTGCTACGTCTGGAACGGCTGGGGGTCCCTGAGGAGAGAATTGAGAACTACAGACTCAGTCAACAGCTCACAATTGACACAAGGCCATTCGTGAGTCTTACACAAGACACCATCACTGGCCATAGTCATATAACATATAATAGCATAACACAACAGATTAGATCAACTGGAATGACACTCTCACTGCATGGTTGCACAAAAAGAGCTGTGAACAAACCATGCCCCCAAATATTTGAATGAGCCACTTCCCCCACATTTTAATTATCACTAAAAGAGGAAAGAACCCTTTATTGAACTGCAAAGAACCATTGAAGCGATCAAAGGGACCTTTGGATCAGTACGGTTCCACATAGAACCAACACCCTTCCCAAAGAACCCTTGTGGAATCCTCATTTTTGTGTGAACTGACCCCAACATCAGCACACGATTTCTACTTCTGTCCATTTGGAGAGGTATAGCTAAGACATGTTCTTGAAACAGTGTTTAAAATGCACTGTAGTTGTAAGTGTACAAAAATATTTTCTGGGCACCTGAGAACATAAAGAAAAGTAAGACTGAGACAGGTGACAGCCACCTCTCTGGAGCAACGTCTGTCGTGATAATGTGAATGATCGTTTGAAACTGTAGGCTATAAACTTCCAGTGTACAAAGATATTCAATTATACTTTGATGAACTTTATATATACTGAATCTTGATTCTCCCTATCTTGTGGGAGTGGGATATAGGCTAAGCCATTAAAAAATGTCATTATAAACATGTTATGAAACATTCAATTTTATTGGAAGGTAGAACTGGTTTGTTTGTGTGCTGCAGACATGAAAAATGTGACAGGTTCTCACCAGAAGCAATCTTTATTTTTGTCGACTCTGACGTCAAGAAAATGCACGTTTCATTCACCAGGCAAAACAAAGTTATTTATACCTCCAGTAGCTTGAGGTTGTGATTCTTGCGCAGTGAAAGGAATGCCGCCTATTGGACTGATCTATTGCGTTTCCATGACAAAAGCGACCAGCATGATGCGCTATGGTGCAAGAGCTCTTAACGTAAACTTGGACAGTATTTGAGAACCTCCGAATAAATTCAGGGACTATAAGAAGAACCATTTGAAAACTTTTATTTTCATTATGTTTCAGGGAAGGTAATGACAAAACACTGGGTGCACCTTTGAACATGACAAGCCTGGATCAGGTAAGATACATAGTTGAATGACAGTTAAACCTTCTTGATATTTTGTATAAAACCATGTGGATGAAGGCAGATTGTTTCTTGCTAAAAACATACATAATCAACATGAATATACCATTCATGTAATTTCATACTAACATTGTATAGACCACACACTTTTTGAGAAGTCTACTATGATTCGATCGTTTAAGATAGATTAGCTAATGAGAATATGAAACGTGAGGAGCATATAGCCAACACCTTAAATTGTGGTCCTTTTTAGGCTACTTCTGTTGATAATACTTTATTTTAATGACACACAGGGATCATAGTAGATTACAAGTGTATAAAAAAAATGTAGCCTACATTGTGCAACAGATTATGAATTGTGTAGTTTAAACGTTTTCTACCAGACGCGCGTCTCTAACAAGCGATCCAAAATGAGGACCATGGACAGCGACGCGCTATAGACTATTCTAAGCGATCGCGCGAGGATGATGGTAACATCTATTCATTCGATCATGCACATTAGTTAGCCTACACTAAGACGCATCTTAGTTGTCACCGAGTCTTGTAATAAAAAAATGGCAAAGTAGATGTTTTTGCTGTAGGCATACTCTTTTATGCTATGCATAGGATGTTAACGCTCATGGTGAGGCTGTTTTCTTCTACAACCATATGATTGTCTCCATATGTCATGTTCTATATTTTTTGTATTTTATTATCTAAAACTAGAACTAATTCATTTATAGTCTTGGATCTGGGATGAATTGGTCAATTACAGTGCAACAACAAAAAAAGTAAAAATACTAGGCTAATGTTGTCCATCTCCATCTAGCAAGCAATACATTCAAGATAAATGGCTTGATTTAAATACAGAACGTTTAGCCTACATATAGCCTATAACGCACATTCTTCCATCTAACTTATGTTTTATACAGGGAGATGGAAGCTTACAGAAGATACATGTGACAAGATTAGGCCCCTAGAAAAAGAAAAGGAAGCCGCACACTAGGAGCTCAGATGCAATAATTGTATAACCAACGTTCCCGACAGCCAAGCCGTTTTCATCTCGGTATATATAAAGGTTAGGCTACGATTCACGAAATTATATTTTTTCATTGCTACAATCAGTTTCATGTTTTGACAGTAACGCTACCTAAATAGGTATAAAGTTTCGTCCACTATTGCCATACCTGTCCATGTCTTCAAAAGTAATTTTTACTGAACACAGACTGCCTCCTGGTGGTAGTCTTGAGAGGCTTGGAAATAATCCATTGTGATGACTCCGTATGTGATAATACTAGATGAATCATTAAGCAGACCTATAGATAGAACAAAATATAATGCAATAAATCAATACTTTGTTTGAAGGGTTGCAGGTTGTGACTGCCTTTCACCACTGAGGGAGGGGCTATCTGTGGTTGTCTTGGCGATGATGGCAGACATACTGGAGCTGCGGACAGATGGGAACTCGCTTCTGAAGGCGGTATGGCTCCGACGCCTGCGGCTCACCAGGCTCCTGCTTGAGGGGGGTGCCTATATCAATGAGAGCAACGAGCGAGGAGAGACACCGCTCATGGTGGCCTGCATGTCCAAACACAGCGACCCGCAGAGTGTCAGCAAGGCAAAGCTGGTCAAGTACCTGCTGGATAATAAGGCTGACCCCAACATCCAGGACAAAGCAGGCCGGACAGCCCTGATGCACGCCTGCAGCCAGAGGGCGGGGCATGAGGTGGTGTCCCACCTGTTGACCAATGGGGCTGACCCAAGTCTTGAAGACAGGAGCGGGGCTTCTGCTTTGGTCTATGCAGTCAATGCAGATGATAAGGAGACCCTAAAGGTTCTCCTAGATGCATGTAAAGCCAAGGGCAAAGAAGTAATCATTATCACCACAGACAAGTCACCCTCTGGCACCAAAACCACAAAGCAGTACCTGAATGTCCCCCCTTCCCCAGAGCTAGAGGATAGGTGCTCCCCTGCATTCTGCACCACTCCCTCTGACATTGAGCTCAACACCTCCTCCTCACCTAACTCAGCCGAGCAGCACAACACTATCTTCAGTTTCCAGACAAAGTTGAAAACATCATCCAGCACAGCAGCAAAGCTTCCCAATGGGCCAACCTCTCCCACACGGCGACCAGCCAACCCCAAGCGTGCTCGTTTACCCCAACTGAAGCGTCTGCAGTCAGAGCCGTGGGGGCTGATCGCTCCCTCCGTCCTGGCTGCAGCTGCGGCCCACGAGGAGAGTAAGAGAGCCACCTCTGATGAGGTTGTCACAGGCGTCAATGGACTTGCTCTGTCTAAGAGATCGACTATGTCTCGACAAAACAGTGTCGATGGCAAGGATGTGTTGTTCCCACAAATGTCATCCTCATTGTCTGTCCCTCTAACTTCCAAATCGGCCTATGAGAGGTCTCTGTGTCAGCAGCACCAGCCCCTAGCCCGGCGTAGCACCGTCCCTGCAGACCAGGACAGTAGCAGCAACAGTGTGCCAGCCAGCTTGAGAGACCCGGTCTACAGGAGACGGCTGGGCACTGACCACTATGACTCAGACTCCCAGCTGTACTCAGACTCTGGCATGCTGGACTCTCCTAAGGTTCCTCTAGAGAGGAGGAAACTCAACACGTCTCCGTTAGCCATGCTGACCAGCTCCAGGGAGTCCCTAGACAGCAATGCCAGCACGTCATCTCCTAGCACAGCACGTCGCCGCGCACCAGGCCTCTTGGAGAGGCGAGGCTCGGGGACTCTGCTGCTGGACTACATTTCCCATACCCGGCCTGGCCATCTACCCCCACTGAACGTCAACCCCAACCCTCCTATCCCAGACATTGGAGCCAGCAGCAAGCCCTCGTCCCCTCTTGCCTCAGGTTTCATATCAATAGCTCCAGTAGCACCAAACTCACCAAAGAGAGGCCAGCTCAAGTCAAAAAAAAAACTTGTAAGGAGGCACTCTATGCAAGTGGAGCAAATGAAGCAGCTCTCTGCTTTTGAGGAGCTGTAGTGGACTCTTTGTTTGTAGATGTAGCAATGTTCACAACATAAAATATGGCTAACGTTTCTAAAGAAAATTTTGTTAAATGGAATTTCAACTTTTCCTCTTAGAAAACCAGTGGATCATGGATATAACTTGCTTACCAGTATAAAGTTGTAAATGTTATGGGTGCTCTTAGAATATTAGCACCACCTATTAATAAACATTACAGGTTAGACACTAGCAACATCTAAAGCATGGCTCCTCTAACCGTGTTCCTGAAGAGCTACCCTCCTGTAGGGTTTCGCTAAACTGATTCCGTGTATCAACCAGCTAATTATTAGAATCAGGTGCGCTAAATTAGAGTTAGAGCAAAAAGGACAGTAGCTCTCCAGGAACAGGGTTGGCTGAGAGATAAAAAAAAGTATTTGAAAATCATAAAAATTATTTGACTATAAGTATATGAAAAATAATCTTCGTCGGCACATCAAATCCTTTAGATGTGCAATCCTAAGAACACATACAGTAGGAGGTACATGTGTAGCCAACAAGTCATCTGGTTGTATAGAATGTTGTTATTAGTGCAACATGCAGATGGGGGGTATGTTGTAGCTTTAGTATTAAATTGAGGTTGATTGTTTTGTAGCAAACTTGTACACAGTGCCTTCCAGACAAATTATCGGAAAAGAGGGTGGATCAAAAAGTAATTTATCGTTCATAATGCAACCACAAGATGTTTTGTTTTAGTGCCGTTGGTTTAATGCCCAATATGAAAGGCTCAGAGTATAAACAAACCATGTATGACTTATATGCCTTAGCTAAGTACAATTTAAGAGATTACGTAAATCAGCACTTTATTATCGTAGGTTTTAAATTACCCAAGAGAAAAATGTATGTTGTTTCTCTAAATGTTTTGTAGATATAGCACATGTATTTTCATACATCAGTTCCATTACAAGACAACATAATATGTGTATACTACAAACGTACGTAAATACAGACTTAGTGAACCTTGTTCCCCTAGAATAGAATTTACACTTATATTAATTGAAGTAAAAGTTCATACAGTTTCCATGTAACTTAACTATGAGACATTCATTCTGTTTAAAAGGCTCACGTTAACATATTTCGATGCATAGTATTTTTGTATGTAGTTTGCTGTGTATTCTAAATAAATGTCTCTAAAGCTAATTTTATTGAACAGTTTCTTACTGAATGCAATGAGGTTTGGATGCATTTCACAGTTCATCATCATCAGATGGTAATACAGTTGAAGTCGGTTTACATACACCTTAGCCAAATACATTTAAACTCAGTTTTTCACAATTCCTGACATTTAATCCAAGTAAAAATGCCCTGTTTTAGGTCAGTTAGGATCACCACTTTATTTTAAGAATGTGAAATGTCAGAATAATAGTAGAGAGAATGATTTATTTCAGCTTTTATTTCTTTCATCACATTTCCAGTGGGTCAGAAGTTTACATACACTCAATTAGTATTTGGTAGCATTGCCTTTAAATTCTTTAATTTGGGTCAAACATTTCGGGTAGCCTTCCACAAGCTTCCCACAATAAGTTGGGTGAATTTTGGCACATTCCTCCTGACAGAGCTGGAGTAACTGAGTCAGGTTTGTAGGCCTCCTTGCTCACGCACACTTTTTCAGTTTTGCCCACATATTCTCTATAGAATTGAGGTCAGGGCTTTGTGATGGCCACTGCAAAACCTTGTCTTTGTTGTCCTTAAGCCATTTTGCCACAACTTTGGAAGTATGCTTGGGGTCATTGTCCATTTGGAAGACCCATTTGCGACCAAGCTTTAACTTCCTGACTGATGTCTTGAGATGTTGCTTCAATAAATCCACCTAATTTTCCATCCTCATGATGCTATCTATTTTGTGAAGTGCCCCAGTCCCCCCTGCAGCAAAGCACCCCCACAACATGATGATGCCACCCCCGTACTTCACGGTTGGGATGGTGTTCTTCGGCTTGCAAGCCTCCCCCTTTTTCCTCCAAACATAACAATGGTCATTATGGCCAAACAGTTCTATTTTGTTTCATCAGACCAGAGGACATTCCTCCAAAAAGTACAATCTTTGTCCCCATGTGCAGTTGCAAACCGTAGTCTGGCTTTTTTATGGCGGTTTTGGAGCAGTGGCTCCTTCCTTGCTAAGCGGCCTTTCAGGTTATGTCGATATAGGACTCGTTTTACTGTGGATATAGATACTTTTGTACCAGTTTCCTCCAGCATCTTCACAAGGTCCTTTGCTGTTGTTCTGGGATTGATTTGCACTTTTCGCACCAAAGTACATTCATCTCTAGGAGACAGAACATGTCTCCTTCCTGAGCGGTATGACGGCTGCGTGGTTCCATGGTGTTTATACTTGCGTACTATTGTTTGTACAGATGAACGTGTACCTTTAGGAGTTTGGAAATTGCTCCCAAGGATGAACCAGACTTGTGGAGGTCTACAATTTTTTTTCTGAGGTCTTGGCTGATTTCTTTTGATTTTCCCATGATGTCAAGCAAAGAGGCACTGAGTTTGAAGGTAGGCCTTGAAATACATCCACGGGTACACCTCCAATTGACTCAAATTATGCCAATTAGCCTGTCAGAAGCTTCTAAATACATGACATAATTTTCTGGAATTTTCCAAGCTGTTTAAAGGCACAGTCAACTTAGTGTATGTAAACTTCTGACCCACTGGAATTGTGTCACAGTGAATTGTTATTGAAATAATCTGTCTGTAAACAATTGTTGGAACAATTACTTTTGTCATGCACAAAGTAGATGTCCTAACCGACTTGCCAAAACTGTAGATTGTTAACAAGAAATTTGTGGAGTAGTTGAAAAACGAGTTTTAATGACTCCAACCTAAGTGTATGTAAACTTCTGACTTCAACTGTATGTCAACATTCTAAAGGCTAGGCCAGTCCTAGTGGTAACCAGGTCCATCATGCCAGACCAACCATGGAGGCACTCAGGTCCCACAGCTTCTTGGCAGATGCATCATCCTGGCCCTGAGGGGCCACAGTTTTTGGGGCGCAGTCACTGTAGCCAGGACAGAAAAAAAGATTCCAAACACACACACAAAGTTAATGACACACATCAAATATATCTTACCTAGATCCATATTCTGTAAGCATGGAATGTAACACCCACCGTGAAAAGAAGCTAAGGTTGGGCAAAAACAAGCTCTAATGGCATCTGACCTGTAGTAGAGTCCACTGACATCTGACAGGCTTTCTTCTACAGCACAGTGGATGGTGGTCTGGGCTCCCTCTCTAGGGGACTTGAGCCAAAAACTAAGAGTCTTGAAGATGGCTCTTTTCCACAGGGGTATGGTGGGCCAGAAGTGCCGACCAAGCTCAGTCCGGATGACTCCAGGATGGAGGCTATATGTAGTTACTCCAGTTCCTACAGTCACAGAGAAACACACACAAACACAGGTAATGTCTTCTATCAGCCTAATTCAATGCAGTGAGTCTGCAGCCACTCTATTGAAGAGAGATGCAACACACCATTCCAAATGCATGTTGTAAAATGAAAAGATGTTGTGCAGCAGAGTTGAATTACCTTGTAGTCGTGTTGCCAGCTCCCTAGTAAAGAGCACATTAGCTAGCTTACTTTGCCGGTAGCTTTTCCATGGACTGTAATCTTTATCTAAGTTTATGTCATCAAAATAGATCTTGCCTGTTGAAAAAAAGTATTATTATTAAAAGTGGAACGTAGTAAGTCACATATGGATATAACGTCAAAACATGGCCTAACACGAAGCAATGAAAGGTACAGTGCCTTCAGAAAGTATTCATACCACTTGACTTTTTCCAAATGTTGTTGTGTTACAGCCTGAATTTAAAATGGTTTAAATTTAGATTTGTTGGCACTGGTCTACACACAATACCCCATAATGTCAAAGTGGAAATATGTTTTTCTAAATTATTACAAATTAATTAAAAACCAAAAGCTGAAATGAGTCAATAAGTATTCAACCCCTTTGTTATCGCAAGCCTAAATAAGTTCAGGAGTAAAATATTGCTGAACATGTCACATAATAAGTTGCATGGACTCTGTGTGCAATAATAGTTTTTAACATGATTTTTGAATGACTACCTCATCTCTGTACCCCACACATACAATTATCTGTATGGTCCCTCAGTTGAGCAGTGAATTTCAAAAACAGATTCAACCACAAAGACCAAGGAGGTTTTCCGATGCTTCCCAAAGACGGGCACCTACTGTTAGATGGGTAAAAAAAAAAGTAGACATTGAATATCCGTTCGAGCATGGTGAAGTTAATTACACTTTGGATGGTGTATCAATACACCCAGTCACTACAAAGATGCAGGCATCCTTCATAACTCAGTTGCTGGAGAGGAAGGAAACCGCTCAGGGATGTAACCATGAGGCCAATTGTGACTTTAAAACAGTTACAGGAGAAAGGAGAAAACTGAGGCTTGATCAACAACATTGTAGCTACTCCACAACACTAACCTAATTGACAGAGTGAAAAGAAGAAAACCTTTACAGAATAAAAATATTCCAAAAACATGCATACTCTTTGCAACAAGGCACTAAAGTAATTAACTTTTAGTCCTGAATACAAAGTGTTATGTTTGGGGCAAATCCAATACAACCCATTACTGAGTACCACTCTCTATATTTTCAAGCATAGTGGTAGTTGCATCATGTTATGGACATGATTGTAATCATTAAGGACTGGGGAGGTTTTCAGGATAAAAATGTAACGGAATGGAACTAAGCACAGGCAAAATGCTAGAGGAAAACCTGGTTCAGTCTGCTTTCCACAAGACACTGGGAGATTAATTCACCTTACAGCAGGACAATAACCTAAAACACACGGCCAAATCTACACTGGAGTTGCTTACCAAGAAGACAGTGAATGTTTCTGAGTGGCCAAGTTACAGTTTTTACTTAAATCTGCTTGAAAAGCTATGGTAAGACCTGAACATTATTGTCTAGAAATGATCAACAACCAATTAAACAGAGCTTGAAGAATTTTGAAAAGAATAATGGGCAAATGTTTTACAATCCTGGAGTGAAAAGCTCTTAGAGACGTACCAAGAAAGACTCACAGCTGTAATCGCTGCCAAAGGTGCTTCTACAAGGTATTGACTCAGGTGTGTGAATACTTTTGTAAATGAGATATTTCTGTGTTTCATTTTCAATACATTTGCTAAACTTAAAACATGTTTTCGATTTGTCATTATGGGGTGTTGTGTGTAAATGGGTGAGAGAAATCTATTTAATCCTTTTTGAATTAAGGCTGTAACACAACAAAATGTGGAATAAGTCAAGGGGTTTGAATTTTCTGAAGGCACTGTACATGAAAACAATTACAGGCTAAATCATGGATTTCGTTTGGGCAATCAGTCATAAATCCTATAAACACTGAATCATTGTTTTATATGGTAAATGACAAAGACAAGGTTATACCTTTTTCATGAGCTAAACTGGAGACGTTGACAATACGGCTTGGGACTGATTTCTTAAGGAGACCCAAAAGGCAATTTGTCAATAAAAAGTGGCCTAAGTGGTTGGTACCAAACTGCATCTCAAAGCCATCTTCAGTCTGCCATTTTGGACAGCTCATGATACCTATCAACAGACATAGAGAAGAAAAGTTAGTCTACTCCCTGAAATGTAGTTGATAACATAGGTTCAATAAGTAAGGCTGGTCTGAATGGATAGCTCACTTAATTTAGTAAGCACAATATAATTCACATTGCTTCCTCTTCTATGGGCACAGAGGGAATTTATATCTAATGTTTACAATCTTCTCATCAACAGCACAGCATCATGTCACTCCTCCTCCTTTACTATAAATTAGCCACGTGCAGAACGTCAGTCACCTATTACCCTCTTGCCAATGAGCACAGCTGAATAGTGCAACTTTACCACGCTTGCTAAGGGACAGATCATAACTTACTGGGGGAGGGGAGGGTTGTTAAACTTGTATTTGTTGCTTTGGGGAGGGTTGTGTGTTTTTTATTGGGCACAGGGGAGGGCAGTGCGATTTGTCCCCTGGTTTACATCCGCTAGTTGCAGGTTTTACTATATAATTTCTTCCATCCTAGCCAAATTTCTTTATCTGCTCACATGTTTTTGTATTTCCTGTATGCTCTACGCTTTTCTGTGTGCTAACTGTTACTATACCACAGGTCAGTATAGTCTACCAGTCTAACCTTCTATCCTGCCCTCGATCCACCACTCATAGTGATAACAGTGGTAAGGGGATTGTTTGTCCAGATCTGCAATAGGCTAACTAGCAATCATACTACATGTAAAAACATTCAAAGCTGCATCAACATTTTATATGAATCAACCAGAACAAATAGGAATAGCTGATAGGCAGTGAAGAGGCCAGGTGCATCATTGCGCATGAATGAACAGTGAAGACATGACACACACAGATAAAAAAAATATCCTCTCATGATCTTGTTAATGGACAATACAATTATCCTACCTAGACTAGCCTAGCCAAATAATTGCATTATTATTTTCAAGTGAGTACAACATTCTAGACTACTCTAGGCTGCAGTGAAAATGTCCTTTGTAAATAAAATAACGGCGCAAAAGCCCTGTGATTTGAATGTTTCATTTGATTTGGATCAGTTGTGGGTCTACTCTCTACAGTTTATAGAAAGACACAGAAAGGCACAGTAGCAGGCCAGTCTGGCTGTATTTCTACTTCTGATACTGAACGCACTGTCTGTTTTTAATCATCATGCTCCCAAGTCATCCTATAATAATGTGAACACATACGCTACCGGCAGGCCCAGTTATTCAGGAAAGCTTAACACATGCTCTGCCTCCTCTCCAATCCGAGTGGCTATTCCTCACGCAACTAGAAGCTAACGCGTTTAATGTATTACTTTTTATATGTGGCACAACGTTTTAATCTGATGAATCTACTTCAAAACTTCTCCTGTAGGCGTGGGCATCATCCAAAATATAATTCCAGCATCCTTGACATTAACCAGGTATCCATCCAACCTTTTTATGGTAGTAAAGTAGCCTACATGTTTGATAAAACATTTCTCCACATCCTGGGAAAGCATGCAGTTTATTAGGCTACAGATTAAATAAATTATGATGAACTTCACAGGGCGGCGTAAAAGTGCACAGTGATGAGGTCGATGCTCCTTCCAATAAATATTGAGGGTCTTATTCTGGTGACATGATGATCGATGCTTGCCATTTGACAAATAATAATAATAATCGCACACTATTGTCCATAATAATCTCATCATGTAGTAAGCTATACCTGCACTGTATCTGTTGGCTAGAGCTCACGTGCCAATACCATAGTGGGCACATTAGCTATACCTGTACCTACGCAACATTTTTTGTGACAAAACCATCAGTATGTCCATAGTTGAAAATGCAATGGAAACCCATTTAACTTACATTTTTTATTCGGCACATGGGAATTTAACATCAGAAGGTATTTTTATGTGTGCTATGTATTTATGCAGACTTTAATCTGCAACAAGTGCATTTTATACTGGGTAAGCCTACAAGGTAGGGAGGGATGTGTTTTCTGTCGAGATTGACAGTCTATTTATTGTGGTGTTGAAAACGCAAACCATGTCGGTATGTTTTGTTTATTGTTGTGTAGTGATTTTGCACAGAAACCTGTTAGTTGAAAATACGTTGCATATACAGTACCATGCAAAAGTTTGGACACACGTACTCATTTAAGGGTTTTTCTTTATTTTTACTATTTTCTACATTGTAGAATAATAGCGAAGACATCAAAACTATGAAATAAAACACTTGGAATCATGTAGCAACCAGAAGAGTGTTAAACAAATCTAAATATATTTGAGATTCTTCAAAGTAGCCACCCTTTGCCATAATGACAGCTTTTCACACTCTTGGCATTCTCTCAACCAGCTTCATTAGGTAGTCGCCTGGAATGCATTTCAATTAACAGGTGTGCATTGTTAAAAGTTCATTTGTGGATTATTTTTCCTTCTAAATGGGTTTGAGCCAATCAGCTGTGTTGTGACAAGGTATACAGAAGGTATACAAGGTATACAGAAGATAGCCCTATTTGTTATAAGACCAAGTCCATATTATGGCAAGAACAACTCAAATATGCAAAGAGAAACGACAGTCCATCATTACTTTACGACATGAAGGTCAGTCAATCTGGAAAATGTAAAGAACGTTGGGAAAGTTTCTTCAAGTGCAGTCGCATATCCATCGAGCGCTATGAAGAAACTGGCTCTCATGAGGACCACCACAGGAAAGGAATACCCAGAGTTACCTCTGCTGCAGAGGATAAGTTTATTAGAGTTAACTGCAGCCAAAATAAATGCTTCACAGAGTTCAAGTATCGCACACATCTCAACATCAACTGTTCAGAGGAGACTGCGTAAATCAGGCCTCATGGTTGAATTGCTGCAAGAAACCACTACTAAAAGACACCAATAAGAAGAAGAGGCTTGCTTGGACCAAGAAACACAAGCAATGGACATTAGACCAGTGGAAATCTGTCCTTTGGTCTGATGAGTCCAAATTTGAGATTTTTGGTTCCAACCGGCGTGACTTTGTGAGACGCAGAGTAGGTGAACGGATGATATCCGCACGTGTGGTTCCCACCGTGAAGCATGGAGGAGGAGGTGTGATGGTGCTTAGCTGGGGACTAGGGTTGCACATTTTGGGGAATATTCACTGGTGGAAACTTTCCGTGGGAATTAACAGGAATATATGGGAATTAACGGGAATATATGGGAATTAATGGAAATATATCCAAATTAATATTAATACCATTTAAATGTAGATGTTTTTTGCTTTGGATATATTTACCATATCATATGGAGAGAGAAACATAAACCTTTTACCTTATCATAAGTAGACATAATTGCAAATTATTAAATCCTTCCAACAGGAATAATCATTGTCTGCAACCGGCTCTGATCGTGAAGAAATTAAACAGGCAGGGAGAATGAGCTCCTCTGTGGTGGTCGGCGAACCCTCAACCTTCTGGCCCGTAGCCCTGTGTGGCATTGAATGTGCCACAAAACCAAAGTAGATATTCATGTTTATAAACACAGGGTCGCTACAGTTATTGTTATTTATGGTCGGAAACATTATTTTGAGTTAATTATATGAGGGGGGAGGGTGTTCAATATATTTTACAGGGGAGGGTCATGTGAAAATATTTTTTACTTTGGGGAGGGGGTTGCATTTTTTTTTTTTTATGACACCTTGAGTTGTAACAGCCCCCCCTCCCCCTCCAATTAATCAATGGGCATGCCTGTACAATAATCAAATTGCTCTTTTCTCACCAATGGGAATACATCTTGTGATGTATTTAAATTACGGCTTGCTCTTGTTCTCTCACTTACGTCTTGCAGCAAAAGCTACCTGCATCACAGCATCTGGCTCCAAGGATCACCCTTCAGAGACAAGGCTATTCCCCAAACAATTGTAATAGATGTTCATTCCTGCATCTTGTCTCTGCTGTTCATTCAGTCAAGCCTGCCCTCGAATGAACATAAGTAGCCTTGCACAAGCCTTGGCTCAAAGGAGCTTATCTCCTGTTTCTGTAGCTTGAGGCAGCATGGTGTACAAGTACACCCCCTGGACAGGACTCTAGTCTATTGCAGGGCCATGCAGGGACACTCTGAACATACACCATCGAAATGACTTCCTCTGCCTATTGACTATTTGTGCCATTGAACAGTTGGTGCATCATAACATACAAGTTTATCAATAGTCACACTGACCTAACCTACAGTGTGGTGGAGTGTTCCTTTACCAGACCTAACCTAGAGTGTTGTAGACCTAGCTAGCACCAGGGTTGGGGTCAATTCCGTTTAAATTCCAGTCAATTCAGGAAGTACACTGAAATTCTAATTCTGTTCAATGCTTTTCAGTGGGGAAAATGTGGAATTTATGAATTGACTGGAATTTAAATGGAATTGACCCAAACCCAGGGTAGCACATTTGGTTCCTTGGAAGTTGTGAGAACGTATATTTTTGGTTTCACATTGTTTGTGGGAACGAAGCCATACTATTCCTGAGCGGTAAAACTGAACCTTTGATTAACTTAGCCTGTTCTGGGAACGTTTACTTTTAGGTTGCAGGGACGTTCTGAGAGCGTTTTACTCTAGTTCCTTTAAAGTTTTCCTGGGAGGTTTTATTAAAACTCTGAGAACAGAAATTAAATTTATTGTGACACAGCATCAGTGAGATTCAAACCTATAATATTCTGTTCTCTATGCATGGAATTAGTCCACTGAGCCACCAGGATGGAGCTAGTACGCCATGGTTTTTTAAGCCTACAAAGCTGTTCATTTTAGTCTATTCAAACAGGCCCCATTTCAAAGGAAACAATCACTCATTAAGATCAGGTGTGGCTAATTAGTGGGTGCGGCTAAAACACCTGAATACACTTAACAAGATAGAGGATAGAGAGAGTTGTGTTGATGCTGACAACGGAATGCATATGTTTTGAAATAACATTAGTTCTCTGAACGTTACTAAAGTTTTCTTGTGGTTTTTATGGAAGGTTTTCTTAACGTTCTCAGAACATTTTGAGAACATGACTTTAAATAGAACAATGAAGAAACCTGTAGTAAATGTTATGCTGAAGTACTGAAATTCCAACAGAAGAACGTTGTTTCTTAATGTTCTCTGGACTATTTGAGAACCATCCCAATGTAAAACCAGTTGGAGAATGTTCCTAGAAAATTACCAAAAGAAAATTTAAATGTAACCATGTTTGAACGTTTAGGAAACTTTCTGTTAACTCTGAAGGATCCGCCCCTTTTTTTCAATGTTCGCCTAAAATGACATACCCAAATCTAACTGCCTGTAGCTCAGGACCTGAAGCAAGATGTGCATATTCTTGATACCATTTGAAAGAAAACACTTTGAAGTTTGTTGAAATGTGAAAGGAATGTAGGAGAATATAACACATTATATCTGGTAAAAGATAATACAAAGAAAAAAACTTTTTTTTGTATTTTTTTGTACCATCATCTTTGAAATACAAGAGAAAGGCCATAATGTATTATTCCAGTCCAGGCACAATTTAGATTTTGGCCACTAGATGGCAGCAGTGTATGTGCAAAGTTTTAGACTGATCCAATGAACCATTGCATTTATGTTCAAGATTTTGTGTCAAGACTACCCAAATGTGCCTAATTGGTTTATTAAGAACTTTTCAAGTTCAAAACTGTGCACTCTCCTCAAACAATAGCATGGTATTATTTCACTGTAATAGCTACTGTAAATTGGACAGTGCAGTTAGATAAACAAAAATTGAAGCTTTCTGCCAATATCAGATATGTCTACGTCCTGGGAAATGTTCTTCTAACTTACAACCTCATTCTAATCGCATTAGCCTACATTAGCTCGACCGTCCCGCAGAGGACCCACCGATCCTGTAGAGGTTTAAGCAACTATTCTGCACCATTCCCAGAAAGTTGTGGGAAGGTTGTATGCAAAATAACTATAGGACAACCACGCTCTCACCAAGCTATAATAAACATATGGTGCTCATAACGTTATGTGCTAGCTGAAAAGTGTCCCTCTACCTGCATTATTAATAAGGATGTCCAGTCTCTCTTCACTTTCCAGGATCTCTTTGGCTAGCTGTCGCACCGACTGTAGGGATGCCAAGTCCAACTTTTTGACAATCACATTCCCATTGCCACTCCGCTTCCTGATGCCCTCTGCAGCTTGATTGGCTCTTGTCATGTCCCTGCAGGCCAGAATAACCCTCGCCCCTGTGGCCAAACACAGAACAGACATTACACTGTGAGCTCATCAAATCAACTGCCCAACTACAATGAACAGAGAAGAAGTTGAATACTTGTTGCTCACCCCTGCTAGCCATGTCAACTGCAGTCTCTTTCCCAATCCCAGTGTTGGCTCCGGTGATAAGGACAGTCTTCCCGTCCAGCCGGGCTTTGCTCGTACACACCCCTCCAGCCAGCCATTTACGGAGAGCAAAGAGCCCCACTCCTGTCACAATATTATGGTAACACCTTACATTGAGGTACACTTTATAATTTATTTGTAAATGCTTTATAAGTATTTTAAAGTAGCTTATAGATAGTTAAAGTAATACATTTTTATGATTAATCATCATTGAGTAACTTTACAAGTAAATCCGATTAATTTGGTCAAACAATTATTCAAAGAAATGGGTAGCATATAAAGATTTTATCCAAGACTTTAAATTCATTTTTCACATGAAATTAAGCTTTAAAAGCTCAATCTGACAATATTGGTGATCTTGATGATAGGTATCAGAAGTCCCATTCTAAAGATGCAACATCCGCCCTCTTAGCACACCAGGTGAACAAAATACATCCAGTATCTAGTCAGACGAAATGTTGACATCACAAGGCCAGACGGAATATGATGTGATGACATCACAACACAGTAACGCTAGACATCATTTCTAGGGGTAGAATTTTAAACACAGTTTCATAGGACCTCTATGTTAAAACCTCTGATGTGATGACATCACAACAAGGTCACACAGATTATGATTTGATGCCCTCTCAACAGGGCCAGAAGGAATCTGATGCGATGATATCAGAATAAGGTGAGACAGAAATCTGATTTGATGACATCACAATAGGGCCAGTCAGAATCTGATTTGATTACATTACAATAGGGAAAGAGGGTGCCAGACTGCCCTGCATTATGCACTACTGCCACCATGATTATGCAAACCTGCCTTCCCTCGTCATCCGCTTCAGCGATTCATTGGACTCACCTGGACTCAGTCTGGGTTTTTGTACAGCACTTTGAGATATCAGCTGATCTAAGAAGAGCTATAAAAAATACATTTGAATTGATCACCTGTTTATTACCTCCCCTATGTGTCTGTTCCCCAGCTCCGTTCCCCGCTTCTGCATTAATTGTCTTACGTCTGTGTATTACATGGTTCTGACGCTGTTCCTGTCCTGTTTTCATGTCCGTTCCAATTAAATGTTGACTCCCTGTACCTGCTTCTCTTCTCCAGCATCAGTCCTTACAGTTCCATGAAAAGAGTGCCTTTTGCATCCCTTTACATTTTTAGGTATAAATTGTGGACCAATATTGCATTTTCAAAGCATGTTATATTCATTGTTTTAAATTATATGTTTTAATGTATATATATTTTTATCCCCAAAAGAAAACTAATAGTCAATCATAGTGTAAAAGCAGGTTAACTGTTTTTACTCTTTTTGGCCATTTTCTGGTGTTTTGTTGTGGAAAACTGAGCAGTTCGAGCATAACCCTGTTGTTACCTATAGATAGACAGGCTATAAATGTTTTAACAATAACAAACGTTTTGTGAAACTCGCATTCAATTGCCCCTCCCTGTTGCACCCAACAAGCTTCCATTCCCCCTGTCACAAGCTGATTTATGGCTTATTTAAAGATGAAATCGTCAATATTGTTATGGTCAACCTTGCTACTTTATTTGGCATTTAATAGGCTCTTACTATATAAGAGCCTATTAACATATATATATATTGAGACAGGTAAAATAGTTTTTTATTAAGTTGAACATGTGCTTTTTGACAGAATGTTACGTTACCTACGTTGTTGTTACATTTCATAAAGGACCTGTGATAATTAAAACAATAATGTTTGTTTTTTTACCTGTGACTGTGATAAAAGCGATCCCCGTCGGATATTGTCCCAAAAAAGTATTTATTGCTTTACCGTAGTTCTGCATGTTATCAGTACTTTAACTGCTACTGACTATAGAAGTAACCTCTCATTCAATGTTGCTATTCAGCGAAAAGAACAAGGAGAACCTCTAGTTAATTCAACTCAAATATATCATAATCTCATACATATCAACTTCGTCGAAATAAAACAGTTTATCAATGTGACGTAATGTGCAATCAGGAAGTACTGGAAGGTCAAAGAAACAACGTGTTACAGAACGGGGGAATCCTATTGGTACATCCATTGGACCAATCATATGCTGGGTTGCCTATTGTTTCATCTACAATATTCCTCCAGCAGAGGTCACTCCACGTCCACTTACTATATACAAAATCATTAATATTATTCCAGCAGGTGAAGCTGATAGAACAAACAGTGTCAAATTATTGTTCTTAGGCCGACAACCAGTGCAGGAAGTCAATTAAACCCATAAACGTGATTGATCAAACCATAGACTGTATACAAAACACCACTGAGAAGATAACATCTTTCTTAGGCCACATTTAGGCAATGCCAATGCCAATGCCAGTGATTGGGGACATTGCCCTTTGTAGGGTGCTGTCTTTCGGATGGGACGTTAAACGGGTGTCCTGACTCTCTGTGGTCACTAAAGATCCCATGACACTTATCGTAAGAGTCGGGGTGTAACCCCGGTGTCCTGGCTAAATTCCCAATCTGGTCTTCATACGTACCATCATGGCCACCTAATCATCCCCAGCTTACAATTGGTTGATTCATCCCCCCTCCTCTCCCCTGTAACTATTCCCCAGGTCGTTGGTGTAAATGAGAAAGTGTTCTTAGTCAACTTACCTGGTAAAATAAATAAAATAAAAAAAGAAATGCAATTAATTATATAATGCCTATTGGATGACTTATACTGGGTGACTTATACCTCTTCGATATGGAGGAACTGATCCTATATGTGTAGAATGTCCAGATTTGTTTTCTCTCACTGGTTTCTAAGTGATACTGTCACACCCTGATCTGTTTCACTTGTTCCTGTGATTGTCTCCTCCCCTTCCAGGTGTCGCTTATTTTCCCCAGTGTATTTATCCCTGTGTTTCCTGTCTCTCTGTGCCAGTTCACCTTGTATGTTAGTCAAGTCAACCAGCGCGGTTTCCCCATATGCCTTTTTTTTTGCTATCCTCTTTTTGATAGTCTTCCTGGTTTTGACACCTGTCTGACTCTGGACTACTATCCTGCCTGCCCTGACATTGATTCTGCCTGTCCTTCGTTTCCTTTTGGACTCTGAACTGGTTTTGACCCGTTTGCCTGTCCACGACCATTCTCTTGCCTTACCCTATTGGATTAATAAATATTGTAAGACTCTAACCATCTGCCTCCTGTGTCTGCATCTGGGTCTCGCCTTGTGTCATGATAGAAACAGTATGTTATGCCAGATTTAGATCATCACTAGGGTAAGGTGTACTAAAGAGATGTGAGTAAACTGGACATTGTGTTCTCTGAAACCAGAACCTAATCTTGCGTGGACTGGCAATCTGTCACAAGACGATAGACTACTGTGTGTGACTTCCAGAATGGAAAGTGCCCTAAAGATATGTACATAACATTTGTACCTTAGGGCCTTATCAGTTTGTTGGGTAATATTTCATATGTTACTAATAGGTTGAACTGCATTCCAGACTGCCTGGAAGATAAAATCCATTCTAAGGTACAAAAGAGTAGGTTCTCACTCAAGTCATATGTCATAGCACTGTCTCTCCTCTGATTGACCTTTCATCTAGATCACTGTAGGAGTGAAAATAAATTAGATGAAAACATCTTGTCCAGGGATCTAGTGGATAACCAACCACAAGCCTGTCTATTCAGGAAAAAAAGATAACAAATGCATATATTTGAGTTCCAAAGTATTACTAATGTCATATAAATGGACGAATCAAATTTTTTTGTGGAGGAAAATAAGTAGTTAATTTGTGGCGTGTGTGTAAAATGTGTTCAAACACATAATTTCATTAAAATGTCCTCTCAGAGTGTCTTTGTCCTTTAATGCCCTCCCTCCTCTGACTTTATGAAGACTTGGGAGGTGACCTGCCTGGTCTGAACTGAGGGACTGGATCACCTCCAAGCTTTGAGTCTCACATGACTGTGCACTTCCCATTCTTTCTCCCAGTATGGTAACCCTCCACAGCTAAAAATAGAGCCCTTCATAGAGGAGACGGAATGTGAGAGGATTCTGTTGGCTCCATATCCCAGTCCATACACAACCCATCTGGGCCTATCAAACCACAGAATATATAAACTACACTGTGAATTTGGACAACCAGCATAGAATGTCTTTGCTCTAACTGCTGCTGAGAGTCAATTATGCCTACCTAAAACGTTATTATATTCAAATGAATCATGGCTGCGTCTCATTCTGTGTATATCATCATAGCTGCGGGAAGTAGTTTGGGGGAGGGCATGCTGAGTTTTTTTTCGCTGACTGGGGATGGAAGGATAAAAATGTCGCCCAGACATTATCACCCCAATATTAGGTTTATTAGGTTTATAGGTCTGTAGAATGGTGTCACGTTCTGACCAGTATGAGGGTTATTTTGTTAGTGTAGGCTGGTCAGGACGTGGCAGAGGTTATTTGGTTTATGTGGTTCAGGGTTTGTGTATTATGTAGAGGGTAGTTGATTTATGTATTCCGGGGTTTTGGTCACTGCTCTGTTAGTCTATGTTCTTTCTAGTTAGTCTGTTTCTATGTTTAGTTAATTGGGGTGTGGACTCTCAATTGAAGGCAGGTGTTGTCTAGTTGCCTTTGATTGAGAGTCCTATATATTAGGGTGTGTTTGTAATTTGTGGGAGGTTGTCACTTGAATTGCTGTTGTTGGCCTTTAAGTCTGTATTCGTCATCCATCGTTTTGTTTTGTTTGGTATAAGTGTTTTCATTAAAAAGTTAATTATGAGCACTCAACCCGCTGCGCCTTGGTCCATTCCTGACGACTGTCGTTACAAATGGTGTGTACAATGTACTACTCAACCTCATACATGGGCTGCATTGACTTATTTAGGCTACTTGTGGAACAGTGCATACAGCGCAACATGAAATAGATGCATAATGCACACTATAGATGCATAATGCACACTTCAAATACCGACATCAATGTGAAAGTAGCCGGAGCATAAAACAGCTGACTGCGAATGCAAATGCAAACTATGTCAGATAAATCCTACAAGTGCATTGAAATAAAAGGAATACTTCAAAGGAATCGCTTAAGGCCACAATCGACAAGGATGCATAAAGACAAACAAACTCGACTAAGGAATGAAAAAAAATCTACACATTAAGTCTGCACCCATGATTTAGCACCGCTGCCCGCCTGGTACAGGTAGGCATAGTTGAGCTCCTTGTGATGTGGCTGAATGGACCGTGTCTCTGTCTAGTAGCTAGAATTAGGCTATTCAATTTGTGGGCAGTTAGACATTTTCTGGGGACAGTTGAGTAGCCTACAATGCTTATATGAAAGTCATAACTGGTACGCAGATTTTTTGAAATTGCAGGATCAATTGTAAATTGTCACTCATATGAAAAAGGTTGCAGACCCCCTGCTATAGGTTATATGAAACCATCCTTGTGTGAAACATTTTGTATCAGCAAGACTACTCAGAGAATATTAATATTGCAAAATAGTAGCCGATGCGGAGGCGGCCCGGAAAAACAGTTTGTCTCTATCTGAAATCATTGTGTTGCCTATGCAGCATCTGGTTGCTCATTATATACAAAAGAACAGCCCTACATCCACACTATAGCTAAATAACTTAGTAATATTTAATGACATTTTCCCATCAATATTTATCTGTTAGAATATCTCATTTTAATTCAGGAAGATGGACAAGCAAGACTGATAGAGTAAGAGAAGGAAGAGGCGGGTAGGCTACAGGTAGGGATGCAGGCAGAGGATGATGATGTAGGCCTAAAGCAAGAAGTTACAACCGTTAGCCCAACTAGGTAATCATTAATTATTTGCATTATCTCAATTATCATTATGTCACTGCATGACAATGCACATTTGTTATAGACTGCAATTGCTTTTATCTTTGAAGCCAAAAACAAGACATGTCTTTTGGGGGAAATGATCTAAATAGCAAGTTGTTTAGTCGTTTATTTTCATACCAATAGGCCTACATGAAACCAAAATTGCACTAGCCTACTGGGCGAATAAATGAAAGTAACAATTAGGCTTACAGCTATCACAACCTATATTTTAATAGCGATAAAATAGCTTTTGGTTTTGAATGGTCACCGAAAAGGAGGGATCCCCACCTCCCAATTAAATTAACCCTTGGTTAACAAGTAATCTTCTCTCTAACGCCTCGATCACACAAACAGTGTTTTTATTTGGTACCCCAGAAGTACATTATTTTCCAATGGAACACTGCGTTTGCCTTGCAGCATTGCGTTGTTGAGGCAATTGCAGTGCGTTCTGCGTGGTGCGTACATTGGAATTTATTCAATTTTTTTTTAACCTTTATTTAATTAGGCAAGTAAGTTAAGAACAAATTCTTATTTACAATGACAGCCTACCCCGGCCAAACTCTCCCCTAACCCGGACAGCGCTGAGCCAATTGTGCGCCTCCCTATGGGACTCCCGATCACGGCCAGTTACAGCCCGGGATTGAACCAGGGTCTGTAGTGACACCTCTAGCACTGAGATGTAGTGCCTTAGACCGCTACACCACACTGGAGCAAATGTATGCATCAAACTGTAGGGTAAGTGTAGACGGCTTGACAGAAATGGCAGCAGAAGGTGAATGTTGTTCTTTGTTGCACACTTATCCAGATGATGTTATGTACCATTTTGCATAGTAACCCTATTGGTGTGTTCAAGACGTAAGCTGCACAGCTCCTCCAGCACTGCCACACCAGGCCGCACAGAAAGGCAAGAGACTGAACTTCACTGAGTTCACCCCATTAGTTTTCACTATATAGATCAACGTTTTTTCTATGATCGAATCAACATTACAGTGTATCAGCCCCTTTTTAATGCAACAAACCAAAACAAATCAAGTTTTGCATTATTGAATCTGTAATTTTGTTGTAGACAGAGCCAGAGCGCAACAGTGTAGATTTCTATTGGTAGGTAGCCCAGGAGGGGTCTTTCAATATCAACCCAGAGTGAATGAATGCGCTTTTCAGATCAAAGCCACAAGTGTGAACATTTGTTGATATCCTTTGCTAGTTAGAACGTTATTAGCCCAGTTATAGATAAGTATAGGTCAGCAATGGGGAGTTACTGCTTCCTTCAAGAGCACAAAACATGTAGGCTACTTTCAAGCTGTCTTTGAAAGGAGTCAGGTAAAAAGCTCATGTCTTCATTAAAGGGGCAGTGTTTTATTTTAAGGTAGGCTTGAATATGCAAATTAGCCAACAGTCAGAGGTGTAGCCTACATTGTCTAATTCTCTGTATGGCAATAATAATACATTTTATTTTATAAAGTGGTTTCTTGCATCATACAACATAATACAATGCACTTTACAGTCAGCTATATGGCCCATGGTGTTACAGACCAAGTATAAAAATAATGAACTAATGTCAGCCTTTCATAATGTAAAAACATTTTTAAAACTCTAATGCAATGTAGGCCTGTATTGAACACATATAGGCTGTAGGCTATATCATAGAAATCAAAAGCTATTTACATGTGAAAATGTCATGGGATACGCTCTATTGGTTTTGTTGGTAGGCCTGCATTAGGCTCAAATAGCCACAAAACCCTATTGGCTACTGTCAAAAACTGTAAGAGTACAGCCTCAATGTACAAGTTTCCTTTCACAAGACCTAAAATGTGTTCAGTGCCCCCCCCCCCCAAAAACATTTTTTTGAGGGCACATTGTTTACAAATTCTAATTCAAAGCAATCAGCGCACTGCCTTAACAGCTGACTGGTAAAGCAAATGGCAGTCTGCCATCTGCTTTGTAAAAGAGACAGAAAAGGCTGGCATCTGCTCTCCGAGCAATGCTTTGCATGGTCCTAGAGCCAGAATTTACGGAATGGAGCTATAGCATTTTAATCGGGATTGGAATGCTTTAAGTGTACTTTTTTATATCAAAGGCTAATACAGGACTGGTAAAGGTCCAGTGCACAATTTGTGATTAAAAAAAAATATATATATTTTTTTTAATTGTATTTAAAAATATATATAATCTGGTCAGATTTTTCAGGGGGTGCTGAGCACCCTCAGCACCCCTACTTCCCGCGGTCATGAATAAAACTGAGAGTTAACTGGCTCTTGTCTAGAGTCTAGACAGCAGAACGGATGGCTGCGCAGACAACCCAGTCTCCCAGGCTATACCTCTCCTCTCTCAGATTGGGTTGGCGCAGAATGAAAATCATAAATCCCCAATGCGGATTGGAACGGTTATTTAGAAGTCCCTCCCTCCTCTTTTGTCTTTGACTGTGTGACGTAGCGTCAAGCGTGGGTGGGGGTTGCTGACTATATTGCAGTGAGCGGGGTTCATTTCGGCCCTTCTTTGCTCGGAGTTTCTCGGTTGTTAGCTGCAAGTAATTTGGGCAAATCATGGCTGGATACTTGAAGGTCCTCCGCTCTCTCTCTAGGTCGGCGACCACTCTCTCCAAAAACCCCGCTGTGCTCGCGCCAGCTGCAACCTCCCAGAGTTTGCAACAGAGGAATTGTGAGTTTTGAGCCAAATAGTGGCCATTTGTCATAGTTACATTATATTTTACAGAATCATACAGAAAATACTTTTATAAGGCACACCGCAATGCCCGGCAAAGTAACGTTAGCCTGCCTATCCAGTGTAGCTTTCTCGCCGTTACTTTAGCTAGGTAAGGTAGCTAGCTGTCTCTTGCGCCCCATTTGGCCAGTTTTAGATGTTTGTTTATTTTGGTTGAGGGGTAAGTAACTGTTACTACTAATATGAAAAATTCTTCAATTAGCCAATTTATTCCACGAATGTACATAGTACAACATTTGCTCGGTGAATGGCTAACGTTAGCTGTCAGTGCATAAAATTGACTTGTTTTACCAGGCCTGACCTAGAAACCGGTAGTGAGGGGAAGAGGGTCGAGGGAGATTTGTCTGTCACTTTGTTGTCTATAAAAAGTAAAATAAAAATGCATTTCACCTTTGGCCTAAAGTAGAGTGCCTCACGACGAATTAGGCTAAATAAAGTTCTCGATATTAGATTAATGTATTCTAAATATTGAAATATCAAATCTGGCCATTACCATTTACCATGCGAGCAACGTTTGCGAACGTATTTATTTATTTTAGCTGTGGGAAAAATGTATAGTGTCAGTATGAAATACAGAATATACATTAATACAATTATTTTTAATAACTGTCAATGTTTACACCTCCATTGTTTGGCTCTAGCCACTTTTTGTTGTTGTTGCGAAGAGACCTTTACCAAGGTCAGCCTATTGTGGGACAAGGCTCTGCAACAGGGAAATGTGTTTACGTCCAACCAGCAGCAATAACTGAACCATGTCGCAACTGTGGAGTCTATCAAGAAAGCTGTTTGACGGGCACTAATTAAAAAATCATCTTGACCTCCCTAATAACTTTACAGATGCCCTATAACCTTCCAGATTAACTTTCAAATTAGAAAGTCCAAAATATGGATGGTATTTATTTTGTCAGTAGCTAGCTGTAATGCCCTGCCGCTTCTGTTCTTTGACTTTGAAGCACTGTATAAAGTAGCAGGTCAGTTGAAGGGTAGCTTGTTTCCCCCTCTATCTGCACACATGTAGGCTTTACACTCAGTTGTCTCTGAATCCTAATCTTGATATTTATGTGTTGGAAGAAGTGACCTAGCTTGCTGCCACTGATGTGTTTGTCTAGTATGGGGTTTTGTGAGGAATGACTCCAATGAAGGGGCTCTAGATAGATTACAGGCTTTGGTCCTGTTAAAACAACCCACTATCCATCCAGTCATACCCTTGTTGTGTTTGTAAGGACAGACGTAAAAATATTAGGCTGATTTTAAAGCAATCACAGGCAACACTTCTGTTACAGTATTACAATGATCATGGATGGAAACTTTCAAACTATGGTGGATGGTTTTGGTGTGACATTTGACCTTTTCTTAACCAAAACACATCATTAGTCTGAGTTTGTATTGCTTTGATTCAATTAAACATGTTCATAAAGGTATTGGCAAACTGTTCAGTTTTTATTATTACAGTCACAAGATGGACTTTGTCTGCCAGGAGCATTTTATTGCTTGTAACTGGAGCTTTGAATTTTGCTAAGTGGAAGAATTTTTAAATACAGGCATGAATAGGTATGGTACCATGTGCTATTTCTAAAATATAGACATTTGTTCTGTCAATGACACACTTGCCTTCCCACTGCCCTACCCTTCAAGTATGGGTCATAATTCAGGGGTATACTTTTGTCATTTTATTTGGTATAACATACTTATAGTAGCGTGATATACAGAAAATGGCGTTATATAAATCCACGTTATAACCCACAAATGTTTTGGTCGTCTGTTTGTACCATACACAAACACACTTCGTTCAATGCGTATGCAGAAACAAATTACTACTTTAATTTGCTCATCTCATGCTTCTTGAAGAGTAACCAAGTTCAGTTTTAAATGGATGACCTGAAATGTAGCCTAGACCTTATGTATGTTTAAAAAAAATAACCCTAAACACACTTGACTGAGATTTTAGTTAGCAGGATAACCATAGCCTTCCCTGTTGCTCAGTTGGTAGAGCATTGTGTTTGCAACACCAGGGTTGTGGGTTCGATTCCCACGGGGGGCCAGCACAAAAAAAAAAATAATGTATGAAATGTATGCATTCACTACTGTAAGTCGCTCTGGATAAGAGCGTCTGCTAAATGACTAAAATGTAAATGTAAATGTAAAAAATATCTGACCTTCAAGAGTTAAGCGCATGCAGATATTTTGGTTTGCATTGTCCTTGACTACTCAAATAGGTGCATGTCATATGGATATGAAAGGCCTGTATCACACAAGACAAGCTATCTTTCAGATAAGACCTCCAGTTGCAAGTGACTGTTTGCTCACGTGTCCCTGTTGGCCTCCTACTGATATTTTGCATACGTTAATGACTAATGTATAAACATGTTTTGTGAAAGCTTAGAAGCCGGATGTGGAGGTCCCTAGGCTGGCGTGGTTACACGTTGTGAGGCTGGTGGACGTACTGTCAAATTCTCTAAAACGGAGGTGGCTTATGGTAGAGAAATGAACATGAACATCTGGCAACAGCTCTGGTGGCCATTCCTGCAGTCAGCATTCCAATTGCACACTCCCTCAACTTGAGACGTGACAACTGCACATTTTAGTGGCCTTTTATTGTCCCAGGACCTGTGTAATGATCAAGCTGTTTAATCCGCTTCTTGATATGCCACACCTGTCATGTGGATGGGTTATCTAGGGCGAAGGCGAAATGGTCACTAACAGGGATGTAAACAAATTTGTGCGCAAAATGAGAAGCTTTTTTTGCCTATAGAAAATATTGGATCTTTTATTCAGCTCATGAAACATGACCAACACTTTACATTGCCTTTTTTCTTTTCTTTTTTAAACAAATGTTTGGAGGGGGGGGGGGTGATGAATCTTTCATTCAGAGTTCACCCCGTGTCAGTAAGCTTTTCACACCTGCCAACATTTTTGCTCAAAACACATCTGATTTCTGCTAAATGTTCTCCACAGTATTCAAAAGTGATGGATGGCCTAATTGTTGCCAGTTGAGATGGAAGGATGGCCTAATTGTTGCCAGTTGTTATGGCAAGTCAACCAAAGTCAACTATTGGCTCTCAAAGGATTATGTCCTTTATGACTGAATGAGTCTTCCTTTGATTGCATGCAGTAAACTAGATAACCCAATCTCCCTTTTACTGTATGCGACTACTGCCGAACATCTATTGGATCATGGCCAAGGAATGTAGACCTAAATGAAGACTTGTGGCAGAGATGAGTAAGCGAAGCAGTCCATATATATCTCACCGTATTTATTAGGTATCCTCATTAGCTGTTGCAAAGGCAGCAGCTACTCTTCCTGGGGTCCAAACACATTAAGGCACTTACATTACACATAAAACAAAATATCTCTTTGCTTGCGGGCGAAGTTATGGGCCTTATTTTACACCTTGTTGAGAGGGTTTGGGAATGTCCAACAGA
Organism: Salmo trutta; assembly: GCF_901001165.1. Lineage (NCBI taxonomy): Eukaryota > Metazoa > Chordata > Actinopteri > Salmoniformes > Salmonidae > Salmo > Salmo trutta. Next base: position 2,345,427 of record NC_042963.1, on the reverse strand, counting down.
GTTTCTGGAGTAGGCTGTTTTGAAAGGTGCATAGTTGCACTAAAGGTCACATGTTGTGTATACTTAATATACAGGTTGTCGTACAGCATAGGTCCATGTGGCGGTCTTATTTGATCATTCTACTGAATACCGCCATTTTGTTTCTCTACACTTCTTGGATGTCCTGGGGAGCAGTAGAAATATAGACTTGGCAGGAACATCAGAAAGTCACTTGATTCTCTGCACCTCCCCCTTTCCACTCCCTCTCCACTGCATGGTCTATCTGGAAGAGTGGGCGAGGGCCTGCCTTCTGCCAGGGCCTTTTAAAAGGCAGAGTCGTGTGGGAGCAGAGCCTTGTTTTGTAATAGATAATTGGACTACTTGTCTGGGTGAATCAGAGGGCAAGATGCATTGCAGCTACAGATGAAGAAAAATGGAAATGTCTTGCTGTCAACATTCTTTAGTTATGGGCATTAAGAGAGCTGAATATCTAACTGTTCATGGAGATATGAAACCATGAAGTGCAAATGACAGTGCCGTGTCTTGTAGGATGAGGTGACTTTGATCTCACAACTCTCCTAATTGAGAACCAATAGTTTCTAGAACCCTCCCAAGCAGCATGAGTCTGTTCAGGAAATCTTTTCTGAGACTTTTAGAATATTCAGACTTTCAAAGAAAATATTCCAGTACATGTTGTAGTATTGGTTGTCATTGGTTTTTGGGTGGGCATGTTGCAGTCAAACATAAGTTATCATAAAAAAATATATATTATAATAATAAATGTGTGTGTGTGTGTGTGTGTGTGTGTGTGTGTGTGTGTGTATGGTAATGAGCTATAATGACAGACTTTGGTTGCTGTGCAGTTTTTGTACTTAAACTAGGCCAACATTGGTGCTCCTCACTACTAGGTGTAGGTCAAGATTGGGACAAAGGCTGCCAGTTTCCATTAATGCACTCTTCTATTTTGGACAGATGGGGACAAACGTATCAAGGTGTCCCAGCCTGTGGTGGAGATGGACGGAGATGAGATGACCAGGATTATCTGGGAGTTCATCAAAGAGAAGGTGCTGAACTGGGACCACTGGAGGAGGGTAGAGGGATGACACAGTGGTGTCTGTCAGACCCAGGGGAGGATTGCTCTCTGACTAGTCTATTTTTACACAACTGACTGACCCACAGATTGCGAGTGTTTATGTGTCTGAGTGCTGGGAGATTGCCTGTATGCTGTGGGGGAGGGTTTTTCGCTTGCATTGGCTGCTCGCCTCCTGGAGATAGCAGATGGTGTGTTGGATCAGTCTGAACATAAATATTAATGGAAGAAAAACATGACCCATTTTCTGACTAAACATGTTTAATGCGTATTGTTCCACGTAAAACAATATGGGATCACACCACATGAATGAGGATACAATTATTACATCTACCATGTTGATGCCATGTTGTGTTGCTACCATGCTGTGTTTTCGTGTTGCTACCATGCTGTGTTTTCATGTTGCTGCCATGCTATGTTGTTGTCTTTAGGTCCCTCTTTATGTAGTGTTGCGGTGTCTCTTGTCGTGATGTGTGTTTTTGTCCTATATTTTTTTTAATTTTTTTTTATCCAAGCCCCCGCAGGAGGCCTTTTGGTAGGCAGTCATTGTAAATAAGAATTTGTTCTTATCTGACTTGCCTGGTTAAATAAAAAAAACAATGAGTGGTATCTAAATGGCATTCATTGTATTTTTTAAAGATTTCGTGTCAATATTGAATTGACTATCTTACTGTTATTTTGACCCTTATGTACTTGGACTGTGTTGTGGACATTGATTAAAGCCATAGAGTCATAGCTCACTGAGACAATGTCTGGAATCCTCTAGTCCTCTGAATAAATTATACCAAAGATCTATTATATTGACAAGATGGTCAAGTGACTGCTCCAACAATGGAAATAAATGTCCTCCAAGTCCGATGGGACCATTCTAGCAATGAGGTCAGATATGCGTGACTGGCACAACGAAGTTGTTTTTCTCAGTTGCCGGAATGCCACGTGCATCCACTTGGATCTGTACATTTGTAACAGCCTAAACATGACAAAACGTATATTTTTATCAAATATGCCTCACGTAATTCAACACTTTGTCACAAACCTCGGACTCTCACCTGGACAGATTATGGGCGCCGTAAATCCTCTCGCTTTGCCTCTTCCTTTCCGTTTATACGTAAGGTCAACTTTCTTTGTCTGTGACAGCCTGCAGCTGGACATAGTTTGAGTTCTGATTCCTCTGTCAATGTGTTCTACTCCTCCAGCTTATCCTCTCCAATGTGGCTGTGGAGCTGAAGTACTACGACCTGGGTCTGCCATACCGTGATCAGACTGATGACCAGGTCACCATCGACTCTGCCATCGCCACCCAGAAGTACCATGTCGCTGTTAAATGTGCCACCATCACTCCCGATGAACAAAGAGTAGAAGGTATTTGAATAGCATTTAAGTATTTTATAGTTTTACTGTAAAGGTTTCATCCCTTCTCCAAATGCCCCCCCCCCCCCCCCCCCCCCCCCCAAGGGTCACTCCTTTACATTTTTTTGTTGTTGCAATAATGGGAACCTACGGCTGATGGTTTAAATGTTGCCATATTACTGTTACGTGAGAACTGTGGTTTTCCATCAGAGTTCAAACTGAAGAAGATGTGGAAGAGCCCCAACGGAACTATCAGGAACATCCTGGGTGGCACAGTCTTCCGTGAGCCAATCATCTGCAAGAACATTCCCAGGCTAGTTCCAGGTTGGACCCAGCCCATCACCATTGGCAGACATGCCTTTGGTGACCAGGTAAGTTCCTTCTAAATGAAAGAAATTGTATTATTTTTGTCTTCAGTATATGTGATTGTAACCTATCCATTGTTTTTACAGTACAGAGCTACAGACTTTGTTATCAGCCAGCCAGGCACGTTCAAGATGGTCTTCTCTCCTACTGATGGGAGCAAAGGCCAGGAGTGGGAGGTCTACAAGTTTCCTGGAGGTGGCTGTGGAATGGGCATGTACAACACAGATGAGGCGAGTTCAGCACGTCATTCACTTCTTAACCTGTCTGGGAACGTGGGCCACCCTAGTCAACAGCCAGTGGAATCGCGTCGCGCGAAATACAAAACCTCATAAATGCTATAACTTCAATTTCTCAAACACATGAATATTTTACACCATTTTATAGATACACCTCTCCTGAATCGAACCACGTTGTCCGATTTTCAAAAAGGCTTTACAGCAAAAGCAAAACATTAGATTATGTTAGGAGAGTACCCTGCCAAAATAAAATCACACTGCCATTTTCAAAGCAACTAGATGCATCACAAATACCCAAAACACAGCTAAATGCAGCACTAACCTTTGACAATCTTCATCAGATGACACTCCTAGGACATCATGTTACACAATACATGCATTTTTTTGTTCGATGAAGTTCATATTTGTATATAAAAACAGCATTTTACATCGGCGCGTGACGTTCAGAAAATATTTTCCCTCAAATGCTTCCGGTGCACCAGCGCTACAATTTACAAAATTACTATTCGAAAACATTGTTAAAATGTAATATTGTCATTCAAAGAATTATAGATTAACATCTCGTGAATGCAACCGCATTGCCAGATTTAAAAATAACTTTACTGGGAAATCACATTTTGCAATAAACAACGTGGTATGCTCAGAAAAATAGGCTAGGCGATACATGTTAGCGCCATCTTGGAACCATCTAAAATCAAATGTACTATTGCAAATATTCCCTTACCTTTGAATATCTTCATCAGAAAGCACTTCCAGGAATCCCAGGTCCACAACAAATGTAGTTTTGTTCTAAAAAGTTAATAATTTATGTCCCAATAGTTCCTTTTTGTTAGCGCGTTCCGAAGGCTACTCATAATCTACTGAAGCGCACGGGACTTGTCACGAATGTGCAAAAAATATATATTTACGTTCGTTCAAACATGTCAAACGTTGTATAACAAATCTTTAGGGCCTTTTTCAACCAGAGCTTCAATAATATTCAAGGCGGACGATTGCATTGTCTTACTAAACGTTTCGGAACAAAAGGGTTCCCATGGGCGCCCGCGTCATAGTAGTAATGGCCCTCCCCCTGTGACCAACTTCCCAAGCCTCTCTTTGGGTCAGTTTCTACCATAGAAGACTCAAACCACTTTGTAAAGACTGTTGACATCTAGTGGAAGCCTTAGGAAGTGCTAAATGATTAATAAGTCCCTGTGTGTTTCAATGGCAAAGGCTTGAAGTGATTCCACAAATCAGATTTCCACTTCCTGTTAGGATTTGTCTCAGGGTTTTGACTGCCATATGAGTTCTGTTATACACAGACACCATTCAAACAGTTTTAGAAACTTTAGAGTGTTTTCTATCCAAATCTACTAATTATATGCATATTCTAGTTACTGGGCAGGAGTAGTAACCAGATTAAATCGGGTACATTTTTTATCCGGCCTTGCAAATACTGCCCCCTATCCCCAACAAGTTTTAAGATTACTTTATTTTGTCAACTGTTTTTTTTTTTCCCCAGACATTATTTTCTCCTATGTTTTTTTTTTCTCCTATGAGATTCAAGCGGTAGTGTATGGAGTGAGTTCACCTCCTGTAAACCTGCCTTACCATGTTTGTTTACCATCATGAGCAGGAGTGTTTGATTTGACAATATCAGAGGTCATGTGGCCGACTTTCAATTTGTCTAGTGGAAATAGAAGTGTGAAGTGCGGACTAATCGGGGGGTTAATAGCCAGAAGGATGTTAACCTCTGTACTGCTGCTTTTGACCTACACTTGGGGTGACCCATGTTCTTTCTATTCCACAACAGTCTATTTCAGGCTTTGCGCACAGCTGCTTTCAGTACGCCATTGGCAAGAAGTGGCCCCTCTACCTGAGTACCAAGAACACCATTCTCAAAGCCTATGACGGTAGATTCAAGGACATCTTTGAGGAAATCTACCAGGCGTTAGTATTTGTTGCTTTTTATGACCTCTTTAGCCTTAACCTGTTATGGAGTAAAATATTGGTTGTTTCTTCCTGGTTCATGGGGTTCCTCGCATAGGTTATATTGTGTAATGCACTGCACTCTAGGATTGTGACAAATGTACCCTTTCTCTTAATGTTTAAACTGCACTTTTTAAAAATCATTTTAAACCTTATTAAATCATAAAATTACGCGAATTCACAATTCAGATGTGGTTCTGTGTATGACCGCTGGTGGGGCAATGCACTTCACTCTACCGCAGTCCTGGCTACCTACATACCGGTCGTCACTAGGTACCAAAGTCATAAAGCCGACCTATTTCTACAAATTCTCTTCTTAACGTGATTTTAATCCTAACCTCAACTACACTGCTAACCTTATGCCTAACCTTTAAATTAAGGCCAAAAAATATATATATATATATATATATATATATTTTTTTTTTTGCATGAATTTTTACAATAGAGTTTTGACTTTGTGGCAGTGGTAACTAGTGAAAACCCTACTTGTACTTGCAGAGCAATCATTGTACAATTTCTCCATCAGGGCCATCCCGGTTTTTAGACATAGCATTTGTAGTCTTGTTTTCAATATGCCGTTAAAGTATTGAAGCTGACATCCTCTACCATTGACAATGGCTGCATATCAACGGCAATCATTTCTGTAATCAGCGCTGTGATTTTCTCACTGTCTCTTATCACACTGCTACCAGCAACTGGTTGGGTTGTCCTTCAGCATTGCAACTGTAGCTCAATTCCACCTTGCAAAGTTTGCATTTCATCACCTCTTAACGTCTCAAATATTGCCATACAGGACTTCGCTCCTGTCACTTCGCTTTATATCCGTGTCAAATAATTTGAAAGATTCATATCTCCTAACGTTACAGCGTTGTTGCATAAGGTATTTGTAACAAAAAAATATTGGGGTCTGTTAGTGGTAGTTTTGTGATAACTGCACTGGGATTATAATTTTGTAAAAAAAAAAAGTTTTCAGTTAGTGATTGTTTTAAATGTTATCGATCCCAATGTCGTTTAAACTTTCACAACCCTGCTGCACTCACTACCATATTGTTTGTGTCCATAGGAATTACAAGCCAGAGTTTGACAAGCTGAAGATCTGGTACGAGCACAGGCTCATTGATGACATGGTTGCCCAAGTGCTGAAGTCCGATGGTGCCTTCGTGTGGGCCTGCAAGAACTACGATGGAGATGTACAGTCTGACATCTTGGCTCAGGGTGAGGAATTAGGAAATTTACACCTCACTTCAAATTAAATGAGTTTGGATTAAAATAGTCCTGTAACAGGTTTGACTATGGGTGACTGACATACCGTATGGGTTCTCCACAGGTTTCGGCTCTCTGGGTCTGATGACGTCAGTGCTGGTGTGTCCCGATGGCAAGACCATTGAGGCAGAGGCAGCCCACGGCACAGTGACCAGGCACTACCGCGAGCACCAGAAGGTTAGTCACTCTAGTACTAACCGCCTCCATTACAACCCTAGGTCCATATTTAGAGAAGCATAAATCATGGCGGATGCAACAGTGGTATGGGAGGAGTAAAATTAGTGTCTCTGTTTTTAATGTCTGCCTGGTTGATTTGTGTATGAACAGTGCCGTCTAGTGGTGGGAAATATGCTGCCAAAATGACTTCATAGGCTGAAAAGAATTATCCATCACCATGGGATTGTTGTAGCCATATTTTGTACCTGCTTTTACATGATCAGTAAAGTATCAGTATTTCCATGGTTAAACTGTGACCTTTGTCCACCTTTAGGGAAACCCAACAAGCACCAACCCCATTGCCAGCATCTTTGCTTGGACCAGAGGGCTTGAGCACCGGGGTAAACTTGATGGCAACCCTGACCTGATCAAGTAAGAAATTAATTGAGCTAGTCTTAAATTATTTTTTAAACAGTTTGTCACTAGATATGATCATTTACTGATCACATTTGGCTTTAACTTAAGTCTTCATATACTGTACCATGAAGGGAATTAATTATCATACAACAAGCAGTTGTGCTGTAAAAGTCCCACTGTCCTGTTCCGTTAGTGTTTGCCAGGCAAATGGCAGTGTTTTAGATTCAAAGGTCAGCTGTTGTGACTATGACTGAAATCTTGTCTGTTTGACCTGCAGGTTCGCTCTGACTCTGGAGCGGGTGTGTGTGGAGACCGTTGAGAGTGGTGTTATGACTAAGGACCTTGCCGGCTGCATTCATGGCCTTTCCAAGTGAGCTCATTACTATTGCATTTACTAAATTATTGATCTGCCTAACATGTTTATTAATGCATGGATCATTGTCATGTTTTTGTATTATAATCATGGGGGAAAGAATCATTCGATTTTTACCTGTTATTGAAGTGTGCATGACTCTCTCAGGGACAGGGCCTTGACTGCTGATCTGTCCTTTCGTTGCAGATGCAAGCTGAATGAGCACTATGTCAACACTGAAGACTTCCTGGACGCCATCAAGAATAACCTGGACAAAGCCCTGGGCAAGTGAAGGACTGAAGAGTGCAGCTAGCCTGACAGTGACATTGTCCTGTTTTTGTACCTCATTTTTAACTTAGGTCAGATAGCCACATGCATATTGTCTGATGAAGTAATATGTGGTGTGTGAAATTAGGTGATTGTACTGTTGATTTGTTCCATCTAGCACTCCTGTCCCTATTTCCAGGGTTCTATTTTTGTAATGAAGTACTGTATTCCGATACTGTATTATGCCTTTAAAGAAACATGAAGGCCATGTCAAGAATATTTGCTAATACATCTTGTTTGATCCTATGCTTGTGTTCTGCCTCATTTTAATATTATATGATAAAAGGAGCACACTGATTTTAAAGGTAAATAAATTTATTATTTTACAGTATTGTCTGGTACACATTTTACATAGTTCTAGCAACAGGATATTTCCACACCAATGTGTAACACAGAAAGCCATTCAAGTTTCAGATATTTATTTCCCACTGTAAATAGTTTTCTCAAATTTGCATTTTGTTAATTAAACGCACATCAACATTGTGTATTGATACCTAGTTTGCAGGTGATGTCTGTAAAATTAAGCAGGGAAAAAATATTGTGAATTTCTCAAATTTTCTGCTGGGTCTGGCCCTGTCATGTTGGGAGTTGTCGTTCATCACTTTAGACCAGTGTGCAGCATGATGGATAGGACACTTAATTTCTGTCCAAAGTTTTAGGACCGTTCCTGTTGAGACTCCGCCCTGAACCAAAACCACCATGCGCATGCAGGGGCTGCATTTGCTTTTGAGATCTGTCCCATAAAGGTCTGCATGGGGCATAAATTGTGACGCATCCTGAAAAATGAAACTGCACTAGTGTGTTCATGGTAATCTTTTTAAATCTACTTTGGTGAGGATAAAGCCCAAAAAGTCTATTGGGCAACATGAAATCAAGCTCCACAATGCAGAGAAAGGATGTCACTAGACTGCTATTGCCTTTAGCTGCAGGGTTTGGCAATATGGCCCAGAAATGGTAAGATTCTTTGGTAAATGGTGGCTGCAATGGGGGGAAATAATTTATTTAGCTTTTAGCACACCAAGATGTGGTCTGCAACAATATCATTATTTGACTGGGGACAAAAGTGACAATGCAGGAACTTCAAATCAAGCTGGTCACATGGGGCTATAAAGTGATGTCATGAGCAATATCAGCAGAGTCTGTCACTGGGTGAATTATTTATTTCTGCACATTGCAAATATAACAATGAAATTAAAATCCTACAACTGTAGTTGAAACTACTCACAGTATAAAATGTTAACCCGGGAAGTAAAAACAAATAATGGTTGGTTCACATGAACTGCTTGAACGGTATCAGCGTTGGTAAGGGACATAAACAGACGACACATTTATTTGACTGGCCTGTATGCATTTCTATACATGTTAATAAAAGCAATAATACTCAGCTGTATTCTGACTTATCCGCACACTTGCTGGGGATTGTCTGAGTAAGTGCATTTCACTATCATGTATTTGTTTCCCTAAAAAGTGTGCTTACAGAGTTAGGCCACCCCTGGGGATGTATGTTGAGTAGGACTCTCCCAGGAGGTTAGATTATTTATTTTCAGATATGACCTTTTTCACGTGAACACATCAATCACAATGTTGTGGCACCTAGAGGTGAACTCACGTTTCAATACAAAACAAGGTGCCGATGAGAAATGTACAATCCCAAATGACCTGTCTCTCACTCCCAATGAAAATCAGAGCAAGAAAAGCGAGATTCCAGTGCATATGAATGGGCAGATTCCACCACTTTAAACTGCTAGCGGCACTACCTCCCTTTATTAGTTTACACTTCTACTCAATATGGGGTCTTTTCTCATCATTCATGCAGTGTTGTAGCGCCCTGCACCCTTGGTGTAGCTGCTATAATACTCCAATTCAGACAGTTTAGTGATGTCTGGTGTGTTGATACTGGCCAGGTTCTCTCGTTCGCTGAATTCAAGGTTCTCTTCATCATATTCCTCCTGGTTCTCTATGTCAGGGGGGGCTTCTGAGGAAGGAAATGCACAGACACACTCATGAGCCCATCTTGTCCTCTTGTCCTCCTCTCTTTCTCTCTCTCTCTCTCTCCCTCTCTCTCTCTCTCTCTCTCTCTCTTTCTCTCTCTCTCTCTCTCTCTCTCTCTCTCTCACACACACACACCAACTCCCAGCCACAGAGGACAATACAGTCCTCCCCTTCCCCTGCCTCCCTATCACTCTCCACTGATAGGGACAGGAATGTCTAATCCAAGAACTTCTATATTTACAAAACACAGAGGGAGAAGAGCGGTAGAAAAGCACCAAAACACTTGGCCAGTAGATTACAGTACATGCTGAGTCAAAGTGCATTAAGGGCAGACTGACTGACAACAACGCAACATGACGCCCATTGAAATTTCAAGTGTATCTGAGAAATTAACATTATGTAAAAAAAAAATCACATGGTATTGCATTAATTCATGACCAAATCATAACTGCCATCAGGTGCATAACTGACATAAGGTACAAACTGATGGATGGTACTGATGTTAGTCACCTTGTCCGTCTGGTGAAGCATCCAGGATGCCGTGTTTGACCTTCATGTGTCGGCTCAGATTGCCCTTCAGGTTGAACTTGCTGGAGCAGTAAGGACACTTGAAGGGCTTGCTGCCAGCGTGGAGGTGCATGTGGCCCAGGAGGTTGTACATTCTGTTGAAAGATTTGCCACACACCTGGAACACAATAGAATAATAATACTCTCAACACTCTTGGAACTGTGGAACTCAACCCATACTGTCTATTGAGAACTACTCCTCTTACCTTGCACTTGAAAGGTTTGACAGGCAGGTGGACGATCATGTGTGTTTTGAGGGTCTGTTTCTGGATGAAGGTCTTGAAGCAGACGTGACACTGGAAGGGCCTGATGCTGGCGTGGATCAGCATGTGCCTCTTGAGGTTAGCAGAGAGGGTGAACTCCCGGGCACACACCTCACATTTGAATTCTTTCATACCCTGGGAAAATAACGAGGGTTGGCAATTTAATTAATTAGATCATTTTCTTGTTGATAAACAGCAAGCTATGGTTTCACAGAGACATTGAAATTAACATAAATATTGGTTGTTATTATAGAGAAGAATACACACAAACACAGAGAAATCATAGGTCAGCACAGGATGTGTAATTGCTGTACGGTAGACGTGAAATCCTTGCTTAATGGCCGCAACTTGATGCATACACATTAGCTCCACCAAGTGTTGGCTCTGAGCCTGTGACGCTCTCACAATATGGAAAGGTGCATGTTTAGTATTGAAAAGCGTGTTAAAACATTAACATGAATGTTTGGATACGCCTAGATTTTGATGAACACTAAAAATAAGTGTAATTATTCGTAACATTATTTGGAAGCCAATATTTGAGTAAATACTTTGTTAATGTGACACTATAATTACTAAGAGCGAGGCTCTAGGTCTAGGATGAATCATGGTAGAGATCAGAGCATAGACTGTAGGATCAGGCATACAAAGAGGTATGAGTTGGTATGACACACCTCACAGCACATACAGGAAGAGGTCAGGCCAAATACAATGAACCAAGCACTTTGAAGGCTATGTTTACACTGCAACTGGTTGGGGCAATAGGAATAACAGCCTTTAGATATTTTGATATACCTCTGAGTTCACCTAACCCCATCGGTCTCTGCCTCTTAAAGTCTGAATTTGTGGGAATATTGAGCAACACACTACAGCCCTTATCTTAGTGTTTATCGCATTAATCAAGGGGTTTGTGATTCATTAGAAGCAGACTATTTGATGACCTAGAGCATAGTGTAATATATGGACCATCAAAAGTCAGTGGAGTTTCAGTACCTGGTCAGTGAGGACTTGCGGTATTAGTACCTTATGAGTGAGGGCATGCTGCTTGAGGTGATGGATCTGGACAAACTCCATGCCACACTCTGGGCAGACGTAGGGCCTTACGTTCTGGTGCTTCATGAGGTGGTTCTGCAGCTGGCTGCGGTAGGCAAAGGACTTGTTGCACTCGGTGCACTGGTAAGTGGTGGGGCCCTGGTGGCTGGTCTGGTGGCGCTTCAGGTGGGCGTGGGTGGGGAACTCCATACCACACTGGGAACACAAGTGGCAGTGGCCGTTCTCGTGCTTGTTCTCGTGGGACCGGAGCTCGCTGGGGTAGGCGAAGCCTCGCCCACAGAAGCGGCAGCTGTAAGGCTTGATGTCGGAGTGCTGCAGCATGTGCCTCTTCAGGTGGCTGGTCTGGGTGAAGGCCTTCTTACACACGGTGCACTTGTGTGGCCGGGTGCCCTGGTGGGTGAGCAGGTGGGTCTGGAGGTGGCTGGGCTGCTTGAACAGCTTGCCACAGTGCAGACACTCGTGGGGCTTGATGCCGTTGTGGCCCAGGATGTGGGTGACCAGGTTGTACTTGGAGGTGTACGACTTCTCACACATGCGGCACTTCCATCTCTTCAGGCCCTCTCCCACATCCACGCAGTAGGACTCATCTATCTGGACGTTGATGTCCAGCCGGTCGATCTGCATGCGCCTGGCTATCCCCTCAGCGTCTGCAGCCCACAGCATGCCCTGGCTGCTCTCATCATAGTCCCCCACGGCCACGTCAGCAGACTCATAGGCCACCTCGCTGGACTCAAAGTAGTGGTTCATGATGGGATTGGGACTGTCTCCCCTATCTCCTCCAGTCTTGAGGTTCAACACTCCGTCCTCCTCAGCTAACTCCTCTTCTTGCCCCTCTCCTCCTCTTCCTCTCCTCTCCTCTGGCCGAGTGTCTGTCTTGGTCTGACTGGACGTCTCTCTCACACACACAGCACAGTTACCACAGCTCTGCTCCTCCTTCAGAGGCCCTCTGTGAGTGGCTGGCTCCTCCATCTTGCCTGGGCTACTAGGGCTTTTTGCCATGTGGATGCAGGACGGAGGGGTTTCAGACTCTCCCCTCTCCCCTTTGACCTGAGTCTGTACACTGGGGACTTTGTGAGGCTCCCCTGGTGCTCCTCCTTCATTCCTGGGCCCCCTGGTTCTCCCTCTGGGCCCGGGGCGCCTCCTCTCATTCCTGTGGGGCTCCGACTCCCCTACAGGCTCAGCCAGGTAGTCCCCGTTGGCCCCAATCAGCTGGTCAGCGTACTCATACTCCATGCCCTCTGGAGGAGGAGGGGTCCTGCCATACTCCTTGGGATCGCCCATGTAGAAGCCATTGGGGGCGATGGTGGCTCCAAAGATCTCATTCTGGGAGATGAGGCCCAGGACAGCAGCCTGGGCTAAAGACAGCACCACCACGGGATCTGTCTGTGTTCCTGCATCCACCTGGCCCTCCACCACCTTGGGGTAGCACCGCACCAGACGGCCACTCTCCTCCTCCTGACAGAGAACACACACACAGCACTGATCAGGTCAGCACACAGCAGCAGCCCACATCACACAAGGACATGTATTCAGCATTGTGAGATTGCTTTATAACATAAGACACGTTGCTTACACATATTGCTTAACTACAAGGACTGACCAACAGATCTCTCTAAGTGATATGGATTCCTAAGAAATCAATGGTAGGTGTGTGTGGTGGGAATAATGATTAAGGATAGCCCTTAAGATCCCTGAAGTGGTCTGACATTTGTTTGTTATGCAACCCTCCTTCCCTACAACTCCACTGTTACAAGAATGTTTTCCAGACAGTGTTAGCCTGCTAGAAACAGTTAGCCGCATTCTGACAATGCCGGGCTTCTTTGCTCTGAATCCAGTAGAGAACATTAGATGGAGGAGATAAGGCCGATCTGTGCCTGAGCCCCGCTTCCTTCCTTGACACCCTTTAAAATAATAAGGAACAGAAATGGGATGCAGGTCCAACCAGGAAGTGGACTTCCGTGGCCTGTCCACAGAGCTTCCTGTGGAGTCCAGAGTGGCCCTGGCCAGGCTGAACATGCTGGGTTCATCATCACTGGGCTGAAGGTTGGGGCTATCTATCAGCCCCATTCATGAGGAGCAAGCCTAGCTGTCTGCCTTGCACACATGACAGACTCAGTTATAACCATGACAGAAATATGATTGAGAGGAGAACTCTCAAATCTTTCGGTATTCAAGACTTATACATAAGAGTAATGTTGTGGTTTAAACTGAAATGCAGCATGATAAACTACAAATGATTGTGTTTGCCCTCTAGATGTTTGAAAAGGTAAAACAGAGTGGAACTAGAAGAAAGCTGAATGCTGGCATGACCAAGCCTCAGCTCCATGATACATGACAAGTCACTAGTCTACCCCGATACTTTCAGTTGTTTCCTACAAACCTGGTGTAGTGATGGGAAAATGAATGAGAAAGACCTGTCTCTTTATAGGCCTACACCTTAGTCTAGGTCATACACTACCACACATCATGAGCTGCTACCATTCATAATACAATACTGAAGAAAGAGACAGAGGATGGAGAGATGGGGAAAAAAGAAAGAGAGAGAGAGAGAGAGAGAGAGAGAGAGAAAGAAAGAGTTGGGTAGACCTGGATGCCCTGATAACCACGTCATTTATAATTACTGCTTTTAAAGTAGTCAGACAAGGACAAACTGTGTGTTTGTGAAAGAGGAACAGAGTGAGTGAGGTGTGTATCTCTCTCTCCCCCTCTCTCTCTCTCTCTCTCTGTGTGTGTTTGTGTGTGTGGCTCTGTGTGTGAGATAGAAAGAAGGAGAGGGAGGAAGAGAGAGGGAGATGTGGGCGGGGGAGGAGTGGTGGGAGGGAGGGAGGGAGAGAAATGAGATGGAGGGGCTGAAAGATAAAGAAAGAGAAGGGAGGGAGGGAAGAGGAGGGAGGGGAAGGGAGAGATTGAGTGAGCATGTGAGAGAGAAGGGGAGAGGGAGAGAAAGGAAAAGGAGAGGGAGGGGTGTGGGGGGAGTGAAAGAGACAGATAGAGACAGAGTGAGTGAGTGAGAGAAAGAGAGAAAGGAGGGGAGGTAGAGAGGGGGAAGGAAGGAGAAAAACACGACAAAATGAAAGGCAGGAGAAATGAAAGACAAATAACAGAGAAACAGAAAGGCAAGATAGTAATTGCAAGAATCCATAGTTATACATTTTAAGTTGTATGTAAGGTTTAAGTCAAAATGTCAAACAATGAGAACCAAATTATTAACAATAGCCTAGAAAATGTGTGAGAGACAGAGAATAGTTAGTAGTCTAGTCTTATCTGTAAAATATGTTCTTGCTGCAGTACTCTATGTAGAAAAGTAATCACCTTTGACTTAGAAAGACACAGTGTAACCACCTTTATAACAACCCCACTATCTGAACTAGTATTGTAATCACGGTCTCAGAGGATAGGAACTCACCACATTGTTCCTGGTGTGATGTTTGAGGTGTTTCAGGGATCTCATCCTTCAGGAGAACTGAGTGGAGTAAAAAAATCCAGCTCCTATTTATATCTGTGGGAGAGTGGGGCGGTCCCACGACTCATCCTCCTCCTACTGTTGCTGTTATCAGAACTGACTGTGCCGGCCCCGCCTCTCCTGCCCCCTCCACACACACACACACACACACACACACACACACACACACACACACACACACACACACACACACACACACACACACACACACACACACACACACACACACACACACACACACACACAATCGCCCCATTTCTTTCTTTCTTTCTCTCCCTCCCTACCCCTTCCTTCCTACATCTCACTTCTCTTTCTCTCTCCCCCTCTCCTTTTTCATTCTCTCTCTTTCTCTTTCCCCCTCACTCACTCACTCACACACACACACACACACACACCGACAAACACACATACATACAGCACACACATTTTCTCTCTCTTTCTCACCACACACAATTCAGCATGACCCTTCAACACACATTTGTCTTTAAGGCACACAGAAACCCTAGCTTCTCTTATCACACTTATACTTTGCATTTCCTTTTGCAAGCATACTCCAACACACAAACAATTATAACATCTAATCAGTTGCTCCTCCGCGCGCGCGCACACACACACACACACACACACACACACACACACACACACACACACACACACACACACACACACACACACACACACACACACACACACACACACACACACACACACACACACACACACACACACACACACACACACACACACACACACACACACACACACACACACACACACACAGACACAGACCCAGACACAGCATGGGTGTAGGTGTGTAACTGTCACAAAAATAGTGACTGAGATATGCTAAAATATTTACTTTCTAGAGAACATGTAGTTTGTTGGCTTTATTTTTTAAATGAAATGTATTAAAAGTGAGACAGTTTTAAGTGTACCATGTCTGACATTCAGTAGAAAAATGAGTGACAAATGAAAGAGGAGAAAGGAGAGAAAAGCAGTCAGGAAAGAGAGGGAGGGAGTGAGACAGACATGGGGAGATAGAATAAGGAAGAAAGAGGGAGAGGGAGTGAGGCAGAGAGGAGGGAGGAAGGGGGGTTAGAGAGACAGAAAGAAAAAGAGAGAGAGGAAAGAGAGATGGGGGAGGGGGAGGGAAGAACAGAATGCAGCAAAAAAAGGAGGAAGAAGGGATAGGAGAGACTGGGGGAGGGAGAGCAAAGCATAAGAAAGGATGTGGTAAAAGAAAGAGAAAGAAAGAATGAAAGAGAAAAGAAAATAGAGGAGGGAGGGGGAGTGTTCGAGAGGGGGTGGGGATGGGGAAGAGAGATAGAGAGAGGGAGGGCTGAAAGAAAATGCAGTGAAAGAAAGAGAAGGGGGAGGGAGGGCTAGAGGAAAGAAGAAGAGAAAAATAAGAAAAAAGGGGGATGGTGGAGTGTGAAAATAAAAAGAAGAGTCCATCAGCAAGAGAGAGAGAGAGGGGGGGAGTGCAGAATGAAGGAGAGCGAGGGGGGTGAGAGCGAGGGGAATGAAGAGAAAGGAAAGAAGATAGGGAGAGAGAGGGAGCGAGCGAGCGAGAGAGAGAGAGAGAGAGAGAGAGAGAGAGAGAGAGAGAGAGGAAAAGGAAAAACAGCAAGGGAAGACATTAACTATTGAACTTCCAGATTTATTTCAGTCTGTATTCAGAAACAGTGCGGCAAAGTACCTGCGGGCTGAGCTTAGGTAGTCAGTGTGTGCTTAGGTGTGTGCTTAGGTAGTCAGTGGTCCGACTCCGGATGATCTTAGTAATGAGCCAGGTACGCTTATATGACCATGCTTCTCTTTAAGTCAGAAACAACAGATCAATATCCCTGACAGAGTACTCCTGTCACAACACACACTAGTGATAGATCAGTGATAGTCTGATTTGATAACATTTCCTCAGTGAGAGAGAGACTCAGCTACCAGGGGTCAACTTTACCCTGTGAGGAGGGACATCTACTAGTAGTGACATGGAATTATGCTGTGGGACACGTACTGACTGTACATACAACATACTGTATCATACTGTGTGTCTTTGTTACACACACACACACACACACACACACACACACACACACACACACACACACACACACACACACACACACACACACACACACACACACACACACACTATATGAACACATGCCAATCCTAATTGTATAGAGCATAATATTCTCCCCTAAATAACAGGAAAGGGCAAACCTTGAAAACCTTGATCAATCATCAGCAGTTGGGAATGCTGTGAGAATGAGAGAGAGATAGAGAGAGGAGGGGAGAAGAAGATAGGGAGTGAGAGCGAGGGAGAGAAAGATTGAGTGAGGGTGTGCGTGAGGGGGAGAGATAGCAGGAAGTCGAGAGAATGGGAAAGAAAATAGAAGGAGAGCAAGGGAAGAAACAAAGAGATAAGAGGCTGAAAGACAAAGAAATCACATGGAGGAAACAACAAGGGCCCCGTACATTAAACAACACAGAACTAGCCTATGGGGAAAATGAAAAAGGCAGACAACAAAAGTTTGGGGAAGGAACACACTGGCTCCGTTCCAGGCCCACATCTTCACAACACAGAACCTGTCCAGTTGCCCATCTGCCTATACATCTGGGGCTGCTGCTGGAAACCAGCACTAATATGAGAGAGAGAGAGAGAAACATACAACGAATAATGAGAGCCTGCTCATGTCACCGCTCTGTGTGTTTCCACAGGTTTCCACATGCATCCGTACTGAGAGAAACAGAGGGAAGTGAGCCATGGCCCAGCTCTCACTAGTGTAGCTACTAATAGTGTTTCCACTGTGTGTGTGTGTGTGTGTATGCCTGGGAAGTGGAACAGGCACACACTGACACCAGCACACACTGACACCAACACACACTTTCAGTTCCCTCCACCACCCTGAAGCTCTAAAACAACACACTTATGAAATGGGTGTCTGTGTGAGTTACTGTAATACGTTTCTCTTTACATTTCCTCACAGACTAGTTCTTTACATGCTATGATCTGGAAGAGAGGAACCATAATATATCCAACAGTATCATATCTCAGTGAGTCAGATTTGATAACATTTCCTCAGAGAGAGAGAGAGAGAGAGAGAGAGAGACTCAGCTGCCAGAGGTCAGCCTTACCCTGTGAAGAGGGACTTCTACTAATAGTGACATGGAATTATGCTGTGGGACACATATTGATTGTACATACAAAATATCTTACTGTGTGTCTTTGTTAAAACACACAAACAAACACAAACACACACACACCCCCACCCTCCTTCTCCATATGTTCCCCTGACTCCCTTGTGTATTGAGCTCACATAGCCAGTGTTTCAGAGACATCTTCATTCATCATAGTGACAGAGTGGGGAGAATGGAATCAGATCTTATGGTAGCTCAGGGTAACGCTAAGCTTTGGACATTGAGTCTGCACCTCCATTAGACCTACTAGTAACCATCTGCAAAAAAACAACTAAAGACTTCAAGATATACACTGAGTGTACAAAACATTAGGAACGTCCTAATATTGAGTTGCACCCCCTTTTGCCCTCAGAACAGCCTCAATTCGTCAGGGCATGGACTCTACAAGGTGTCGAAAGCATCCACAGGGATGCTGGTCCATGTTGACTCCAATGCTTCCCACAGTTGTGTTAAGTTGGCAGGATGTCCTTTGGGAGGTGGACCATTCTTGATACACACGGGAAACTGTTGAGTGTGAAAAACACAGCAGAGTTGCAGTTTTTGGCACAAACCGGTGTGCCTGGCACCTACTACCATAACCCGTTCAAAGGCACTTCAATCTTTTGTCTTGCACATTCACCCTCTGAATGGCACACATACACAATCCATGTCTCAATTGTCTCAAAGGCTTAAACTCCTTATTTAACCTGTCTCCTCCCCTTCATCTACACTAATTGAAGTGGATTTAACTGACATCAATAAGGGATCATAACTTTCCCCTGGATTCACCTGGTCAGTCTGTCATGGAACGAGCAGCATGTTTTGTACACTTAGTGTATATTCACATTTCAAGTGGGGTAGAGGAAGAGTGTCTCTGACCAGTGTCTTTCCAGTTAACCCCCTCACATTCTCTACACCCTGGGAAACAACGATGTGAAAAAAAACTTACAAAGATATCACTTTCCTCTGGTTTTGAACCTGGGCTTGTGATCAGTCCTGTGGGTTAATGTTGTTTGTAGTCTAGTAGCCTATCTGACCTCCCATCTCAGGCATGTATCAGGAAGCAGCCAGGCCCAGAGTCAAAGCCACACCAGCCTCACCTCACCTCTGCATGGCACACTGATATAATGCTGTGCCTCAAGCATGATTAGCCAGTGTAATTAAGCTTCTCCCCAAAAAACAGCAGGCTTTTTCATAAGCACAGACAATTGCACAATTTGAATGTGAGTGTTGCAGATGGAATATTGCAATGGGTATAAAAGCTGCCCCACCCTGCCTGCATCTGTCCGGCTCTCTGCTAAGTTGGCCTGTAAATGACTTACACAGACAACACTTACTGAAGCAAACAAACACGCATCTGCAGCATTACTGATTGAACAATACAGATTTCTGAAGTATTTTTTTTTCTCTTTTAGTAACTAGCAACTAGCATGCCCTGCCCACCGGCAGCGTAGCCTAGTGGTTAGAGCGTTGGACTAGTAACCGAAAGGTTGCAAGATCGATTCCCCAAGCTGACAAGGTACAAATCTGTTGTTCTGCTCCTGAACAGGCAGTTAACCCACTGTTCCTAGGCCGTCATTGAAAATAAGAATTTGTTCTTAACTGACTTGCCTAGTAAAATATAAATAAATAAATAAAACCTGAGGATCTGTCTTTTTCAGTCATCTATTTCCTGTGTTTGAAGGAGAAAAATCCACTTGTCACTCAAATTCTCGCTGGATTGATTGCTTTCATTTTACTCCTGCGACTCTTTCATACTCTTGCTTGTGCTGGTCGTTTTTTCCAGTTAACTTTACGACTGTGGAAATGTTTGTAATGACCTGTCAAACACACCACAGTAATGGCTGAAATGGGCTCAATGGAATGCATTGTCTTTCCGTTGCATCTATAAGAACGCTAAAGCTTTGTCTGGGATTTAACATATCGTCTCGACACTTACATCACAAGAAAGAGAAGATAATTAATGAGGCAGTCTAGACAACTCAGGTGAGTGCAGGTAGAGTGGACAGAGCAGGTAAGGTAGACAGAGCAGATAGGGTAGACAGAGCAGGTAGGGTAGACAGAGCAGATAGGGTAGACAGAGCAGGTAGGGTAGACAGAGAAGGTAGGGTAGACAGACGAGGTAGGGTGACCAGAGCAGGTAAGGTAGACAGAGCAGGTAGGGTAGACAAAGCAGGTAGTGTAGACAGAGCAGGTAGGGTTGACAGAGCAGGTAGGGTAGACAGAGCAGGAGAATGCAAGTAGTGTAGACAGAGCAGGTAGGGTAGACAGATCAGGTAGGGTAGACAGAGGAGGTAGGGTGACCAGAGCAGGTAGGGTAGACAGAGCAGGTAGGGTAGACAAAGCATGTAGGGTAGACAGAGCAGGTAAGGTAGGACAGTGCAGGTAGGGTAGACAGAACAGGTAGGGTAGAACAGTGCAGGTAGTTTGGACAGAGCAGGTAGTGTAGACAGAGCAGGTAGGGTAGGACAGTGCAGGTAGGGTGCACAGAGCAGGTAGGGTAGACAGAGCAGGTAGGGTGACCAGAGCAGGTAGGGTGGATAGTGCAGGTAGGGTAGACAGTGCAGGTAAGGTTAACAGAGCAGGTAGGTTAGACAGTGCAGGTAGTGTAGACAGAGCAGGTAGGGTAGACCGTGCAGGTAGGGTAAACAGAGCAGGTAGGGTGGACAGAGCAGGTAGGGTAGACGGAGCAGGAGAATGCAAGTAGTGTAGACAGAGCAGGTAGGGTAAATAAAGCAGGTAGGGTCAACAGAGCAGGTAGGGTAGACAGAGCAGGTAGGGTAGACAGAGCAGGTAGGGTGACCAGAGCAGGTAGGGTAGACAGAGCAGGTAGGGTGACAGAGCAGGTAGGGTTGACAGAGCAGGTAGGCATAGACAGGACGTTGTGGTGATTGCAGCCCTGTTCGACCACTTTATGTTCATATATGCAAATACACCAGTGTCTTTATGCAAATTAGGCACATATCATTTCCTTTATTTGAACACAAAATATAAAATAAATACCTGATACCATTAGAAAATGCATAGATGAGTGCATAAAAAAAGAAATTTGACAATAAATTGAATACCAGAATTCCCACCAACATCCCTGAACTCCATTCATATTTGTCCGTGCTAGTAAAATGTTTCATGTGTCGATACCTGATGGATTTTTTAAATTCTAAAAGTTTGGAGTATCTTCATCCATTGCCCAACTGTTGCATTTATTAGAATTGTTTTTAAAACCTTAATTTTGATAACCATTGCTACTGTTAGATTCTTCTAACGAATCAGTTTCACAGACACAGAGACAGGATGCAGAGATGGGCAGACAAAATCCTAAATAAAAGATTACTCCCCTCATTCTGCACAGGGCTACTAAATGGAAAGACAGAATATTAGGAATGAAATAGCTCTGCTAGGAGACAACATTGGAGAAAGGCGTGTGGGAGAGCTGGAAAAAAAGACTGAATATAAAAGAGAAAAGACAGAGTTGAGGGAGGAGAGGAGAAGAGCATTCAGCAAGGAGGATATAAAAGGAGCAGAGAGGGGGGCGAGGGAGTGAGAGAGCTATGGAAGGAAAGAGAAAAAGGAGAGTGAAAGAGAGAGAGAGCATAAGAGAGTGAGAGAAAAGAGGGGGCATGGGAGAGCGAGAGAGAGAGCAGGAGTGGAGAGTGAGTGAGGAGAGAGAGATCAAGAGAGAGAGGGGGGAGGGAGGGGGAGTGAGTGAGAGAGACAGAGGACGAGAGAGAAAGACAGAGAGAAGAGAAAAACAGAGAGGGGGAAGGGAGAAAGAAAGAGAGCCACAAGAGACTCAAAAACCACAGAATAAAAAGCCTCTGTTTGCCTGTAACTCTATATAGATATACAAATATGAATATATAGATATTCTCTGAATGTATCTATGACAGAGTAGAAGAACACAGTACAGCATATAGCATGGACCTCAAATTAATTGAATCAGTCACTAAACACAAAGTGGCACCATGGAGGAAAGAGCCATGTATTTTCCTATCAAATATAGCCTACCGCTTCATTTTAAGATGAGGTTTGTGATAGATCTACCCAGATATCTCATCCCAAGGACTTTGAGCCTCAAGACGCTTTACGCCATGCACCGAGGTAAAGGCTCGTCAAGTTCTGTCCAGTCATTATGTGTGGACAGGCCCTGACACCTTGCACACCGCTCAGAGAGGTAGCATGAGGCCAGTGTCCTACACTACTCCCATGTCTCCAGATTTACTCAAGGTGAGGCCCACAATGAGTCAGTGAAACCTATTAACACTAGAGGTCTCTGGAGTGCCTAGTTTTGGGCAGAGCCCACCTCATTCACATGGACTCATAAACAGACAGCAGGACAGAGCTGTTGCTGTCCCTCTATGGTTTACTCACTGTTTTGTATTATTCCTTCACCTCCTGGAAACAAATTTCAGTCCGAATTACTTTTCCTTCATCCAAGTTTCATTCTTTTAATTCAAAACCCTTTGTCTATCTCTTCTTTGTACCTTCCTCCTGTTTCCATGGTTACCCCTCTCTCTGCTCTGTACACTATCTATCTCTTCCTCCGTTTCCCTCTCTGTCTCTCTCACTCTGTTCTTATCTTTCTCATTTTGCTTTCATCTCTGCCTCCCTTCCTCCTGCTTTATCCCACACCCTCCTCTCTCCGACTTTTATCTCTTTTCACTTTCATCTGTCTTTCACCTTTTTCTCCCCTTCAAGCCTGCCATTCCATCATCCAATGCTTTTGGTTCTTACTTATGGAGAGAAAGTTTTATCGGTTTCCCTGTCAATTCTGCATTTGTAATCATTTCCAATTTATCCAACCCACTTTCCATTGCCATTAGGTTTTTTTGATGCTTTCAATTATTGTCCAAGAAAGAATGCGGTACTAAGATAGTGACCACAGGTGCTTAGGCTAATATTTTATCATAAAAAAACAATGATTTCTATCCAGATATCCTGTGATTAACTGGTCGTTTCGAAAGGATTTATTCTGAGTAATAATCATTGACTGAGGTTGCTCGATCCACCTGACCTCCTTTAAATGATGTTACTAAACCAAAACTGTTTAAGCAACACATTTATGTAGTAGTGCAGCCCAATGTGCTTATCTGAGTATATCCCCATTGAGACTGAGGCCTGAGAGTAAGTCATGCTACTCTACATGGCAGCCCCTCCTGTATGTAGCCTGTCATCTCTCTGCAGTGATGAAGATGTTCTTGTGTAGCACGAATGCCTCCCTCCCTGTCCATTGCTCTGTTGCGAGATAAAAACATTCACACACAGCTGTGACAGTATAACACACCACCCCATCAAAGTCACCAGGTGACACTGAACCCAACACACCATTCAGCCAGGGCCAGGGAATGGAACACTATGGCTCTTTGCAACATGCTATGTCGATGCTGGAGAGAACACTCACCAATACATTTCGTATATAAAAATAGTTGAAACTGTGTAGGGATAAGTGCCATGGAACCATACTGGAGGTCTGTCAGTCATGGTGGTATACATAAGAGGGGGAGTGTGCTGCCTGCTAGTCAGTGACAAACTCATTCCAAGAGACACTGCATGTGGTGTGGGAGGAAGTTTTGTGCTGCAGCTTTGACTGAAACTAACCTCCCTCCCCTCTCCCTCTCCTTCCCCTCAAAGTACCACAACTATTCAGAAAAGAGAATAAAGAAAACCTGAATAGAGGAAGAGAAAAAAAATGGGGTCCCAAGGCGAGGGAAAAAAGAAAAACAATGAAAGAAAATAGGAATGAAAGGAAGCCAAAGAGAAAGAAAGAAAAGAAGGACAGAGAGAAGGAGGGGAGACAGAAAAAGAGAGAGAAAAGCATAGCGAAAAATAAAAAGTATTGAATGTTGGAATAGAAAGACGTTTCAGTGGAAATGCATTTTGAAGGAGAAAAACAAGGGAGGAACACATTAAAGGCTTTCTTACAGATTATATACAATGCTAAAATAGTCTGCTTATTCACAATAGAAATGCTTTCAACATTACATCTGCCAATAGAGTGTTTTTAGCACTATGGTATAAGACCACTCGTCACCAATGGCATAAACATTTTACATTGGATAGAACATATTGTATTACCCCATTCTAAGAACACAAGTAAGGTGCAACATCAATGTTTCTGATATGCCGCAGATCATATTGAACAGAGAGCAATACAGGTTTATGGGCAGCAGGTTGCTAGTAAAGATGGGTCTTCATTGCTTTGTTCTATTCTAGAAAACTTGAACATCACCATCTTAGTTTTGGCTAAATAACTTCATCAGTCACATTTTTATATATATATATATATATATATATATAAAATACAAGGAAACTCAACTAATATACTGTATTTCTACATTTTACTGTTACACCATCAGCCTAATAGGCCTATACGTTCTCTCAATTTCTCTGTGACAAAAATGATGTAGCTTGCCTTGAATAATCAAAACTAGGCCTATGTTCATTTGAAAAAGGTCTCCTGGCATGATAACAGAGTTATAAATATAATAATATATTGAAAAACAACTGTTGGGGAAAGAAGGATGTGCTTTTCCCCATGAGAAAAGTATGCTATTTTTAACAATTACAACCATCTGTGACTGACAAAATCAAATCCAAAAAGATTACATTCACAAAATGACTTATCTAGAAAAGATGGTGCCTGAAATACAATCCCCCATTGAAAGGGGAACATTAGGCTATGTCTGATGGATAATCATGTGAGTGACCACATCAATCCATCCTCTTTCCATCTGACATAGATAGTAACACTATTCATTTTTTCTGTCTGTGTGTGGCCTTCATGAGGTTAACTCTACCCACAGACCCAAATGATGTCACGATCAAAAATCTGATACCGGATATCAGCAACGCAATCTGTAATCGAAAAGACTGACCTTCCAGCTCTACTCTGGCAAAGTTGCACGTGATGAACAATAATAACAGTGTTGGCCAATATGAAGGATGGTGTTGACGAGAGGGCTGAGCTACACTTGTGATTTAAACAAAGCGTCCATCCACATCCACTCCTCCACCTGTAATATCATCGATTCGGTCCCAGAAATATCATACTTAGGACTGAATCAGAGATAGAGAGATCATAGTCTGGAGTTGTAGGTCTACTACAGACACCTCTTGATGTTGGTCGTGCTGTCAACAATCAACTTTTTTAAACTCACAAAGACCAAAGCTGTAACATAAAATGAGTGTTGTCCACACGCCAAACAGGCTAGTTGAGTACTGAGCCCCTGTGTGATGCATCCTCCTGATACATGCTATCTGAAATGTCTTATCCTTCATTACAGGCATGCAGTAGGCTTCATGAGACTGAGAATGCGGAAGGGAAAGACAACATGAGGGCTACAGTTCCTGACTTAGGTATTTAGATACTCTAAAGCACCACCCAGATCAAACTGGAGGGCACAGTCAATGGTCTAAAAAATATAACAAATCAAATTAAAAGCAGCTGCTAGTAATCTCTTCCTTCAGTTGTTTTGAGACCTTAGTGATGCTGGTTGACATCTATTGTTAATATTACAAAATGCCTTTCATACTCTCCAAACCGATCCTGAAATATCCTGTCTACCTTTGGTCTGAGTGGGATAGACGATTTACTATACTCGGGAATACACATGTCTGGACTAGGGTTCAACCCAGGACATCTCAGGGTCTAGTTTATTATGAATTATGTTAACTGAGATAAAGAGGCTTTTTAAAAGTGCACTTTGCATACATTTGCTCTAGGGGCACTCATGAGTAAAAAAAGGTACCCACAATTGTACATCATTGGACAGAAAAGGGAACACCTTTCAACAACCACACTACCCCCATCTTTCAGAAAGTGCCTCCCTGCACATCGACTTACTTTCAAAACCCTTTGTATGTTCACCACATGCATTTTCTCTTAGTTGGTCACTATATAACAGTACCAGTCAAAAGTTTGGACACCTACTCATTCAAGGGTTTTTGTGTTGTCATGTGTTGCTGCCTTGCTATGTTGTTGTCTTAGGTCTCTCTTTATGTAGTGTTGTCTCTTGTCGTGATGTGTGTTTTGTCCTATATATATATATATATATATATATATATACACACACACACACACACACACACACACACACACAGTTGAAGTCGGAAGTTTACATACAGTACACCTTAGCCTTAGCCAACTACATTTAAATGTGTATACTACAAACGTACGTAAATACAGACTTAGTGAACCTTGTTCCCCTAGAATAGAATTTACACTTATGGCAATTGAAGTAAAAGTTCATACAGCTTCCATGTAACTTAACTATGAGACATTCATTCTGTTTAAAAGGCTCACGTTGACATATTTCGATGCATAGTATTTTTGTATGTAGTTTGCTGTGTATTCTAAATAAATGTCTCTAAAGCAAATGTTATTCAACAGTTTCTTACTGAATGCAATGAGGTTTGGATGCATTTCACAGTTCATCATCATCAGATGGTAATACAGTTGAAGTCGGTTTACATACATCTTAGCCAAATACATTTAAACTCAGTTTTTCACAATTCCTGACATTTAATCCAAGTAAAAATTCCCTGTTTTAGGTCAGTTAGGATCACCACTTTATTTTAAGAATGTGAAATGTCAGAATAATAGTAGAGAGAATGATTTATTTCAGCTTTTATTTCTTTCATCACATTCCCAGTGGGTCAGAAGTTTACATACACTCAATTAGTATTTGGTAGCATTGCCTTTAAATTCTTTAACTTGGGTCAAACATTTTGGGTAGCCTTCCACAAGCTTCCCACAATAAGTTGGGTGAATTTTGGCACATTCCTCCTGACAGAGCTGGAGTAACTGAGTCAGGTTTGTAGGCCTCCTTGCTCGCACACGCTTTTTCAGTTTTGCCCACAAATTTTCTATAGGGTTGAGGTCAAGGCTTTGTGATGGCCACTGCAAAACCTTGACTTTGTTGTCCTTAAGCCATTTTGCCACAACTTTGGAAGTATGCTTTGTAAGACCCATTTGCGATCAAGCTTTAACTTGAGATGTAGCTTCTATATATTGTCACGGTTCCTCCTGCAGGCAGAGGAGGGTCATTAGTGATTGGAGCCACCTGGGCTCAGGGTATAAAACTGCTTCTCTCTCTCTCTCTCTCTCTCTCTCTCTCTCTCTCTCTCTCTCTCTCTCTCTCTCTCTCTCTCTCTCTCTCTCTCTCTCTCTCTCTCTCTCTCTCTCTCTCTCTCTCTCTCTCTCTCTCTCTCTCTCTCTCTCTCTCTCTCTCTCTCTCTTCCACTCAGTCATGTTCACGCATCCATACACCCTACATTATGACATTTCCACACCTCATTCCTTTTTCTTTGTTTAGAGTTAATAGTTTTGTTTACAATAAAGAACCTTTTGAATAGGCCTATACCTGTTGTTGATGTCCCCTCACTTTTGCCACAGGCTATGAGCTGGCCTGTGACAAGTGGGGGCTCATCTGTAAGTAAAGTACAATTAACTTTAAGTCTTACTTTAGTGTTTTAGTTTACTTTAACATTTTGTCATAGTTGGTTAAGGTTTTGTCTAGATTGTCTTTGCTTTATTATTGATACGTCTGTTTATTTGTAATTTGGCTTATTTCACTATTGTTTTATAGTTACCTTGGGTTAGTTTAGTTTGCCAAATTTTGTTTGAGGGGATGTTTTGGTTGGGCCAATATTGTTGGAGAGAGCATTGAGAGCCATGTGTTCTTTTGATTCAGTTGGACATTGGAAGAAATATTGTCCTCTACTTAAATCAAAAAAGTCAGGTCAAGTTAAACCTGCTGTGATGGCAGCTCCTGTTTCAGGCTCTGACCACCAGGGTGAGTTTTTTCAGCCACTAGTTGAGTTTGATTCTCAGTCTTCCCACTGTGATTTTTCAGCCTTTATTTCAGATGATGTAGTATCCCTGGTAGATGGCAACCAAAATGTTTCAATCAAGATCTTAAGAGACACTGGAGCTTTAGATTATTTTATTCTGGAATCTGTTTTGCCGTTCTCTAAGGAGTCTGAAACTGGCAGATGTGTAATGGTACGTGGTATGGGTTTAGTTCCATTCTCTTCTCCTTTACATGAAGTTACCCTAAAATGTGGTCTGGTAGAGGGTGATGTAGATGTTGGGGTTAGACCCCAGTTGCCAGTAGAGGGAGTCCACATGATTTTGGGGAATGACTTGGCAGGTAATAAGGTGTGTGCAGATGGAAAACTAAACATCTTTACGAAGCAACCTTCAGTGCCCCCAGCAAGGGTATCTTCTGGTTGCAACTGTGTGTCTCCTGAGGTATTTCCAGTTTGTGCTGTTACCTGCGCTGCTTCTCGTAATAAGGTTGAGGGTAAGCCAGAGTCTTGAGTTGCCAGTCAAACTCCAGAAAGAACAGTTGACTAGTTCTAGAGATTCATTGATAGCTGAGCAAAAGGCCGATACTACTTTGGATGATCTGTTTGATAAAGTTGTTCCTGATTCAGTGGTGAGGAATAGTGCTCAGTGTTTTCTTCTTGATGCGCTGTTGGTTAGGAAATGGGTTCCACACTATGATCAGGGTCTAGGAGAACCAGTCTTTCAAATAGTTGTACCTACTACTTTGCGAAATAAAGTGTTGCAGACGTCACATGGTGACGTGGCAGGTCATATGGGTGTTCATAAAACTTATGATCGCATACTCTGTTATTTTTTTCTGGCCACGTTTAAAGCGGGATGTAGCTCAGTTTATTAAAACTTGTGATACGTGTCAGCGCACAAGCAAGCCAAACCAGGTTGTAAAGCCAACACCTTTGTATCCAATATCAGCCCTAGGGCAACCTTTTGAGCATCTTATTATCGATTGTGTTGGGCCTTTACCACGGTCCAAGTCAGGTCATAGCTACTTATTAACTGTTATGTGTCAAGCAACTAGATATCCGGCAGCTTTTCCCTTGCGTACCATAACTTCAAAATCAGTTAGTGTTAACTCAATTAATATCAACATTTGGGATTCCAAAAATCATCCAGTCAGATCAGGGGTCTAACTTTACCTCCCATTTATTTGCTCAGGTTCTCAAACAGCTTAAAGTTAAACACAACAAGTCTACTGTGTTCCATGCCCAAAGTCAGGGAGCTTTGGAATGTTTTCATCAAACTTTAAAATCCTTGCTTTGCGCATACTGTACAGAACTGTCTGCAGATTGGGAGGAGGGGTTACCTTGGCTGTTACTAGCTGCTCGTGAAGTAGTGCAGGAAAGCACAGGGTTTAGCCCAAATGACTTCGTTTTTGGTCATAAGGTGCGTGGGCCTTTAGCAGTGCTGCAGGACAGTTTGCCTGAGGAACCACTTCGGAACCTTATTGACTATGTAAATGGTTTTAGGTTGAAGTTGTATAGGGCTGGTGAACTGGTAAAAGAAACTAAAATGTTCTCAACAGAAAATGAAACTGAAATATGACGGACAGGCTGAGCTGCGTGAGTTTAGTCCCGGTGATAGTGTACTTGCTCTTTTGCCTCTTGTAAGTTCACCTTTTCAGACAAAATACTGTGGTCCTTTCACTGTTGCACAAAGTGTCAGATTTGAACTATCTTATTGAAACCCCTGGTCATAGGAAGTCCTCTAAATGATGCCATGTGAACCTGTTAAAGTGTTATCACTCCCGTGATCTAAGCAAAGTGGAAGGCACTCCAGCGGTGAGGTCAGCGTTGACTGCTGCTCCAGTCACTGCATCTTGTGGCTTTAACTTTGTGGAGGGGGGAGAAGAGGAGGTAGTTAGGGTTTCGGATGAGGTCTTACAAGGTCGGTTGAAAAACTCCCAGACTTTGCAAAACCTTGGGGTTTTGGTAGATCATTTAGACTGAGAAATGTGATGAATTGGTAGCTCTTATTAGAAACTACCCTGTTTTGTTTTCTGACACTATCGAAAACCCACTTAATTGAACATGACATAGACATCGGCGATGCTAAGCCTATCAAACAGAGATTTTATTGTGTATCTCAGGAGAAGAGACTTCAATTGGACGACGTGGTCATCTACTCAGACTCCTGGGAGGAGTATGCCTGGAGAGTGCAAGCCCTGTTCGAAAGACTGGTGTGGGCCAGGTTGACTATCAATTTGGAAAAGTGTGAGTTGGCCAAAGCTACAGTCACATACCTAGGCAAGGTTGTTGGTCAGGGTGTTGTCTGTCCCGTGGAAGCCAAGGTTCAGGCTGTGAAGCAGTTCCCACAGTCCTCCACAAAGAAAGAACTGATGCGCTTCCTGAGAATGGCGAGGTACTACCGTGCTTTCTGTAAACTTTTCGGTAGTAGTGTCCGCCCTGACAATCTGAAGGCCAAGGCTGAATTTATCTGGTCCACCCAGTATCAAGAGGCATTTGATGCAGTTAAGGCTCTTTTGTGTTTGGCACCCATGTTGGCAGCACCAAATTTTGGGAAACCTTTCAAATTGCAGGTAGACGCCAGTCAAATCGGTGCTGGGGCTGTGCTTCTCCAGGAAAATGATGACAATGTTGAGTGTCCTGTCAGTTTCTTTTCCCGGAAATTTAATAAGTATCAGCAAAACTATTCTGTAATTGAAAAGGAGGCTTTAGGTCTCATTTGGGCTTTACAGCACTTCCGAGGTCTATGTTGGTTCTGGTTTAACCCCTTTAACTGTGTTCACTGACCACAACCCCCTTATTTTTCTGAAGTCCCTGCAAAATCCCAACCAGCGCCTGATGCGTTGGGCTTTGTTCTTGCAACCATTCAACCTCGATATTAGACACATTAGGGGTAAGGATAATATCATTGCTGATGCTCTGTCCCATGCTCCTTTAGCCTAGTTTGTATTTTCTCTCTGCTGACCCCTGCGGGCTGTCTGCGCCTCTTTCCTCTTAATTTGCTCCCCAGGTACCAGGGCTGCTGAGTTTGAGGACGGACAGTCAGCTAGGGGACATGGGACTACTACTAGCAGCCGGGACTGGTATCCGTTTTTTTGTTTTTTGGGGGGAATTTTGGATGGTTTTGAATATGTTGGGTTGTAATTTGGATTGAGGGTGGGACCCTCATTTTAAGGAGGGGGGTGTCACGGCTCCTCTGCAGTGCAGGGGCGGTTCCTCCTGCAGGCAGAGGAGGGTCATTAGTGATTGGAGCTGGCGTGATTGGAGCCACCTGGGCTCAGGGTATAAAACTGCTCCACTACCTCTCTCCTTGCTCCTCCAGGTATGATCCTGTTTTGTTTGTTCCTTTGTAGTTTTATGTAGTTTCCAATCAGTCATGTTCACACACACATATTCACGCATCCATGCACTTTACATACACCCTACATTATGACATTTCCACACCTTATTCCTTTTTCTTTGTTTAGAGTTAATAGTTTTGTTTACAATAAAGAACCATTTGAATTGGCCTATACCTGTTGTTGATGTCCCCTCATTTTTGCCACAGGCTATGAGCCGGCCTGTGACAATATCCACATAACTTTCCATCCTCATGATGCCATATGTTTTGTGAAGTGCACCAGTCCCTCCTGCAGCAAAGCACCCCCACAACATGATGCTGCCACCACTGTGCTTCACGGTTTGGATGGTGTTCTTTTTCCTCCAAACATAACGATGGTCATTATTGCCAAACAGTTCTATTTTTGTTTCATCAGACCAGAGGACATTTCTTCAAAAAGTACAATCTTTGTCCCCATGTGCAATTGCAAACCGTAGTCTGGCTTTTTTAATGGCGGTTTTGGAGCAATGGCTTCTTCCTTGCTGAACAGCCTTTCAGGTTATGTCTATATAGGACTTGTTGTACTGTGGATATAGATACCTCTGTACCTGTTTCCTCCAGCATCTTCACAAGGTCATTTGCTGTTCTTGGATTGATTTGCACCAAAGTACGCTCATCTCTAGGAGACAGAACGAATCTCCTTCTTGAGCGATATGACGGCTGCGTGGTCCCATGATGTTTATACTTGCGTACTACTGTTTGTACAGATGAACGTGGTCCCTTCAGGCGTTTGGAAATTGCTCCCAAGGATGAACCAGACTTGTGGAGGTCTACAATTTATTTTCTGAGGTCTTGGCTGATTTCTTTTGATTTTTCCCATGATGTCAAGCAAAGAGGCACTGAGTTTGAAGGTAGGCCTTGAAATACATCCACAGGTACACCTCCAATTGACTCAAATTATGTCAATTAGCCTATCAGAAGT
Source organism: Salmo trutta (assembly GCF_901001165.1). Classification (NCBI taxonomy): domain Eukaryota; kingdom Metazoa; phylum Chordata; class Actinopteri; order Salmoniformes; family Salmonidae; genus Salmo; species Salmo trutta. The sequence goes on along the minus strand of NC_042963.1, from coordinate 2,313,300 downwards.
TTCTAAAGCCATGACATCATTTTCTGGAATTTTCCAAGCTGTTCAAAGGCACAGTCAACTTAGTGTATGTAAACTTCTGACCCACTGGAATTGTGATACAGGGCATTATAAGTGGAATAACCTGTCTGTAAACAATTGTTGGAAAGATTACTTGTGTCATGCACAAAGTAGGTGTCCTAACTGACTTGCCAAACTATAGTTTGTTAACAAGAAATTTGTGGAGTGGTTGAAAAATGAGTTAATGACTCCAACCTAAGTGTATGTAAACCTCCGACTTCAAGTGTGTATATATATATATTTTAATCCCAGCCCCCGTTGGTAGGCCGTCATTGTAAATAAGAAATTGTCCTTAACTGACTTAACCTTTAGTTAAATAAAGGTTAAATAAGAGGGTTTTTCTTTATTTTTACTACAAAAAAAGTGTTAGACAAATCAAAATATATTTTTTATTTGAGATTATTCAAATTAGCCACCCTTTGCCATGATGACAGCTTTGCACACTCTTGGCATTCTCCCAACCAACTTTTCCAACAGTCTTGAAGGAGCTCCCACATATGCTGAGCACTTGTTGACTGCTTTTATTTCAATCTGTGGTCCAACTAATCCCAAACCATGTCAATTGGGTTGAGGTTGGGTGGCTGTGCAGGCCAGGTCATCTGCAGCAATCCATCACTCTCCTTCTTGGTGAAATAGCCCTTACACATCCTGGAAGTGAGTTTGGTTGTCCTGTGGAAAAATAAATGATAGTCCCTCTAAGCGCAAACCAGATAGGATGGCGTATCGCTGCAGAATGCTGTGATAGCCATGCTGGTTACGTGTGCCTTGAATTCTAAATAAATTACTGACAGTGTCACCAGCAAAGCACCCCCACACATCACACCTCCTCCTCCATGCTTCACAGTGGGAACCACACATGCCGAGATCATCCGTTCACCTACTCTGCGTCTCACAAAGACACGGCAGTGGAACCAAAAATCTCAAATTTGGACACAGACTAAAGGACAGATTTCCACTGGTCTAATGTCCATTACTTGTGTTTCTTGGCCCAAGCAAGTCTCTTCTTATTATTGGGGTCCTTTAGTTGTGGTTTCTTTGCAGCAATTCGACCATGAAGGCCTGATTCACGCAGTCTACTCTGAACAGTTGATGTTGAGATGTCTGTTACTTGAACTCTGAATTATTTATTTGAGCTGCAATTTCTGAGGCTGGTAACTCTAATGAACTTATCCTCTGCAGCAGTGGTAACTCTGGGTCTTCCTTTCCTGTGGCGGTCCTCACGAGGGCCAGTTTCATCATATCGCTTGATGGTTTTTGCGACTGCACTTGAAGAAACTTTCCAGATTGACTGACCTTCATGTCTTGAAATAATGATGGACTGCCATTTCTCTTTGCTTATTTGAGCTGTTCTTGCCACAATATGGACTTGGTCTTTTACCAAATAGGGCTATCTTCTGTATACCACCCCACCCTTGTCACAGCACAACTGATAGGCTCAAATGCATTAAGAATGAAAGAAATTCCACAATTTAACTTGACAAAGCACACATGTTAATTGAAATGCATTCCTGGTGCCTACCTCATGAAGCTGGTTGAGAGAATGCCAAGAGTGTGCAAAGCTGTCATCTACTTTGAAGAATCTCAAATATAAAAAATATGTTGAATCTCAAATATTAAATATGAAAAATTTGTATATTTGTTTAACACTTTTTGGGTTTCTACATATACATCATTCCATATGTGTTATTTCATAATTTTGATGTCTTCACTACTATTCTACAATGTAGAAAATAGTACAAATAAAGAAAAACCCTGGAATGAGTAGGTGTCCAAACTTTTGACTGGTACTGTATGTAATACTGGTACTGTTTTATTTATTTTATGGATTCCAGGACTCCCTAGAAAACAGTGGCACATGTTACTGAGTGGACTATTACTGGCTAAATAAATTAATGGCATAACTATCCCACTTCAGACGCCAATGCTGCAAATTGAAGGGTTAGCATGTAGCATGACTGTCGGACTAAAAACAAGGTCATTCTAGTTCCAAGGTAATCACACTTAAGGGAAATTGACTCCATAGGCTTTTAACAGCCCAACATCCGTCAGATGGCGATTTTGAGTTGTTTCATCTTACTGTCCAAAGGCATTGAATGCAGCCGGCTATACACTCGTATCCCCCGTGGACCGGTTCGTACATAAAACATTCTCCATCCAGGCTGCAAAGACATCAATTTCCTCCTTAACTCGATTTAATGGCGAGAATGCAGGAAAAAAAATTGAAAATATGCATACTTCCTTTACAAAACACAATTGTTCCACCACCATGCTAGATGGCGCCGACAGAGAGGGCCACCTTGTTTCCTGTCCTTAGGAAACTTCACAGTATTTAGTTATGTATTATTTCTTACATTGTTAGCCCAGAAAATCTTCAGTGTTATTACATACAGCCGGGAAGAACTATTGGATATCAGAACGACGTCAACTTACCAGCACTACCACCAGGAATATGACTTTCCCAAAGCGGATCCTTTGTCCGAACCACCCAGTGCATCTGAACTGATTCCAGTGGCTGACCCAAAACAACGTCGCCGCAGAAGAGGTAGAAGGAGCGGCCTTCTGGTCAGACTTCGGAGGCGCGCACACCACCCACTGCTTCCGAGTATATAACTTGCTAAAGTCCAGTCTCTAGAAACTAGGTAGACGAAATTAGGGCAAGAGTTGCTTTCCAGAGACATCAGGGATTGTAACATACTGTTTCACGGAAACATGGCTCTCTTGGGATATGCTGTCAGAGTCGGTACAGCCACCGGGATTCTTTGTGCATCGTGCCGACAGAAATAAACATCTCTCCGGGAAGAAGGAGGGCGGGGGTGTATGTTTCATGATTAACGATTCAAGGTGTATTTGTAACAACATACAGGTACTAAAGTCCTTTTGTTCACCTGATCTCGAATTCCTCACAAACAAATGCCAACCGTATTATCTCCCAAGAGAATCCTTGTCGGTTATTGTCACAGCCATGTATATCCCCCCTCAAGCCGATACCATGATGGCCCTCAAGGAACTTCACTGGACTTTATGCAAACTGGAAACCATATATCCTGAGGCTGCATTTATTGTAGCTGGGGATTTCAACAAAGCAAATTTGAGAACAAGGACACCTAAAGTGTATCAGTATATTGATTGTAGTACCTGCGGTGGCAAAACTCTGGATCACTGCTACTCTAACTTCTGAGATGCATACAATGCTCTCCCCCACCCTCCCTTTGGCAAATCTGACCACGACTCCATTTTGCTCCTCCCTTCCTATAGGCAGAAACTCAAACAGGATGTACCCGTGACGGACTATTCAACGCTGGTCTGACCAATCGGAATCCATGCTTCAAGACTGTTTCAATCACGCGGACATGTTCCATGTAGCCTCAGAAAATAATATTGATTTATATCCTGATTCGGTGAGTGAGTTTAAGGAAGTGCATAGGAGATGTTGTACCCACTGTGACTATTAAAACCTACCCTAACCAGAAAACATAGATAGATGGCAGCATTCGTGTAAAACTGGAAGCGCGAACAACCCCATTTAACCATGGAAAGTTGACTGGGAATATGGCTGAATACAAACAGTGTAGTTATTCATTCCGCAAGGCAATCAAACAAGTAAAATGTCAGACACGAGATGTATGTGGCAGGGTCTACAGACAATCATGGACTACAAAAGGAAAACCAGCCACGTCACGGACACCGACATCTTGCTTCCAGACAAACAAAACACCTTTGCCCGCTTTAAGGATAATACTGTGCCACCAACACGGCCAGCTACCAAGGACTGTGGGCTCTCCTTCTCCATGGCCGACGTGAGTAAGACATTTAAACGTGTTAACCCTCGCAAGGCTGTCAGCCCAGATGGTATCCCTAGCCGCGTCCTCAGAGCATGTTTATGGACATATTCAATCTCTCCCTATCCCAGTCTGCTGTCCCCACATCCCACCATTGTTCCTGTACCCAAGAAGGCAAAGGTAACTGAACTAAATGACTATCGCCCCATAGCACTCACTTCTGTAATCATGAAGTGCTTTGAGAGACTACTCAAGGATCATATCAGCTCCACCTTACTTGTCACCCTAGACCCACTTCAATTTGCGTACTGCCCCAATAGGTCCACAGATAATGCGATCGCCATCACACTGCTCTATCCCACCTGGACAAGATGAATACCTATGCAAGAATGCTATTCATTGACTACAGCTCAGCATTCAACACCATAGTACCCTCCAAGCTCATCATTAAGCTTGAGGCCCTGGGTCTCAACACCGCCCTGTGTTGGTCCTGTACTTCCTGTCGGGCCAGCCCCAGGTGGTGAAGGAAGGAAACAGCATCTCCACTTTGCTGATCCTCAACACTGTGGCCTCACAAGGGTGCGTGCTCAGCCCCCTCCTGTACTCCCTGTTCACCCATGACTGCGTGACCATGCACGCCTCCAACTCAATCATCAAGTTTGCAGACAACACAACAGTAGTAGGCTTGATTACCAACAACGACGAGACAGCTTATAGAGAGGAGGTGAAGGCACTCGGTCTGGTGTCAGGAAAACAACCTCTCATTCATCTTCAATAAAACAAAGGAGATGATCGTAGACTTCAGGAAATAGCAGAGGGAGCACACCCCTATCCACATCGACGGGATGGGTTAACTGCCTTGTTCAGGGGTAGAATGACAGATTTGTACCTTGTCAGCTCGGGGATTCAAACTTGCAACCTTGCGGTTACTAGCCCAACGCTCTAACCACTAGCCTACCCTGCCACCCTGGATGTGGTGATGTAAACTGAGAAGATGGTGGGGCCTAGGATCGAGCCTTGGGGTACTCCCTTGGTGACAGGCAGATGTTCTGACTTTACAGATTGCACTCTTTGAGAGAGGTAGTTAGCAAACCAGGCCAAAGACCCCTCAGAGACACCAATACCCCTTAGCCAACCCACAAGCATGGAATGGTCTACCATATCAAAAGCTTTGGCCAAATCAATAAAGATAGCAGTACAACATTGCTTAGAGTCAAGGGCTGTAGTAAAATCATTTAGAACCTTTAAGGTTGCAGTGACATCCATAACCAGATTGGAAAACTGTTATTGTCAATCATTGATACAATTACCATGTTTACTGACTGGTATGAAATGTATTCATTTGGATAGGTTATGCATTAGCTTTATAAGCAATACATTAGAAATGTTAGGCTTTCAAGTGCACTTGCTTGCTAATTTGTCCTGAGATATAAACATTGAGTTGTTATTTTGCCTGAAATGCACAAGGTCCTCTACTCCGACAATTAATCCACACATAAAACGGCCAACCGAATGGTTTCTAGTCATCTCTCGTCCTTCCAGGCTTTTTCATCTTTGAATTTATATGGTGATCGCATCTAAACTTTCATAGTATTACCAAGATGACCAGCAACACAGTTAGTCTTTCAATCACCCACGTGGGTACCTGCTTCTATACACCAATGAGGAGATGGGAGAGGCAGGACTTTCAGCACGATCTGCGTCAGAAATAGAAAGGAGTTCTATTTTAGCCCTTGGCATCTTTGACGCTCGTTGGTGCAATAATTGAATAACATGGATTTCTAAATGTATTTTGCGACGCTCGCGCACGCGACGTGTCCGGTCTGGTCAGCATGTGAACTTAGCTTGCCAACGTCGCCATGACATCGCCTTCAAGTGTGATCAGGGATTTCGATTGGAGAAGTAGTTTTAGCCAATCATCATATTGTACTGTCTTTGACGTAACGTGTTTTATTTATTTAACTTGGCAAGTCAGTTAAGAAGAAATTCTTATTTTACAATGACGGCCCACCCCGGCCAAACCCAAACTACGCTGGGCCAATTGTGCGCGCCCTTATGAGACTCCCAAACACAGGGCTCACTTTGTTTGGTTTGAAGGAGGGTATGGGTCGGTGCACAATGCAACAACTTATATGGTAAATCATTGCAAAAAAAAGTCCTAAATACGATTCGAACAACACATGTGTGATTGATAATGATACGTCAAATGCTAGCACTCTCTTCAGCTAGTAGGTTCTCTTCAGCTGATTCAGTGCCAAGCCACTGACTGAGAACAGCGTTTTTAATAAATTAAAGTGAAGTTACACTACTCTAAAGAGTAGGTCTACTACAGCATAAAGTAACAATGTTTCTAGACAGATAGTCAACGTTACTTTGACCGAATTCACCAACATTAATAACGACCTCTGTGAATTCAACCTCTCTCCATGTCGAATTTCACATTCCCGGACGTCATTATCTGTAGTGAAATTGAAAATCCACCAGATGGCGCAGGAACTCCGTTCAAGACATGCAGGTAGGGCGACTGGCTTGATTTGATATGAATATGGATTTTGCATTAAAGTCCGTAGATTATATACAATCAAGTGATTGTCAACATTAACTATTTAAGCATATTTTAAAGCAATACAGTATTTGTTTACAAATTATGAAGTAAGCTTAATTTTAAGCTTATGATTCATTTATACAATGAATTATTCAAGAATCAATATTAATTAAAACCAATGATCAACAGTAGCCTACATATCGCAGATTGCACTTTGAAATCAGTCTATGTGTAGAAATAGAATAAGCATGCAATGTTTTTATGGTTCTCATCAATTAGTTTTTTGTATTATGGGTAAATGAAGTTGTTTCCCCTGAATGCTGCCGGGACCGGGAGGCTGCGCCGACAGGAGTAGGCTATGTGCTCAGACCAGTCAATGAGCCTGTCAATGATCCAGTTAGTCATGCCCAGGCAGCCCTGCATTGAATTTAGTCCTAACATTTTAGAACGAGTGCCATTTGCACTCTTATGAATCGACTGAATAACCAAAATAACATATTGATTGATGGCACATTCAGGCTGCTAAAACGTTTTTATATATGTGACAGACAGTGTAACCTTTATGTCATTTTTTTTGTTGGTAGATTTCAACATAACCAGCACAAGTACAGCTCGTCACCAAGGTGAATGTTAGTGAAAGGATTTTAGTGGCTGATGAAGTGTGTGTGTATTTGCCAAAATGGTCCAGTCTTCTCACAAGATTCCTAAATTCTCTCCCCGTAGGTGGGCTCTGGAGAGGGCAACTTGATACATAGTAGACAGTTATTGCATTGAGATGATGCTGATATTCTATAGTCCAGCTCATTTAGGTGAGATTTGATTTCTTCCTAATTTCCTTGTATTCAGGAACTGTACGATTTGACAAGACTATATCCAAATAAGCATCTCCTTCACTTATCTTACCCTCTGACTGTCTAATTAGTTATCCCTTTAAATGTTCCCACAGAGGTCATAAAGTGGAGTGAACATGTTTTTCTTGTAAATTGTAATCACCACCACAAATGATTTGTTTGTGGTGTAACTTTATGACTGTGAAACAATTCTTGTTTTAACGATATACAAATAAACTTCCACAAGGGAACGGAAATAGACAAGAAAATAAGAGCCACCTGTTTCTACATTTTATCTCAAGCAGGCATACCTTCCTACTGGGCCCTTTTGCCAAAATAGCAGAGTTTTGGAGGGTTGAGCTAATTCCAGTTTGAGGTTGTGCCCTGATGTGGTTGTGGTTGACCAGTAGGGGGGTCTCTATCCACCATATTCTTACTACTGTAAATCAGAAGACAATATACAGTAACAACAACTGTTGGTCTTATCCACAGGGGGTTAACTTGTTTTGAACAGTAGTATGGAAGCACACACACACCACATATTCACATTTGAAGACTTGTTGGAATAGGCTTACTGTAAAAAATTACTTCCTGGGTCAAAAGCGTAGTAAGAAGTAAATAGTTTTAGACTAGAGGATAAACAGATAAAAGCATGGTTAAGTCAAGTTGCAGCTTCACACCTGAAACATCCTAATCAATTCATCCAGAACCCATGGGGAGGAACATTATGCAAGGACAATTGCTTTGGCTTCATCTACAAAGCTTCCCAGTTAGAAAGAGATCTGTGTGCTCCATGATGAATGTGTGTGAGAAGGCTTTAGTATACATGACACACAGCTGAGACTGACATGGAACAGATGAGGAAGTTCAGGGGTTGGAAATGAATTGGTCTCCCCCTCTGCTCACATTATACAGCGATGCTTGATAAAGTGAGCATTACTAACCTCAATAGCAATGTGCAGGACTGGAACACATGCAAAATACTTACCATTTTATGTTTGGCCCAATGTGCCGCAAAATATTAAATTGATCATTAATCCCAAATTTGGGCTGAGATTGGCTGTGTTAAAGTTGCCTAGCTGTGCTGCTGCTCCTTGTGATGTCATAACCTGTAGCTCCCAGCTGTGCAGGTGCAGACGTGTCCTGGCCATGACTTTAATGTTGATTTACCTCCAAGATTAAAATGAGAGCCAGCTGTACACTACACTGCCTTCAGGCTGAAGCTCCAAACCCAGTGGAATATTTATGATCACTGACACTGCTGCAGGTGTTTTTATACACACACACACACACACACACACACACACACAGAATGACTAGATAGACTGGTAGTAAACAGGAAGGTTGTTGAGTATAAAATGAACTGATCAGGTGGAAAACATTTGCCACAAGGGAAAAATTAGATAGCAATAGGAAAACCTGGGTCTCATTTGAAGTTGTGGGTTTTGCAAGTCAATCCAGAGTCCTCATTAAAAATGGGCATCTAGACATCATCAAATCAAATTTTATTGGTCACACACGTGTTTAGCAGATGCTGTTGTGGGTGTAGCGAAATGCTTGTAAATCATTCGAAAGCACTGATGAAGGTATTGAAGCCGAAACGTATGCTCCTTTTTTTGTACAGCACTTCGTATGACTTTCACCTTTGTATTCTTTCGAGCATAGATTCAATTAAATAGATAGTTCCCCTGTCAAAACATGTTATAAACACCTTTGGCAACTATTACAGCTGTGAGTCTTTTTGGGTAAGTCTCGTAAGAGCTTTGCATACCTGGATTGTGCAATATTTGCCCATTATTCTTTAAAACATTGTTCAAGCTCTGTCAAGTTGGTTGTTGATCATTGCTAGACAGCTAAGTCTTGACATATATTTTCAATCAGATTTAAGTCAAAACTGTCAGTAGGCCACTCAGGAACATCCAATATTGTCTTGGTAAGCAATTCTAGTGTAGATTTGGCCTTGTGTATTGTCCTGCTGAAAGGTGAATTCAGTGTCTGTTGGAAAGCAGACAAAATTAATACATGCTAAATCAGTTCTAATGTTGTCTACAGCCTTATTCTAAAATGGATTAAAATAAATGTTTTCCTCCTCAATCTACACACAATACCCCATGATGACAAAGTGAAAACAGGTTTTTAGACATTTTCGCAGATACATTTCTTGTTGTTGAAATACCTTATTTACATAAGTATTCAGACCCTTTGCTATGAGACTCTAAATTGAGCTCAGGTGCATCCTGTTTCCATTGATCGTCCTTGAGATGTTTTTACAACTTGGTTGGAGTCCACCTGTGATCAATTAAATTGATTGGACATGATTTGGAAAGGCACACACCTGTCTATATAAGGTCCCACAGTTGACAGTGCATGTCACAGCAAAAACCAAGCTATGAGGTCAAAGGAATTGTCCGTAGAGCTCAGAGACAAGATTGTGTTGAGGCACAGATCTGAGGAAGGGTACTAAAAAATGTCTGCAGCATTGAAGGTCCCCAAGAACACAGTGGCCTCCATCATTCTTAAATGGAAGAAGTTTGGAACCACCAATACACTTCCTAGAGCTGGCTGCCCAGCCAAACTCCTCAGTAAAAGGCACAACCGCCCGCTTGGAGTTTGCCGAAAGGCACCTAAGGACTCTCACGACCACTTAACTTTATGACCTCTGTGGGAACATTTAAAGGCATAACTAATTAGACAGTCAGATAGAATCATGTAGTAACCAAAAAAGTGTTAAATCAAAATATATTTTATATTCTTTAAAGTAGCCTTACTTTACCTTGATGACAAGGCAAAGTGTGGCTACTTTGAAGAATATAAAATATATTTTGATTTGTTTGACACTTATTTTGGTTACTACATGATTCTGTGTTATTTCATAGTTTTAATGTCTTCACTATTATTCTACAATGTATAAAATAGTAAAAATAAAGAAAAACCCTATATATATATATATATTTTACCTCATGAATATACACATAATACCCCATAATGACAAAGTAAAAACAGGTTTTAGACATTTTGCAAATTTATAAAACATTTTAAACTGATATCACGTTTACATAAGTATTCAGACCCTTTAAGACTCAGTACTTTGTTGAAGCACCTATGGCAGTGATACAGCCTCGCGTCTTCTTGGGTATGATGCAACAAGCTTGGCACAACTGTATTTGGGGAGTTTCTCTCATTGTTTTCTGCAGATCCTCTCAAGCTCTGTCAGGTTGGATGGGGAGCATTGCTGCACAGCTAATTTCAGGTCTCTCCAGAGATGTTTGATAGGGTTCAACTTCAGGCTCTGGTTGGGTCAGACAAGGACAATGAGAGACTTCCAACAGGGTTGTTGTCCTGTTGGAAGGGGAACCTTTACCCCAGTCTGAGGTTCTGAGCGCCCTGGAGCAGGTTTTAATTGAGGATCTCTCTGTACTTTGCTCCGTTCATCTTTGCCTCGATCCTGACTAGTCTCCTAGTCCCTGCTGCTGAAAAACATCCCCACAGCATGATGCTGCCACCACCATCCTTCACCATCTTGATGGTGCCAGGTTTCCTCCAGACATGACGCTTGGCATTCAGGCCAAAGAGTTCAATCTTGATTTCATTAGACCAGAGAATCTTGTTTCTCATGGTTTTAGAGTCTTTAGGTGATTTTTGGCAAACTCCAAGAGGGCTGTCATGTGCCTTTGTACTGAGGTGTGGCCACTCTACCATAAAGGCCTGATTGATGGAGTGCTGCAGAGATGGTTGTCCTTCTGGAAGGTTCTCCCATCTCCACAGTGGAACTCTAGAACTCTGTCAGAATGATCATCGGGTTCTTGGTCACCTCCCTGACCAAGGCCGTTCTCCCCCGATTGCTCAGTTTGGCTGGCCAGCCAACTCTGGGAAGAGTCTTGGTGGTTCCAAACTTCTTCCATTTAAGAATGATGGAGGCCAATGTGTTCTTGGGGACCTTCAATGTTGCAGAAATGTTTTGGTACCCTTCCCCAGATCGGTGCCCCGATACAATCCTGTCTCGGAGCTCTACGGACAATTCCTTCGACCTCATGGTTTGGTTTTTGCTCTGACATGCACTGTCAACTGTGGGACCTTTATATAGACAGGTGTGTGCCTTTCCAAATCATGTCCAATCAATTGAATTTACCACAGGTTGATTCCAATCAAGTTGTAGAAACATCTCAAGGAGGATCAATGCAAACAGGATTCACCTGAGCTCAATTTTGAGTCTCATAGTGAAGGGTCTGAATACTTATGTAAATAAGGTATCCCCCCCCCCATCTACACATAGTATGGGGTATTATGTGTAGATGGCTGAGGATTAAAACAAATCTATTTTAGAATAAGGCTGTAACGTAACAAAATGTGGTCTGAATACTTTCCGAAGGCACTGTATATGAATAAATTAACATAAAGGTGTAGAACACGGCTGCAACCACCATAGACCTGCTCTGTCTACCCTATCTGCTCTGTCTACCCTACCTGCTCTGTCTACCCTACCTGCTCTGTCTACCCTACCTGCTCTGTCTACCCTACCTGCTCTGCCTACCTGCATTCTCCTGCTCTGTCTACCCTACCTGCTCTGTCTACCCTACCTGCTCTGTCTACCCTACCTGCTCTGTCTACCCTACCTGCTCTGTCTACACTACCTGCTCTGTCTACACTACCTGCATTCTCCTGCGCTGTCTAGACTGCCTCATTAATTACTGTTGTTGTCACGTTCTCTTGCATAATTCAACAAGTGTGTCAATAGCAGGATACCCTCAGATTAAAATGATTGCAATCAATCCAGCGAGACTTAAGTGACAAGTGGATTTTGCATCCCTCAAACACAGCAAATAGATGACTGAAAAAGACAGATCCTCAGGTGGGCGGGACATGTGTGTTGATTATGTATGACAGCAATCCATGCTTTGGCCCGTTCAGTTTCCCTGGCACTGTTTCCAAATGTTAATGTTTTAGCATTTGTGGCACAAATCCCATTTAAGGAATGGGACTGATATTATGATTTTTCACGCATCAGGTCCAAATCATTCAAAAGTATTCAACATTTATTGTGAAGCTCAACAATGTCACTTAAAGATGATTTGAAAATGATCCATGAAAAATGCTAATATCGGTTCAATTACTTGAATTAGCATTTGGAAACAGAGCCAGCCACTGCCAGGGAAACTAAACCAAAGCATGGATTGCTGTCATACTTCGCCCATACAGTGAGGGAAAAAAGTATTTGATCCCCTGCTGATATTGTACGTTTGCCCACTGACAAAGAAATGATCAGTCTATAATTTTAATGGTAGGTTTATTTGAACAGTGAGAGACAGAATAACAACAAAAATATCCAGAAAAACGCATGTCAAAAATGTTATAAATTGATTTGCATTTTAATGAGGGAAATAAGTATTTGACCCCCTCTCAATCAGAAAGATTTCTGGCTCCCAGGTGTCTTTTATACAGGTAACGAGCTGAGATTAGGAGTACACTCTTAAAGGGAGTGCTCCTAATCTCAGCTTGTTACCTGTATAAAAGACACCTGTCCACAGAAGCAACCAATCAATCAGATTCCAAACTCTCCACCATGGCCAAGACCAAAGAGCTCTCCAAGGATGTCAGGGACAAGATTGTAGACCTACACAAGGCTGGAATGGGCTGCAATACCATCGCTAAGCAGCTTGGTGAGAAGGTGACAACAGTTGGTGCGATTATTCGCAAATGGAAGAAACACAAAAGAACTGTCAATCTCCCTCGGCCTGGGGCTCCATGCAAGATCTCACCTCGTGGAGTTGCAATAATTATGAGAACGGAGAGGAATCAGCCCAGAACTACACGGGAGGATCTTGTCAATGATCTCAAGGCAGCTGGGACCATAGTCACCAAGAAAACAATTGGTAACACACTACGCCGTGAAGGACTGAAATCCTGCAGCGCCCGCAAGGTCCCCCTGCTCAAGAAAGCACATATACATGCCCGTCTGAAGTTTGCCAATGAACATCTGAATGATTCAGAGGACAACTGGGTGAAAGTCTTGTGGTCAGATGAGACCAAAATGGAGCTCTTTGGCATCAACTCAACTCGCCGTGTTTGGAGGAGGAATGCTGCCTATGACCCCAAGAACACCATCCCCACTGTCAAACATGGAGGTGGAAACATTATGCTTTGGGGGTGTTTTTCTGTTAAGGGGACAGGACAACTTCACCTCATCAAAGGGATGATGGACGGGGCCATGTACCGTCAAATCTTGGGTGAGAACCTCCTTCCCTCAGCCAGGGCATTGAAAATGGGTCGTGGATGGGTTTTCCAGCATGACAATGACCCAAAACACACGGCCAAGGCAACAAAGGAGTGGCTCAAGAAGAAGCACATTAAGGTCCTGGAGTGGCCTAGCTAGTCTCCAGACCTTAATCCCATAGAAAATCTGTGGAGGGAGCTGAAGGTTCGAGTTGCCAAACGTCAGCCTCGAAACCTTAATGACTTGGAGAAGATCTGCAAAGAGGAGTGGGACAAAATTCCTCCTGAGATGTGTGCAAACCTGGTGGCCAACTACAAGAAACGTCTGACCTCTGTGATTGCCAACAAGGATTTTGCCACCAAGTACTAAGTCATGTTTTGCAGAGGGGTCAAATATACTGCTCAAAAAAATAAAGGGAACACTAAAATAACACATCCTAGATCTGAATGAATGAAATAATCTTATTAAATACTTTTTTCTTCACATAGTTGAATGTGCTGACAACAAAATCACAGAAACATAATCAATGGAAATCCAATTTATCAACCCATGGAGGTCTGGATTTGGAGTCACACTCAAAATTAAAGTGGAAAACCACACTACAGGCTGGCTGATCCAACTTTGATGTAATGTCCTTAAAACAAGGAAAAATGAGGCTCAGTAGTGTGTGTGGCCTCCACGTGCCTGTATGACCTCCCTACAACGCCTAGGCATGCTCCTGATGAGGTGGCAGATGGTCTCCTGAGGGATCTCCTCCCAGACCTGGACTAAAGCATCCGCCAACTTCTGGACAGTCTGTGGTGCAACGTGGCTTTGGTGGATGGAGTGAGACATGATGTCCCAGATGTGCTCAATTGGATTCAGGTCTGGGGAACGGGCGGGCCAGTCCATAGCATCAATGCCTTCCTCTTGCAGGAACTGCTGACACACTCCAGCCATATGAGGTCTAGCATTGTCTTGCATTAGGAGAAACCCAGGGCCAACCGCACCAGCATATGGTATCACAAGGGGTCTGAGGATCTCATCTCGGTACCTAATGGCAGTCAGGCTACCTCTGGCGAGCACATGGAGGGCTGTGCGGCCCCCCAAAGAAATGCCACCCCACACCATGACTGACCCACTTCCAAACCGGTCATGCTGGAGGATGTTGCAGGCAGCAGAACGTTCTCCACGGCGTCTCCAGACTCTGTCACGTCTGTCACATGCTCAGTGTGAACCTGCTTCATCTGTGAAGAGCACAGGGCTCCAGTGGCGAATTTGCCAATCTTGGTGTTCTCTGGCAAATGCCAAACGTCCTGTACGGTGTTGGGCTGTAAGCACAACCCCCACCTGTGGACGTCGGGCCCTCATACCACCCTCATGGAGTCTGTTTCTGACCGTTTGAGCAGACATATGCACATTTGTGGCCTGCGGGAGGTCATTTTGCAGGGCTCTGGCAGTGCTCCTCCTGCTCCTCCTTGCACAAAGGCGGAGATAGCGGTCCTGCTGCTGGGTTGTTGCCCTCCTACGGCCTCCTCCACGTCTCCTGATGTACTGGCCTGTCTCCTGCTTGCACCTCCATGCTCTGGACACTACGCTGACAGACACAGCAAACCTTCTTGCCACAGCTCGCATCGATGTGCCATCCTGGATGAGCTGCACTACCTGAGCCACTTGTGTGGGTTGTAGACTCCGCCTCATGCTACCACTAGAGTGAAAGCACCGCCAGCATTCAAAAGTGACCAAAACATCAGCCAGGAAGCATAGGAACTGAGAAGTGGTCTGTGGTCCCCACCTGCAGAACCACTCCTTTATTGGGGGTGTCTTGCTAATTGCTTATAATTTCCACCTGTTGTCTATTCCATTTGCACAACAGCATGTGAAATGTATTGTCAATCAGTGTTGCTTCCTAAGTGGACAGTTTGATTTCACAGAAGTGTGATTGACTTGGGGTTACATTGTGTTGTTTAAGTGTTCCCTTTATTTTTTTGAGCAGTGTACTTATTTCCCTCATTAAAATGCAAATCAATTTCTAACATTTTTGACATGCGTTTTTCTGGATTTTGTTGTTGTTATTCTGTCTCTCACTGTTCAAATAAACCTACCATTAAAATTATAGACTGATCATTTCTTTGTCAGTGGGCAAACGTACAAAATCAGCAGGGGATCAAATACTTTTTTCCATCACTGTATACTGCTTACAGGGTAAGGAAACCAATGTGTCATTTTGCAATTTGGGTGAACTATCCTTTTAATTATATCTCTGTATCTTGGCCTCCTTGGATTTTGGATTTTCCTTTTCATAGTTTAAGTGTGAGTACCTTTTAAACTCTACATCAAGACATCCCCCTTTCGCTGAGAGCTGGGCAGGTTAGAATGGCAAAGGTCAGTAAGTATCCTGTAACCCAACTGAGAACTGTGTGTCTGAGGAGTATGTGAGCAGTTAGCGATCTCTATGTGTTGAGTTGGACTGGCCTCTGTGGCTGGAGGCGTGTCCAGGCCAGTATCAGTGTCAACAGCAGAAGGCTACCTACAGCCCTGACCCCTGTATGAGAACAGTTCCTGTCATCACACCCTGATGGCTTTGCTATCCCTCCTGAACATCTGGGTCTGCATGTCTATACAGTCTTGTATATGCAGGTCTATATTTCAAATTCAGGGTCATAGTCCTAGGGTTGTCCCGACTAAAGAAAATCTTGGTTGACCGAGTCGTCCTGTTCTTGTTTAAAATAATTTTTCCATATATAGACAGACACACCCTATGTGTTTGAATAAAAACAACTACATATGTACTGATGTTTTAAGCACACTGTTTGATTAAATAATTAAGACAAACAAATGACTTAACACAGTGTGACCATCGGGCTCTTTCTTAACAAAAATGACAGCGAGTGCCTGTCTGACTGGCGCACGATGTCTTGCTCTCCTCCGTACTGCAGCGAATAGGCATCACAGCACAAGTGTTTATTGCGCTGTCCATGCTGAAGCTGCAACATAATTACAGCCATTTAGTTTCTTACTTGTTTCTGACTGAAAAGTTCTGTTACCGAAATTCTTAATTTGTTTAGGAAAAACATTTCATGTTCCTTCAACCCTTGCTCTCTTTACGTGAAACATGTAAGCATCGCATGCATGTCACTAATAGGGCCTGGCCTATCACAATCACATCAATAAATTGGTTATAACAAACTCCTAACACAGTAACACGTGACAGCAAAATGGATGCGGAGGATGTGAAAAAGCAACTCGAAACGGGTGAATGTTTACTGGTTGCTCAGCAGGGAAAGGGGAAGTCAGATCTGTGGAAGACATTTGACTTAGTTGTGGAAACTACTGGAGATCCAGAAAAAGGAGGGTATTGGTGCAAGCGTTCCGTGAGTATTATGTGTGCCAAACAGTTAGATTACAATATTATAATTTTGTCTGACCATATGGAACAGTGGAAACACTAAATAAGTGTACCAGATATATAAAGCCTTTATTACAGCAGATTAAGAACAGTTGCATGCATTCGTGAATTGCGATTTATTTATTTTTTAGGCTAATTATTCAAAGCTACCTTTTTGTTATTTAGTTTGAAAACTAAATTGTTTGATTGCATTTCAAAGCTGTTTCCTCATTTCTGCTGCTGCTGCCTCTGCCGCATTGTTCTTATTGTTAACTTTGCTATTATGCACATAGCAACATTACGTAGGGAATGTCACCAATTCTACGGCCCACTGAAGATTGTTTCAGAACCGCTGACAGCGACCTATCCAAGGCGGGAGAAAATAATATTAGATTTGTTAGTGTTGCACCATTAGTTTTTACATAATATAACCATATACAATTTCAGTATCACATGAATCACATAGGGACGAATCAGACAGCTGTCTTGTGCACCTAAAAAATATATAAAAAATTGCAACTGCTCGACTAAAGAAATCTCAGTTGACCAACAGCCTATCGACCAAACAATCAACCAGTCAACTAAATGGAGTCAGCCCTACATTGTCCATTACGTGGACATACAGTGCTGGTATATTGAAAATACGGCTGAAAAAGCATCCCGAGTCTTATTAAAAAAAAAAAAATTTAAATGAGGTTTAATCATTGCAAAATAATAGGTCCCAGATTATGTCCTTATGCAATTATGAATACACAGCTATCTTGCCTATTAATTTATAGACTGACACAAGTATCAACGTACAGTAGCGATAATGTAATGTATGCTCATTGCTAACCCAACTACATTTCTTAGGATTTTCTCTTGTGAGATAATTCTTGGAATTTTCCTCCTGTGTGAAATGATGCTCTTATCTGTGTTAAGTCCCTCTATGAGTGAAGTTAAATGTATGGAACATTTAGAATATGCGCCGTTTTGCTATATGTTGGGTGTCCAATCGAAAAGCATATTTTGACCAGTGGGTAAAATAAATGTGTAGATAATCCTCTAAGAAAACCAATGGTCCAAACCTTATGTCTCTATAATAATCCGTTCAAAAGTTATTGGAGTTTTTACCCTTGTAGGTTGGCCAAGATTAGGGTGACTAAATCAATGGAGGCCAGATTTTAAAAAGTCGTGAAAAATCAGGAAAATAGCATTACGTCAGCTAGGCCAGATGGTGTGCGAGAATTAAGGCAAATTGACAGGCTCCCTGTTGAACTCGTCATCTTTCTTCTCAAATCTGGAGGACATAAAACAATATAGAGGTAAAATAGATATCAATTTTGAGACATGACATGTAATATTTTAAAATTTTATTATACAGTTTTCATATTAATGTGAAATTCCTGTTATTTCCAGAAGATTTCTCCGAAAAACAAGCGTATCTCAGTGAAATGTTAATGGAGCATTGAGCGTACCGCTAGTTTAAAAAAAAAGCCATTTATATTTAATTCAGCTTGTGTCATGCTCATTTTGCTTTTTGCAACCCGCAGGAACAACTTTGCAGACAACAACCACCACAACATGTAAAATCCTCAAAGGTCGCTGCGAGAAGCGTCACTGCTTTTTCAACAGAATTCTGTTTATTATCGGATGTATTACAGTAGGTTACGAAATGGGACTTTTTGGATATAATGTTAATGATATGTTAAAAATCCCACTGAGTGATTAAGAACATGAAAAATGATATTTGTCTGGGTAAAATGTATTTGATAAGATAAGGAAGTGAAATTTCAGCACCAAAGTGTGTTTTCAACCACTATGGGAAGAGTACTATATGGGCAATTCCACTAATGGAATTATGCTTTGGCTCAGTTTTTTCACTTTAAAATGTATGCTAAACAAAAACCATTTGATTTCAAAGTTTAACAAACCATACAACTCTATGCACAAGGACTACATTTAACAATTTCCACAGAAAAATTTACAAAAACAAACTTAGTGGAACAACTGGGCAGATGCTAACTTTGGTACAGAATTACAGTAAAATCAGGTTTTTATAAGACCACGTTTTCCCAAATTCTGTTAAATATAAGAATCAGCTATGACATAGCACCTTAAGTTTAAAAAAAAATCTATTTTGGTTATTGAACTACAGTAAGTGAAGTGGATTTACAACTGGTAACGGAATTACGATAACAGAGTTACATCATGGGTCCCTGATCTGTACTAAACAGAAATGCATAATTATAGATATGAATGTCATTCTCATGTTTCACAAGTTTGGACATCACAGCACAGCGCAGCGCAGTAGAGTACAGTGCAGTACAATATAGTGGAGTAGGGTAGAGTTCAGTGCAGTAGAGTAGAGTACAGTATAGTTCAGTAGATTAGAGTACAGTACAAGATAATCATTCATAAACAAAATTGATTCGTAAAATCACTAAATTAATTGTTGTGCTTTTCAGACTTAATCAGTACAATATAATGTACTCTACTGTAATATAATCCACTTTTCTTTACTGTATTGTACTGTACTACTGTATTGTATTGGTCTTTACTATACTGTGCTCTACTCACTACTGTATTGTACTCGACTGTGCTGTACTCACTGTACTGTATTGTAGTGTACTCTACTATGCTCTACTCACTGTACAGTATTGTACTCTACTGTACTCTACTCACTGTACTGGACTGTGTTATCCAAACTTGTGAAACATACAGTATGTCTATGATAGGTTCAGATTTGGTCCAGTCCGGTCCATCTGTAGACGTTAACATCAAGGCACTGGTGGACTGACCAAATATCAACGTCCAATGTCGGTTGGTGCTACTTACAGTAAATGGAAAGAGAGCGGGCTCATGGGTAGGTGTCAGTATGAGCTGGCAGAGGTGACATTGACATCAGAGTGAGAGAGAGAGAAAGAGAGAGAGGGAGGGGTTGGTCCAGAATGACTGTTTTAACACTCTCTTGGTTTGACCACCAGACAACAGAAAGACAAAGGAAACAGTTATGAGCTGAACATAACAGTATGGTCCAGCAGGTGACCCAACTGTGGTTTGTGACCATTATGATTTCCCATTGTAGCCAATTAGGTTGCAGTGATTCTGTTACTTATATTTTGGTAATTCTTACGAGTTTTAACCACTTAATCATTCATAAACAAAATTGATATAAGTAAAATCATTATAACTAATTGTTTTACTTTTCAGACTTAATCCAGTACCTGTTTGCCCATCAAAAGCCACAGGAAGAGTTTTGATTTAGGCCTAGGGTTTGGATGTGTTGGCTTGTGTGTGCGAGGGGTGTTAATACTTTAATCCCCCTCCACCAGAACCCATGTTATCAGTCATGAGATATGCATCCACTAATCCATGCCACAGGGGTGGCTGGGAATCTTTGATTCCCAGGCATTATCTCTCACTCTTTGAATTAACCCTTTACACTCGTGGGAATTGGCCTATATGGATAGGGCTAAATTGAAATGTTTCTTACAGAAGAAATATGAAATGCATAACCATGGTAGCAATCAAAAGGGAACAGTTTGGAGATTATGTGGAAATTATTAAACCTACATTGAGGACACAACAGTTCTCCTGACACAAGACTGAATCCAAACATTCACTGTTGATTTTATGTGCATTTTACATTTACTTTACTTTTCACCACATTTGTTGATAACAAAATCTGAAAATACTCAGGATACCTTCAGTAACATGACAATAATATTCCTTGAAATGTAGGGTAAGTGCAACATAAAATAAAACGTGACAAGGGTTTGAGTGAGAGGACTAACTGCTGTCTCCAAGTGGCCACACACCTCATCAAAGTCAAAGTCATTTCAATGCACCTTTTATGACTCAAAAAGAGTTTTCAACTATAAAGTGCTTTTTTTGAGTTCTTCTAGCTGTGCCGTTGAGGAACTAGAGCAAGCAAACTTGTAGTTGTTTTGTTTGGAACACAATCCTGCATCCCCACCATCACACAATCCAAAAGCGGCCCAATATAAATCACAATCTGGGTCAGGTGGACATCATTTGAAAGCTTTTTATATTGCTAAAAAAACCTTCTCACTTAGATGTTAACTACAAGATAGCCTATTCCTACCTGGCAGAATGATATCATGATTATTTGAATCAATCCAGTGGCCATTTCTTTTGCAAACTCTGCAATCACATGAGCGCTACAGACAAACAATGGTCACAACAAAATGGTCACAACCCCCAAATGTCAACATTTCTTAACTTTTGAGGTCTCCTGATGGGGTTTAAGCATTGTTATGGAATTTGAACATCCAATTAGGTTGTTTTTCTAGTAAAAAAAAGTGTGGAAAAACAAAACGTGAAAAACTGAATTTGTGAATAAACTAAATGGAATCGGGCCCAAAAATGTAAAAGATTTCATAGGGCCCTAGTTGACACGGTTTATGACATGAGTTTTATGATATGGAAATGTGAAGTGCACATTTGGGCTCAAAGCGGTTTGGCTTGCTTGTATGACATCAAAGCGGTATTTATTATACAACGGTCCTCTTTCAAAACAAATCGAGTCCTCTTAATTTACAGCATTTCCCTGACTCATAAAACATTTGCAAAAGTTGGCCAATTAGCGGGAGGGATGGGGGCAACTTCTTGTCGTGTGCGGTGCTTAAGTTCAGAACGACTGTCAGTCAAAACAAATACAGTGCAATAAAGTGCAGAGCCTGAGCTAGCACATAATGTTCTGAGCTCTGATGTCATTTATAGCATGTTACTGTACAGCCACTGCGTCCCAATTTAGGCACTTATCAGTGCCCAAATCTGCAATTTTTAACCCGTATACGCAGTGTTGTGGTCGAGACCACCTAAAGCGAGACTGATTCAAGACCAAGACCGGAGCAAATCGAGTCGGAGTAAAGACTGAGTCAAGACCGAGACCAGAAAAATACAAGTCCAATTCAAGACCAAGATTGTAATTTTGTCAAATCATCACCATAATAAGAGTTCAAAATGTCCAGTATTTCTGTGTTCATATTTCAGAAAACATATGGATTCTACATTCAGAATAGTGAAAAAATGCATGCTGAGGGAAAATAGAACCACTCTACAAATTGTTAACCCAAACACAGATGGGAACAATGGGCCTTCAACGCCTTCAGAGAAGGGCTAAGGATTTATAAAATAATGATTATAATAATAATAATATTATTATTTTCAATGATTTTCTGATTTAATCTCTTCAATTTTTGTTGGAAAGGAAAGGTTAACACTGAAGAGAAAAAAGATCCAATCAGGATTTTATTTTACTGATCTCTGGGGAGATACATCTAGCTAGCTAAGTCAGCCATTGGCTAGGCCATCAGAAGCTAGATAAAGGCATCTGCCATTCAACTGTATTATGGCAAAATTTGGGAGTGACAATGGAATCAAACAATCACATTTTGACTTAATGGGTGGGGTTGTTTTTCAAAAATGTATGGAAACTTCTGTCTTCTTGAAGATCAAGAGGTTACTGCCATTAGCGAGTAGTAGTTTTCCCACGGTCTAGCTAGCAATCTTTTGTTGTCGGCTAGTTTGCAGCCGCTGCAGCAGGTGTTATCAAAGAGGATGTTGTTGCTAGCTTCTCCCTTTTCAAGAATAACTTTCAACAAGAAGTTAAGTTTCAAATGATCATAATCTGGTTAGTGGAACTGTTTTTTATTGCAGTGCGCTTGCTGTTAGCCATCTCTTTGAAAATAACTTGTGTATGAAACATTGTTGCATTTAAAGTAGAACTGACAGCATTTTAGCAACATGAAATCTTATTAAAATCTGTTCATATACACCCCCAGGAAGAATTTGACACTTTTTTAAAACATTTTCTGACAAGCAACCACCTTGATATGGTCATTTTCAGGTTTTCATAAATTCTTAGAATAGCTGGGAATTACGTATACTAACACGGAACCCAAACCGGCTGCGCGCGTGCGCCATCGTGCATAAATATATTTTGTCCCCCTACCAAAAACGATCACGACACACAGGTTAAAATATCAAAACAAACTCTGAACCAATTACATTAATTTGGGGACAGGTCGAAAAGCATTAAACATGTATGGCAATTTAGCTAGTTAGCTTGCACTTGCTAGCTAATTTGTCCTATTTATCTAGCTTGCTGTTGCTAGCTAATTTGTCCTGAGATATAAACATTGAGTTGTTATTTTGCCTGAAATGCACAAGGTCCTCTACTCCGATAATTAATCCACACATAAAACGGTCAACCGAATCGTTTCTAGTCATCTCTCCTTCCAGGCTTTTTCATCTTTGAATTTATATGGTGATTGGCATCTAAACTTTCATAGTATTACCACGATGACCGGAAAAACAGTTCGTCTTTCATTCACCCACGTGGGTATAACCAATGAGGAGAGGGCACGTGGGTACCTGCTTCTATAAACCAATGAGGAGATGGGAGAGGCAGGACTTGCAGCGCGATCTGCGTCAGAAATAGGAATGACTTCTATTTTAGCCCTTGGCAACGCAGATACTCGTTGGCGCGCGTGAGCAGTGTGTGTGCAATAATTGAATAACATGGATTTCTAAATTTATTTTGCAACGCTCACGCACGCGACGTGAGCGGTGTGGTCAGCCTATAAGGCATTTGTGAAAATTCTATATCAATATAGAGTTGGACAGCGGCCGTGCGTTTGGACAATTAATAGACACTGCAGTAAATTAAACCTAATAAAACCATCTATCTTGTCCAGGACCAGAGTCTACACAGACTGGCGAGCTGTAGTCAATCAGAGCTGCAGTAGGCCTTTTAACAAACAAGCTATTTGCACACAGGCCTGCTATCCTTCACTTTTAACATTACTGTGTGTTTACAGGCAGTAGCAACAGCGCGACTTTAGATCATTAGAACATATTCGCAAAAGGCCACAAAATACACCTGAATGAATTTCTGAAAATCTGTAAACACCACGGGAGTCCTCTTAGATTTGGGAACTTTACAATCCTAATGATCAAACAACCATGAAAAGGTAGACTCTCTCTCCCTCAGCTATGTACATCAACAACAACAAGATCAACAACTAATGCTAGACAGAGTAAGATTAGCTAAAATCTAACGAAGGAACATTAGATAAACCCTCTCAAACTTTTTCAGCTAGTTGGCTGTCAAAATTGCACTGATAAACGATGGGGAATTGTAGCCTCCTCGTCCTTCTGCAGCTTGCCTGCCAATGCATGCTTGTCCCAACCAAGCACCCAAGATAACTGGCTAGCTTGCTAGCTAGCTACTTTCGGAGACAAATGAGAGAACACCTCACTCTGACCATTTTACTCGCCGTAAGCACAGCTGGTTAGGCTGTTTACATGTTATCTAGATTGTTCTTGACTAACTATTACTTGACACCTGCATCTCTAGCTGTGTATAGCCACCAAAAAACCAAATGATGACTGAATCTCTAGCTGTGTAAAGCCACCAAAAAACAATATGAGGGGAAAAAGTCACTCACTCACCCACTCCTCCAATGGCATGACATGACATCCTCCTAGGAGCTACAGCTAGCTAGCTAGCTAATGTTAGGCTCCATGTTTTTAGCTTGCTACATAAATAGATATGCTAGCCTATTAGCCACGTTATGACTGACTTGTGAACATTGCCCTGGCTAGTTTGATTGTATTGACATTCCCAGCATTAGTTACATTTGTCTGTTTTTGTCCAGAATATTGAGTCATTCAAACTGAAACAGTGCATCCCAAATGGAGGCAGCAAACAATGAACTAGGCCAGCTGTGATTTCCAACAATATTTTTTGGACTACCAAGAAATGTATTGGTGAATTATATGAATCGTGCATTGAACTGCATCCATTTATTTGGCCAACAGTGTACCTCATGGAATTTTGAGTCAAATAGAACCTATTTTTAAAACCTCTTATAATGTTGGTTTTGTTGCATAAACTGGGAATTTTATAATTTTTACTGATATTATGATTGTCTGTTTATTTCATAGCTGCAAAGTAGTTAAAACGCTGTCAGTTCCACTTTTTGGTAACTGGTTTCTTTGTGTGCTAAATGTGAAATGCTTTTTGCAATGGTAAGTAATAGTTGTACATTTCGATTGGGAAATACTTAATTGTTGTGTTTTTGTATTCTTATGATTGTGTCCTACTGGTTTATTATGTCAGAGTTTATGGACTGCTTATCCTTTAACATCATACTGTGTGTGACTGCTGTCTTTCCATTGTCCCTATGCAATGGTGTAGTGGTGCCTGGAGAAGTGGGTGTACTCTAATTTTGCCAAAAAGTTCCCAAAACGGCCCCTTCAGCGAAGGAAAGGCACCTTGTGTAAAAAATGTTTTCCTGTGGTTTTATATGAATTTTCCTATAGATTTTTCTGATTTTCACTCTCAAAGTCACACCTGTTTTTATAGAAAAAGACAAAAATGTGATGGTCTAAGTCCACAACAATCTGATTGGGTGGGCCTGGCTCCCTAGTGGGTGGGCCTCTGCCCATCCATGTGTATGCCCCTGATGCAACAGCAGCATGATGACAATATTGCAGCGTCACATCATATTGCGCACCTTGCTAACCAACACTTTGGGCTACATTTTTCCAATACCTGGTTTGCATACCCATTGTTTCCTTAGTTAGCATTTACTGGTAGATATCATGAATTGAAACGTCTTTCCTAACCTACCGACTACCGATGTCATTCTTCTGTGAGCTGCTCCATGCCAAAACCATTTGAGTGCGGCATGCTCTTGCTGCTTGCAGATGATATTCCGTTGAATCTAGGGTGCGCGCATGTGAATATATTTCACGTGCTTTGCGATTGTGTAGGCTACTTTGTGCATGATTTATCAATTGTACTACATAATTGATAAACCGTATACATCCACTACAATACTTTGATACGCATTAGTAAGGATTAAGAAGTGAGTAGGCACGCAATACCCACTGAAAAGAAAGTGGGTATATACCCTGCGTATACCCTCCACTACACCACTGGCCCTTTGTGTTTTACAAAAAGTGCACTCTCCTACATGATTGAGCTGGTATTACGGTTGCTGTCCTTTCAGAATCACGAACCTGTCAGGCTAAAGGTTCGCCACTGCACAAACATGTCTATAATAGATATAAAGGCTGTTAATATAATATTTCAAGAAAGGAGTGTATATATTTGGCCTGGCTAAGCGGTTTTATGTGCAGACTTAATGGAAGCTGATAATTATTCGCTTTTACTCCGCTGATCTCGGCAACAAATTATGAGTCTTCACTGTCCGAGACCGAGTCAAGACTGAGTACAAATGTATCAGACACCGAGACAAGACCGATACACTCATTATGGAGTCTCAAGACCGGACTCGAGACATACTACATGTATATATGTATACACGTACGAGCGTAAAGGGCTACGCTATAGGAACAAACTAGACCACTAAATGCTGCAATCAATTTAGTCAGAGCATAGAGTAAGTATATTTTTGGTCGGTAAAACTTAACCTTTTTTAAACTTTCTGAGAACAGAAGGGAACGTTTCACCTGTTCTGAGAATGTTTATTTTTAGGTTGCAGGGAGGTTCTGATAACATTTTACTCTGGTTCCTTGAAAGTTTTCCTGGGAGGTTTTATTAACGTCTGAGAACAGAAATTATAGGTTATTTGGAGGTTTTTGACTAATTTCCTTAAAACTTTCACTGAATGTTTCAATATGACTTTGAATAACACTGCTAGCTTATTTTGTGTTCACTTTAAAAAAAACTCAAAGCACAGATAGGACACATGTAAATTCACTTTGTTAGGCATTAATCATGCAAACTCTAAGAAACATATGGTTCTCAGAACATTATGTGCTAGCTGGGTATATTATTATTTTCATGTTATTCCCCCTGCAATATCTGCTCATTTTGTATTATGTCTTACAAAGAGTAGGCCTACATACCAAGGCTACCTTTTGGATTTCTTCTATTATCACCATTCATTTCATCATCTTGCGGTTAGCCTAAATGCTCCAATGTCAGTTTTCAGGTCAGTATGAACAAATGGATGATTCTTGTATAAATATAGCAGAAAAAAACTGTTGAGGATATATCATACATATTTAATAGACACTCACCACTTTCTATATCCACAGCCCACATTAGATATTCTAACCATCAGCGCTTGTATAAGCCCTCTGTCAAAAGGCAGTCTTGAGAAAAGCCTCGGCCCTCAGGGACAGTGGAGACTTGAGGACTGTTCATTTAAATGTTTGCAGTAGATTCTCTGAGAGGTTTCCATGGTGATTTAATGGACATTGCATTTCTGAAAGACCACCTGAGAGAGTACCTCTCCTATAAAAAAACACGCTTGCACTGCAATACTCACTGCTCATTTGAATCTTTACAGCACTATTGTTAGAGCAAATTCCACATGCTTTTGTATTGATTTGTGACCCACTGACACTGCCCCCGTTAGAAGGAAATAAAGCAGCCCAAGAGTTAACACACACAGGAACTTTATTTAAACACACTGAGGAATATGAACACAGGATGTACATGGAGATGAAAAGTGGGAAAGGTAGTGGTTCTGTAATGGACCGAAACAGAGGTAATGAATATACACATATCGAATTAATACACCAGGTCACAAATGCAGAGGAGTTATAAATGGCAAAGGACTCTAAAGATTGCATATGCCACCTGCAGAGTATTACATCATTATGTAATACTTTTCTTTACTGTACTGAACTCTACTGAACTATACCTGTACTTTGCTTCACCACTGTACTGAACTATACTCTACTTTTCTTTACTGTACTGAACTATACTCTACTTTGCTTCACTGTACTGTACTGAACTATACTCCTCTTTTTCTCTACTGTTCTGAACTACACTCTACTTTTCTTTACTGTGCTGTACTGTACTGTGGGGTTTGACTACTATGATTTCCCATTGTAGCCAATTCAATTGCAGAAATTCCGTTACCGATTTAAAAATAATAAAAACAAAAATATATATATATATATATATATATATTTTTTTTTTTTTTTTTTAAATAAACATTTTTTTTGGGGGGGGGAATTCTGTTACCGATTTGGTAACAAAATTTAGTTTTAATCACCTAGTAATTAATAAACGAAATTGATACCAGTAACTAATTGATAGGTCTACCTTTACTTGTTACTTCTGTGAGATTTCAATATCCTCCCTCGTCATGAGGGAGAGAAATTAGAAAATATCCTAGCAGATGTGTTTTTGGTAACGGAATTTAAAGGCAGTCTTTCTTAAACTTACAGAAGGCTGAAAAATGTCTCTAACTAAATATAGGTGTTGATATTAGTTGGCAGGGGTCTTCAACATGATCGTGTTTTTATGTATTTCTTATCACTTAAAAACATTTCTAAGACACGTTGTCCATCTGGGCACGCACATTTGGTACCCATGTTGTTATAGCCAACATGGACTTACCAATGTGTGACCCAGGTAGTAAGCCTGACTGGGTCCCAGAGACAGTCCCTGACCATATTCACACCAGGTAGTTACTTTTAGCTCATTTAAACAAGGTTCGCACAAGGTGCTTAAAGTACTTGAATTTGGCACTCTGAAATTCAAGTACTGGAATACCTTGAAAATTTGACCTTTTCTGAAGTTGGTAGTTCAAAACTACTTGAATTAAAAGAGAACAGAAAATGATCAAATATGTTAATATGAAAAATATTAGAAAAATGTATTGGTCTTGCTAAATAATTTCCAGGCAGACTACCGAGTTTTATTTCCTCACGTGTCTCACGCTGTGGTTGCCAGGCAAGCTCGCTCATTCCACCCACACTGCCACTCAGTGAGGCACATACAGAACTGACTGATTAGGCGCCTCAAAACGTCACATCGATAGCCAAAATCCTGAGCAAATGTAGATTAAACCCTCCCTGGCAGGATATTGATGTTTATGAATGGGTTTTGCCAGACCCAACCAGGAATATAGTGGAGGGTAAATGCACGTAAACACTATTTACATACCTTTTTATTTGTGAAATAGCGTTTACTCACCTTTTTATTTAGTTAATTATTTTTTACCCGCTTATTATTGCATTCCCAGCGTTGATCAACAGTTCAAAACGCTTCTTGGTCTGAGTTATAATGAGTGGTATCATGAATGATTCATGTTTGCTCCTTATGTTCGCCTGCTCCTCCGGATTGCTCATTCATTCACCACTCTGTCCAACAGGAAACTCCACCCATGACAACGAACTACCTCAGCCCAGACCTACAGGGGCAAGTGACAGAGAGACGCCGCTGAATTTTTTCAACATCCCTCGACTCCTGCTGTTAACAGACATCCCCTAAACAAAACCCCCCTGGCTCTCGAAGAATGAGTGTACAACTGGTAAACAGTTGCTGATATTTCAGTCAGATGTCCAGCTAGCTAGGTAGCTCAAGGGCTCTGGCTATTAGCCAGGTAGCTAGCTATATCTAGCTGGCTAGAAGGTTGAAGTTAGAAGCTTACATTGAACGGAGCCTGACCTTAGCAGAAGCAATTGACTGAAATTAAGCTAGCTATAATCAAAAGATGGGCTACCATAAGTTTTCATAACAAAATACAATTTCTTTACAGAGAGTAGTGACGGCCCCTCCCTGCTCTGTCTACTGGGTTTTGTTGTGCTTACATCCTGCAGGAGATTGGTGGGCGGAGTAGGAAAGTGAAAGCTCAGCTGTGGCATAAAGCCACTGTTTCCCCATTCAGCAAGAGATTCCTCTTTCCATGCATACCTTTGGTGGTTTCGTTGTGGCTTTGGCAGTTAATTTACTGACTGACCGTCATGCCTCATCTGGTTATTGTTGTCAATGTTTACTTTATTTAGGGAATAACTTAATTTTGTAAATTAATTTACTCAGTGTGTGGTTTCCCATTGTTTGTTACAATCTTGAGCCAGGTTGTAACAAGTGGGGGCTCATCTGGGATCTTTGTGGAGTTACTCCCTGGAATTGCATTTGTTTGGTAGCATTTGCCAACTGGTTAAGGTGGTATTTCAAAGTAAAGTGCTTTGTGATTATAGTTTAGCTAACCCTTCTGTCTATGGGGTTATGTTGTGGGCACTACTTTGATTGGGAGTTACATACTGAGGTACACATACAAAGTATTTGTGACATTTGGATACTGCCTGTTGCTACTTTCTTTTGTTAAACGCCTGTGGTTGGTGTTGGAAGTAGTGTTGGTTTGTGCTGCAGTGGAGAGAGGACCACAGTTTCTCCATCCCCTGTTCCTGGTTGGAGATCCTGCTTTGCTCATTGTTGGAACATCAGGTTAGTGTTTGTCCGGTGTCAGCAGTGAGAGATTGTTGGGGTAGCAGGGATTGGCTACCTGGACTCGTCTTCTCCCCTGGTAGTTTTAGCGACATGTGTCCCTTACGACATACACTGGGCAGTGCTAGCTCTTTGTTATTTTTGTGTGGTGACCATGGCTGGAGCAGTTGTCTCCAGAGCACATTTGTGGCTCAGAGGGGTAACCAGCTTGCTGGGAGCTTTTTCTGTGATAGTGGGCTAAAGTGCATAAATACCCACCGCCAGTAACAGCATGAAGACTAGGGTCCAATTGAGACCCATGTTATAGCCCAGATGGGTTTTCCCATGTGTGACCCAGTTGGTATGCCCATAGACATACCCTGACCATATTCACACCAGACAGCTCACTTACAGCCCATTTAAAATAGATTCAGGGCCCATTTGGTACTTGGGTTGTAGCCCACATAGGTTTGCCTGTTTGTGACCCAAATGGTTAACCCGGTTGGGTCCCCATCATTATTCCTGAAAAAAGAACACCAGATTCCCCACTTACAGCCTGTTTGGGACCCACTCTATAACCCAATTGGGCACCAGCTAAGATATCCATTTAGAGCCCCTGCCCAGTTGAAGCCCATATAAAATCCAGGTGGGGCCTAGCTGGACATTTTGGCTGGGTTAGCTTTCATTTGACACCCAATTTGACATGCTCCTATGAACTTCACATTTTGGTTCTCATTGATTATTTTATATTGAAATGTACATTTTTCAAAACGCTATTGAACTATTAATAAATCCCCTGTAAAAATATATGTAATTGGGATCACAGAATGTTTTTTGTTCTTAAAAGGCAGAGCGAATGTCCTCCTTAACACCTACAACAGCATAAACCTGACCCCAGTAGCACTTGGATTTAACACCCCCTTTGTGTCAATTTGTAAATACCTTCCAAAAAAAGAGTTGCTTTTCCAAATAGAAGAATGTACTCAATATAGCTTTGTTCCATGTCCCAGTCTCAGCTTCACTGCTGCTGACTGACCAACGCTTCAGTATGTTAGACAAAACAATGTGGTTAACAGAAGAGCAACACACCACCATAGCACCAGGGGTGTGGAGTTTAGGGTATCAAACAATGTAGGCTTCTTTAGGAGCTGTGAGTGAGCATGTGTGTGGTCGTGCAACAAAAATACATCCAGACTCCTACCTGCTTGACTGACACAAAACAGATCTTTAATTGATAAGACACAAATGCTTAAAACACAGTTTGGCCATTGGCACACATGCTATTGCAAACTGGTGATGGCTGATTGCATTGGGGATTTAGAAAGTTTCAATAGTTTGTTCTGAAACGTGAAACTGCATGACAACTACGTTGATAGTTCCAGTATTAGGAATAGTGTTGAATCACCCAGTATGATGATGTATACCATTTCTACCATTCAACATTTTATCTTGAATTTATCATTCTGATAACTTGTGCCTTTGTCACAATTGAGTCTAATCTTGGAGGAGTGAAATAGGAGTAGTGAACAAGAGTAAAGTAGCATTTGGTAGATGTAGTATTCTGCCAAGAATTCTACTCTATCTATTCAGGTTAAAATAATGAAAGTGGCCCTGTGAAATCCCAATTACAAGGCTACAGATTTACAATTCCATTCAGCCCATCACCTCCCAGACAGTATGTTTCTAATCTAGCAGAGACGGAGTGAATCTAGTGTGCCTCCTGGGTTGCTAGAGGTACTGTTTCTTGGCAGCCAAGCCCCTGAACATGACCAACAGACGACTGCGTAATAAAAAGCTCTGACTCAGGCTACTTGAGTCAGGATGGTTTGTATAGCCTTCAATGTTCAACAAACAATAGCTCTCTCTTTTGAGAAATCTCATGCAGTGATGCACCCATAAGTGAGTCACCTAACAATGTGGAGGTCCGGAGGTAAGCCAGGTCAAAGCAATTACTCGGAGCTTAATAGTTTACTCTACTGTTTAGAGCACCACAAGTACCTAACTGGATATTTACAGGAATATGACATTTACAAAAAGGCATTCATTTAAGCATAGCCAATGTTACATGGAAAAAGTCATTGCACAAACCTCCAAGGTTGGAAAGGATAACAACTCTCATCCAATGGCCACCGATGCTGCTGGGTAGTGGTACTGCTTCATGTTTGGTGGAGATGCTGCTGAATGTGTTTGTACAGTAGCCTATGTGGTGGTGTGACAGAGGTGTGATGGCTCTCAGGCAGCAGTGTGACTGGAGGGATAATGGGCTAAATAATAATTCTGTCTCGGCTGTCACATCCAGTCACTGTGCAGGACTTGGCTTAATGCCGAGGATCAGCTCTGGGCTCCGCTAAACACACACACACACACACACACACTCTGTAGATATATTAGGGAGACATCACACCTGCTTAGACAATGATGATCCCACATTTATTTTTATTACTTACCGGTTGAAACAATGTGAAGATGGGCCTGGACAGTTTGCAGTTTTAGTGTCAACATACTGTTATCACTAGTACAGTGGGATGAAGAAAGAA
Source organism: Salmo trutta (assembly GCF_901001165.1). Classification (NCBI taxonomy): domain Eukaryota; kingdom Metazoa; phylum Chordata; class Actinopteri; order Salmoniformes; family Salmonidae; genus Salmo; species Salmo trutta. The sequence continues at coordinate 2,280,767 of NC_042963.1, read as the reverse complement.
CTATTGATTATTGCAGTCACATTCCATGTGTCTATTTCTTTCAATTACCACTTATTTTTGTTGAAAGGCAGAGAATATTAACGTATCAGGGAAATGGCATCTTCAGCACAACTTGTTACTCCACCAAGCTTTTGTCTTGTCTGTTGTCAGAGTTGCTTTTGTCAGAGGAAGGTACATACATACAGGAGACAGTAGAGCAACAGTAGGTGTACATCAGCATGGTTCAAAAGGTGTCTTATTGGCTCAACATTCGCAGCAGTCCACCTGTGATGGAGTCTCAGGTTTCTTTTGCTCTGCTTCCAGGCTGAGGCCAGGCTGATACCTCCTGTTCTGGTCAGACAGATAGGGAAGAACTTATTGCTGTTTGATGTGAGTTCAGCCCTGACAGGCTCTTCATCACCAGGAAAGAGATTCCGCTCTTAATAAGCTAAGTCTCTGAACTGTCCTATTCTGTGGTTGTTACTGAAACTATCTCACAAAGACCCTCCAGGTCAATGATACTCAACGGGCCTGTTCTGTGCTACTTGCCATGTTCAGCTGCGGGGTTAATTTTCTTGCTTTGATGGCGCATTCTATTGTACCTAAAGATAGGCCCTATCCTTTTCCCACTGATCTTTGTAAATTCCAGAACCTTTGTATTTCTCAACCAGCATTGTTCTTCGTCAGTGTTCTAAAAGCTCACTGTCTCTTTGTCTTCCCTCTGCAGTTGCTCAAAGCAACCCCTTAAAAAATACTGCTTTAAAGGAAAACGTTCATAGAAACGTCTCCTCAAACCTCATGAAACTGCAATTCACAGGGTAGAATACTGGTTGACCTTGGTTTCGCTCACATGAATTAGGCCTACCTATTCAGTGGATGTACCTTCCTGCTTTTATTATTGAAGTGAAGAGCATATCATAAACTATGAATCCAAACATGCATTTCAAAGTATTGCAGACCTACGATAACTATAGTTTTAACTGTTTTGTGAAAAATAACTTTTTTAAGGGGAGCAAATAATTACTTTGGAGGTGACTACATCCATTTGAATACATATCAGTGGTTAAGAGCGTTGGGCCAGTAACCGAAAGGTTGCTGGTTCGAATCTCTGAACCAACTAGGTGAGTAATCTGTCTGTATCCTTGTGCAAGACACATAACTCTAATTGCTCCTGTAAGTCGCTCTGGATAAGAGTGTCTGCTAAATTTCAATGTAAAATGTAATTAAATACATATCAGAAAGTAACTCATTTCTAAAACTATTTGAATACAGATCTGAGAAAGCAACTACTGTATTCAGATCTGAGAAAGCCCTCAGAACAGCCTCAAGTCGTCGTGGTATGGACTCTACAAGTTGTCGAACGCGTTCCACAGGGATGCTGGCCCATGTTGACTCCAGTGCTTCCCATAGCTGTGTCAAGTTGGCAGGATGTCCTTTGGGAGGTGGACCATTCTTGATAGACATGGGAAACTGTTGAGTGTGAAAAACCCAGCAGCGTTGTAGTTCTTGACACACTCAAACTGGTGGGCCTGGCACCTACAACCATACCCTGTTCAAAGGCACTTAATTCTCTTATCTTGCCAATTCACCCTCTGAATAACACACATACACAGTCCATGTCTCAATTGTCTCAGGTTAAAGAAGGATTTTTAAGCCTTGTCTCCTCCCCTTTATCTACATTGATTGAAGTGGAGGTGACATCAATAAGGGAAAATAGCTTTCACTTGGATTCACCTGGTCAGTCTATGTAATGGAAAGAGCAGGTGTTCCTAATGTTTTATACACTCAGTATATAAACGATATTCAACTCCCTCGAGTATTTGAAAAGTTATTTTCAAGTAAACTACAAAATACAACTATTTTCTGCCCAGGTCTGCAATATTGTGACCCCTTCACCTCCAGCTTTTTCAGCTGTATGGGTTTTCCTGTGAGTTCTAGCCAGGGCGAAGTGTTCTTTAAAAGAAGTGCTCCAGCAGTATTAATATGGTATGAGAGGCAACACCTCAACAAGCATGAGTTGGGACAGGTAGGCTGTTTACATTTTCTGGGGGATTTTCATCCCTGTGTTTTATTATGCACAGATGAGTGTTGAGCTCTGGATAAGCCTTTGCAGTGCTGCAAGTGCAATGTTCCAGTACTCTTTTTGGATGGGCCATGAAATTCTTCAGGATGGGCTCAGAGATCATGTATGGACTTGTATAAACTATATTGGTTTTCTTCTATAGCAGTAGCACAGCTGCTGATCCTCTGGATCAATAGGAAATGCAACACAGTAGTGTATCAATGAAAGGTACAGCCATAAAACACACATGCAAACTCTCATACAGTTCTCAAAGGAAAGGTTTGAGAGGCTTTTGTGGAGTGGGTTGTTAATGTAACTTCAAACAATCGTTCTCCTAAGACTGACAATTGCCTTGACTTCCATTCTAGACTGATGACATGCTCAGTGCCTCCAATGGTCTGGCTGGTCCAAATTGTGAGCAGCAGACCCCATTGGACCATGCCTTTTACCTCAGATGGTGACTGTCTTTCTTCTTGATCTTACCTCCATGGTCCGTCCTTCTTGATATCAAATTCCAGACCTTTGTTGCGTTTTAGCCTGAGGTTACTTGCAAGTCATACACATCTGATGAGATATTGGATTACGTCTGTGTCCTGATTTACCTGGTGCAGGTGTTTCTAAGGTAGGTTAGAATTAATGTAGCTAAGTAGTAGGGCGGCAGGTAGCCTAGCGGTTAAGAGCGTTGGGCCAGGAACCAAAAGTTTGCTGATTCAATACCCCGAGCCGGTTAAACCCCAACAACAACTGCTCCCCGAGCTCCAATGATTTGGATGTCGATTCAGAAGGGTTGGGTTAAATGCGGAAGACACATTTCGGTTGAATGCATTCAGTCGTGCAACTAGCATAGTAGTTTCATAAAGCCTTTCACCTTTTGAAGTGCCTAAATGTTGTACGTCACTATTGAAGAAGGATGGTATTGGGTTACACCTGTGTTGGTGGATCTTTCTGCCAATTTAACTGCTCATGGAGCTGCTGACTTTGATTGTTATCTGAACGTTCCCATTATGATGCTGGCAAACACCATCAAACGTCGACTTGGACTTCAGACGTTTCACACCTGCTGCTCTGCACTGAACAGACAAAGTGCCCAACTACCAGTAGTAGCCTACAGTGCATGTTGTTTGTCATTTGTTATCCAGCTAGGTCTTACAGCTGAATCCTGAGATCGCTTGAAATTGCGGTAAGGACTTGAAGGCAAAGTTTACCATTGTGTGGGCATGTCATCATGTTAGCTGTCTCAGTGCTTGATGTGGTGCCATCAAAGCTTGACTAGTGATTTACTCATACTTACTCTTCCCTACATAGCCATCATTCAAGTCATATCCGGCACTATACAGACCAGAAACACACTCCCCAGATGAGTGGAAAGGGTACAGTGTATTTTCTCAGTAACAACATGTCAAGTTTTGATTTGTCAAAATTGAAATAGAAAGAAATGAGATAAATGTGTAGTGAAGTAATATCATATAGGCAATATTATATATACGTTATATATACACCTCACATGCGACACATAAGACTAATCAATTAATATGTTCCAAGTCTATTCAATCTGAATATCTGACTCCATTAATGTTATAGTTAAATGATGTGCAATCAAGTACCATGAGATAGCTGACTCAGATCAAGGAATGGTCAAGAGAACCGGATGCAAAACGCAATTATTATTTAATAACTTTGTAAAATGAATGGATTAATAATACAAGGAATAAAGCTTAAATTACAAATCATAAACAAGCATTATTCTAGGCATAAAGATAAATTACAAGGCAAAGCATGAAAAAAAACAGATGCCTAGAAGCCTAGGCAATGAGAATTTCTCATACAACCATTCCATAGTGTGTATTAGGAAAAGAGGCAGAATAAAGGTATTTCATTCCATTTATAACATTTGAAGGTGTGACTTTTTCAAACCAAAACCAACCACCACTGACCAATCAAATGATACCATGTCACGGTAACCTGATTACCCATAGGATGTCACAGAATCTAAAGACTTGTGTGGGGGATGAGACCAATCCAAAAAAGCACAATTGGGACAAGAGGACAGTGTCGTCAGTGTTCACTCTTTACAAATTACCAGAGAAATAATACATTCATATACAATACCATTCAAAAGTTTGGGGTCATTTAGCTTTTCTTTCAAAAACAAGGACATTTCAATTTTTTTGGTCCATTTCAAATAACATCAAATTGATCAGAAATGCAGTGTAGACATTGTTAATATTGTAAATGACTATTGTAGCTGGAAATGGCAGATTTTTTTTTCATGGAATATCTACATAGGCGTACAGAGCCCCATTATCAGCAACCATCACTCCTGTGTTCCAATGGCACGTTGTGTTAGCTATTTCAAGTTTATCATTTTAAAAGACTAATTGATCATTAGAAAACCCTTTTGCAATTATGTTAGCACAGCTGAAAACTGTTGTGTTGATTTAAAGAAGCAATAAGACCGGCATTCTTTAGACTAGTTGAGTATCTGGAGCATCACCATTTGTGGGTTCAATTACAGGCTAAAAATGGCCAGAAACAAAGGACTTTCTTCTGAAACTCGTCAGTTTATTCTTGGTCTGAGCAGTGAAGGCTATTCCATGCGAGAAATTGCCAAGAAACTGAAGATCTCGTACAATGCTGTGTACTACTCGCTTCACAGAACAGCGCAAACTAACCAGAATAGCCCTAACCAGAATAGAAAGAGGAGTGGGAGGCCCCGGTGCACAACTGAGCAAGAGGACAAGTACATTAGAGTGTCTAGTTTGAGAAACAGATGCCTCACGAGTCCTCAACTGGCAGCTTCATTAAATAGTACCCGCAAAACACCAGTCTCAACGTCAACAGTGAAAAGGCGACTCCAGGATGCTGGCCTTCTAGGCAGAGTTACAAAGAAAAAGCCATATCTAAGACTGGCCAATAAAAATAAAAGATTAAGATGGGCAAAAGAACACAGACACTGGACAGTGGAACATTGGAAAAAAGTGTTATGGACAGACGAATCTAAGTTTGAGGTGTTCGGATCACAAAGACCATTTGTGAGAGGCAGAAAAAATTTAAAGATGCTGGAGGAGTGCTTGACACCATCTATCAAGCATGGTGGAGGCAATGTGATGGTCTGGGGATGCTTCTGGTGGTGGTAAAGTGGGAGATTTGTACAGGGTAAAAGGGATCTTGAAGAAGGAAGGCTATCACTCCATTGTGCAACGCCATGCCATATCCTGTAGACAGTGCTTAATTGGAGACAATTTCCTCCTACAACAGGACAATGACCCAAAGCACAGCTCCAAACTATGCAATAACTATTTAGGGAAGAAGCAGTCAGCTGGTATTCTGTCTATAATGGAGTGGCCAGCACAGTCACCGGATCTGTTGTGGGAACAGCTTGACCGTATGGTACGTAAGCAGTGCCCATCAAGCCAATCCAACTTGTGGGAGGTGCTTCAGGAAACATTGGGTGAAATCTCTTCTGATTACCTCAACAAATTGACTAGAATGCCAAAAGTCTGCAAGGCTGTAATTGCTGCAAATGGAGGATTCTTTGATGAAAGCAAAGTTTGAAGGACACAATTATTATTTCAATAAAAAATTATTATAACCTTGTCATCATCTTGACTATATTTCCTATTCATTTTGCAACTCATTTCATGTATGTTTTCATGGAAAACAAGGACATTTCTAAGTGACCCCAAACTTTTGAACGGTAGTGTAGTCTCAGATAGATACCAGACATGGATGCAATAGTGTTATTCTAACACACATTTTCAGTAGTCAATTATCTGAATGCTGTAATAGCGAGAGATATATTTTGGCCCCATGGGGGGGCTGACTGGCCTTTAGAAGAGTCTTGGCCATTTGCCATGCAGCCCTAGATGAGAGTACGTTTGAGGCAGGGCCTACAAATGGGATCAAAACACAACATAATTTATATTTGGAAATGTTAACTGGAAATGGAAATGCGTCGTCCTCTTATCAAAACACATATCAATCCCCTATTTTCCTCTTGTAATATCCTGGTACCTATAGTGTTGTGAGTGATTTACGATGTAATTCTGAAGGCTAGAGGATCCATTTGTGCTGCTGTTGTTTTTTGTAGGAAATACTCCACATCCCCTTATAATGACCCTGGGTGAGTCACTGGTGTAAGAGGAATTGGTGTGAAGGTTATTCATGGTTCCTGAAAGCATGATGCATTGCCTGTGTATTGTTGTTCTCCCTCTTTCCTTTTACTAGAGGACTATGGTGATCACACCAAGATCTTAGAATTCTGTTCAATTATTTGAAAACATTGTTTGTGTGGAGAGCCATGTGGAGAGCCATCATGTGTTCTTGAGGATGACACATCCAGCCTAGTCAGAGGAGCTCCCATTGAGTCAGATGGGTGTGTTATGGATTGGGTAGGGTTCAGGTTGAAATGGGATTTTTCCTGTTCTCTAATTTGTTATTAAGAGGAAACATACTGTAACATAGTCAATCTGAAGACCCACCTGCCTTAATGGGAATAAGATGAGGCATGTGTTTTGTGTTCTCTCTGGAGGAGATTGTTGCTACATTTTTTGGTGAAAAGGTTATGAATGTCAATGCAAAACTGTTGTAGTGCAGCTGTAAAAGTACAGAAATCCATTTCCATCTTTCTATACAGTGTACAGTGTGTTGTTTGAGAGGAATGGAGAGAGTTCTTTGTGAAACTGATATTAAAATGGCTGTAATGGGAAAAGGGAGGCAGATTTGCAGGCAGATTTAGCCCAGAACACAAAGGGTATTATGATTTGCATGCTGTAGGCGTGCATGGATGTGTAATTATGCCGTGCAGCAGTATTATTGGACCCGTAGGGCCATGGAAGCATGAAGATGGGGGAGCAGCTCAACTTTATAAAAAGAAATCCTCTGAAATCATCTCTGCAGGCTCCTCATGACAGACTTCAGAAATAATCCCAGCAGGTTGAGTCCTGCATTGTCAAAATAAATCTGCTCAGATAATGCCTCATTGAGCGATTTCAGTAAACACAGAGGGATGGGGTGTGGAAGGAGGTGCTAATGTGACCTGTGTCCATCAGACGGACAGGAAATAGGCTGGTGGGTCTGCAGGCATCACAACATCACAACACCCACCAAGGCAACGTTTTGACACATCTCCGTGTCAAAAAGCTTTCATCTGATGAGTCACTCTTACAGTTATTTTTACCCACTTTTCTGATGTTTATGTGGTGTGCTCAGGTGTCTGTACAGCAGATCCTCATCTGGAGAGACATGATTACAGTCTACAGTATGATTACAGTCTACACTATGATTACAGTCTACAGTATGATTACAGTCTACAGTATGATTACAGTCTACAGCATGATTACAGTCTACAGTATGATTAGTCTACAGTATGATTACAGTCTACAGTATGATTAGTCTACAGTATGATTACAGTCTACAGTATGATTACAGCCAGATAACGGACCTGTCACTAAAAGTGTCGGGTTGGTCGTGAGTATTTTGTTGCACGTTCTGTCACACTTCTTAGGCTGCAATCCTTAGTGGTGAAACGGCCACGTCCGTTTGTGATATTACAACAACAAAGAAGTTACTGCAAACAACGAACACAGTTTTATTACCCTTGGACATCATTGCACTTGCATTTGAAGAGCACAATATGAACTGCAATTATTTTTCTCTTGCTGCGCGGCACTCCTCAGCTCGGCAACAATAACAATGGTGGTGGGCCGGCCAGTGGCTCTTTTTACCCCTACTGCAGATTCCATCTTTAAGGATTTGCTTTCACTGAATACAGTCCTAAGGCCTATATTCCAAATGTATTTCTGTGTGATGGATGAACAGAAAGCTATGTTTGTACGGTCACGAACCCACCTCTTTTTTTAACAGTTTTTTTATTTTGGGATTTTTTTTTCTCCGATCTGCTCTGATTCCCTAAAAAGGAGGAACAAAACAGAATAATTCTGTCTGGCATCTTATTATGGTTAGGCTTCTTCAAGCAGACAATGTCCATCATTGTTATTGTTGTCAATGTTATTGTGGTGCTTCTCTAGCACACTCTAATGAGCTTTCTTCTCCTCTCCGTAACCTTTCAACTCCTCTCCAGCTCATTGATCAGCCTGATTTGTTCCAGGACAACTGTCCCCAAGTGAATGTCTCTATTTCTAAACCACTGACAGAGGTCAGCCTCAGGTCCTGCATGTTTTTCTGCAAATTGATCTAAATGTGATTTTTTTTTAAATTGAGTACAGTATTATGCTGCCAAGGCCAATGTTAGCGGTTTCAGTTCAGTGAATGAAACTTTATGCTTCTGTGGTTGAATAGACAGTATGACATTGTCTCTGTTTAATCTTTTCAATTACTACATAAGAATGTTACTCAGTTGACCTTGACAAATTCATTAATTAATTTACTGGAGCTCTTTGCCACTTATTTCCAGTTTTACCACAGAATGTTATCACCATTTCCCCCAGTGGGTGGTACACTCTAACTGTACTTATAGCTGACGTTCTCTCTGCCTGGAGATACATTTTCTGCCATGGGTTTGACTTGCGTATCAAGCGGTTTTGTGTTTATAATTCCAAGGATGTGTGAGTGTACAGTATGTGACTGGGCTTTTGGGAAAGAACATGTCATGTCATCCTCTCCCTCAGCCCACATTGACCTGTTAGAGAGGTCGCAGTCATGCATTTCTGCATGTGAGCACCACATTCTGAACTTATCTGATATTTCCTGTTTGGGACCAAATCAAAAGTTTAGAACACATCCTGGGTGAAATGGGTGTGCCTACACAGTACACCACCATAGGTTTAACATAAATTACAGCACATACAGAATATTGTTTATAAAGCATAAATATCTAGACATAAAGTATGTCATGCCACACACACACACACACACACACACACACACACACACCCTAATAACATGCCCTGCCTGCAGCTGGACTTGTGAATCCTCATTCATCAGCATGACACAATCGATAGCCTACACAGCCTCCTAGTCGCCATTCAGGGCTGTTCCTCTGCTGCTCAGACACAAATCCTCAGCCCATATGCCCTGGATTTTTGTCTATGAGATACACTTTTGACCAACTGTGTCTCTGGCCCTGCGAAAGGTGCCACATGCTCAAACAATAGGGAAGGAGACTGTCTGTCACTCCGACTCAAGGACGCCGATAATAGAAAAGGTTAGGTACTAGTCCTGCGAGTCTTGTGGGCTTAGTGCTGTCCTTGTCCAAATGTTATCAAAAATATTTATAATTGTGATTTTTAGGGGCTTTAAAGCCTTCTGTCATTTGTTATGCCTTTTCGTTATCCATTTGTCATAACTTTCCAGCATAATGCTGTGAAACCCCAAAATATGGTTGATATCTTATCAAATAACCTCTCACCAAGAAGTGACTCAAACATTTGGCACACAGTTTAAGATATTGTTGGCATATGTTTAACGTTTCTGTTTAGTGTTTCTGGGATATCTGCTGGAATTATTCAATGTCACTTCAAATGTTTTCCTAATAGCCGCACGATACTCCTCATTTCTAAGAATCACATCCTTGTATAAGAACCAGATTATGTTATTGATTCTGAGAACCTTTAGAAGACTAACTTTCAGCATAGCTTTTTTAATCATTTCTGATCCGTACTGTAGTAGGATAATTTCTCTGTGGTAGCCAAGTGACAGCCTAGCTTGTGGATTCCTCTGTTACAGTTCAAGCTAAGTCTCTGAGATTAAAGTGGTTTCTACGGTTCCATGCTCTCCACAGCGTTGCCGGGCAATGCTAGCAGTTGTCACATATCTTTGTGCCCTTTTAGGGATTGACACGCGACCTTGCAGCAGGCCTACAGACTGTCTTCCACTGATCTGCTCCATTCGGTTTTTAGGCTGAGCTAAATTTAGAGGCCTGCAGAAAGAGAGGAGTGACCTCGGATGATTTCTGGGCGCGGCCGGTCGGCCGGGAGAACGAAGCCTGTGAGTGTAGCCATATTGGCTGTGGCCGGGGTGCATGCACTGGTCAGTGTATTATTAGGACGTGCATGGTAGTAAAGACACATGCTGTATAAGGTTACTACACAGTACACACCACACAGTACACACCACACAGTACACACCACACAGTACACACCACACATTCAGCTCTCTCTCAGAGCAGGCCTCAGCACACTGAGCACTGCACTTTACATACTCTCAGTATGACAGCCTGTCTTCAGCATCATATTTTTAGTATGATAATATTATGTTTCACCAGCTGACAAACATAATCCCTTGAGGTTGTCTCTTTAAAGGAGGTAATGTTCGGTTCATATAGGAAGTATTAGGTAGGCCGTCATTGTAAATAAGAATTTGTTCTTAACTGACTTGCCTAGTTAAATAAAGGTTAATTAAAACATTTTATTAGAGTAATATTATAATTTGGTGTCCTGCTAGAAAGTGATGGTTGATAGAATTGCCATTGATCGCTGTCCTCGTGAACAATTTGAATAAATGTCTGAAAAATCTATGAGAGAAGGGGGGAGTGCTTGATATTCTCCTGGCTGTGTGTAACAAAATGAATAGCATCATTTGGCAGTGGAAGAGCTGTGACTTTATAGCTGTGTTCGTTGCTGTTTTTACCCTCCCAGTTGTGTAAGTGATCAGGAGGGTGAGGTGGTGTCTAATGTCTTGATGGCCGAACTCCTGTCTAATTGTTCCTTCTCCTGGAGCATTAAAATCAGATGTCTCTGGGCTTCACATGTGCTGAGGGACACACAGAGATAGTATCTAGCAGCTGAGGGAGACGGCGATGCTGACAGGGTTAGAGAAATATGTGGCATCTAGGGAAAATGAGTTTTCCAATGACAGAGCAATGGTGCAAACAGTTGACGCAAAAGACAGACTATTTCTTTGAGAAGAAACGCAGGGCACAATAACTCTCGTGACAGTATTAAATCACCAGTTAAAGATGCCTGTGGCCCTTACTAGGGTGAAGAGGATAGAAACCAGTCCCTGTCCTTTTGTTATAGATGCTTACCCAGCTCTTACATCTTTTAGTCGGGGAAATTACAGAAAGATACAGATACTGTACACTAGGTTAAAATAATATTGTGTCGGAAAATGTTTCAAGTTTGTGCAGTTTAAGCCTATTTAGTGTAAGGTGTGATTCTCATATTGAAGCTTAGACATGTTACTGTACAGGTGTATGTGAAAGCAGTATATCAATGAGATTGAGGAAAGCCACACCTGGCTTTATTGTTAGCATCATTTCTCCACTCTGGCTGTGGAGTGCAGGGAGATGTATTTTGGATGTCTAAATGGGTTTTTACTTATTCCCCAGTCACAGAATTATGTACGCTTCATAAACTTAATACGAGTGTCAACGTTACCTTACGGATTGTGTGGTTCAGATCAGGACAGCACATCATGGAAGTGAACAGCTCATCAGAACCTAGTAATGCACAACATATTCTCAACCCAACCATTGCTCCCCAAAGTTTACTACAGTTGATGCTGAGTGACTCTGCCTGGTGCCCACGCCACTGTTAGTGTGAGTCATATGCTTAATATTTTATAAAGAGAAGCAGGATGGGCCGATGAAGAAGCTGCTCTTATAAAATAAACTCTGTAATACGCTGTGTGAAGTCTGGCAGTGTCCTGCTGCCTACCTAATGCAGCTGTGTTTGAACAGAAGTAGCGTCTGATCCCTGTTCATTTATAGAACATCGATTCTGTCAGCATGGTTTGCTTCTCTTCATCTTCCTGTTCTTATTTACCGCTAAGAGGAATTCTCCTAAGATGGTTCTCTTTGGCACAGTTCTGTTATTGTGCATGTCCATCCCCATTTCCCATGCGTAGTTTTCTCTGCAAATATCACCTTAAACAGATTGAGGTTCACCTTGACTGTAGCTACGATGTCACTGATGTCACTTCATGGTTTCACTTCCCCTATTGAAGCACATTATGAAAAAGGGTATTCAGTTCTTTTGTGAAATCTCTTTCCGTAAATAATACCATCGTGATAAAGAAAACATAATGCCGGTGCAATGTCCCACTAGAAATGGATGAGACATGGACTTATGTATGAAATTAGATATTGCTGTTATTTATCGCTGTAGTTAATCCTTGTTAGTTGAGCGCAGTGTCTGTGAAAATTGTAATGTCCCAAATTGATTGCCTTACTGGTTGAGCATTGCACTAGGAGATGTACAGTACCAGTCAAAAGTTTGGACACACAGCACTCATTAAAGGATTTTTCTTTATTTTTACTATTTTCTACGTTGTACATCATGGATGGACGCGTCTCCTGTCGGATGCCATGGTTGCCATTAGTTTGAAGATATAATCCGGAGACAGGTGTTTTCTCCATCTCCTTAGCTATCATACTCGAATTCCACTGATTTCAAAACTCAGTCCTCCAGAAAGTAGAGAGCATACACAATGTTAGCTAGCTAGCCAGCCAGCTAATGTTAGCTAGCTAACAGTACACTTTAACTTGACATTAGGCTAATGCAGTTTTACTACGCGATACATACAAACAAAAGCCTTGTTAGAAAGGATTACCTAGACATACTGACCAGCTCAAATAGACAGAAGCGTGCTATATGGCAGACCAATCCAAACTCATCTCTCGGCATGTCCAGCCCACTCATTATCTCATCCAATCACAGCTAGCGGGAAGATTGCTCTCTTTTTCTGTGGCTAAACCAACTAGGCTCGTAATTTAACAATTGTATTCATATTTACAGATGGCATACAAGTTAGTTATTAAGGCACATGAAAGTTTGCATGTTTGAGAAGGCATTTCTGCCAAAAAACGCATTTCGATAAATAAAAAAAAGTTTACTTTCAAACGGCTCTCATGAAGTAGTGACCCACGACATATGCCTAGTTTCACATATGTGGGAACTCCTTCAAGACTGTTGGAAAATCATTCCAGGTGAAGCTGGTTGAGAGAATGCCAAGAGTTTGCAAAGCTGTCAAAGGCAAAGGGTGGCTACTTTGAATAAACTAAAATATAAAATATATTTTTGATTTGTTTAACACTTTTTTGTTTACTACATGATTCCATATGTGTTATTTCAGATTTGATGTCTTCACTATTATTATAGAATGTAGACAATAGTAAAAAAATAAAGAAACTCTTGAATAATTAGGTGTGTCCAAACATTTGACTGGTACTGTAACTCTGCATATCAGAGCTCACTGGAGGAGGGAGTAATGAAGACCTGCTCTCCTGGGGACAGAGACAGACAGACAGACAGACAGACAGACAGACAGGCACGTAGGCAGGCATATTGGCAGGCATATAGACAGGCAGAGAGAGACACCGACCGATTTCTCTCTCTGCAGCACCCTTATTGGGATGCTCTGCTCTAGTCACACACAGAGTTAGTACTATACACCCAGTGTGATGAGCACTGTGTGTCTCTGCTATACCAGGTCACATTCAGAGGGCTGATGTGCTACTTTATTGAAAGCACAGCCTGTCATTAGGCCTGCAGCAGTCAGACAGGCGTGTGCAGCAAATAAACAGGCTGGCAATGTGCACACGGCCCAGTGCACCCTGACATACCTACCTGCTCTTTAACTTTAGCCCTCAAATTACCACTGCTCAAATTGTCCTCCTATCTGAGGCTAGAGACAGAGAAAAACAGAGTAATGTGTAGGTTTGGAGGTGTCATTGAGAGGGCTGGCTTGTAATACAGAATTAAAATGTTTAATCTAGCCAGGGGAACAGCTGCATTCATCTAAAGTTGTTGGCTCCTAGTCTGGAAAGAGATGAGGTGAAACCTAACCAGTTGAAGTACACCATCAGAATAGAGAAACACTCTCCAGCCCAATAAACACAACCATGATGTCAGGGTGAAGAAATCCACTAGGCCTATTCTTTTCTCTACATAAAGACTAGCTACACTACCCTCCATATGAATTTGGACAGTGAAGCTAAACATTTTCATTTGGCTCTATTACTCCAGCATTTTTTTATTTGAGATCAAATGTTTTAGGCCCTATATTAGGCAACAATACAGCATTTCCCCTTTATTTGAAAGTATTTTCATACACTTTATGTATCCAGTCCCCCCATGTGAGTCATAAGTATTTGGACAAATTCACTTATAGGGTATTAAAGTAGTCAAAAGTTTAGTAGTTGGTGCCCTTGTGACTACAAACTCGTTGGATGTATTTGCAGTTTGTTTTGATTGTGCTTCAATACTTTAAGACATGAAGGTCAGTCAATGCGGAACATTTCAAGAACTTTGAAAGTTTCTTCAAGTGCAGTCACAAAAACCATCAAACACTATGATGAAACTGGCTCTCCCTGAGGACCGCCGCAGGAATGGAAGACCCAGAATTACCTTTGCTGCAGAGGATAAGTTCATTAGAGTTACCAGCCTCAGAAATTGCAACTCAAGTAAATATTCAGAGTTCAAGTAACAGACACATCTCAACATAAACTCTTCAGAGGAGACAGTGTGAATCAGGCCTTCATGGTTGAATTGCTGCAAAGAAACCTCTACTAAAGAACACCAATAAGAAGAGACTTGCCTGAGCCAGGAAACACGAGCAATGGACATTAGACTGGTGGAAATCTGTCCTTTGGTCTGATGAGTCCAAATTTGACATTTTTGGTTCCAAACGCCGTGTCTTTGTGAGACTTAGAGTAGATGAACGGATGATCTCCGCATGTGTGGTTCCCACCGTGAAGCATGGAGGAGGTGGTGTGGGGGTGCTTTGCTGGGGACACTGTCTGTGATTTATTTAGAATTCAAGACACACTTAACCAGCATGGCTATCACAGCCTTCTGCCGCGATACGACATCCCATCTAGTTTAGTGGGACTATCATTCATTTTTCAACAGGACAATGACCCAACACACCTCCAAGCTGTGTTAGGGTTATTTGACCAAGAAGGAGAGTGATGGAGTGCTGCATCAGATGACCTGGCCTCCACAATCACCCGACCTCAACCCAGTTGAGATGGTTTGGGATGAGTTGGACTGCAAAGTGAAGGAAAAACAATATGTGTAATTTGATGTCTTCACTATTATTCTATAATGTAGAAAATAGTAAAAAAAACTAAAAAAAACTTTGAATGAGTAGGTGTGTCCAAACTTTTGACTGGTACTGTATATACACTGCTCAAAAAATAGAGGGAACACTAAAATAACACATCCTAGATCTGTATGGATGAAATAATCTTATTAAATACTTTTTTCTTTACATAGTTGAATGTGCTGATAAAATCACACAAAAATAATCAATGGCAATCCAATTTATCAACCCTTGGAGGTCTGGATTTGGAGTCACACTCAAAATTAAAGTGGAAAACCACACTACAGGCTGATCCAACTTTGATGTAATGTCCTTAAAACAAGTCAAAATGAGGCTCAGTAGTGTGTGTGGCCTCCACGTGCCTGTATGACCTTCCTACAACGCCTGGGCATGCTCCTGATGAGGTGGCGGATGGTCTCCTGAGGGATCTCCTCCCAGACCTGGACTAAAGCATCCGCCAACTCCTGGACAGTCTGTGGTGCAACGTGGCATTGGTGGATGGAGCGAGACATGATGTCCCAGATGTGCACATTGGATTCAGGTCTGGGGAACGGGCGGGCCAGTCCATAGCATCAATGCCTTCCTCTTGCAGGAACTGCTGACACACTCCAGCCACATGAGGTCTAGCATTTTCTTGCATTAGGAGGAACCCAGGGCCAACCGCACCAGCATATGGTCTCACAAGGGGTCTGAGGATCTCATCTCGGTACCTAATGGCAGTCAGGCTACCTCTGGCGAGCACATGGAGGGCTGTGCAGCCCCCCAAAGAAATGCCACCCCACACCATGACTGACCCACCGCCAAACCGGTCATGCTGGAGGATGTTGCAGGCAGCAGAACGTTCTCTACGGCGTCTCCAGACTCTGTCACGTCTGTCACATGTGCTCAGTGTGAACCTGCTTTCATCTGTGAAGAGCACAGGGCGCCAGTGGCGAATTTGCCAATCTTGGTGTTCTCTGGCAAATGCCAAATGTCCTGCACGGTGTTGGGCTGTAAGCACAACCCCACCTGTGGACGTCAGGCCCTCATACCACCCTCATGGAGTCTGTTTCTGACCGTTTGAGCAGACACATGCACATTTGTGGCCTGCTGGAGGTCATTTTGCAGGGCTCTGGCAGTGCTCCTCCTGCTCCTCCTTGCACAAAGGCGGAGGTAGCGGTCCTGCTGCTGGGTTGTTGCCCTCCTACGGCCTCCTCCACGTCTCCTGATGTACTGGCCTGTCTCCTGGTAGCGCCTCCATGCTCTGGACACTACGCTGACAGACACAGCAAACCTTCTTGCCACAGCTCGCATTGATGTGCCATCCTGGATGAGCTGCACTACCTGAGCCACTTGTGTCGGTTGTAGACTCCGCCTCATGCTACCACTAGAGTGAAAGCACCGCCAGCATTCAAAAGTGACCAAAACATCAGCCAGGAAGCATAGGAACTGAGAAGTGGTCTGTGGTCACCACCTGCAGAACCACTCCTTTATTGGGGGTGTCTTGCTAATTGCCTATAATTTCCACCTGTTGTCTATTCCATTTGCACAACAGTATGTGAAATTTATTGTCATTCAGTTTTGCTTCCTAAGTGGACAGTTTGATTTCACAGAAGTCTGATTGACTTGGAGTTACATTGTGTTGTTTAAGTGTTCCCTTTATTTTTTTGAGCAGTGTATATGTATCCTGATAATGCCATGATTAAGAAAAAACATGAATTAATCATAAATAAGGATGAGTGAGAAAGTTAGAGGCTCCAACAAGACATTCTAAGCTCTCACCATTACCAATACCAGGGGAGGTTGGTATTTTTTGGAGGGTAGGCCTATGATCTGATTTTTGTGCCCCTTTAACTTTCTCACTCATCATTAATCACAATCCATTCATGATTGTTACGGATACAGGTATCCTGTGTGTGTATTTCTTTTCTCTCCTTTTCCCCTCACAGGTGGCAATCATCATTCCCCAATCAGTCACCAATCAGTTGCTAATCACAAGACACCTGCCCCTTTTCCCTTACCCTATCACATCCCTTTCCCTTGGTTTAAAAACCCAGTCAGTTGTTTTCTCTAGAGCTCAATCTCGCTCTGTTACTCAGTCGCTCTGTTACTCAGTCGCTCTGTTACTCAGTCGCTCTGTTACTCAGTCGCTCTGTTACTCAGTCGCTCTGTTACTCAGTCGCTCTGTTACTCAATCGCTCTGAATCTCTCTCTCTCTTTGGAGATCTCTCTTTTGTTTTTTCTCCTACATGTCACGTTTGTCTGGTACCTGTGAGTATTGTTTTGTTAGTGTTGACTGTTTGTTTGATGGTGGGAAAAGGGGGTACCAAGACAAGTCGCCCATGAGCATACAATACCCGTAGGAATACTTTGTCTAAGTACACTAGTTAGAACTGGGCAGACCACCCACTGTATTTTATTGGTTAGTGAGCTAGCTGTTGTTCAAGCAGGTAGACTAGCTTAGGGGTGTTTATGAATACTTATTTCTTTCCTTGGGTCCAGCTCAGCCCCTTTTTCCGCACCCCTTTACCGTGTGTTTTTAAATAAACCATGAGTCTTTGACGGTAGACTTAAGTTGTCTGTGGTTTTTGTTCTCACTGTTCCTTTTCACTATTATAATTTGCATGAGTTATGTTACGGGTCTCGTTTCCATCCCCCTTAGACTGCAGGGCCAAAGGGATTGGTAACAATGATTATCCATAATCATGATAGCATCCACATGAATGTAGAAGTGTTCAGAAACATCATCTATTCTTACCAGTGGTGTAAAGTACTTAAGAAAAAATTATTTTAACAACTAAAGTTGTTTTTTGGGGTATCTGTACTATTTATTTTTTTGACCAGTTTTACTTTTATTCCACTACATTCCTAAAGAAAATAATGTACTTTTTACTCTTTACATTTTCCCTGACACCCAAAAGTACTTACATTTTGAATGCTTCGCAGGACAGAAATTGTCTAATTCATACACTTATCAAGAGAACATCCCTACTGCCTCTGATCTGGCAGACTCAATAAACACATACTTTGTTTGTAAATTATGGTGTGGAATTGTGCCCCTGGCTATCTGTAAATTAAAAAAAACAAGAAAATCGTATCTAGTTTGCTTAATGTAAGACATTTTAAATGATTGATACTTAAGTACATTTAAAACTAAATACCTTTAGACTTACTCAAGTATTATTTTACTAGGTGACTTTTACTTGAGTCATTTTCTTTTAAGGTATCTTTACTTTTACTCAAGAATGAAAATTGGATACTTTTTCCACCACTGATTCTTACTTAGTAGGGCTGGGAATTGCTAGGGACCTCACGATACGATATTACGATACTTAGGTGCCGATATGTATTGTGATTTTACTGCGATTCGATGTTCCAAACATATTGCTCACCATATGTCTGCTGCAGAGGGACAAGAGAGAGCTATGAGAATGTGTTTTGATCAGTCTTCCAAATAAAAGTATTGAAAACAAATTGGCTCCATATTTATAAAGAAGATGGAGAGTTTTGGTGCAGGTACAGCCAACTAGCGTCAAAATAATATTGCGATATTGTCAAAACGATATGTAACTTTTTAAATTTTTTACTCAAATGCAGCAAGACCTTATTCGCCATTCAGTTCCTATTGGGTAAAAAAAAATAAAACGCATCCAAAACAAACTGCAAATGCCTCCAACAAGTTTAAGTCACACGCTTGATGTACTAGTCATTGCGTGCAAGGAATATGGGACTGAATACAAAACTTTTGACTACTTTAATACACTATGTTAATTTGTCCAAATACTACTTCAAATGGGGGGACTAGATACATAAAGTGCTTTCATTTCTAAACGTAAAACACTTTATACTTCCATGCTTCAGATGAGCTCTCACAGTTGTGTTCATAAAATGTGGACCAGTAGCTGCTATACACAGGCCTACTGTAACTCAGTAACTGAAGATGCAGTCCTGTTCTGCACATTACTCTTCAAATCAAATCAAATTGTATTTGTCACATGCGCCTAATACAACAGGTGTAGACCTTAACGTGAAATGCTTACTTACAAGCCCTTAACCAACAATGCAGTTTAAAGAAAATAGAATTAAGAAAATAATTACTAAATAAACTAAAGTAAAAAATAAAATATAAAAAGTAATACAATAAAATAACAATGAGGCTATATAGAGTGGAGACCGGTACCGAGTAAATGTGTGGGGGTACAGGTTAGTCGGTCATTTGTAAATGTAGGTGGGGTAAAGTGACTACTCATAGATAATAAACAGCGAGTGATCTTGTGATTAGTCATTCTGTATAGAGAGCAGTAGAAGTTGGATTTTGTTTGGAAGGAGTCTCTTTACCAATGTGACAATGTTGTTTCTATGTGTTTGACCTGGTTATCTTTGAGCAGTACATTTCAGCAGGTGTCCTCCAAGGAAGAGAGAATAGAATAGGGAGAGCTGCTCCATACCGTATGCCATAGATAAAGAAACAGCACGTTGTCCTCTGCATCTCGTGAGAAAGCAGGGTTGTAAAACTTCATTAAATATGTCCCACCTCCCCCTTCATGAGACATGGGTATAAACCCCTTGAGGCCCACCTTTACAGATCATGGCCGGTCTGATTGAAATATCCTAGAGAGTAGGGAGGGGCTTTTCCCCTTCTAGTGAAACTTATAACGTTTGTCGTAATAGCCAAATGGATGGGTCTTTTTTGTTTTCCGTCAGTGTGCTGACAACCAGTGTGTTCCTTAGGGGGATGAGAGTGCTGTGTGAATGGAGAGGAGAACATAACTGCTCCGTTGCCTAGGTAACGGGGAACAGGACACTGCCATGAGAGTAGAGAGGTGGAGGAGGTGGCAGGACAGGTACTGGTCGAGTAACAAGATTAGGACTAGTTACCTGAAGTAGCTCAACGGTGTAGGGTGTTAGAGACTGTGTTTGCTTTTTGGTTTAAAGATAAATTACTGGGTGATCCTATGACAGTCAGGACGCAGGCCTAATTCACATATTTCACTATTATATGTAAGGGTGTACTGCACAGTTGCATTATATTGTGACTAGGCCTTGGGTTGGTTGTAACCAAGCCTACATTACAATTTTACATTTTAGTCATTTAGCAGATGTTCTTATCTAGAGCGACTTACAGTAGTGAGTGCATACATTTGCATACTTGTGTGGAGGGCTGAGTCTTCCACATGCAATCTCCTCCCTACTAACAGCTTCATACTGTTGTGTTGATCTTGTCACAGAACAATGCGTGAGTACAAAGTGTTCTGTAGAAAACAAGCTGGATTTATGTGACTTTAGCATGCCTGAGAGTATTGTGAAACTTTGGTGTGGCAGTTTGAATATGAATGGGTTTAATGTGGCCAGATCACAAAAGTTAATTGTTCCGCATGACATTAGTATACTTCAGAGTTCCCCAACTGGCGGCCAGAATGTCATTTTATTTGGCCCCATACGTTTTTTTGAGCAATTGTTGGACATAAAAGACTGTAAAAACAACACCAAATCAGCTCCAATTGATTTTCGTTTTGAAAATCTGTTCCAAAGTAGTCCCACGCATAATATACAGTGTAAAGTATACAGAACCCTTCCCTTTTTCCACATTTTGTTACGTTACAGCCTTATTCTAAAATGGATTAAATAAATACCCCATAATGACAAAGTAAAAATAGATTTTTTTGGAAATTTCTGCAAAATTACTAAAAGTAAAAAACAGAAATACCTTATTTACATAAGTATTCAGACCCTTTGCTATGAGACTCGAAATTGAGGTGCATCCTGTTTCCATTGATCATCCTTGAGATGTTTCTACAACTTGATTGGAGTCGAAGAAATTGTACGCAGAGCTTCAAGATTGGATTGTGTCGCGGCACAGATTGGGGCAAGGGTACCAAAACATTTCTGCAGCATTGAAGATCCCAAGAACACAGCGGCCTCCATCATTCTTAAATGGAAGACGTTTAGAACCACCAAGACTCTTCTTAGAGCTGGCCAAACTGAGCAATCAGGGGAGAAGGGCCTTGGTCAGGGAGGTGACCAAGAACCCGATGGTCACTCTGACAGAGCTCCAGAGTTCCTCTGTGGAGATTGGAGAAACTTCCAGAAGGACAACCATCTCTGCAGCACTCCACCAATCAGGTCTTTATGGTAGAGTGGCCAGACGGAAGCCACTCTTCCGTAAAAGGCACATGACAGCCTGCTTGGAGTTTGCCAAAAGGCACCTAAATGACTCTCAGACCATGAGAAACAAGATTCTCTGGTCTGATGAAACCAAGATTGATCTCTTTGCCATGAATTCCAAGCTTCACATCGGGAGGAAACCTGGCACCATCCCTACGGTGAAGCATTATGCTGTAGGGATGTTTTTCAGCAGGGAGACTAGTCAGGATCTAGGGAAAGATGAACGGAGCAAAGTACAGAGAGATCCTTGATGAAAACCTGCTCCAGAGCGCTCAGGACCTCAGACTGGAGAGAAGGTTCACCTTCCAACAGGATACCGACCCTAAGCACACAGCCAAGACAACGCAGGAGTGGCTTTTGGGACAAGTCTCTGAATGTCTTTGAGTGGCCCAGCAAGAGCCCGGACATGAACCCTATCAAACATCTATGGAGAGACCTGAAAAAAGCTGTGCAGCAACGCTCCCCATCCAACCTGACAGAACTTGAGACGAACCACAGAGAGGAATGAGAGAAACTCCCCAAATATAGGTGTGCTAAGCTTGTACCGTCATACCCAAGAAGACTCGAGGCTGTAACCGCTGCCAAAGATGCTACAACAAAGTACTGAGTAAAGGGTCTGAATACTTTTGTAAATGTAATATTTCATTTTTTTTATGCATTTGCAAAAATAAAACATTTACTGTTTTTGCTTTGTCATTATGGGGTATTGTGGTTATATTGATGAGGGGGAAAAACGATTTAATCAATTTTAGAATAAGGCTGTATCATAACAAACTGTGGAAAAGGTCAAGGGGTTTGAATACTTTCCGAATGCACTGTATATACAGTACCAGTCAAAAGTTTGGACACCTACTCATTCAAGGGTTTTTCTTCATTTTAACTATTTTCTACATTGTAGAATAATAGTGAAGACATCAAAACTATGAAATAACACATATGGAATCATGTAGTAACCAAAAAGTGTTAAACAAATCAAAATATTTACTATTTGAGATTCTTCAAAGTAGCAACACTTTGCCTTGATGACACCTTTGCACACTCTTGGCATTCCCTGAACCAGCTTAACCTGGAATGCTTTTTCAACAGTCTTGAAGGAGTTCACACATATGCTGAGCACTTGTTGGCTGCTTTTCCTTCACTCTGTGGTCCAACTCATCCTAAACCATCTCAATTGGGTTGAGGTTGGGTGATTGTGGAGGCCAGGTCATCTGATGCATCACTCCATCACTATCCTTTTTGGTCAAATAGCCCATACACAGCCTGGAGATGTGTATTGGGTCATTGTCCTGTTGAAAAAAAAATGATAGTCCCACTAAGCGCAAACCAGATGGGTTGGCGTATCTCTACAGAATGCCGTGGTACCATGCTGGTCACCAACAAAGCACCCCCACATCATCACACCTCCTCCTCCATGCTTCACGGTGGGAACCACACATGCGGAGATCATCCGTTCACCTACTCTGCGTCTCACAAAGACATGGAGGTTGGAACCAAAAATGTCAAATTTGGCCTCATCAGACCAAAGGACATATTTCCACCGGTCTAATGTCCATTGCTCGTGTTTCTTGGCCCAGGCAAGTCTCTTTTTCTTATTGGTGTCCTTTAGTAGAGGTTTCTTTGCAGCAATTCAACCATGAAGGCCTGATTCACACTGTCTCCTCTGAACAGTTTATGTTGAGATGTGTCTGTTACTCGAATTCTGTGAAGCATTTATTCGAGCTGCAATTTCTGAGTCTGGTAACTCTAATGAACTTATCCTCTGCAGCAGAGGTAACTCTGGGTCTTCCTTTCCTGTGGCGGTCCTCATGAGAGACAGTTTCATCATAGTACTTGATGGTTTTTGTGACTGCACTTGAAGAAACTTTCAAAGTTCTTGAAATGTTCAGTTTTGACTGACTTGTCTTAAAGTAATGATGGACTGTAATTTTTCTTTGCTTATTTGTGCTGTTCTTGCCATAATATGGACTTGGTCTTTTACCAAATAGGGCTATCATCTGTATACCAGCCCTACCTTGTCACAACACAACTGATTGGCTCAAACGCATTAAGAAGGAAAGAAATTCCACAAATTAAGGCACGCTTGTTAATTCAAATGTATTCCTGGTGATTACCTCATGAAGCTGGTTGAGAGAATGCAAAGAGTGTGCAAAGCTGTCATCAAGGCAAAGGGTGGCTACTTTGAAGAATCTCAAATATAAAATATATTTTGAAATGTTTAGCACTTTTTTGGTTACTACATGATTCCATATGTGTTATTTCAAAGTGTTGATGTCTTCACTATTATTCTACAATGTAGGAAATTGTATAAATAAAGAAAAACTTTTGAATGAGTAGGTGTGTCCAAACTTTCGACCTTGGTTTTTTCTCTGACATGCACTGTCAATTCTGGGACCTTATTTAGACAGGTGTTTGTCTTTCCAAATCATGTCCAATCAATTGAATTTACCACAGGTGGACTCCAATCAAGTTGTAGAAACATTTCAAGGATGATCAATGGAAACAGAATGCACCTGAGCTCAATTTCGAGTCTCATAGTAAAGGGTCTGAATACTTATGTGAATAAGGTTTTCTGTATTTCATTTTAGTAAATTTGCAACAATTTCCAAAAACCTGTTTTCACAAAATGTGGAAAAAGTCAAGGGGTCTGAAGACTTTCCGAAGGCACTGTAAATAAATAAATAAATAAATAAATAAATAAATATATATATATATATATATATATATATATATATATATATATATATATATATATATATATATATATATATATATATATATATATATATTTCACATTCTTAAAATAAAGTGTTGATCCTAACTGACCTAAGACAGGGAATTTTTACTCGGACTAAATGTCAGGAATTGTGAAAAACTGAGTTTAAATGTATTTGGCTAAGGTGTATGTAAACTTCCGACTTCAACTGTATATATGTGTGTATATATGTAAGTGTAATCATTTACAAATTTAAGCAATGTTTGAAATTATTATGTTTTAGTAAAATATTATTTGTTTGGGCTTCTTGCAGTCAATTTCACTGCACCAAATAGTTTACATTCGTACTTGTACTCATTAGTACTTATCTAAAGAGTTGTGTTACTTGGGGCGGCAGGGTAGCCTAGTGGTTAGAGCGTTGGACTACCGAAAGGTTGCAAGTTCGAATCCCCAAGCTGACAAGGTACAAATCTGTCGTTCTGCCCCTGAACAAGGCAGTTAACCCACTGTTCCTAGGTCGTCATTGAAAATAAGAATTTGTTCTTAACTGACTTGCCTAGTTAAATAAAGGTAAAATAAAAAATAAAACTTCATGACCATTCTGAGGCTCTAATGACGGGTGTGCTCACTCAAAATCAGCTTTCTGTCTTGACTCTGCCAGAATGTTAACAGAAAGTGTGAAAATCACTCAATGGGCACAACAGACCCTGACTCCTTCTGTGTCCTGTCTGAGACACTCCACTACTTGATTAGAAGTGCTCCCACTAATGACAGTAATAGGGGTTGGGGTTTTTCTTGACACTCACACCTCACCATTGTTACACACCCCCCCACTTACTGAGTAAATCTTTGGTCTTTGTATTTTTAACTATGTATTTTTTTTATAACTAGGACACGTGTTCAAATGTCATACAACTTATAAAATACAACAGCACGTGTCAGATGAAATTAGAATATGAATACAAAAATAATAATACATAGGTAAGAAATATTACCCCAAACAAATCCCCAAAATAAGCAAATAACAAAAACAACATGCTTAATGACAAAAAAAGGTATGCTTAAAAGGTATTGAAATACAAATACAACAAAAGTATCTTGAGAAGCACATGTGAGGAGAGTCAGTGAAAATAGTCTCTAAGGTGAAGGTGATTGACTATGAAGAGCTTACACAATGCTCCCTTGACCAGTCTGTTCATGGCAAAATCAGATGTTCTGGGTAGAGCTATGGTAGAAGTGGGCAATTGGACTGGTTTTCCTTCTGTTGATGCTTTTTATCCTCATAAGAGCACTTGGCCCTTCTTCTCTAGTCTGCCGACCAATCAGTTCCTCAAACTCAGGTGAGCGCCAGCCTGGGGAGGCCACAAAAAAAATACTTCGGTGTCTTCTGGGTCCGTCTCCACATCAGACATCTCCACATCAGACATTAAAGGGGCGTCTTACATGTCTTCAGTTGCCTCCTGAAATCAGTAGAGTTATTTTAGGCAACTGGCCAAAGCCTGTGAAATTACAGGAGACAATAAATAAATAAACACACACACTAGTGTCTATGGAACAAGTCTAAACTTTTTAAAACTCAGAACTGTATTTAAACGTATGGATTGGTTCACATTTATAAACAAACCTGTCTATCTATGGCGACGCAGCCTTAGCTTTTTCATGTCCCTCTCCAATGCTCTGTCTGGGGTGTCCATTGGCTAATGACTATCTTTCAGTTTGCTGCTGCATCTGAAGAGATAGTCAGTGTGGTGTATTAGCAATGGTTATGTGCATCAAAATCCTTGAGAAAATGGTAAGATATAGAACTATGTCCATGTCATTATGACACTAACTCACCTTGTGAGCTCCTTCACATGACTTACTAAAAAGCTTGTGACAAATTATTGGGCTCCCGAGTGGTGCAGCGGTCTAAGGCAATGCATCTCAGTGCTAGAGGCGTCACTACAGACACGCTGGTTTGAATCCAGGCTGTATCACAACCGGCTGTGATTGGGAGTCCCATAGGGCGGCCAATACACCGGGTTTGGCCGGTGTATGCCGTCATTGTAAATAAGAATTTGTTCTTAACTGACTTTCCTAGTTAAATAAAGGTTAAAATAAAAAATAACCAATTATTATGGTGGCCAATATGCTGGAAAACTCAGCCAGCATATTGTAGAGTTGGTAGTGGTCTCATGTCCTCCAAATTGAAGTTCCCAGTGAATTGCTTTAGCTAATATAAGAAAGAAAAACAGTCAAAAGCAGTTTTCTTTATTGTTCTGTTGACCTAGCAACATGGCTAGCAAAAAACAATCTAACTTGCAAGCTAGCTATGTTATCATTAGCAAAAATGGCTAGCTAACCTGAAGTGTCTTACAAAAATCTTAGCTAGCTAATAACTTTGCATGTAGCTAATTATTGTCTATTGGTTGTTACAGCAATAGCTAGCCATCTCTGCTAGAACAAGTTAGCTAGCTAGTAGCAAGCTAGATATCCAACTCTGGTAGCTAGCTACTGTAGATAACTAGCAAGCAGCAATGCCTGTGTACTCTGGACAATAATATGACTGCATCAATACCTGGCTGTGGGGTGTTGTGGTAACATTTCTGTAACCATTTCCATGACTTGATTTGGCTTCAAATGCGGTCCTCTTCCAAAAAAACAAAAACAGTTCTCATTTGGTTTGAAGATTAAAAAATGCCTGCCTGGTCGGTTGTGACTAGAGTTACCACAGCCACAAAGTCATAAACCCTACCTCTTTCTACAATTTATATTTAGGTGGTGGGCCCTAGCAAGCTATTTGCTTTAGTTTTCGAGATGATCGATCTCTGTAGAGGGAGGACTGTAGAGGAGAGAGGACCTCTCTGTAGAGGAGCTGATTTTTACAAAGTATGCTGATCCCATATTGTGCTGTTATCCATACCTAAGTTAGTAGACAGCTGGTGACAAACTGCTACCAGACAAAGTATATTTTATTTATTTGTAATAAAACTATTTAGTTGTAGAAACGTGATACCATCAATGCTAGCTGTAAAATGACTCCCAACATAGAACACAGCAACCTTAGTAATGTAGCTAGCTAGCTACAACAAGTAGATATGTTGCGGGCTAGCAGGATCAGATAGCTTGATCACTAGCTAGCATGTCATTTTGGGAGAAGGAGCATTTTAGCTATCAGTTTATTCCAAGTAAAAATCTATAGGACTAGTAGTGTAAATCTAATACAGTCATCAAGGCTGGACCCACAATGTTATTCATACTGACAAATAAGAAATGCCACATTATCCCTGTCAATGGTTGGAGTACACTCAGAAAAAAAGGTGCTATTTAGAACCAAAAGGGGTTATTCGGCTGTCCCCATAGGAGAACCCTTTGAATAAACCTTTTCGGTTCCCTGTAGAACCCTTTTGGTTCCAGGTAGAACCCATTTGTTTTCCATGTAGACCCCTTTCCACAGGAGGTTCTACATGAAACCAAAAAGAGTTCTACCTGGAACCAAAAAGGGTTATCCTATGGGGACAGCTGCAGAACCCTTTTGGAACCCTTTTTTCTAAGTGTAGGATTTGTAGAGCACCTGCCTCAGCCTGTAAGAATGTTAGTTTTCACAAAGTACATTCCTTTTTGTCTCACATGATCTATTCAGCTCTCCTGTGTCCTGCTCCCAGAGATCAACCAAGTTCTATTCACCAACCATGGGCTGATTCAGTCACCTGTGAGGAGAACCGTCTTACTGCAGTTTGAACTAGCCCTGCCGTCACTATTTAGAAATTGGGATCACATATGCATTTGCCTGTTGTCTTTTCTTTGTGGGATTTGTCTTGCACTGTGTAGTGCATTTTAGAGTTGAAGAACACCAACTTCAGATACATGTGCTTGTTTGATCATCTCAAAGACTAAATTCAATATAGAATAAGTTTAACAGGTGACAAAAATATGATTTTACTATTGTAACATGCAGAGGTGAGAATTATATTGTCCCCTTCGGGAGCCCAAGCTTTTACCATAGATGGTAGAGTTCCCGTCTCTGGACCACACAACCATCAGTCAGCTACATTGATGACCAGGGTGGGATCCTTTCGATATGCTTATGGGGCCTGGGCACACAAATGCTCCTAGAGAGAAGGGGGAATACTGATATATTGATGACAGTTCTGCAGTCTCCATCAGAGGCGGTGTGCCCTAACTCTACCCTTAACCACACTGCTAACCTTATGCCTAACCCTAACCTTAAATTAAGACCAAAAAGCAAATTTAGTTTTCATACATTTTTTCGATATAGCCAATTTGACTTTGTGGCTGTGCAATCTAGTGGAAACACGCCTGGTCTGTAGTGATGTGCAGTTCGGCAATATTTTTTTATTAACTTTTTTTTTTTAATACTTTTTTTGTGAGTGACTCGTTCATTTTGTTGTTCTTTTGGCCTGCTGGCCGTGAAGGCTACAGCAGGATTAATATGCGCTGCTCTAACAACTGTAAAATAGATCATGCTGCAGGCATGATCGCATGGTGCAAGAATACATTTAATTAATTGATTATTGAATGATGGACACAGCTTTGTAGAACCAAAACATACACACAGTCTCTGGTAAAACAAACTTGAGAAGAAGCCGTTTGGGGTGCTGCAGTTCATGAAAGATATTGTGCTTATCACCCACACGGCAGTCAAGCAATGCATTCTGCCAAGAGTCGTTCACAATCTAGTCCGTTTGTGGCCACAACTAGACCTTGTTTCAAATGTATCAAGAAATAATCTTATTTATACACATAGCAATCAACAAATGTACATTGTTTAAAGCATACTTTTACAAGTGTCAATCACAAATGACAGCTCCATAAGCCTCTTATGGTGAACGAGAGGCTTGTAGAATCATGACTCTTTTGAGTTTTTAGTTCAATGTTTGCCAGTAGGGGGTCCTCCGTGCTTTGGGCATTACTGACTCAAATGAACGAAATTAGTCGAAAGATTAGTTATTTTTACTGAACAAGTGGAAAAGATTAGAGTCAGTAAAAAGAGCCGAACTTCCCATCACTGCTGGTCTGGTGGTTTTTCTTCCTTTGTCTGCCTTTCTGGCAGATGGACGGTTACTTGGGATGTTGCTGCCACTGCTGGTTGGAATGCACATTGCACTCTTAAACAAAACTAAAGATTGTGACCAAAAACTAAGCAACTGACCTCAAATAAAACATACTGTAATAACCCACCTGGCTACATAAATCCTCACCGGCCCGCACATTCATGAAACAACGCTTCCTGTCCCATCAGACCTTTCAAGTAGCAAATCATTTTCGAAATGTAATTTAAGTTTGAATTTGACATTGCATTTTTAATTGATCCAATATTTTTAGAAGGCAATAGGCCTATGCAGTGTAAATAAATTACATGCAAAAATCAATTGTCATTTCTATCGTTCAGTAACGTGGGTCGATCAGTATCCAGACTTCGAAAGACTGACAGTAGCCTAGTAACATCATTTAACATATTTGATTAAACCTGTTAATAATAAGTCACATCTTTACTATTTTACTATTTAATTCAACAACATCTTTAGGGTATCGTGAATGATTTGTCCCAAATACAATGCTTTAAGTTTTAGAAATATTTAGGACTAACTTATTCCTTGCCACCCATTCTGAAACTAACTGCAGCTCTTTGTTAAGTGTTGCAGTGATTTCACTCACTGTAGTAGCTAACGTGTAGAGTGTTGAGTCATCCACATACATAGACACACTGGCTTTACTCAAGGCCAGTGGCATGTCATTAGTAAAGATTGAAAAAAGTAAGAGGCCTAGACAGCTGCCCTGAGGAATTCTTGATTCTACCTTGATTATGTAGGAGAGGCTTCCATTAAAGAACACCCTCTGTGTTCTGTTAGATAGGTAACTCTTTATCCACAATATAGCCGGGGGCGTGAAGCCATAACAAATACGTTTTCCATTGGCAGACGATGATCAATAATGTCAAAAGCCAAATTGAAGTCTAACAAAACAGCGTCCACCATCTTTTTATCATCAGTTTCTCTCAGCCAATCATCAGTCATTTGTGTAAGTGCCGTGCTTGTTGAATGTCCTTCCCTATAAGCGTGCTGAACATCTGCTGTCAATTTGTTTACAATAAAATAGCATTGTATCTGGTCAGACATAGCAGAATTACTTTTACTTCCCTCCAGGCCTGAGGGCACACACTTATGGTTCGCTATTATCCTCAGTAATTTTCCATCCAAGTTGTCAGACCCCAGTGGCTTGTCATTGTTGATGAAAAAATCATTAAAGTAATTGGCAACATCAGTGTGTTTTGTGATGAATGAGCCATCTGATTCAATGAATGATGGAGCTGAGTTTGCCTTTTTTGCCCAAAATTTTATTTAAGGTGCTCCAAAGCTTTTTACTATGATTCTTTATGCCATTTATCCTTGTTTCATGGTATAGTTTATTTTTATTCAATTTAGTCACATGATTTCTCAATATTGTGATAACTACATCCGATTGATCTGGATACTGCTTTAAAGCAAATTTCTGCAGCATTAGTAAAGATGTGATCAATACATGTTGATGATGTCATTCCTGTGCTGTTAAACTACCCTGGTAGGTTGACTGTTAACCTGAACCAGGTTGCAGGCACTAGTTACAGTTTGAAACTTTTTCTTGAGTGGGCAGCTTGATGAAAGCCAGTCAATATTTAAATCACACAGAAAATATACCTCTCTGTTGAAATCACATACATTATCAAGCATTTCACACATTATCCAGATACTGACTGTTAGCACTTAGTGGTCTATAGCAGCTTCCCACAAGAATGGGCTTTAGGTGAGGCAGATGAACCTGTAGCCATATTACTTCAACAATATTTAACATGAGATTGTCTCTAGACTTTACAGGAATGTGATTCTGAATATAAACGGGAACACCTCCACCATTGGCATTTCTGTCTTTTCTGTAGATGTAATCTAAGTGAGTTTGAGATTGTCAGAATATGGATGTCATCTGTTACTAGCAAATGATTGATTTCATGAACCTTGTTTCTTAAGCTACGTATGTTAACGTGGGCAAATGTTTAGCACTTTTCTGGGATGCTTGATTCATTTCATTGCTTTACTAGGAAGCTTAGCAGAAGTACACATCCTCATGTTATCAATGTAAGTGCAGGGTGAGCTGTGCACCATGGACTTCCTACTAGGGAACACTGCCTCAGTGCTAACAGTATAACTCTGGTTCATAGGCACATGATTACTGCATATAATAGCTGTAGGATCAGCAGAGGCATTCAGGGCAGTTAAAGGGACATACATTTGGTTACTTACATTGTGTCTTCCAATGCCCCTGGGATAATGTACATTTGCTGAAGCATAATGACAACTCACTGACACAATTGTAGGGTTTAACTGAGCTGGGCTTGGGTCAATGATAAGTCATTGTCTCAACGCAGCTTTATAATGCTGTGAAAGAATCCAGGAACCCAAATGATTTGGGTGGAAACAATCCTCCTTATAAGAAGAGCTTTGTTTCCAGGTGTCAAAATTGTCAATAAATGTTACACACACAGAGCTGCAATAGTCACGTAGCCAGTTATGGAGGGCTAAAAGTCTTCTAAAACGTAAAATGCCACGATTTAGGGAGGGCACAGGGCCAGATATTATGGGGTGTTTGTTGGTGTTAAGCAGAGACCCAAATCAGTTGTTTAAAATCCATCTTCAGCTGTTCTGAGCTGCCCTTCATAATGTCATTGAATCCCACATGAACTGTGTTAGACTCAATTTCCTGATGAAGGTTTAAAATGTTTGGGAGCAGCTTAATGATGTCCTGTACTCGTACTCCTGGATAGCACAACGTTTTTACACCAACGCATAATAGAGTTCAAGACATGACAAGATCGTATGAATAGACCCCAATAATGTTATAGTATATTATTCTTATTGAGATTTGCCACTAACAGACAGACTTGCCTACCACAAATTCAACCAGATGCAGAACTAGCACCAGGCGTACACAGCTGTTCTCTTGTGATGTGCTTGTTGGTCCAACACATGAAAACACACACATTTCTCAAATCATGGCTCATTTAAATTGATTCCAGAAACATCCAAATCAATATCACTTTCAAGCATGTTGACGTTTGGGGCAAGGTGTTTGAATCTGTATTAGGCACAGTTTATTGCAGTTCAGTAATCAATGAGGCATTTGTGTTTTATTTTCTTTAATTCATCACATTTTTTGCCTTATGTTTGTTTTTAATTTGGGGTTTTAAGTTTATTGCTGTTTTAAATGCAATTTAAGTTTGATTTGATATTGGATCTTTAATTGATGACATGGCAAGAGTCATGAATATAGACTCCAATAGCTTCATAGTCTATCATTGTTATTAAGGCTTAAGACTTTTGTTTTACTCATTAACTAATCCCAAAGACTGGTGATAGACCTACTAAATATATGTTTGAAGTAGATTGACTGCTGAGCTGAACTGGAGGATAAGAATGAGGATAATGACCAAGGTGTTAAAAGCTATAATAATTTGTGAAGAAGAATGTCCTTCCAGAGCTGATGACTGGGACTGGTGAGGTTCACAGTAATTCCAAACTCCTGACTGTTGAGATTGGTTTTTGTTGTGGCTTTTACTTGCTATGATTAAAGACCATTGGACACAAATCTAATCACTCAAACAGGACATGTTATGCAGTGTTTGCAGTCTACAAATGATTTGCTATTATGTTCTGCTCAATATTTTTTTGTTACCTGTTGCTGAATCTAGTCCAGGTAGCAGATAATGCACCTTATCTGATATGTATGTAGTTGGTGCTGTATATTAACTAATATACATGGGTTCTAACTTTAAAAAAATCTTTGTTAGTTTGCAATTGTACAATTTATGCTCCCCGCATTTAAAAACCACAAAGACTGCCGGAAAGCCCCGAACGCATGATCGTCATTTCTATGACTCACACGGTGGGAACATATTGCCTGTAGTGTACTGTACATAGTAAACTGGTGCGCACTAAGTGGCACTTCCCTTTTTAGCATGGAACACAGCTGTGAGGATCTTTCTACAATAGTCACAACATATTGACATGATTACAGTCTTTATAAAATAAAATCTAATTTCATCAATTACACGTGGAAAAACATATTTGAGTGAACATTAGCAACCGATTAAACAGAAAGCGAATTCTCTCCTCCCGCTCTTACCGGTTTTAGCTTGCGGCTAATTCAGAAATGGAGGAAGAGGATAGCTAGCTTTTGGAAGCTACCATTAAACTTCCCATGAACGAAAATCCACAATTCACACATCCAAAGAAAGTATGACTCGGGGGCCTCTCCGAAATGTCACCCGATCCATGATCGGATCCATGGCCGAAGCGTTGCATTTCAGTTTAGCCCGCAGTCTTCATGCCGTGTAGAAAACTCCCCCAGAGCCGCAGAACGACCAAATCACAGCAACGCGTAGCCCCCACAAACACCTTCAAAACTACTCTTTCCCATAGGCTTGTACTAACTACAACAGCGTCGGTGGAAGACATGAGCTAAATATGGTAGCCCTATAGCTAGCTAACGTTAGCAGAGGTAGCAAGCTAGCTCTTTTGCTTACCCGGTTCACTTCCAGGCCAGTGATAATGCTAATGATCTCTGCTGGTGCTGCTTGCTGTTTGAGATGATTTAGAAGCCATGTTAATGGTAGGGACAGCATCCACTTTGAGAAGCAATTTCTTGCTGAAGCCCTCCTTCCATTGATAGCCGTGGAAGTTCTCAGGGATGAAATGTGCCCCGTAGATAGACGAGTAGACTCCCAATTCGCCCGCCTCATTTTCATAAATTTATGTCACCTTCTAGAAGAAAAAAAAAATCAATTACAGCAGCAGGCACCACTAGGGACATCCATGGTAAGCTGTGACCCATTGAGAACTTAGTGAGGGGTAGCTATCAGATACATACATGGGGAGAAAAACACAGAGAGAAAGTGAGAGATATGCATACAGGTGTTTATAGAGTTGGATCTTTAGTTAGGTTATACTGTACACAAAATTGATTGACTAGATCTCAGCGGTGGGATGAAGGCATTGCCAGAGGAATGTCCCGCCTCTTTCTATTATACCTCATTCAGAGCAGCTGTCCCACAGTCCTACAGTTTCTCACTGTGCTCTAAGGATATGGCGGTCAAACGGCCCACCACCCCCCCACCCCAGAGTGGCACACTCCTCCCTGACAGAGGGTAGGGGGCCGGGTGCCGGGGGACTTTCTGACACGTTGCCAGGGGTGGGGCCTCTATTTCCTGGCTGGATGCTGTGATTATGCCAGGGATTAGGACCAGCCAAGGCCTGGTAAAACTGCAACTGCTGTCTCTTACTGACAGCAGCACATGGTCAGCCCACCCTGCCTGTCAATTGGTCAGACTACATCAAAGGAAGTGTTAAACCGCTGGAGCATTTCTCATGTAATACACTTGAGTTTTGTTCACTTTTGTGTGGCTTGTAAACTAATTAATTGCCTGTGTAGTTTACTGTAGTTTCAGACCAATTGGATACCCCAATGCCACATTGGACATATAGGCCAGCCTACTGTACCTAAAACAGGCACTCAGATGTGATAGGATTTAATTTGAGTGACAACAGGTTGAATGTGAGATGATGACATCTGATAGTGCTCTGTCTTTGGATTATTATAGCTAAATCATTGCTTTATAGTTTTTAGAAATCCAACCTCTGTCTGCTCAAGACATAGTGCTGCTTGTCAAGACCCAGATCATTTAGCTGTTACACATGGATGCATATAAGGCTATCTGAGGCTGAAGGACAACTAGCGATCATGTTGTATATTCGCTACAATATCTCACTGGGCGGCTGTTTCTCTGAGGGTTCTGATGTAGAGACACAGTAATGATATATTGTTTTCGTTATAATTTTTGTATTATTAGAGTACCCAATTAGACATAGGGTTTCATGTTTTATCACCAGGGTTTCATGTTGTGTTTCTTGTTGATGCTTTCATTGTCTGCCACCAGTCTTTTGACAAAGAATAAGGTTGTGTTCGTATTCATGTCCTTGTGCTAATCTGTTTGCATTGTCACTCTTTCCTTTTGAACTGGGGCACTTGTTTTGTGCTGTTTAACTTCTAGGATTAGAGACGTGAACAGAGTGTTAACACTGGAGAAACAAAGAATGGAAAAACCCAGAGAAAACAGTCTGTGGAAGTGATGAATTGCTTGTAGCATTAGCAAAGGCATCTGAAAGGCCTTGCTTGGCCCTGGTTAATAATTGCAATGCTGGTATACTAGACTGGTTAATATGAGCAGAGCTGCAACGTTTCAGTTGGTGGGAAGAATGTGCATTAGTATAATTTGGTAAAGTAGACTACTTACACTATGCTTATTATGTCTATGTTCATAGACTATGATTTATAATTCACTTATTACAATGTATATAATGGTAGAGAGGTGATGTGGAGGACACCATATTAGAAGGAAGATCCCTCTCCTCTGGGATATTTAGGGGACATTTACACTTTCAGAGTGTAACTGTCTTTTTTACTCTGACCCTACTCATAGTGGACTGAGTCTGCATGCATTGAGTTAACTATGTCACCATTACTGGCGTGGTATTAACTTCCATGATTAATGCCTGTGTGAAGCCAGATATCACTAGACTAATGTCAATGTCGCTTCCACATCCTCTTTCTCATATCAAGGAGGATGTCACACTGAGTTGGGTTGTCATGATGGTTGATTGTTCAGGCCTCTGTTCAGCAGCTGCAGAAGGGGCCTAGCACTCACCTCTGACCTTTTAATAAGGGAAGTGCTCTCCTGGGCCAGGGCCCAGGATTCTACTGCTAAGTGTGATCAATCAGCACCATGCATCACGCTGAGTCTGACCACTCTGATCACTTCTTAACTCCATGTGTGAAATCTGAGTAATTCTCTGACATCTACCACCCTCAGAGGAACTCATCATGTTGTTATAAAACCACAGTGAGAGTGATTCTCATGAAAGTCCAGGTTATATAGCTAAATAGTTGTATTGGTAGGAGAACAAAAGAAACAATGACTAGGTATGTCTAGATTTCAGATTGTCATTTCTTTTATTTTTGCCCCACTGTATAATGGCATTTATATTGATATACTAAGAATATGCTACTTGTTCTTTGTTCGATTATCATTCTACATTGTTACTTCACTCACATTATGTTCATATTTCTACATGAATATTTGTTTGAGTTGAATGGCTGAAGTGAACTACCACAGTTGAAGTAGGAAGTTTACATACACCTTAGCCTAATACATTTAAACTCAGTTTTTCACAATTCCTGACATTTAATCAGAGTAAAAATTCCCTGTCTTAGGTCAGTTAGGATCACCACTTTACTTTAAGAATGTGAAATGTCAGAATAATAGTAGACAGAATGATTTATTTCAGCTTTTATTTCTCAATTAGTATTTGGTAGCAATGTCTTTCAATTGTTTAACTTGGGTGAAATGTTTTGGGTAGCCTTCCACAAGCTTCCCACAATAAGTGGGGTGAATTTTGGCCCATTCCTCCTGACAGAGCTGGTGTAACTAAGTCCGGTTTGTGGGCCTCCTTGCTCACACACACTTTTTCAGTTCTGCCTACAAATTTTCTATTGGATTGAGGTCAGGGCTTTGTGATGGCCACTCCAATACCTTGACTTTGTTGTCCTTAAGCCATTTTGCCACAGCTTTGGAAGTATGCTTGGGGTCATTGTCCATTTGGAAAAGCACCCCCACAACATGATTCTGCCACCCCCGTGCTTCACGGTTGGGATAGTGTTCTTCGGCTTGCAAGCCTCCCCCTTTTTCCTCCAAACATAACGATGGTCATTATGGCCAAACAGTTCTATTTTTGTTTCATCAGACCCCCTGTGCATTTGCAAACCGTAGTCTGGCTTTTTTTATGGCGGTTTTGGAGCAGCGGCTTCTTCCTTGCTGAGCGGCCTTTCAGGTTATGTCGATATAGGTCTTGTTTTACTGTGGATACAGATACTTTTGTACCTTTTTCCTCCAACATCTTCACAAGGTCCTTTGCTGTTGTTCTGTTCGCACCAAAGTACGCTCATCTCTAGGAGACAGAACACGTCTCCTTCCTGAGCGGTATGACGGCTGCGTGGTCCCATGGTGTACTACAGTTTGTACAAATTAACGTGGTACCTTCAGGCATTTGGAAATTGCTCCCAAGGATGAACCAGACTTGTAGAGGTCTACAATTTATTTTCTGAGGTCTTTCGATTTCTTTCGATTTTCCCATGATGTCAAGCAAAGAGGCACTGAGTTTGAAGGTAGGCCTTGAAATCCATCCACAGTTACACCTCCAATTGACTCAAATTATATCAATTATCCTATCAGAAGCTTCTAAAGCCATGACATAATTTTCTGGAATTTTCCAAGTTGTTTAAAGTGTGTATTTGTATGTAAACTTCTGACCCACTGGAATTGTGATTCAGTGAATTATAATTGAAATAATCTGTCTGTAAATAATTGTTGGAAAAATTACTTGTGTTATGCACAAAGTAGATGTCCTAACCGACTTGCCAAAACTATAGTTTGTTAACAAGAAATTTATGGAGTGGTTGAAAAACGAGTTTTAATGACTCCAACCTAAGTGTATGTAAACTTCTGACTTTAACTGTATGTCCCATGCAAGTGATTATCTTTCTTTGTTTGGTTCTCTTGTCAAGGTCATCTCCACTTGAATGCTATCTTTGTTTCCCCTCCGCTTCATGCAATGAAATACTGGAATCGATGAGCAACTTTGTAACCGCACAATTCTTTGGGAAAATAGCATTTTATTGCAGTGGAAGATAGAAAGCTGTGTGTTGATCAATAGTATTTCACGGCTGCTGTCCCCTGCGGTTATAGGGGCTCAACCAATTTGTGGTAATAGGGGTCAGCTCCATCTGGAGTGGTGTTTACATTCTGGCCTTCCGCAGGCCATGTCCTCTTCTCAATAGTGTCACACAGACAGACACACACAGTGGACATCATACAGTCAGTCTGCTCCCTCCAAGATCTCTTATGTTCTGCATTCCAGTCAACCTCCAGTGTCTAGCACGTTCGGAATGTCATTCTTCTGTTAGTCTTTGTACGCTTCTGTCTCTTTTTCTAAGTTGGTTGATTTGTTCCCTTGCCTGTTACACTTATTAAGTTCTACACAGCACACACAATGAATGGTCCTTTATTTTCTAATTCTGTTCGAACGTATCACTGCAGAGATGTGTTATATTGTTGGGAAGTGAAAGTTACATCTGCATGTTACAATGCTGGAGCTGTAATCAGTCTTTGTTGGGAACGCTGTCAGGCACAACACCTGGACATAATTACATGGATATTCTCAGACGAGCACAGTAAGATTCATAGACATACTCATATTGATTTTGTAGTCAGCTAGTGTCAAAGATATGGCATATATTCCCTACAGTTTGAAATGAAACCGACTCATACAACTGTTTAATTGCATTATGTGCTGTTTCTGTCCGTTTTTGTGATCATTAGAAGCATTCTGCGTCCGTGCTGGAGCTGGTCAACAGGGCTACAATTAAGTGTACCCCTTGTCTGTCATTGGTGCCAAACGACGGTGGCTTCCATGTCATCAACACTGCATTTGAAGCAGTTTACCTCAACCTTACCATAAAGATATGGGACAACTTGGGTATACAGAATGTGTCCTTCAAACACTAACACAAGTCATCAGCGTCACAGAAGGATCTCTTGAGTTCACTCAGTTTGAATGGCCTGTATATGTTGATTTTGAGCAGTAGCATTAGTTTTGGCAGTGCTTCAACGCTGGGTAAACAGTAGATTCCAAAATTACCCAAACAGGATATCCACACTTGCATTGGTAGTGGTTGACTTTCAGGTGTAAGTAGAAACAATGATGTTCCAATAACTGAAGAGAATAACCCTGTCAAAAGAGTAAATCTGAGCCATATAAAGACAGATAATAACTGAACAGAAGAGCTATCAACAGCAATTTGCCAGATGGGCATACATTGGTTTAAATTGCTTCGGTAGTTACTGTATGAATTAGTCCAAAAGGGACACTGCACGGTAGTACAGGCAGTGTGGCTGCAAGTCTAACAGTGTTTCCTACTATCTTCCTGGATGAACAGGGCTTAACTTGGAATGCTAGCTGTGAAAACACAGTGCTCAATAACATGATAACACAGTCTCCATTGGGAGGCACAAGATTTCTGTCAATTTGGAGATCAGTGAAGCAGGGACAGTAAGAGGGAGAGAGGGGGTGATCTTTCTCGCTTTAGGTCCCCATTTTTGTTCATGGTCTTTTTCATTCTAAAACGTCAATCGATTCGGTTCATTTCAGTTCTCTCTATGGATCGATATGAGACTGAGGAAAGAAAGAAATCCAAAGGTGTCAATGGTTCCTGCAATCTTGAGGTAATAGCAGGGGGTCTAAGGAGCTGTGCTCTCTGCCAATAACAACTGGCTTAAGCTGGGGAAGAAATGGCTGCTATTTTCTGCTGTTTGACTCAATGAGCTGTGTCAGGACCTCTTGAACACACTCTCACCACTGACTGGTTCATCAAACAGGCTGGACATGTGAGGATATCTTGCCAATAGCCTATAATAGCAGTGGTATGTGTGTCTTTGTGATATGAAGTCCATTTCCTCCTGAACTGTCATTGTTGTCAGTATTGTGTGTGGCATGTGGTTGGTCTGTTGGTGGGGGATGAACAGCTGACCACACCCACACTGTCTGTCTCTGTGTCCGTGTTCTCTCTCTCTCGATCTCTCTGAGACACACATGCTGCAGGAGGAGGACTGTTCACATAGCTGCCTCTATTATAGGGCCCTATAAAATCAGTTATATATTTTGCCTGATTCCATTTCACTTTTAGATTTTCGCTCTCAAAATCACACTTTTTTCATATAAAACCACTAAATTGGGGGTGTGGGGGGGGGGGGGGGTTTAGGGTGTAGTTACCATTTAATTCCAGTGCTCAACTAGCAAGAGTTTGTTGTTTGGAGGTGTTTTTGTAGCACACGTGGATTGATGCAAATAATCATGTTATCATTCTGCCAGGTATGCATGGGCTACTTTGTAGTTAACATTGAAATGAGAAGGTTTTTGGGAAAGCCTTTCCATCTACCAGAAGACTTAGCGTTAGACACCTGCTTTGCACATTAACAACAGTCATCAAAATTGCTAAAACGTTATAATCCATCAGATATTTACTGAATTCTAGCACATAAAATGTTTTACTGGCACGGACAAATAATGAATGGAGTTCAGGGAATTTGGTGGGATTTCAGGTGTTTAGTTTATAAAAAAAAAAAAAAAATTGTATTTCGTAGAATGCACTCATATACATTTTCATAATGTAGCAGGTATCTTTTTAAAATGTTGTGTTTGCATAAAACACACTCGGTATATTTGCATATATGTTTGAATTAACATGAAGAGGTAGAAGTGGGCTGCAACCACCAAAGACCTGCTCTGTCTACACTACCTGATCTGTCCACACTACCTGCTCTGTCTACACTACCTGCTCTGTCTACACTACCTGATCTGTCCACCCTACCTGCTCTGTTTACCCTACCTGCTCTGTCTACCCTACCTGCTCTGTCTACACTACCTGATCTGTCCACCCTACCTGCTCTGTCCACC
This sequence comes from Salmo trutta, assembly GCF_901001165.1. Lineage (NCBI taxonomy): Eukaryota > Metazoa > Chordata > Actinopteri > Salmoniformes > Salmonidae > Salmo > Salmo trutta. The sequence goes on along the minus strand of NC_042963.1, from coordinate 2,240,266 downwards.
CTACCTGCTCTGTCTACACTACCTGCTCTCTACCCTACCTGCTCTGACCACCCTACCTGCTCTGACCACCCTACCTGCTCTGCCTACACTACCTGCTCTGTCTACACTACCTGCTCTGTCTACCCTACCTGCTCTGTCTACCCTACCTGCTCTGTCTACCCTATCTGCTCTGCCCACCCTACCTGCATTCTCCTGCTCTGTCCACCCTACCTGCTCTGTGTTACTCTACCTGCTCTGCCTACCCTACCTGCATTCTCCTGCTCTGTCTACCCTACCTGCATTCTCCTGCTCTGTCTACCCTACCTGCTCTGTCTACCCTACCTGCTCTGTCTACCCTACCTGCTCTGTCTACACTACCTGCTCTGTCTACACTACCTGCTCTGTCTACACTACCTGCTCTGTCCACCATACCTGCATTCTCCTGCTCTGTCTACCCTTACCTGCTCTGTCTACACTACCTGCTCTGTCTACTCTACCTGCTCTGTCTACCCTACTTGCTCTGTCTACCCTACCTGCTCTGTCTACCCTACCTGCTCTGTCTACACTATCTGCTCTGTCTACCCTACCTGCTCTGTTTACCCTACCTGCTCTGTCTACACTACCTGCATTCTCCTGCAATGTTACCCTACCTGCATTCTCCTGCTCTGTCTACCCTTCCTGCTCTGTCTCCCTACCTGCTCTGTCCACCCTACCTGCTCTGTCAACCCTACCTGCATTCTCCTGCTCTGTCTACCCTACCTGCTCTGTCTATCCTACCTGCTCTGTCTACTCTACCTGCTCTGTCTACCCTACCTGCTCTGTCTACCCTACCTGCTCTGTTTACCCTACCTGCATTCTCCTGCGCTGTCTAGACTGGCTCATTAATTACTGTTGTTGTCACGCTCTTTTGCATAATTCAACAAGTCTGTCAATAGCAGGACACCCTCAGATTTAAAATCAACATGCTTGGCTCTAGATTACACCTATCTAATCATATAGATTTTTGTACTTTTTATCTCCCAAATTTTGTGATATCCAAATTGGTAGTTACAGTCTTGACTCGGGAGAGGCGAAGGTCGAGAGCCATGCGTCCTCCGACAACCCTGCCAAGGCGCACTGCTTTTTGACACACTGCTCACTTAACCCGGAAGCCAGCCGCACCAATGTGTCAGAGGAAACACTGTACAACTGGCGACCGAAGTCAGCTTGCAGGCGCCCAGCCCGCCGGAAGGAGTCGCTAGAGCATGATGGGACAAGGACATCCCGGCTGGCCAAACCCTCCCCTAACTCGGACGACACTGGGCCAATTGTGCGCTGCCTCATGGGTCTCCCGGGTCGCAGCCGGCTGCGACACAGCCCGGGATCTAACCGGGATCTGTAGTGATGCCTGTAGCACTATGATGCATTGCCTTAGACCGCTACGCCACTAGGGATGCCCTTATCTAAACATACTTTACATTGTTTGCGAGATCAGACATAATATCACTATAATCTGTGTGTTTATTTTCAGAAGTAGCTTTCATTTCAGCGCATCTAATTTGTAAACATTTCAACTGTATTAAATTATTACTTGTGTAAGTGTTGAGATGGTGCGTTAAATCCCAGATGAAGCATTCTTATAGATACAACGGAAAGACAATGTATTCCATTGAGCCCATTTCAGACATTACCAAGGTGTGTTTGACAGGTCATTATATACATTTCTGCAGTGGGAACATTTACGGGAAAAAATGACAGGCAGATTTTACACCCCTCAAACACAGGAAATAGATGGCTGAAAAATACATATCCTCAGGTTGGCGGGGAATGCACGTTGCTATGCACATACACAGGCAGGGAATTCTGTTTGCCTCCAGAAAGTTGCAGGAAATACAAATCATTGTGCATTCTTCATGTCTTATGATGAACTGGGGCAAATGTATTAATATTCAATACATTTAGTTGATTTCCTACTAAGTTCAATATATTTTTAAATATTGTTTAATTCCGTTTTAATGTCTGGATTCGTTGATTTCATCCGTGTTTTCTGCATCGCAGATTTTATAGGGCCCTACATTTATCTAAAGAGGAATTTATTGTGACAGTTTTGTTTGAATGTAATCAGCTTGAGCAGATGTCTACCAGCAACAAGTCCACCTTTTCACTCTCAATAACATTGCTGTAAGGAATCTATAATGACCTTTTGTTAGGAGCTGAATATCAACCTGCTATGCTACCACCTATGCATGTACACACAGATGCACACATTCAAACACACACAAATGACACCCGTTAGAATAACACTTAGATACATAATACTAGTAACATTAACATTAACAATAACAGTAACCTTCAGTAACAATCAACCATACTGGGCGTTAATTACAGTATTACAGCATCTGCCATTAATGACCTCCGTCTATTAACAGTGCATTCATGGTGGTGAGTGCAGAGGGAAGAGCCCACCAGTGACAGAGTGCTGCTGTTACAGGGAGCTGCTCCTCTCCCCAGCCCTCTCCCCTCCTTTCCTCTCCTAGCCTTCCACAGGAGAAGCCTATGATGTAATGTGCCTGCCACTGATAGAGCAACCCCCTCTCCTGCTTTTGATTTCCCCCTCCCCTTCCTATTCGCTGACTGCTGCTGCTGAGGCTGCTGGTAGTGGTGGTAGTGGCTCAGTCTGCGAGCCGAGCGCTGGTTTGGTTCAGCTGCAGCCCTGGGCATCTCTGGGGATCCCTGCAGAGCTTCTGTTACTCTGTCACCGCCTGACTGGGAGCTACTGGTACAGACCACCGCAAGACCTTGTCCTCTATTGCTCAAGGTAACTCGTCTGGCTCACCACAAAGGAATAGATTGTAAAGAGCGAGGAAGGGAGAGAGAGACAGAGAAAGAAGGAGAGAGGAAGGACAGAAACCTGGCTTGGTGTCCAGTCAACTGCTGAATGAATCGGTCTGTGCGGTGAAAGCTTTTTGTCGCTGTAGTGCTGGCTGCCATGGCAATAGATTGAATTCTGCTCCCTGTGGCTTCTGCTGTCGCACCCCACTCCCTCTCTCTCTGCCTCCCTCTCTGTGCATGTAGGAAGGTGTTGGTTATCATGGTTAAGATGGGATGGATTCCTGTGCTGGCTCAGAGCTAATTCAGCATGTCTAGTGGAGAGCTACATTGGAAAGATGATTCCTGTTTCCCAGGCAGATTTTATGGAGAATAACTGTAAGCTTTCTTCTCCATTATTTAGGAGTAAGCATTTTTTCCTAAAAGAACAGAGATATAAGGTTACTGTTATATATTTTTTTGCTGTACTTAAGAAATCTTCATTTTTCTATAACAATGTATTTTAGGTTGTTAGTTTTGAGTGGAATAATTATGTTTTCTGTCTATATTCAGTATATTATTTTTTCATTTCTGAAAATGTGGGCGTGTGCATGGACAATGTGTGATACAGTAGGAGTAATCTGCATGAATGCAGATTCTTTTCATTTAGGTCAATGATTGTTTTAAAAGTGGAGGTAGATTGATGACGTACGGGTTTTATGCACCGTGCTTACGTCACCACTTTATCGAAAATATCCTCAGCGTTTGGATTTCTGGTGCAGCGTTTGGATTTCTGGTTCAAATTGCATTTAGCTGGTGAATTCTTACTGGTTACCTGGGCTAAATTCTGGTACTTGGTCTGATGCAATGTTAATATTTCATGTCTCGTCTGCTTCACATGTGGACGTGTTCATAACTAATTCATCCAAAGGATTTTCCTATTCTACTGTCAGAGGAGAATACCTCCACCCATCTGTACCTACTAACCCCTCTATGCAATGAAGCCATTTAATATGATCACTTATTCTCTTACTATGTTGCTTGACATTCAGGCCACTATATTGGTACTGTTTTAACAATTTGGAAATTATTTTCTCAGATTTTCCGATCATCCATTTCTATAAACCCTAAAACCAAACACAAAAAGGTGTGAATATTGGGGGATCCTTTGTGCAGAGAGGATCTCCTGTAGAGAACAATCCCCTGCTTTGATTGGTCAGGTAACATCATGTGGGTTGTTGGGGGGTCATCCTATGATTTCTTCAAGGGAGAGGTCATGTTTACAGTGAAGGTAATTGGCTCCTTGAGCCGTACCATACATAGCATCCAGCCTGCATACAGCAATGCGCTTCAGGGAGCAGGCTGTACTCTGCATGCGTGACATACTGTAGAGAGCTGAAATTAAATTCAAGCTTTCCTTTTGTCATTTTGACCTTCATTTTTATTGCCTGATGGACAAAGTGACGTTAACAGAGAGTGGGCCAATGAAGAGCTCGTTAATGTGTTATTTTAGCCAAATGATCGTCCCCTGGGAGTGGTCTCACCCGGACAGAGCCCGGAATCTCTTTACTCAAAAATCTCCACCCCTTTGCAGAGGTGACACTATTGATCTGTGGGTTTAAAAAAATGCTGATCTTACACCACCAGTATGATCTCTTCCAAGGAGGTGATTCTGTAAATGAAGGGCTTTGCTCATTGCACTTGTTAGCTGAATATAGCAACATGACAGCGGGTGTTTTTTCGTGTGAAACCATAAATAGTCTTGTTATGGAAATGCTTTCCAATTAAGAGAGTAGCAAGGGAAGACCTGTCTGTCTCTGAGATGTGGTGGATTACTCTATACGACAGTTTACACATACTCAAACCTTAGTCACGGAGAAAGCCTGGTGTGGTCACAGGGGTTGCACAGACAGTTGACTCCCGATGGTATAGTATCTTACTACTATAGCCTACAACTCAAGGTCGAGGGCTGGATATTATAGAGAGCAGCCCTTTTATGTTGAGGTTATGTCTTTATTGTAAAAATGTTATAAAGCATAGTCATGTATATGGTATTGTATGTGGTCACTAGTATAACATTTATAAAGTTAATATGTCTCACTTTTAAACAGTAGTTGAATTGGCTTCTCAGGCCCATTATTTCAAGGCAGAATCGAATGACTATTTTACAAGCTGAACTCCAGAAGCAGAATCAATATGCTGTACTTCATTCTTTACAAAGCCTTTATAGGACTATTTCGCATTCTTTTTGCTTCAGACTACACATCAGTCTGTTGTGCTGAATAGAAGCTGTTAGTCATTTATTTTCATTAGTCAGAGTTAATTAGTGCTTTATTTCAGCCCCCCAGAGGCCTGCCTTGTATTAGAGACTTCCGTTTTCTATGAAGCAGCTGGGTTCCTGGATTCACCAGACCTTCTTATAAGTGCTGACCTCCCCTGCTCCCCAGAAGCTCCTCGCTGGCCCCCACCCACCTCAGAGTAGAGCACCTCAGCAGTCCCACATAGCCCACCGCCAGGGAAAGGTTTGTACTGGTTTTAAGTATTTAAAATGAGAAAACCTTTCTGCCGAGTTAGAGTCAGCACTCCTTTTAAAACTTTTTTTTTTTTTTAAATAGCATTTCAGACCAATTTATTTTTGTCCTTAGTCAAGTCATATGATCAGGTAACACCCCTGGCCCTAATAATAACTACTGTGGTACAGTATCAGATCACTGGCCAGGAGAGAGCAGAGCGATTTGCTTAATTAATTTCTCTCTATTGGAGTGAGGAGGACATGCAATTTTGTTGCATACCATTAGAGGGATTATAGTTGCGGAGATATGAAAGGGAGCCACTGCTGTCTTTGATATGGACATGGAGGGCCACCTGAGGAGCACAGGAGTTTTTCTCTCCCCAATACCCCATCTGAATATTGAACAGGTGCTTGTTCTAGTGAAGCAGAACATAGATTCTCAATACTGACGAAGAGAGATGCGGAAAGTGTTTCACTACCAACTCAATTAACTGTTTGTTATTCGTAACTATTCAATATTTCACAGCAGCGATTAAGTCACAAATGTAGATGCTCTATATACGATAAAACAGAGAGCGGGAAAGAATGTTTGAGAGAGATGGATGATGCACACAGCTGATACAGTGACCAGATGACAGACAGGGCTGGAGACAGAGAGGGATGTTAGACTGATGAGTAATGGGAGTGACATAATGTATCTTGAGACAGAGTAGCATGCATGGAATCAGCATTCAAATGAAAGGACATGTCATGTAGTGAGTCACACAGATGATCATAAAGCTTCTCTCACAGCACATCCTGGGATGGAGCGGTGGGATTGCCAACCTGCTAGAGGGCATGCATCGCGGTCCACACTACACCCGTCCTTAGGAGATACAGTGGCGTTATTGGTGGTGGAATAAGGCTTCTGGTCAGGGAATTACTGTTTTATAATGCTAGATTCTATTCATGTTGTTGGGTAGATGGAGGATTTGTCTTCAATGGCTTGTGACAGGCTATGCCATGCCACCATACTGATGTCATTAGGTTGATACGGTACAGCTCATCAGAGTGAATTTCCAAAATAGCTCAAGGTTACATTTCATCATCCATAGCAGAAACAGGCCATACATTACCCTTCATCAGCCATCTGAGAAGTACATGGCTGTTTATGCCACTCTAACGTGACTGGCTACTGGCTACAGCTCTCAGGTTAAGATGACTCATTCATCCCCACTATTGTGATACAGTGCCACTCCTGTCTGTACTTTTCCAGAGAACAAAAATATCTCTGTTCACAGTAATAACGCTGACCTGTGAGAAGAATGTCTTAGGTTCAGTTCTAATTTGCAAATACACTTGTGTTAAAATCATGTTCTGTTTTTAACATGCGCTAATTCAGTCTAAAGTATTCAACACTTTGTTTGTTGGTATAGCGCGAATAGAGGCAAACCATCCCTCTTTTCAATGTGCCGGTGACAAGTTCAGATGTCACCGGCACATTTTGTCATAAAGTTCTAACCTGAGAACAGAGTGTGTGAGTAGAGACCTTGGGTTCATAGTATCTGTATCATGACAGATATATCATTTAATAATGTTATGCATTTCTGTATGGTTTTCTTTTTTGAAATGATACTGAGGGGAGGTAAAGTGGTGCCATGTTATTGAGGCTGGAGTATTTGTCGTTGTCTACAGAGGTTAGAATCACTGAGTTAGGGTGGCTCTCACATGCGCCGAATACAACAGGTGTAGAACTTACAGTGAAATGCTTACTTACAAGCCCCTAACCAACAATGCAGTTCAACAAATACGAATAGGAATAAGAAATAAAAGGAACAACTAATGAAAGAGCAGCAGTAAAATAACAATAGCGAGACTGTATACAGGGAGTACCGGTACAGAGTCAATGTACATGGGCACCGGTTAGTTGAGGTAATTGAGGTAATATGTACATGTAGGTAGAGTTATTAAAGTGACTGTGCATAGATAATAACAGAGAGTAGCAGCGGTGTAAAAATGGGGGGGGAGCAATGCAACTAGTATGGGTAGCTATTTGATTAGATGTTCAGGAGTCTTATGGCTTGGGGGTAGAAGCTGTTTAGAAGCCTCATGGACCTAGACTTGGCACTCCGATACCGCTTTCCTTGCGGTAGCAGAGAGAACAGTCTATGACTTGGGTGGCTGGAGTCGGACAATTTTTAGGGCCTTCCTCTGACACTGTCTGGTATAGAGGTCCTAGATGGCAGGAAGCTTGGCCCCAGTGATGTACTGGACCGTACGCACTACTCTCTGTAGTGCCTTGCGGTCGGAGGCCAGGCAGTGATGCAACCAGTCAGGATGCTCTCGATGGTGCAGCTGTAGAACCTTTTGAGGATCTGAGGACTCATGCCAAATCTTTTCAGTCTCCTGAGGGGGAATAGGTTTTGTCGTGCCCTCTTCACGACTGTCTTGGTGTGCTTAGACCATGTTAGTTTGTTGGTGATGTGGACACCAAGGAACTTGAATCTCTCAACTTGCTCCACTACAGCCCCGTCGATGAGAATGGAGGTGTGCTCGGTACTCTTTTACCTGTAGTCCACAATCATCTCCTTTGTCTTGATCACGTTGAGGGAGAGGTTGTTTTCCTGGCACCACACGGCCTGGTCTCTGACCTTCTCCCTATAGGCTGTCTCGTTGTTGTCGGTGATCAGGCCTACCACTGCTGTGTCATCTGCAAACTTTATGATGGTGTTGGAGTTGTGCCTGGCCGTGCAGTCATGAGTGAACAGGGAGTACAGGAGGGGACTGAGCACGCACCCTGAGGGGCTCCAGTGTTGAGGATCAGCCTGGCAGATGTTTTGTTACCTACCCTTACCACCTGGGGGCGGCCCGTCAGGAAGTCCAGGATCCAGTCAGGAAGTCCAGGATCCAGTTGCAGAGGGAGGTGTTTAGTCCCAAGGTCCTTAGCTTATTGAAGAGCTTTGAGGGCACTATGGTGTTGAACACTGAGCTGTAGTCAATGAATAGCATTCTCACACAGGTGTTCCTTTTGTCCAGGTGGGAAAGAGCAGTGTGGAGTTCTGGATCCACATACATTTTAAAGGAGCATTCCATAAAATTCCTTGCTGCTAATTGTTGAAAATGGTATAATCATTACATATGCAGTGCACACCAGACCACAACCTTCTAAATTCCACACCATGATGATGCTGTGTGTCTGCTGAAGGCAAGGTGAGATGGAGGGACAGAGAGAGAGGTTTCTACACAGCTGTCTGTAACAGGTTCACGCCACATCAATCACAAATGTTTCTCCAGATAAAAATATCAGTGTTTTGTAACATTGGAGGAGCAAAGAGCGCAGATGTTTATATTGTTTGGTTGGAGATGAAACCTAAACATTATCCTGAGGATAATGTGGTCTTTAATATCATCAAATAATCCCTGAGCACAGAGGTAACATCGAGCAGCTAGCCTATATCTCTTGTCTTATTGGTCCGTTCAGCCGCACTAGTGAAATAGAGACCTGTTATCTGGTGTTTTCTCATTAGGCTAATATGTGTAACACAGACTTTTATCATTGTGCTGTAATTTGTACACTGTTTGTAATTCATTTGTACAAAGTGACCTGTCAGCATTTCCTCTTGGTGTGAGATGCACAGAAAATATGAATATGTCTTATGCCTTCTATTTCACAGGTACCGTTATGTGAAATGAGTCTTTTGGTTAGCCTATCTGCATTCCCTCCATACAGTAGCATATGTAGACTAGAACGACTCCAGATGGAGTCCAGCGAGATCTGGTCAAATCTATTAATGGGATGCCAGACAACAGAAAGAGCCCTCATGATCACCTCTGTCTCCATTTGTTTAACTAGTTTGATCCATGTTTAGACGTCTGCCGGCCTCGGTGAGGGGTTCCTTCTGAGACGTCTGGTATAGGCAAGGACAGGTGGTCTAACTCAACTATAGAGGTACACTGTCTGGCTTCAGAATGTGCTGCAGTGTAGACAGTCTTTTATAGTACAGGACTGACAGACTGAACGTGTAACAACCAGCCAGTGTCCAGTGTCTGTAAATAAGACGGCTGTAGGCTAGCCTTGCCATAGTAGTCCTAGTAGTTGTCATGTGACCATCATGGAATCTCAGCCCCATACCTTCTCACCGAGATGCCCAGAACTGGCATTCCCATTCCTGACACCTCTAAACCAAGCATTCCGTCTGCCTCCTTAGCACTGCAGCCCAAAGTACATTAGCACCCACTAGTTTAGAAAAAGGAGTCCCCCTCTCAACAGCCTGCTGTCTTACACTTCACTGTGTTCACATGGATGGCTTTTTATAGTTTCAAAAGTTATTTTACACATCAGAGACTATGCAAAAAAAGAAAGAAAAGTACACTAAGTGTGAAATTGGACTGCTTCCATTCCGTTTGCATTAAATGCACCTGTTTTCCACTAGGCGCTCGTGGTTGTTTTGGTTGATAAAGGAAGAAAGCATGTGATGGCTGAGTGATATGATTTGTCAATTTTCAATTCCATTTCAGCATTCTCTGAGGCACTCACGCAGGAATAACTGCATTCACTAATGCTATTCAACTGAGCGCTAACTCCAGGCTGTGTCTATTTAACATGGCCAGTATGTGGTTGCACTAGAAGACAGTGGCCCCTTTTCAGCGGATTAAATGGTCTCTTAGTTCTAAATTAAATTCCCACCGAGACTTGTTAGCGTCACCAGTTCTGTGGAACTCAGTGTCATGGCCTGAAAGCTTGTCCTTGGCAGTGGGTTGTGTATTATTTTAGTAGGACTTCGTGACACCATCCTGTCAGGGCTAGCCTCATACACTGCTTCCTATGATTAATATATAGAATACACTCAAGTGGTTCCTCTTAACCAGTTCACTTCTTCCAATTAATACTCTGATACTCTAAACAAGTTGGGCAAGAGAAGCCTAGTTTTCCCACAGAATTTTTGAGATATGATCAACAGTATTTTTTTTATGGATGTAACCTTAACCCACCAATATCATTCACGGACTTTTATAATAATAGGCCTACTTTTGTGTGAAATGTTTAACTGTCAGGGGACTTCACACTAAATAGCTTAGTCAAATGAGTTTTTATATATTTTTTTATTTAACTAGGGAAGTCAGTTAAGAACAAATTCTTATTTACAATGATGGTCTACACCGGCAAAACCCAGACGACGCTGGGCCAATCGTGCACCGCCCTATGGGATTCCCAATCACGCCCATTTGTGATGCAGCCTGGAATCGAACCAGGGTGTCTGTAGTGACACATTAAGTACTGAGATGCAGTTCCTTAGACCGCTGTGCCACTCAGGCGCAGTTACATAGATACGTATATGAGGAAAGTCAAATACAAAGAGACTTTTTGATTGAATTAAACAGGCTTAGGTTTTTCTTCTTCAACCCACTTCTTAATGGTTCCATTGTTTAGAGTGGTAATTCTAGTTAAGCCTGGTTCATACATCAGATAGTTTGATTTCTGGTTCTAAGAGAAGACCATTCTGTGGGTGTATCCTAGCCTCTCTTTCTTCTCCTACTTCTGTAGAAGCAGTATATCAGAGCCCCTGCTCCCTCCCTCTCTGGCAGCAGTGTGGGAGGGGAGGGACTATAGTGGAGAGTGGCCAGAGGAGAGGCAGGCTGTACTATGACAGCGTGTCAGACTGTGAGAGAGAGAGAGAGAGAGAAAGCAGACAGACAGACAGACAGACACAGAGCAGGCAGCAGGAGCCCTTTAACTACTGCTACTCTAACTGTTCTACATGGATAATCTACTGGCTGTTCTATTACCCGTTCCCTGAAGGGCATTTCTCTCTGAGTCACCCTAAAAGGAACCTTTTCTTAATCTGAAGACCATTTTGGTACAGAGCTGTGCAGGAAAGAGAGTAAGTACAACCCACTACTACAGAGGCAGCCCTGTATTCATTAAGAGTGCAGAGCGTTGCCTCAGTTAATCATTGATGTGTCTCCTGGGGTTTTGGTTACCTTGTGAAATGGACACTGCTGTCATTCTCCTGCCTCTCTCTGCATTATGGGCTATTTTATCTCTCTCTCTAAGTACAGAGGGCTAAAGTGGGTGTGTGCTGCTGACATGAGACAGCCTCTCCCCAGTATTTTTTGAAATAATAAGGGGATAGCAGGGCAGAGCTGCTTCTTTGTGTTCGTATTCATACTCGTAGTGGGTAGCTATAGGCTTGGGTGTGTTTATCCTAGGTCCTCCTGCCTAAAGAGTTGTTGGTGTTGAACTCTTTTTTTATTAGTATACTGTAATGTGTGTGTGTGTGTGTGTGTGTGTGTGTGTGTGTGTGTGTGTGTGTGTGTGTGTGTGTGTGTGTGTGTGTGTGTGTGTGTGTGTGTGTGTGTGTGTATATATATATATATATATATATATATTTAAGTGCAGCTATTTACCTGGGTGTGTTCACATTTAAAGGCCTGTTAGACTGTGCATGAGCGTCCATAGTAAGGCAGTGGTTTTTCTAGTGGAGCTGACGGCTCAGTCTCTCCAGCACAGAGAGCGTGTGACGGGGAATGGGGCCTCTCTCTACAGATAGGAGTGAGCGAATGTGGCAGGCAGTGCACTCACATCCTCTACCAGCACGGGAACTTCCTGTGAACTCTGTGGCATGTGGTAAAGTTGGCTTTGTTAATGAAGGGAAAGAACAAACATAAAAAACAATATCGGATCTCATTTGAGAGTGTGTTGGCGTGATTATGCCTCCCTTAGTGGTTGAGAGCTGTGCAGCAGGACTGTTGTGGTGGTTGGGGTTGTGATGTGATGCCAGTCAGGGGTTTTTGCTGTGGGTCTTGCAGGGCATCTTCAGGCCAGTGGCTGCAGGTGTTACTTTGTGAAACTCAAACCTCCCACCCTCACTCTGCTGGCAGCATAGCCGTGACATAATGCCTGCCAATGTGTTAGGTGTGTTCATTATTACAGAAATTGAAACTGAATCTATTCTATGAAGATGATTAACAAGCCAACCTTTGTTACACTGTGTGCCTTTCTTTGGAGAGGGAGGCTTTATCTTACTAGTGCACACTGGTCAGTGCCTACTTTTTTGTTACGATAGGGTGTCCACATCAACCTATTCGGCACTACATAGCCTAGATACAGTATCACTGGAGTGCAATATGAACCACTATGGAATGTGAAGTATCTCTCAAAGGCCAGTTCATTTTAGCCTGAGGGTGTAGTCCAGTTATGTGACTCGACAGCTGGACATGTGATAGCCATCGCAAACATGGACATGCTATAGGAGACAAAACAAAAACAGCAACTGTAGAAATACAGTAGAGATATTCAATCTTTTTACAACAAACAGTCAAAGGGGGTTCCTATCAGAATGAGAGGACAGGACAATGAATATATTCTTCAAACAGAGTGAATTCTGTTTCCTAGTTCATTTGGAAATGTGTCGATTTCCATGACTGATGCGCATTTGTGAGGAGAAGAAAAGCCTGCCTGTGCTGATGACCTTGTCCCGGTGTTTTCTTTTGGTCTGATCCGTAAAGACAACAGCTGGCAACAGCATTCTGGGTACAAAAGCCTTGACAATGAACTGCCTGTATGACGCTGTCACAAAGAGTTTGGCTTGTTGGTAAAGGACGGTGCCTGTTATATCAATAACTCAAATCCACACTCTAGCTACTCACTTCAAGCATCCCATTGGGAGATGGACATCTCATTGGGGCACATATTCTATATACTGTTAATGGATGGAGTCTATACCCTTAGATATGAACTGTAGTCTAAATGTAGGTTTATATAGTGGTATTCTCAATGCCAAAAGTAAAGATTAAATATCTAGTTTGGATATTGTGCTTTGGCAATAACGTTAATTGATCATGTAAGGCCTGAAGTCAATATTATTTCACGGCTGTTTTTAGCTACAACCACTACATCCAGATTACCCAGCTCTCCCTCTGCACAGTGGAAGGCCTTTCTTGATTTGCTGTTCCAGCAGCTGACAGGGGCACAAAGCAAAGAAAGAAAAGCAGTGCTTCTGTGCACTGAAGCTTCACAATGTGATCGCAATGGACAACCTGTTACAGATTAGTGATTGGGCTCAGAGAAAAGAAGAAATACATCACACTGTAGTGTCTTTGCACAGCACAACTCTCCCTGGCCCCGCTCTAGCACAACTCTCCCTGGCCCCGCTCTAGCACAGCCCTCCCTGGCCCCGCTCTAGCACATGCTTCCAATCACACTCATCATAATCCCAGGGGTCTTTTCTCAGCATTAATCTGATTCCTCTTCATCTGTTGGCTTAGGCACAGTGACTCAGTACCTGTCAGTTTGTGTGGGTTCGTGTGTGCATGTCTACGCACTTGCTTGTACGTGTGTATGTGAAATGGATCATGCAATTCGTTCTGGTAGTAAAAATGAGGAATGTAAATAAACTTCAACCCTCACTCAACCCATCAGCTTAGTACTGAGGAACCATATTAAGTAATGTGAGTGATCTGAAACACTCTCTCTGAGGACCCATCCACCATTATTCAATTTGACAGTTGAGCCGTCGTTCTTATTCAGAGTGACTTACAAGAGCAATTAGGGTTAAGTGCCTTGCTCAAGGGCACATCGACAAATGTTTCATCTAGTCGGCTTGGGGATTTGAACCAACGGCCTTTCGGTTACTGGCCTAGCACTCTTAACTGCTAGGCTACCTGCCTACCTATTATGGTGACTGACTGATACTTGATGTTTGTCAACTCCAGCTGGGACTGAGGTGCTATAATAAGGGTCTTAAAAGCTGTTGAGGCCAGGGGGCAGGATCTTATCCCGGTATTGGGATTCATTGTCATGTGACCATGGCGGGGAATTCAAAACTGCAAGAGTAATCATTTCAAATAATCAAATAATCAACTATTTTCCTCCATTTGAAAGATATATCTCCTAAATCTAACCACGCTGTCCGATTTTCAGAGGCTTTACGGAGAATGCATAAAGTTAGGTTATGTGAGGAGAGTACATTGACAATAGCTGCGTGTAATGTTTAGCCAATTCAAAGAAGGGCATCAACAGACAGAAAACTAGCTAGAATTATGCACTTACCTTTGACAATCTGCATCAGATGACACTCATAGGACATTATGTTATACAATACATGCATTTTTAGTTCCATCAAGTTCATATTTATATCCAAAAACAGCATTTACAGTCGCGGTGAAATTCAGATTTTTTTTCGGCTCGAATGCTCCCAGTGAATCTAGCATTACAAATCACGGAATTACTATTCGAAAACATTGGTAAATTATAATATTGTCATTCAAAGAATAATATATTATCATCTCGTAATTGCTACCGAATGGCCAGATCTCAAAATAACTTTACTGGGAAATCACATTTTGCAATAAACTTGGTACTATGCTAACAACAATAAGCTATAAGCTAAGCTAAGCTATACCGTTAGCATTAGCATCATCTAATATCGATAATAACATTCTAAATATCCCCTTACCTTTGATTATCTCCATCAGAAGGCGCTGCCAGAGATCCCAGGTCCAGAACAAATGTGGTTTCTTTTGACAAAGTTCATAATTTATGTCCAAATAGTTAGCGTTCAGTAGGCTCCCACAAAATGAGGTGGGCAGTGTAAAGTCACGCCGAAAAGCTAAAGAAAACCTAGTAAATAATCTATTTACGTTTCTTCAAACATGTCAAACGTTGTTTAGCATTAATCTTTTGGTCCATTTTTAACGTGAAACATCAGTAAACATCAGTAATATTTTCACACAACCTATCAAGTGTCTAGAATAAACGATTATGACAAAGACACTCTTCTCAGATTTATGCGCAGGCGCAAAAAATGAAGTGATGACGTGTCAACTTGTAAGCATTCTAATTCGGTCTGTATTCATCACAGATGCTTCAAACAACTTTCTAAAGATCGTTGACATCTAGTGGAAGCAGTAGGAGTTGCGAACTGAATCCTTTCTCACTGTGGTATCTATAAAACAATGACACTAAATAGTACAGTCACAAAATTCTCATTTTTTTAATCTATTTTTCACAGGTTTTTGCCTGCAATATGAGTTTTGTTATACTTACAGACACCATTCAAACTGTTTTAGAAAATTCAGAGTGTTTTCTATCCAAATCTGGTAATAATATGCATATCCTAGCTTCTGAGTTGGTGTAGGAGGCAGTTAAAAATGGGCACATATTTTTTTCAAAATTCTCAATACTGCCCCCGTGGCCCGTAGAGGTTAATGTGAGAGAGCTGTTCAGTTCTGCTGTGGTGTTGGTGGATGGATTGCATGAGTGAGAGAGGAGTTAATAGCAGGAAGAGGGGGATGGGATGTGGCGTGGCCAGCCACTTGTAACCTGAAGGTTAAACATGGGCCTTCAGGGAGTGCTATTGCTGTGTACTTACTGATGGGAACTCTGCAAACAGGCATTCAGGGAGCTCAGCTAGCAGTCTCGAGTGTTGTCCCAGTCCAGAGCAGTCCAGTCACCGTGGCAAGATGTGGGAAATGGCTGTGGACATGGATCCTAGGCAGAACCCTGTGTTTGCTTGGCTGTCTCAGAGAGCCTCAGATCTGTCTCTTAACCCCTTTGAGAAGTGCACAGAAACACGCCACATGTGTACTGTGAAGTGCCTCAGGCTTCCACCTTATTTTAACTGTAACGTTACACAGGCCCTTGGAATAGTTTTGAGAAGACATTTGGAATATGTTTACACGTGGGTCAGCGTTTCTCATGTGTCCGTGTGAGAATGGCAAAATTGTCTTCAGGGCGCACTGTCCGTCACCCTCGGGTTCACATCGGTTCTTCTTGCATGTCCATGTTTCAAGCATTATACTGTTGTATTTTAAACAGTGGTGAGCTGGGGAACGTGAGTTTCTGTACTTCTCTAACTAATGCTCGACCTGGAGGGGAGCTAAATGTGTGACCTGCATACTCCAAACGTGTCTATATGAAGTGTTTGTCACTTGTGTTGGTATGCCCCTCTCTGATGCCAGTGTGAGAGCTCCTGTATGTGATGATTGGAATCATCCTTGGCCAATAGGAGCCTCCCCCTCCCCCGCTGCAGTGATTGGATCATGACCTCCCAGCATTCCAGGTTGTGCTCTTTATGCAACTAATGGCGCTGCTGACCCTCCCAGACATTCCAGCTGCAGACCACTGATCAAATGAGGCTTTTAATTGCTTTTCTACTATAAACAAGTTTTTTGTGATATGTTCTTTATCAATTATCCAATTATGTGAAGGCCAACTGAACATTTAGCCTATGCCTAGCTGAGAAGTCACATGCTCATTACTGTGTTGTTGGATGATTCTGTCCTCCTCTAACCTACCAAGTGTCGAATGGAGAATGTCGGTCACATGTTATCCAGTCAGGAATCCCTGCTGATAGTTAGGAGTGGGAGGCGTGCACAGAGGAGAACAGGGAGGAGAGATGCTGGTATTTAGTCATTGCGTGCGTAGCTGGAATCCACAAACGAAGGAGTGAGTGAAGGTACTATGCTGGCTTTATCCCCCTAGTTCACTTCTCCATGGCTGTGTGCAGTCATGAAAGAAGACCTGCGCTGCTCTCTGCCTCGCTTCACGTCTCGCTGTATGAGCATGACGCACACCAGAGCTGTAACATTTTACAACCCCTCGCCGAAAGTCAAAGGCTCTGCCAGCTATGCCTTTCTTATGCTAATGCAGACGAGCCCTCACTGTAGTTAGCCTTGTGTTAGGTTAGCATATGACAGCTCATGTCATGACCCACTTAGCAAAACTTTGCACAGAGCAGCACCTCATAAAATATAGGCCTACCGAACTGTTTTACAAACTCCTTTTACAGCGTGATCGTTTAACAACATGATAGCATACTGTACTGTTCTTTTTATCTACACTGCACAGTCTGTACTTAGCACTACAGATATGGAATATGAGGAGTGAGGTGAACTGCATGACTGATAGTAGACAGTGGCAGTCTAAAAGCCTCTTATGGAAACACTGTAACCTAGGTAGGCAAGCATTGCAGGTGTTTGAGGTGAGAGACAGTCTGAATAATTAATGGTATTGGATCGAAAATGTGATATATGAAGAGCCAGGGCAAGACATCCAGGTGGCCTTTTGAAAGATGGCCACCCGGATGAAGACGAAGATCCCGCTCTTATCCCGGTGCTTTCTCGTGGTGTGAGCGACCGCAGGGTTCAGATAACTGTCCTTTCCTCTCTCCACCCTGGCACCTGTCCACTCAACTGTCTGCCTGACTACACAGGTCTGGGCAGCCTGGGAGGGAGACAGTTATAGATTTGCTGCTGATGCTGCCTGGGGTCCAGCAAGGCTTTCAGACATCTGGGGGAATGGAGCTGCTTAACATGCAGGTAGCAGCTCACAGGAAGGAACTAACGCTTTTGATGCATTGATGCTCAGCATGGTCGGTGGGACAGAGGAACAGAGAGAGGGCTGCTGGTTAATTGGTTCAGGTCATAAAGATATTTTCATGCTGTCATTCTTCACAGCTCTGCTTTAGTCTGTAAAAGACTGCTCCTCATGCTCCTGAATTAATAAACTAGGAAAAGGGACCTTCTTGTGTTTATTTGGAGGCTGCTGTACTATTTATTGCGATGGGGTTGCCCAAAAGAAAGAGCTACGCTGTGTGTTTGCTTTTTTACTGAACAGCAAAGCAGCAGAGCCTTGTTTTTCAAGTTCCAGTTCACCCTTGAATTGCAGGGTATTTTGGGAGATTACCTTATATGGCTCCTGAAAGATACTTTATGCTCATTGTCTGAATTATGTCTTCTTCAAATGACTGTCTTCCTGCTGTTCCCTCTAATCAGTTGACTCTGGATCCAGGCAAAAAAGAAAACCTTTGGTTTGTTCAGTCCCAGCTCTAAGGTCAAGCAAGCTCTTTACAACCTGAGAGTCGTCTAGTCTACCCAGCTGCATTTAGTCTACCTCATAGATGAACCTACAAAATGTCTCAGATAATAAAATAGGTTATCATTGTTCCAGTTCTGCACATCATCTTTCTTTTGTGTATATTGGAAATTCATGGCTACACACGTTCCTTCTTCATAATTCTAGACTCACTAAAGCAACATCTATCTTGCTCTGCTCATGTCTGGAAAGGAGATTGCATCAGAGGGCTTGACCTGTGGTATGACATGCCCTGACCCCTATATTGTGAAAGTAGGTGAAGATGTCTGAGGAAATTCTATGTGGGCTTGGCTCTAATATGGTATTGAAGAGGCTCAGCTTTCCTGTAACAGATCATTTCACTGCCATCTCTCCATGACATCAGCTCCCACCTCCATGCCTGCAGCCGCAGGGCCCTGCACAAAGCTGAGCTGTGTGGACGTGTCAGGACTCTGATTGGATCTCACACGCATCATCCACTGCACTCTACGGCTGGGCCCTTCACTGCAAACAAAGGCCACAGGAACTTCAAGGGTCCTTTTGAAGTTCACTTCACTCCGTACTACATTAACCAACAATCCTCTGCAGAGCCAGTGAAAGCTAACTCCCTAGCAAAAATCTGATATAAAGGTTATCAACTTATGCATTTTAATGCACATTATGCATGTATCTTTGCTCGGTGTCAATGAAAAGGAGAAATTCAATTTATATCCTTTTTCTTAATGACAAAGTTTAATTTGCACTCTACTACTTCAGAGTGCTAGTTATCCGCACCATGCTACATAAGAGATCTGCCTGTATGTACATGCAATCAGCTGCACTGAACAGTGTTATCTGATAGGCTGTCAATCCCCTTATTATGCTTGTCTGGTTAAGTAGAGCGGGCAGTCAGTCAACTTTAACTCATCTAGCCCAGCACAACTTTTTACTGAGAAATATGAAGAAAACAACAGATTCAGGGGAAAATGTAATAGAACAAGCCCTCTAATGTGAAGAGGTAGATGATCATCAATTAGACCTAAAATTATACATTTTAGTATTAAAGGTGCAATATGCAAAAATCGCTCTGCCATTTCCTGGTTGCTAAAATCTTAATAGTTCCCCTAATTTCAGTTTGTGACAAGACAAAAGCGGAGAGAATCATTGTACCATCTAAACCACTGTGAAATGTCTCAATAAACAAACATTTTCAGCTATTTGAAGCTGGTCTAAAAGATACAAAAACTCAACTTAAAAACAGGAAGCATAGAAATAGCGCACATAGAACCGATCTAACACTTTTTAGACTTGCTTTCAATGAGAATGACAAATCTATAACTCACATTTCTATGTGCATTTGGTCAGATTTCCTAAAAAGTTACATATTGCAGCTTTAAACAGAAGTTACAGTAGGAGCTGTGTTACGCTTTAGTGTTCCATGGCTATCAGGTTGACACTGAGTGACAAGACCGCATCTCCTCCAGATTGCCAACCAGGCTGCCCCCTTTTGGGGTCCCCATTAGCTTTTGCAGAGGCAGCAGCTATTCATCCTGGGGTCCACAAAAACACACAACATGACAAGTAACAAAGCACTAAGACACTTAAACACTAAGACAAGGACAGTCACACACATTCGAAATACAACGATATACAAGCAATACAACAAAAAATAATAGAAACAATACAACAACAAAACATGATGTGTGTTAGAGTGTCTAGGTTTATTGGGTGCCACTGAGTGGAATGTACCCTACATATCTGTGTTCTAAAGGATTGATGACATGACTGGGATTCCAATGCCTCGGTGACTCTTTAAGAATAAGTAGCATACTATCGATCACTCCAACTTGAGGTCACTGCACATGACACTCCACAAAAAAAAGGTCTGTCTGGAAGATAAAGACAACCAGGGGGCTTTGGCTGGTTCTTAGTATCATCCCCCACTAATTTCAAGGCTAAGAGAGAAGAAGAGGAACTTGAGCAACCACAGGCATCAGCAAGTCAACATCTGCTGCTGCTACTTCTGCTGCCCCAGGATCAGTAGCACTTGATTTACATATCTCTGTAAAACAGATTTTGTGAACCTGATTGGCAAAAGAATATCAGACAGGCAATCTTTTCACTGTAACATGGTTTACAATTCCATCTCAAAATGTTAGGCGAGCATTTTCTCCCGTCTGCAGCCCAGAGGACGGCTCTTATCACACAGAGCACAGCCTGACTACAAAGGTAGAGCAGAACAGTCTACATGTTAAGGCATCTTCTGCATTCAGTTTGAACTGGGAGACCTATGATATTTATTATTACCGCTGTAATGATCATTATGACATTTCTGCAGTATGCAGATGTGCTACACAAATGCTCAGATGAAGGTTTACTACAGTACAAGCCAGTGTTGGGGAGTGTTGAACTACATGTAGTTCAACTAGTAATATAACTACATTTTGCAGTAGCTTGGTGGTAGTTGAACTAAATTCAAATATTGGTACCGTTTTAAGTATTTAATTACTGTTTTGCGGTGTATCTAACTATTGGAACTACACACTACTTTTTTGCAAAAAGATTAGAAAAATATGGGTGGAGTCAGCAAGTATGTCCTTTTATTTTTGGCATCAAACCTGCCTAATTCTCATTTGAAACATAGTTAGTCTTTAATAGGCTAAATTACACATTCTGCTAACACCTGACCCCAGAGACATCTTTTATTGGAATTTTTTTGTCTATGACATTTCAGATTTAGATATGATAATTTTTCATGGAGAAGCTTGGATGTAGTGTACTACCTTTTCAAAGTAAACAATATTTTTCTTACGGGTAGCTTTAGAGTAGCTTCATTTATTCTAGTGTGAAGTAATTGTTAGTTTGGTAAACTATGAGTAGCTTCCACAACACTGGTACAAACCCTGCATTGAAATATCCATTTAAAATCTTCCCATAGCAAATAAGAGCAGCTTACATACAAACTGGTGCATGGAAGAGGGTGACCACAGACAAGCCTGAAGGATGAACGTCATGATCAGAGTCAAATAGTGAGCAGATGTGAAGTACATCAAAGAGGGAAAATGTTAATCTCACCCCCCCAGTTGGCTGTTATCGCCATCAGTTTTGTATATATGTATTTCTTGCTTGCAGCTTTTTTCTCCTGTTTCTGGTACTCTACTGAGGCCACTCGTATGACTGCTTCATATGCATAATCTCCTCAGACATGATCAATACTCAATGTTATCCTCTAGGTCAGTGGTTCCCAGACAGGGGTACTAGGACCCCTGGGGGTACTTGGCCTATCCACAGGGGGTACTCGAAAAGACTCATGAGACCATATGCCTACTGGTAGAATGCACATGAGGGGGTACTCCGGCCAGACCAAAATTCAGGTTGTTGGTACAGTAACCAAAAAAGGTTAGGAACCACTGTTCTAGGTCATATTATGCATTATTCATAAAGAGTTGCATGCCGTTTCTCTGTTCTTCGTACAGTAAGCTGTGTGGAAATGTGTGCAGGGTTTGCTATGAGCTGACCACAAGTACTCTGTCATAGATAGACTCCTGCTCCTGTGTAGACATTCACCGAGACATGGCATTAGTAGGAGATGTGTTGGGCTCAGTGATTGATATTGAGTGAAGGTGATGTGTAGTGCTGCTGACCAGAGCTCAGCATAGAGAAGACATTGGGAAGAGGGAGAGTGATGGGCAAGGGGAGGGTCAGGGTTTTCGGACCTGCTCTCTGAGAAACCCTGGGGTGCAGGCATCTGTCAGTAACAGGCCATGGGTGGAGGGGGAGGGGATGGACGAGGAGAAGGAGCTGTGGGTGTCTATAGGGGCTGTGTGTCAGTGATGGCAGTGTGTAGGAGCAGAGGCTGAGCCCTTTATCAGCCCTACACAGTGATGGATGGATGGATGGGCTGAGCACACTACCCTGCACTGGCCAGCGCTCAGAGCATCTGTCTAAGCCTCTAAGCTATTGGAATGTGTGCAACCTTTCTCTATGGCCATCCAGAGGGGACAACCACACACCATTGTTTACAGCAGTTCAAGAATTCAGACCATCTTAAATTGATTTTTTAAGCAGACTCCAATCTGAATACATTTTCCAGCTGGTTGAACCAAGATGGTGATTTCAAGTAGAGATTCAAATAGAGCACTGGGGCGTGCACCCTTATTCACTTACATTCTAAAATAGCCTAATCTGCTTGTTTTTAGTCTCACATGTTTTTCTATGCATTATCTTTGCAAAGCCTTTACCTCATAGTTCTCCTAGTCTCAAGGGAGTTTTGCTAAAGAATCGTTTAAATGTTTTTTATGTTATCTATGCAGGTTCCATCTGGTGATCAATAACTATTGATTGGTTGAGTGACCATTCAATGACAAATTAAACAACTGAACGAAATGTTAATGAAAGCACTTAGGCTATGTATTCGTACAACCTGATGCGTCCCTGTGGCTCAGTTGGTAGAGCATGGTGTTTGCAGCGCCAGCATGGTGTGTGCAACGCCAGGGTTGTGGGTTCGATTCCCACGGGAGGGGCCATGAAATAAAATGTATGCATTCACTACTGTAAGTCGCTCTGGATAAGAGCGTCTGCTAACTGACTAAAATGTAAAAAAAAAACGTGTATTTGCCAAACCTGATGTGTTAGTCATTTATAAGGCATACATCCACAGTGTACTTTTGAACTAACAATAAAGCCCTTTCCATTAAAAAAAAAACGTATCTACCACATGCAGTCAGAACTAAAGCAAAACAGAAACTAACTAGATACAAAGTCCTGCAGATTGTAACAAGCTTATCAGTGCTTAGCGTATCAGGGTCCATATTGCTCCAGTAGTAAATGCACAAAGAAGGATACAGGGAGATAACTCCAAACAATAGGAAACATTTAGAGCGGGAGCAGCAAATGTTTGGACTGCTCTGACCTACTTTCAGCAATCAGGAATTTTACAGCTCCTCACCTGTGTCTCACAGACGCTTTGACCCCTCAAACCGAGCACGGCTTGATATCTTAAACAGCTCGCTGACAGTGGGCTCCAGAACATTTCTGAAGTAGCACATTTCAGAGTGGACTGTATAGTTAAATGAATTCCTTACTGTACTGTTTTCCTAATGGAAATCCATAGAGTAACCAACATTTGTATTTTCTAGTATTTTTCTTTCATATGCTCGAATATGTGACATTCAAGCTCAAATGGTCTAGGAGGTTTGAGGGCCTGCCAGGCTGGTGTGACTGTGATCATATGAGGGTCTCCTTTAGGCTGTAATGAAGACAGCAGCCCCCCTGTGAGTCATCCTGCAGGCCCCCTGTCTGTATGTGTCATGGAAAAGACTGCATATCCCACTGTCAGGGCTGCATGTGCATCTCATTACTGGGTGTCCACATAATTAGCTGGCCAGGCTCTGTCCCCATTCAGCACACACAAAACCCTGCTCCAAGGGCAAATCAATAGTAGAGTGAGAGGGGAGAGAAGGGAGGACTGGCCTGGATTTAGCATATACCCACCCCAGCATACAGTACTGTATCTCCTGATTGTCCCAGCAGTACGTGTGCAACACATTTGGGATGATAATTGCTCTGACTGCATGTAGAACAGCTCTGTGAGTGCTGTGAGCCAGGAGGCTCAACAGATCCTCTCTGATGGAAGTGTTATGACTTCTCTAATGGCTGTTGATAAGGATGTACAGTGGGTATTCACCCCCCTTTGATTTTTTTCACATTTTGTTGCGTCACACAGTGGGTTCGAAAGAGATAGAATTTTGATTTGGTGTCATTGGTCTACACAATATACTCCATATTGTCAAAGTGCAAAGAAAATTATATATTTTTTTACAGAATAATTCCAATAAAATAACAAAAATATAGTTGTTGCACAAGCATTCAGCACTTTTGTTTAAGCAAGCCTAAAATAGTTCAGGAGTAAAATTTGGCTTAACAAATCTCATAATAAGTTACATGGACTTACTCCTTCTGTGTGAAATAATAGTGGTTGACATGATTTTTGAATGACTAACCCTTCCTCTGTCCACAATACATACAACATCTGTAAGGGCCCTCAGTCAACTATTGAATTTCAAGCACAGATTCAACTACAAAGACCAGGGAGCTTTTCGAAAGCCTCATGGAGAAGGGTAGGGATTGTAGATTGGTAACAATAACAAATCAGACATTGAATATCTCATTAAGCATGGTCAGGTTAATAATTCTGCTGTGGATGATGTATTAAATCACCTAGGCACATCAAAGATGCAGTCGTCGTTCTGAGCTGAGCTGCAGGACAGGAAGGAAATTGCTCAGGGATGTCACCATGAGGCCACTGGGGATTTAAAACAGCTGCAGAGTTCAAATGCTGTGATGGGAGAAAACTGAGGATGAATCAATAACGTTGTAGTGACTCCACAATAATGACCTAAATGACAGCGTGAAAAGAAGAATAGAAGTATACAGAATCAAAATACTCCAAAACATTCATCCTGTATGTAACAAGGCACTAAAGCAGGGGTTCTTAAACTTTTTCAGCCTGTGACCCAAATGAGAAATTCTGTGTTTTCCTGGGACCCAAGCTTAGCAAAATATGCAACTATACATAAATATTGGTACATCTCATTGCCCTTATGCCTAAAACAAATGAAATATAGGCAAAAACATAACAATGAAATTAAATATCCATGTAAATATATATTAATGTTTATTTTCCCCCATTAAAAACACTCTCTTACATATCTGTCTAGGTTGGAACTGTTGCTGTTAAAATAATTATTTATTGTTTCATTTTGAACTGGAATAAGCTGATTGATCACATCACACAGACGAATAACAGAACACACACACAGGCTTTTTGATAGTGCAAGTATCAGTACAGATGAAAAATGATCAGGACTACTGTAGAAAGTTTAGGTTGGAACTGTTGCTGTTAAAATACAATACATACTTTTTATTTTGAACTGGAATAAACTGATTGATCACATCACACAGATGTAGACCAGAAAACACACACCCACACACAGTCCTAATGAGAGCATGTCTATTCTGGGCTCTGTTGACAGTACAACACTGAGGTCATGCTCAGCCTTAACTGTTTCTGTACTGTTTTTTAAGTATGTCAGAGTTGAGAACTTTGACTCGCATAGATATGTGGTGCCAAACTGGACCAGAACATCTACTGCTGTCTCAGTTAGGCAGGAGACCGCTTCCTGCTGTAGACAAACAACCCAGAACTGTGTGAGTGTGTTTGCCTCAAAAAGCATCTTGCTTCAATCAGTTTATTCCATTTAAGAATAAAATATATTATTGTATTTTAACAGCAACAGTTCCAACCTAGACCACTTTTCAACAATAATTTCTACAGTAAGATGTACAGTAGGCCTGATCATTTTTCAACTTCATTTGTACAGTCGTGGCCAAAAGTTTTGACAATGACACAAATATTAATTTTCAAAGTCTGCTGCCTCATTTTGTATGATGGCAATTTGCATATACTCCAGAATGTTATGAAGAGTGATCAGATGAATTGCAATTAATTGCAAAGTTTCTCTTTGCCATGCAAATGAACTGAATCCCCAAAAAACATTTCCACTGCATTTCAGCCCTGCCACAAAAGGACCAGCTGACATCATGTCAGTGATTCTCTCGTTAACACAGGTGTGAGTGTTGACAAGTACAAGGCTGGAGATCACTCTGTCATGCTGACTGAGTTCAAAAAACAGACTGGAAGCTTCAAAAGGAGGGTGGTGCTTGGAATCATTGTTCTTCATCTGTCAACCATGGTTACCTGCAAGGAAACACATGCCATCATCATTGCTTTGCACAAAAAGGGCTTCACAGGCAAGGATATTGCTGACAGTAAGATTGCACCTAAATCAACCATTTATCGGATCATCAAGAACTTCAAGGAGAGCGGTTCAATTGTTGTGAAGAAGGCTTCAGGGCACCCAAGAAAGTCCAGCAAGCGTCAGGACCGTCTCCTAAAGTTGATTCAGCTGCGGGATCGGGGCACCACCAGTACAGAGCTTGTTCAGGAATGGCAGCAGGCAGGTGTGAGTGCATCTGCACGCACAGTGAGGCGAAGACTTTGAGGATGGCCTGGTGTCAAGAAGGGCAGCAAAGAAGCCACTTCTCTCCGGGAAAAACATCAGGGATAGACTGATATTCTGCAAAAGGTACAGGGATTGGACTGCTGAGGACTGGGGCAAGGTCATTTTCTCTGATGAATCCCCTTTCCGATTGTTTGGGGCATCCAGAAAAAAGCTTGTCCAGAGAAGACAAGGTGAGCACTACCATCAGTCCTGTGTCATGCCAACAGTAAAGCATCCTGAGAACATTCATGTGTGGGGTTGCTTCTCAGCCAAGGGAGTGGGCTCACTCACAATTTTGCCTAAGAACACAACCATGAATAAAGAATGGTACCAACACATCCTCCGAGAGCAACTTCTCCCAACCATCCAGGAACAGTTTGGTGACAAACAATGCATTTTCCAGCATGATGGAGCACCTTGCCATAAGGCAAAAGTGATAACTAAGTGGCTCGGGGAACAAAACATTGATATTTTGGGTCCATGGCCAGGAAACTCCCCAGGCCTTAATCCCATTGAGAACTTGTGGTCAATCTTCAAGAGGCAGGTGGACAAACAAAATCACACAAATTCTGACAAACTCCAAGCATTGATTATGCAAGAATGGGCTGCCATCAGTCAGAATGTGGCCCAGAAGTTAATTGACAGCATGTCAGGACGGATTGCAGAGGTCTTGAAAAAGAAGGGTCAACACTGCAAATATTGACTCTTTGCATCAACTTCATGTAATTGTCAATTAAAGCCTTTGACACTTATGAAATGCTTGTAATTATACTTCAGTATTCCATAGTAACATCTGACAAAAATATCTAAAGACACTGAAGCAGCAAACTTTGTGGAAATTAATATTTGTGTCATTCCCAAAACTTTTGGCCATGACTGTACTATCAGTAGCTAGCTTGCTTTGGCGAATGATAGCTATTAGCTGTGTACAAGGCCAGTGGATTGTTTGAAAGAGAAACTCACATCTACTACTATGAGAGTTAGTTAGTACTCCCTTATTTATGCCTATCGTCACCTGTTATAAAATGACAACAATGCCTTGCTAGCTGACTTACTTTTCCACTGTCGGAGCACTGTTTCCTGAAGCATTCTGCCCTGTTCTGAAAGAACTCCCTGGGTTTACCATCATGCTGTGGATGTTTGGTCAGGACCTGTCGTTTCATTACTAAGCACTTCCCCGCACAAAACATATTGTGGGCGCTCCTCGTTATAAGTTTCTATGAAAGAGAAACTCATCGCTGTATATGCGTTTCATGACAATTGAGCTCAGTCAGAACTTGTGGCTAGCATGAATCCATTTGATGACAGCGGTGAGTGATGGCGAGTGGGAATGACAAGTCAGTGGCTGACAGTGCATCATCTGCTGCTGAATGACAGCGCTGCATCTCGTGTGTCGGAGTATCTTCAAGAAAAAAGATCATGTAAACAGCGAAGCACATGGGCATCTCCCTTTCACACTCACGCACCTGCCAAACTGAGCAGAGACCGCTGCTAAGCAGACAGCACACTTGGCCAAATCAATTCCAGTAATGAATGAAATAATTATAAATTTACTCTGACATATCACAACCCACCATTAACAGGTCCGCGTCGGTCGCGACCCATACTTTAAGAAAGGCTGCACTAAAGTAATAGTGACAAAAAACATGGCAAAGGAATACACTTTTTGGCCTAAATGCAAAGCCTTATGTTTGGGGCAAATCCAACACAACACATCACTAAGTAAATGCCTCCTTACTTTCAAGCATGGGGGTGGTTGCATCATGGTTTGGGTATACTTCACATCGGCAAAGACTGGAGTTTTTCAGGATAAAAAGAAACGGGATGAAGCTAAGCACAGGCAAAATCCTAGAGGAAAACCTGCTTCAGTCTGCTTTACACAAGACACTGGGAGACTAATTAACCTTTCAGCATGACAGTAAATCAAATGAAATTGTATTTGTCACATGCTTCGTAAACAACAGGTGTAGCCTAACAGTGAAATGCTTACTTACGGGCCCTTCCCAACGATGCAAAAAATAAAAAGAGAAATAGAAAAAATATATAAATATAAAAACACAACAAATAAATAGAGAAATAACAACAAAAGTTATAAATACACAATGAGTAACGATAACTTGACTATATACACCGGTTACCAGTACCGAGTCGATGTGCAGGGATACGAGGTATTGAGATAGATACAGTGTATTCGGAAAGTATTCATACCCCATGACTTTTTCAGTTTTGTTACGTTACAGGCTTATTCTAAATTGGATTAATTCGTTTTTTTCCCCCCTCATCAATTTACACACAATACCCAATAATGACAAAGCAAAAATATATATATATATATATATATATATATATATATATATATATATTGCAAATTGATATAAAAAAACTGCTATTACATTTGCATAAGTATTCAGACCCTTTACTCAGTACTTTGTTGAAGAATCTTTGGCAGCGATTACAGCCTTGAGTCTTTTTGGGTATGACACTACAAGCTTTGCACATCTGTATTTGTGGTGTTTCTCCCATTGTTCTCTGCAGATCCTCAAGCTCTGTCAGGTTGTTTTGGGGAGCTTGTTGCACAGCTATTTTCAGGTCTCTCCAGAGATGTTCGATTGGGTTCAAGTCCCGGCTCTGGCTGGGCCTCTCAAGGACATTCAGAGACTTGTCCCAAAGCCACTCCTGTGTTGTCTTGGCTGTGTGCTTAGAGTCGTTGTCCTGTTGGAAGGTGAACCTTTGCCCCAGTCTGAGGTCCTGAGCGCTCTGGAGCAGGTTTTCATCAAGGAACTCTTTACTCTGATCATCTTTCCCTCGATCCTGACTAGTCTCCCAGTCCCTGCCATTAAAAACATCCCCACAGCATGATGCTGCCACCACTATGCTTCACCGTTGGGATGGTGCCAGGTTTCTTCCTGATGTGACGCTTAGCATTCAGGCCGAAGAATTCAATCTTGGTTTCATCAGATCAGAGAATCTTGTTTCTCATGGTCTGAGAGTCCTTTATGTGCCTTTTGGTTGAGAGGTTGAGAGCTTCAAGTTCCTTGGTGTCCACATCAACAACAAACTAGAATGGTCCAAACACACCAAGACAGTCGAGAAGAGGGCACAACAAAGCCTATTCCCCCTCAGGAAACTAAAAAGATTTGGCATGGGTCCTGAGATCCTCAAAAGGTTCTACAGCTGCAACATCGAGAGCATCCTGACTGGTTGCCTGGTACGGCAATTAATCGGCCTCCGACCGCAAGGCACTACAGAGGGTAGTGCGTACGGCCCAGTACATCACTGGGGCTAAGCTGCCTGTCATCCAGGACCTCTACACCAGGCGGTGTCAGAGGAAGACCCTAAAAATTGTTAAAGACCCCAGCCACAGACTGTTCTCTCTACCACCGCATGGCAAGCGGTACCGGAGGGCCAAGTCTAGGTCCAAAAGTCTTCTCAATGGTTTTTACCCCCAAGCCATAAGACTCCTGAACAGGTAATCAAATGGCTACCCGGACTATTTGCTTTGTGTGCCCCCCCAACCCCTCTTTTACGCTGCTGCTGCTCTCTGTTTATCATATATGCATAGTCACTTTATCTATACATTCATGTACATACTACCTCAATTGGCCCGACCAACCAGTGCTCTGGCACATTGGCTAACCGGGCTATCAGCATTGTGTCCCGCCACCCACCACCCACCAACCCCTCTTTTACGCTACTGCTACTCTCTGTTCATCATATATGCATAGTCACTTTAACCTCTCTAGGGGGTGTGGGACGCTACCGTCCCACCTGGCCAACATCCAGTGAAATTGTAGAGCGCCAAATTCAAAAACAGAAATACTCATTATAAAAATTAATGAAACATACAAGTGTTATACATCGGTTTAAAGATTAACTTCTTGTTAATCCAACCATGGTGTCAGATTTCAAAAAGGCTTTACGGCGAAAGCAAACCGTGCGATTATCTGAGAACAGCGCCCAGCAGACAAATCATTACAAACAGTTAGCAGCCAAGAAGAGGAGTCACAAAAGTCAGAAATAGCAATAACATTGATCACTTACCTTTGATGATCTTCATATGATTGCACTCCCAAGACTCCATGTTACACAAATGTTTGTTTTGTTCGATAATGTCCCTCTTTATATTCAAAAACCTTCGTTTTGTTGGTGCGTTTTGTTCAGTAATCCATTGGAACAAAGCGCGGTCACAACAGACAGAAAATCTAAAAAGTACCATAAAAGTTCATAGAAACATGTCAAACGATGTTTATAATCAATCCTCAGGTTGTTTTTGTCATAAATAATCGATCATATTTCAACTGGACAATAGCTTCTTCAATAGAAAAGGAGAACAAGAAAGGCGCGCTCCTGGTCACACGCTGGACTCATGTCTGGAAATTTCCACTGTCCTCTCATTGAAAGTGGTGTTTCGCCCTCATTTTTCAGAGTAAAAGCCTGACACAATGCCTAAAGACTGGCCATATGTAGTGGAAGCCATAGGGATCGTGAACTGCATCATAAGTCTTTGTATGGTGGATAGGCTTTCAATAGAAAAACAGGCATTTCAAAATAATAGCACTTCCTGGATGGATTTTCCTCAGGTTTCGCCTACCATATCAGTTATGTTATACTCACAGACATTATTTTAACAGTTTTAGAAACTTCAGTGTTTTCTATCCAAATCTACCAATTATATGCATATCTTAGCATCTGGACCTGTGTAGCAGGCAGTTTACTTTGGGCACGCTTTTCATCCAAAATTCCGAATGCTTCCCCCTACCCTAGTGAGGTTAACCATATCTACATGTACATACTACCTCAATCAGCCTGACTGTATGTAGCCTCCCTACTTTTATAGCCTCGCTACTGTTATTTTTCACTGTCTTTTTACTGTTACTTTTATTTCTTTACTTATCTACTGTTCACCTAAACCTTTTTTGCACTATTGGTTAGAGCCTGTAAGTAAGAATTTCACTGTAACGTCTACACCTGTTGCATTCGGCGCACATGACAAATAAACTTTGATTTGATTTGACTCCAAACGGGCTGTCATTTAACTTTTTACTGAGGATTGGCTTCAGTCTGGCCACTCTACCATAAAGGCCTGATTGGTGGAGTGCTACAGAGATGGTTCTCCTTCTGGAAGGTTCTCCCATCTCCACAGAGGAACTCTGGTCCTCTGTCAGAGTAACCATTGGGTTCTTGGTCACCTCCCTGACCAACGCCCTTCTCCCCTGATTGCTCAGTTGGGCCGGGCGACCAGCTTTAGGAAGAGTCTTGGCGGTTCCAAGCTTCTTCCATTTAAGAATTATAGAGGCCACTGTGTTCTTGGGGACAATGCTGCAGAAATGTTTTGGTTACCTTCCCCAGATCTGTGCCTCGTCACAGTCCTGTCTTCGAGCTCTACGGACAATTACTTTGACCTCATGGCTTGGTTTTTGCTTTGACATGCACTGTCAACTGTGGGATCTTATATAGCCAGGTGTGTGCCTTTCCAAATCATATCTAATCAATTGAATTTACCACAGGTGGACTTCAATCAAGTTGTAGAAACATCTTAAGAATGATCAATGGAAACAGGATGCACCTGAGCTCAATTTTGAGTCTCATAGCAAAGTGTCTGAATACTTATGTAAATAAGGTATGTTTTTTTTGTATGTACACATTTGCAAACATCTCTTAAAAACCTGTTTTCTCTTTGGCATTGAGGTATTGTGCGTAGATTGGTAAGGGAAAAAAACATATTTAATACATTTTAGAATAAGGCTGTAACATAAAATGTGGAAAAAGTCAAGGGGTCTGAATACTTTCCGAATGTACTGTATGTACATATAAGTAGGGATAAAGTGACTGGGCAACGTGATCGATAATAAACAATAACAGCAGCGTATGTGATGAGTCAAAAGAGCTTAGTGCAAAAGGGTCAATGCAGATATTTCAGGTAGCTATTGGTTAACTAGTTAACGAACTATTTAGCAGTCTTATAGCTTGGGAGTAGAAGATGTTCAGTGTTCTGTTGGTTCCAGACTTGGTGCGTCGGTACCACTTGCCATGCCATAGCAGAGAGAACAGTCTGACTTGAGTCTTAGAACATGTTTAGGGCCTTCCTCTGACACCACCTGGTATAGAGTTCCTGGATGGCAGGTAGCTCAGCCCCAGTGATGTATTGGGCCGTACGCACTACCCTCTGTAACGCTTACAACACAAGACTAAATCTTCATTGGCGTTGCTTACCAAGAAAACAGGGAATGTTCCTGAGTGACCAAGTTACAATTTCGATTTAAATCTGCTTGAAAATCTATGGCAAGATTTGAAAATTGTTGTCCAGCCGTGATCCCTAACACCTTGACAGACATTGAAGAATTTCAAAAGAATAAATGGGCAAATATTGCACAATACAGGTGAGCCTTACCCAAGAAGACTCACAGCTGTAATCGCTGCCAAAGGACTTTCTAACATGTTTTGACTCAGGGGGGTGAATACACATCTAATAAAGATATAGTGTTTTATTTTTCATGAATCATAAAAATCTAAACACAGACATTACAGAGTATATGTTGGAGATCGTTGGCTAAAATTGATAATTATATCCCACTTTGTAACACAATAAAATGTGAATAAATCCAAGGGGGTGAGTACTTATGATAGGCACAGTATAGAGGGGGAATACAACCTGCAGGCTTTGATTTAGTTTAGTATAGTATGATCAGCACACAAGACAAAGATCATAATGGGTGATTTTGCATATATTTGGAAAGTAGAATCAGTTAAATAGGAACCAGTTGGAGCCCAATCAGTAGAGTCTTTGATAGTGTTGGAGAGAAGAGAACATGATTTGCAATGCATGCATTAAGAGTAGGCTATAGGCTAAACACTAAAGTATTTCGTTTCATAGAAGTCAGATGGCAACCAAGGCTGGTTTTCTAGGTCACCACATTCTCCTGTGTCTGGTTCTGAACAACTCCTCTCAACCGTTCATTCATTTCTCTGATTCCTATTATACAGTCCCCCTGCATTAGTGAAGTTGTAAACAGTATAATCGTATTCTCCTTGCATTGTGTATCAAAGCAAATGTCAGCATGAAATATTTACCCAGGCAATTACGTATGGTAAGCATTTTACTTCAGCTTTCTCAGGGGGTCCTACTAACCATACACAGCTAAGACAACAATAACTACTCTGCCATGCATTATAATAGTCAGATCTGTGGATAGAGCATGTAATTCCTCAAGTGTTAGGTATTTCAATGAGGAATCTAATTTGTTCCTGAAGAGCCCTGAACTGGTTTATCTTTTGTGGATGGATTTTGAAGAAGGCAGTGTTCCCATGTTAAACTCACAGTGCATCCTAAACACACAGGAGAATCTTTACAATGATTATCAGCCCCCTATGTGATCTCAGAATCACCTTCCGGAAAGCCTGCTGGACTGTTCCTCTCACTCTATGGGATAGCCAGTAGTCCCATATGCACTGAACAAAAATATGAAACGCAACTTGCAACAGTTTCAAAGATTTGACTGATACAGTTCATATAAGGAAATCAGTCAAATTAAATAAATTCATTTGGTCCTAATCTATGGATTTCACATGACTGAGAATACAGACATGCATCTGTTGGTCAAATAACTGAAAAAAGTAGGGGCATGGATCAGAAAACCAGTCAGTATCTGCTGTGACCATCATTTGGCTCATGCAGCGCAAAACATCTCCTTCGCATAGAGTTGATCAGGCTGTTGATTGTGGCCTGTGGAATGTTGTCCCACTCCTCTTCAATGGCTGTGCGAAGTTGCTGGATATTGTCACAAACTGGAACACGGTGTCGTACACGTAGATCCAGAGCATCTTAAACATGCTCAATGGGTGACATGTCTGGTGAGTATGCAGGCCATGGAAGAACTAGGACATTGTCAGGTTCCAGGAATTGTGTACAGATCCTTGTGACACGGGGCTGTGCATTATCATGCTGAAACATGAGGCGATGGCGACGGATTAATGGCACGACAATGGGCCTCAGGATCTCGTCACGGTATCTCTGTGCATTCAAATTTCGATAAAATGCAATTGTGTTCAATGTCCGTAGCATATGCTTGCCCATACATAACCCCACCGCCACCATGGGGCACTCTGCTCATAACGTTGACATCAGCAAACCACACAACGCCATACACGCTGTCTGCCATCTACCCGGTACTATTGAAACCAGGACTCATCCGTGAAGAGCACACTTCTCCAGTGTGCTAGTGGACATTAAAGGTGAGCATTTGCCCACTGAAGTCAGTTATTAAGCCGAACTGCAGTTAAGTCAAGATCCTGGAGAGGACGAAAAGCAAGCAAATGAGCTTCCCTGAGATGGTTTCTGACAGTTTGTGCAGAAATTCTTCAGTTGTACAAACCCACAGTTTCATCAGCATTCCGGGTGGCTGGTCTCAGCTGATCCCACAGCTGAATAAGCCGGATGTGGAGGTCCTGGGCTGGTGGGGTTCTGTGGTTGTGAGGCCAGTTGGACATAAAGCCAAATTCTCAAATTACATTGAAGGTGGCTTATGGTAGATAAATTAACATTAAGTGATCTGGTAACAGCTCTGGTGGACATTCTTGCAGTCAGCATGCCAATTGGAAGCTCCCTCAAAGCATGAGACATCTGTGGCATTGAGTTGTGACAAAACTGCACATTTTAGAGTGGCCTTTTATTGTCCCCAGCACAAGGTGCATCTGTGTAATGATCATGCTGTTTAATCAGCTTCTTGATATGCCACACCTGTCAGTTGGATGGATTATCTTGGCATAGGATAAATGCTCACTAACAGGGATGTAAACAAATTTGTTCACAATTTGAGGGAAATGGAACATTTCTGGGATCTTTTATTTCAGCTCATTTAACCAACACTTTATGTTTTTGATTTTTGTTCAGTATGTAATGTGATATAGTGAGACAGAAGTAGGTGTTCCTATGCACAATACAATGAGTGACAAGAGCAACACATACTGTGGAAAATAATCAGGTGAAAATAATCAGGTGACATCAACTGAAGCAACAGGGGCCTCCTAAAAGTAGATCAGCTTACAGTGGAGTTCATCAAGAGTAGTTGAACGAATACAGAAAAGGTGTAGACTTTAAGTTTTCCTCAGTCCGTCTGCATTCACCATCTTATGAAACTTTCTTCATGACAACACACTAGAGGTTTTAGTACGCCTGGTTTAGACCCTGACTGATGTGTTTTGACAGGGAGATTTGGCCCCAGTGCCCGGAAAAAGTCCTGGCTGCAAGGAGGAGGGAGGCTGTGAGTGCCAGCTCTCTCACTCAGTTAGGCCAGCACAGCTCACACCTCACAAAATTGACCAAACATCAATGGAATAGTTTGTCTTTTTTTCCCGGATGTTGAATATGAACTAGGTTATTTTTCTAGTTAGAACTGACCAAAAATGACTCAGATCTAGTGATATGATTGTCATAACTCACACAAGGAATATGCCTAGACATTGGCGTTGTGAATGTCACGATGATGGCTTCAGCATGCAGCACATTAGATACCTTCTCCCTTAAAGGGGGGAAGCAGTCTGCCATACTGCTCTCCTCTTTCAGGTAGACGAGTTCTAGTTCTCCTTCCCCCACATTACAGTAGGGTATTAATGCAGTAGATACAGCCCTGATAGTGATCGCAGGCCTGGGCTGGCTACAGACAGACACCTACTTTACATTTCATCAGCCATCTAGGTGCTTCTGCTGGCTCCACATCTGTTATGGATATTTACTGCAGATGGGAAATGGAATACCACTTCAAATAGTTTCACTTCTAAGAGCTGGTTTATTTAGGCGTAGGTTTCAAAGACAGAGGTGATTAAATATTCTCACCCACATATTACAATAATCTATCAATGAGCTGAGCTCACAGACAGCATCTGATATCCTCCTAACAAAGTAGGCATTTCATCCAGTCAGCAGTGATGAAATGATCAGCTACTGACCATGTGTCAGGAGTTCCTGTGGTAAGACTATTGAATACTCAGGGAGGAAAAAAAGTGTAGATTCACATGCCGAGTGCAGAAGGTGTTTATTGCACCTGAAAGACAGGTCTACGTTCAAGAACACAACAACACAAGGTTGACTAAGAAAATAAATACAGAACCAGTCATCGACAGTACCAGGCTCCGCCTCCCAGGGAAACATGGGGGGGTTGGCAACCAAGTACACACTGTAACGGAGTAAGGCAGAAGGCTGAATGAATGAGTGAGTTCTGAGCGTATTCAGCCCAGGCCATATACCAACTCCAGTCGTGTGGAGAGGCAGAACATTGTTGGCGGAGGTACTTCCCTATTTCTTGTTTCGGGCGTTCTGTCTGCCGTTGGTCTGGGGATGGTACCCAGAGGAGAGGCTGATGGCGACTCCCAGTCAGTCACAGAATGCTCGCCACCCCCGGGAGAAAAACTGGGGCCCCTGGTCAGAGACGATGTCCTCCGGAATCCCATACAGACAGAACACCTGCTGGAACACACTCAGCCAATTCCATGGCGTTAGGTAAATGTGGAAGAGGAACCAGATGACACATTTTTGAAAAATGGTCTACTATGACAAGGATGGTGGTGTTGCCAGAGGATTCAAGAAGATTTGTGATGAAGTCAACAGCTATGTGGGACCAGGGTCGGTGAGGATTTGGCAAAGGTTGAAGCTTACCGGAAGGGAGATGACGAGGGCTTTTGGATTGGGCGCTGACTGGAC
The DNA here is from genome assembly GCF_901001165.1 of Salmo trutta. NCBI lineage: Eukaryota > Metazoa > Chordata > Actinopteri > Salmoniformes > Salmonidae > Salmo > Salmo trutta. Next base: position 2,203,415 of record NC_042963.1, on the reverse strand, counting down.
AGGAGAGTACGTAATCCCTTACGTCGGATGGCAGTGAGGACCACCAGAACCTACGGGCTAGAAGTTCAGTGGTTCATGTAATGCCCTGACCCCAAGGATGTGTGACACCATTGCATCAGTTGGGGTCTAACAGCTGCTGTCTAACAGTACGTAACTCCTCCCAGCTGGTGTCTCAGGAGCAGCCGGGTCTGAGGTTAGGTCTTCTTGCATGGCAGAGTGAACCTCCCACTGTACGGGTCCCATAATGCAAGAGGAAGGAAGAATGGGTGTAGGGTCAGAGTTACTGGTCGAAAGGTCAAACTGGCGGGGGAGAGCATCAGCATTTACGTTTTTCTTTCCAGAAATGTAAGTAACATGAAAATGGAAGCGTGTGAACAAGAGGCCAGCAGGCTTGTCTGGATTTTAACCTCTTGCCCCTCTGATATAATCCAGATTGTGATAATCTGTGGGATGTTGTGCACCCTCCTACCAGTGGCGCCACTCCTCAAGGGCCAGCTTGATGGCGAGGAGTTCTGTTCCCCACATTGTAATGCCTCTCAGTGGGGAATAACTTCCTGGAGAAGAAGGCACAGGGATGTGATTTGGGAGGTGTTCCCACCCGCTGAGAGAGTATGGCTCCTACTTCGGAGGCATTCACCTCAAGGTTGAAAGGAAGGGTGGATCTGGTTGGCGAAGGACTGGAGCTGAGGTGAAGCAGCAATTCAAGTTGTTGAAAGCAATCATGGCGGTATTAGTCCATTGAAGGATCCAGGTCTTTTGGCTGGTAAGGGCAGTAGTAGTTGGAGAATCCAATGAAGTGTTGGAGTTACTTAACAGTGGTGGGTTTGCGCCAACTACTGACGGTGGTGACTTTGTTCTCATCCATGCTGACCCCTCCAGGTGTCAGTACGAAACCGAGGAAGTTTACCGAGGTTGCATGGAAGGTGCTCTTTTCAGTCTTCACAAAGGTTATGGTCAAGGAGCCATTGAAGAACCTTTTGCACGTGTTCCTTCAGGGAGTGGGAGCAAATCAGGATGTCATCAATGTAGATGATGAGAAAGCGGGTTGATCATATCCTGGAAAACCTTGTTCATAAAGGATTGGAAGACGGCGGGGGCGTTAGTAAGGCATGACCAGGTATTCGTAGTGCCCTTGTGTGGTGATAAAGGCAGTCTTCCATTCGCCGCCTTCGTGTATACGGACAAGGTTATATGCAGAGGGAAACGGTTTGTGACCGTGACGTCATTTGGGGAATCGGTAATCAATACATGGATGGAGACCACCATCCTTTTTTCCAACGAAGAAGAAGTTGGACGCAACCGGGGAAGAGGAAGGACGAATGAAACCGGTTGAGCAATTCAATGTATTTCTCCAATGCCTAATTTTCCGGGATAGATGGGGGGGTAAACACAGCCCTTCGGTGGGGACACTCCAGGGACTAAAGTCAATAGCACAGTCCCCTGGGTGATGTGGTGGCAGAGTGGAGGCCTTGATTTTTCTGAAGACATTGCTGTACTGGGTGTATTCAGATGGTATGCTGTGTGGCACTGCAGAGGCCTCAATGGTGGTGGCTCTGCATGGTAGGCTGAGACAACTGGAGAAGCAGGTAGAAGACTAGGACAGTAGTTAATCTTGTCGCCATGAGATGGCAGGGTCGTGACAACAAAGCCAGGGGTGTCCGAGGATGAGTGGCTGTTTAGGGGATGAGAGTTCCATGAGTTGAATGGTTTTGGTGTGAAAGACTCCAACCTGGAGGATGACGCTCTGTGTCAGGTGCGTGATGAAGCCCGTGCCCAATGGCTGTCCACCCAGGGTGTTAATCCTTAAGGGAGGGGTGACAGGTGTTAGATCAATGTCAAACTCTTGTACTAGCTGGTGATCTATAAAATTACCTGCTGCTCCCGAATCTATCAAGCCCTCTATGTACTTAGTAACCCCCTTCACGGTTATCAATACTGGGATGGAGAATTGCTTCTGGGATATATTTAGAAATAAGGACACTCCTACCTGCATGGCAGCGGAGAGACCCTTATCTCTCCGTGGGGGCGAACAGGGCAATGGTGGAGTAGATGATCTTTCCCTTCACAGTATAGGCAGAGCCCTTCTTGGAGCCGCCTTTGATGTTCGATACACGGGAGAGGAGCATGGCCCAACTGCATGGGCTCTGAAAGACTCGAACGGGATCATGAAAAGAGAAGGTTTGGTGTTCCTGGGTGGCAGAGTTCTTCGGCGGTCGGCGATGAGGTGGTCGATGGAGATGGACATACGAATGTATTGATTAAATCATGAAGGTCACCTCTACAGGCCAGCTCTGCCTGAAGTTCCCTGTTGAGCCCTCATTGGTAGACGGTAAGTAAAGCAGCCTCACCACATCCACTCCTTGCAGCCATGGTGTGGAACTCAAGGGCATACTCAGCAGCTGAATTGCGTCCTTGTTGAAGGTCTATGAGGAGATCTCCTATAGGACGACCGGAAGGAGAGTGACTGAGTCATTCCAGGGTGTGAAAATGGCAGTCCATATGGTGGCAGTCCATATGTTGGCAGTCCATATGGTGGTGGGCCAATCCAGGGTTTTGCCTGGGAGTAGAGACAACAAAATCCACCCTGCTCTTGTGGGTGGCGAAGTTAGTGGGGTTGTGCTCAATGTATTTGCTGCATTGCATCAGAAATCCCTGACATTTCCCAGGTGAACCGTCATATTTTCCAGGCATAGGTATGAACAAAGGAGGGCTATGGGTTATGATACCTGGCATCGGAGAAGTAGGGATAGGTTGGCGGAGAAGATGGCAGATTTCCTCCATACGCTCCCCTTGCTGGGTTAGGCGCCGCTGTAGCTCCGCTGAAACCGTTCTGTTTTTAGGTGAGGTATACTGTAATGAATACTCAGGGAGAAAAAGGTGTAGATCCACGCGCAGAGAGCAGCAGGTGTTTATTGCGGCTTCGCAGAAGGCAGGAATCGTGGTCACAGGCAGGCAATGGTCATACACAGGTAGTCAAACAGGCAGGTGAATCAAAACTAGGACTGACGGCTATAACTGGTTCGTACAAACGAGCTAGGAAAAGGCTTAGTAGAGTCAAAACGAACAATACCTCACAAAGGCACAAACAGAATGAACTGAACTAAATAAGGAGCTGATGAGACCAGGTGAGTAACTAACAGGTGAAATGAATGAACAAAAATGAAAGACAGGGATAAGATCATTAACACAAAGAAACAGGGCTACGTCCAAGAACACAAGGTTGACTAAGAAAATAAATACAGAACCTTACAAAGACGGTGTGGTAAGACAGCTTGATGGATCTTACACTCCCAAAAACCTGAAGTTCAGAATGTCCCCATATCTGATCAACAGTTTAATAAGATTTTAATTAGGCATTTAAAGGTTTTTGAAATAGCATATTTATATTAATTAATGGAATAAACTATTAACTATGCTAAGCTGAGCATGGGGAGTAGACATTGAAATGGGCAGAGAGATGTGGCCTTTCCAGGCCCCTCATCACACAGACTGGCTGGCTGCACAGTTCCCATTCACTAACGAAACTATAGAGGGTCATCTCAACAGCAACGATGATGTGCTGCAGTGGAATGGAAGTAGTCTCCAGAGGATAATGTGATGATATCTCCCTCTCTGTTGAAATTCCTAAATTGCTTTGTCAGTTAGTTACTATGGCTCCGATACTGGCGCTCTGCAGCTTTGCTCGGAAGTGCTTCTGCAGCTCCTTATCTTCCTCAGCTGTGGTATCTTTAGATCTGTGTGACTGGTTGTGAAATAACCTATGAGTGTTGCTGTAGGACTGTGTCAACACTGCTCCCCTGGCCTCCTAGCCTGATGGCCAATGCGTCAGGCCCAGGGTCCATAGTGTGTGTCTGCATCCCAATCTTCCATTTAAGCCCCTCTTGACAGATGACACATCCTCCCCGTCACACATCACATCATCCCCGTCACACATCACATCTGCTCCTTCACACATCCCATCTGAACCTGCTTTACTAGAGCAGAGTACTGGAGGGGCCAACACAGGCCGAAGGACACATCTGGGAGCATGTGACCCAGGCTGCCCAGATGGTGTCCAGTTTGTGTGTGACGCAGGTGGCCAGTGCCTGTGTTTACAGGTGTGTGTGTGTATAGATGATGGGCATACCAAGGGGGACCATAGCTATTTATATCAGTCAACACCTTTCCAGTCAACAGTACCACAGTGGAATTCAGGAAGCCTTGACCCCTCCCGTGCTGCTCGAATTGCAAACCTGATAGACATAGCACCTGTTTAACTAGTAGGACTACAAGCACCGCTATTTATGAGTCCCACACGTTTATATCTAGAACTATCCTTTGACTGACTTTGCAATACAGTGATATACAGTACACCAGGGTTTACAACAGGAACTATATTGCAGGATATGACTGATTCCGTGTATTGGGAATTATACCTCTCTTACGTCATGCAACATAATTGTGTGGGATAACATTGCAGCAGTTTATCCTGCTCTGAACTTGTCATAGCTCTACCCTTTTAATGTTGAGTTAATGTGTCTAGATTACCTCAAGACTTTGCTCTGCCTTGAATAAACTCCTGTCAATCAACCACTTCTCCAGCTCCCTGTAACAGTACAATGGAAAAAGTATGTTTCCGTAAACAATTCCATTAAGAAATTCCATGGTGGCTCCCTGGTACAGTGGCACGTCACAGTATGATGCAGCTGAGCCTCCCTATAAGCACTCATCCCTATTGGATTGCTGCTATGGGCCTTGGTTTTATTTTTATCTCAGCCTTGTGAATGAATCAGTTCTCACATGCTTTGGTTTCTCCCAGTATAGGACTATGGCAGAAACTGGGACGGGGAAGGAAGGCCAGTAGTGAGACTCTGGCAGTAACTAGGAAGGTCCAGCTTGGTCTCCAAGACTAGACATAACATAGTAAATGTAAATCTGGGACATTCAAATTAGTATGACATGTTACGTTTGGTTTGGTTACATAAGATAGAAGGTTACATAAAGATGCACTATGCAGAAATCATCCCGCCATTTCCTGGTTGCAATTTTTCACCTAAATTCCGTTTGTGACAAAACAAGCAAATATAATGTAGAGAATCTTTTAACCATTTAAACCGCTGTGAAATATAATTTCCATAACCAAAAATATTGTATTTTCAGCCGTTTCAAGCTGTTGGTCAAAACTGAAAGTAAAAGACGCTAAATCTAAACTTAAGCAAGAGAAGCATAGAAATAGCGCATATAGAACAGATCTACCATTGCTTAGACTTGCTCTCAATGAGAATGACAGATTTATATATGCATTTGGTCACAGCTTTAAGGCAATAACAGAAGGAGGGTGCTAATTAGCAACTTTGCAAATCATTACTACGTTTTAGCTACTTTGCAACGACTTAGTATGTTAGCTAACCCTTCGCCTAACCAAAATTCTCTGAGACCGTGTTGGAAGGCCAGTAAAGGGACTCTGGCAGTAACTAGGAAGGCCAGTAGAGTGACTCCGGCACTAATTAGGAAGGCCAGTAGAGTGACTCTGAACGTAAGCAGGAAGGCCAGTAGAGTGACTTTGGCACTAATTAGGAAGGCCAGTAGAGTGACTCTGAACGTAAGCAGGAAGGCCAGTAGAGTGACTTTGGCAGTAACTAGGAAGGCCAGTAGAGTGACTTTGGCAGTAACTAGGAAGGCCAGTAGAGTGACTTTGGCAGTAACTAGGAAGGCCAGTAGAGTGACTCTGAACGTAACTAGGAAGACCAGTAGAGTGACTCTGATGGTGACTGGGACAGTTAGTTTAATGGGTCACCTCCTCACCCAATTAAAACATTGTAGTGCTGAGCGATTAATGTTTTTTGAAGTCGGTTCGGTTTCCATTGTATAATTGTAAAAAATATCCCGTTTTCAATTTTTCGGTTTAGATTTTTTTTGTTCTTACATAAATGCAAAAATTCCAATGCTAGAAATACTGAACATTAAATTGCCAAAATATTCCAATGTCTATTTCAGATCCACATTGGGTAGATATCAATAGAAAAATAGGAAATTACCATGAAAGAAAAAAACATTTGTGTATTACTTTTTAAAATAATTTTATAATTTAATATTTTTTTATTCCTTAAAGTCATCATCTCATCTCTGATCAGGCAGTAGCAGCCAGCCAGCCAGACAACGTTATCTCTGTGCTCCCCATACTGTACTGTCTTTAGTGTTACTAGTATGTCTCCAGAGCTGTCTGACTAAATCATTTTACTAGTTCTTCAAAGTAGATAAGGCATACATTCACGAACTGTCTCTATCCCTCTCTTTCCTCATTGTGTAATCTCTCCTTCAGGATTCTTCTTCTTCTTCTTCTTTGGACTTTATATGGCAGTTGGCAACCAACTTCAAGGTGCATTACCACTACGGACTGGAGTGTGAACCTCAGTTCATCTTTCAATCACCCATGTGGGTTTATGCTCCTAAAAACCAATGAGGAGATGGGAGAGGCGGGACCTGCAGCAGGTCAAGAATCACAAATAGAACCAAGTTCTATTTTAGTGCCTGGCTATGCAGACGGCGCGAGCAGTGTGGGTGAAATGATTGCATAACATGTATGTGTAAATTTATTTTGCAATGCTAGAGCGGTGTGGTCAGCATGTAATGTAGCAGGCTAAAAAGTTTATCCATCTCTGTCCGAGCTGGATAGAACAGGCTCAATGGATTATGGTCATTGTATTGCATTACCACATTTCTGCGCTGAACTAGGTTGAATATTTGCTTCATGAAAACTACAACTCCCTTTAGCCCAGCGTCCCACATAAATCATGTCAAGAACTATCTAGTGAATTATTTGATTTCTCTCTAGAGAAATGACATGTTGAGCGCACAAAATAACAGAACTAAATGGAATTTAAGTCAATGCACCGACGTCTGTCAATTACTTATTTAATAACGACAACAAAAAATGATCTGGATAATCGCTCAGCTCTAATCCATTGCATTGACCGGACCGTCAAAACCATTACTAGTACTCATGCAGATGATAGGCTGGTGATGAATTGGAAGGAAAGCATCTTTATGCCTTGGAAAACTTGTAGCTTAGTAGAAAATGTAGATCTGCTCACTTAACACCTCAACAATGACCCATGGCATCATCTGCATAGAGAGGAAGGAGAATGAATGTCTGTTTTTGTTCCGTTTGGAAAGTGAAGTGTGTGAATGTTTGACTTCTGTTTTCGTTTCCGCTAAGATATATTATTTTCCCTACATTGTGTCAAAAGGAGACAGGCCAAATATGTTATTCCAACCTAAATGGGAAACTCGCAACTCTTTTCCACAACCTTGAAATTTGCTACAGTAGCAGAAAGGTTTGCTCCAACCTGATTGTATCTGAATGAAAAGGGAGTCAAAAAGAAACAGCAGAAATCCTTTATTCAGATGTATCATATGTGTTTGCTATGGTCCATGGTATCTTGACCAGAGCAAATTGGATGGTGTTTTCTGTGAAAGAGATGAGACAATTCAGTATATTCAAACCATACTGGAGAGAGAAGTACAGAGTTGCAATCTCTATGCTGTCAGAGAGGACCTCCTTCTCTTACTCCCATTGAGTTCAACTGTTGGCGTGCCTCAGCAAAACTCTGACTGCTACATGTGGGCCAGTAGTGTAGTGTAGGTCTCTACTTCTGCCTGTCACACAACAGAAGGATTAGTGGAGCAGCAGCTGCTCATTGGTCAGATGGACTTGACTCCAATTTGCTTCTCACAAAGAAGGCTAATGATGCTTGCCGCTGCCTCCCCTGCTGATGTGGCCCTCACCATGGCCCTGTCTATGGCACGCAACAGTCCACACAAAAGACAGGGGCACTTGGCAGGAGCTACAGTTACAGTGTAGCCAAGCAGACCTTCACAACTCTCTGACGCTTTTCTTTTTTGGCTCTTTAGAATTTCAAATCAAATCAAATGCTATTGCTCACATACACATGGTTAGCAGATGTTAATGCGAGGGTAGCAAAATGCTTGTGCTTCTAGTTCCGACCGTGCAGTAATATCTAACAAGTAATCTAACAATTTCACAACAACTACCTTATACACACAAGTGTAAAGGAATGAATAAGAATATGTACATATAAATATATGGATGAGCGATGGCCATGCAGCATAGGCAAGATGCAGTAGATGGTATAGAGTACAGTATATACATATGAGATGAGTAATGTAGGGTATGTAAACATTATATAAAGTGGCATTGTTTAAGGTGACTAGTGATACATTTATTACATCCAATTTGTAATTATTAAAGTGGCAAGAGATTTGAGTCAGTATGTTGGCAGCAGCCACTCAATGGTAGAGATGGCTGTTTAACAGTCTGATGGCCTTGAGATAGAAGCTGTTTTTCAGTCTCTCGGTCCCAGCTTTGATACACCTGTACTGACCTCGCCTTCAAGATGATAGCGGGGTGAACAAGCAGTGGCTCGGGTGGTTGTTGTCCTTGATGATCTTTTTGGCCTTCCTGTGACATCGGGTGGTGTAGGTTTCCTGGAGAGCAGGTAGTTTGCCCCCAGTGATGCGTTGTGCAGACCTCACTACCCTCTGGAAAGCCTTACGGTTGTGGGTGGAGCAGTTGCCGTACCATGCGGTGATACAGCATGACAGGATGCTCTCGATTGTGCATCTGTAAAAGTTGTAGTGTTTTTTGGTGACAAGCCAAATTTCTTCAGCTTCCTGAGGTTGAAGAGGCACTGTTGCGCCTTCTTCACCACGCTGCCTGTGTGGGTGGACCATTTCAGTTTGTCCGTGATGTGTACGCCGAGGAACTTAAAACTTTCCACCTTCTCCACTACTGTCTAGTTGATGTGGATAGGGGGGTGCTCCCTCTGCTGTTTCCTGAAGTCCACGATCATCTCCTTTGTTTTGTTGATGTTGAGTGTGAGGTTATTTTCCTGACACCACGCTCCTAGAGCCCTCACCTCCTCCCTGTAGGCCGTCTCGTCATTGTTGGTAATCAAGCCTACCACTGTAGTATCATCTGCAAACTTGATGATTGAGTTGGATGCATGCATGGCCACGCAGACATTGGTGAACAGGGAGTACAGGAGAGGACTGAGAACGCACCCTTGTGGGGACCCAGTGTTGAGGATCAGCGGGGTGGAGATGTTGTTTCCTACCCTCACCACCTGGGGGAGGCCCGTCAGGAAGTCCAGGACCCAGTTGCACAGGGCGGGGTCGAAACCCAGGATCTCGAGTTTAATGACAAGTTTGGAGGGTACTATGGTGTTAAATGCTGAGCTGTAAACAATGAATAGCATTCCTCTTGTCCAGATGGATTAGGGCAGTGTGCAGTGTGATTGCGATGCATCGTCTGTGGACCTATTGGGGCGGTAAGTAAATTGGAGTGAGTCTAGGGTGTCAGGTAGGGTGGAGGTGATATGATCCTTGACTAGTCTCTCAAAGCACTTCATGATGACGGAGTGAGTGCTACGGGGAGATAGTCGTTTAGCTCGGTTACCTTAGCTTTCTTGGGAACAGGAACAATGAAGCATGTGGAAACAGCAGACTGGGATAGGGATTGATTGAATATGTCCGTAAACACACCAGCCAGCTGGTCTGCGCATGCTCTGAGGACTCGGCTAGAGATGCCGTCTGGGCCGGCAGCCTTGCGAGGGTTAACACGTGTAAATGTTTTACTCACGTTGGCTGCGGTGAAGGAGAGCCCACAGGTTTTGGTTGCGGGCCGTGTCAGTGGCTCTGTATTGTCCTCAAAGCGATTTTTTTGTTTTAAATCGACCAGTTTTTTAAAATTAGGATTCTACAAGAGGTTAGCGAGAAATATAGCTGGGTTGGAGTTTTGAAAATGCGTACATATTTGCATTTTTACAGTTGAGTGATTTAGTTGGGTTGTAAAATAGACATAAATTTAAAACAGGAAACGGGACACCTTCCGCGGTGTTGACACCTGGAGTAAAACATGTATCCTGTCTCATCCAGATGCTCCTGATTAATTCATTGTATAGTCAATGAGGCGCTCTGCGGCTCCCAGGTGGTGGTGAGACATTCTTAACCTGAGGGGCTTTCTGACATTTGATACATTTTGATCATCTGTTATTCAGTACCACTTGTAAACAAAACCTCTCCACAACTTTAATGACCGCAGTTTAACATAACGACGATGACAAATGCCACATGCAGAAAATAACTTCATAACTTAATTCGCTGTAGTTATAGTCGTGGTGTCAGTCCTATTCCAAAATAAATGTTCTTTGAGATTCAAGCAAAAGATTCTCCTGTGGAAATCTCAAGTGCGTGATCACAGGTGTGCAGTAAAATAACCCCATTTTGTATTTCCCTCTTGATTGAGCTTAGTCTCTGAATCTGTTTTCTGCCTCTGACTGCCATTCACCTGTTCCACATAGACAGATGCTTGGGCCTTAGACTGGCATCAGGTACATTATTGACTGGGAATCTTGAATATAAACCAAAAATAACTTTACTCATTTTTTATATTGACTGGCCGACCTCAAGTGTAACTCAATCTCCTAGAGTATTGGTAGTATTTCAAGGGCTGGCCCTTGTGGCTATGGAGCTGTAATGGAGACCACTCCAGTGTGCTGCTGTGTAGGCCTAGACATAATTGGGATACTGGTCACATTACATTCTGTTACCGTAGAGGCCTTGCCCTTTGCCACACTCTCAATTTCAGTGGTTCACTTTACTTTTATAATGCTCTTAAACAGCTGCTTTGTGGGTTTTTTCATGATGATTTCATATTGACAAGCTGTGGGCATACAAGGTAGTCCGTGTCCACCAAAGATGTACTGTACGTAAACCCTGGATTGCTGATGCTATGTATTGGCCAATTGTAACAATGTGCGCTGAGAGTCAGGAAGCAAGTTCAGGGAGTGAGTGTTTTAATAAATAAACAGAACATAATGCAAAACAAGAAACTCGAACAGCACACAGACATGAAACAGAAACAATGACACCTTGGGAAGGAACCAAAGGGAGTGACATATATAGGGAAGGTAATCAGGGCAGTGATGGAGTCCAGGTGAGTCTGATGACACACAGGTGCGCGTAACGATGGTGACAGGTGTGCGCCATAACGAGCAGCCTGGTGACAGAGGGCGGAGGGGGAGCACACGTGACACCATTGAGAGGCTTTGAAGCCACTGGATGGCCATATAGGCACTCCCTAGAAGAAGCAGTCCTCCATAGGAATGAATTAAATTCTACAGTATTTCAATTAACCTGTTAGTGATCCCTTCGCGCGCCAATCCCTTTAGCGGGATTGATTTGACAACATCAGGTGAAATTGCAGAGCGCCAAATTCAAACTAGAGAAATATCAATATTCAAGATTCACGAAAATATAAGTGTAATACATCAAAATAAAGCTTAACTTGTTAATCCAGCCACAGCGTCAGATTTCAAAAAGGCTTTACGGCGAAAGCAGACCATGCGATTATCTGAGGACAGCGCCCCGCATACAAACACATGAAAATAATTTTCAACCAGGCAGGTGGCAACACAAAAGTCAGAAATAACGATATAATAAATGCCTTACCTTTGAAGATCTCCTGTTGTTTGCACTCCAAAATGTCCCAGAAACATCACAAATAGTCCTTTTGTTCAATGTCCTTCTTTATATCCCCAAAATGTCAATTTATTTGGCGAGTTTGATTCAGAAATACACCGGTTCCAACTCGCCCAACATGACTACAAAGTATCTAAAAAGTTACCTGTAAACTTGGTCCAAACATTTCAAACAACGTACCTAATCCAACCTCAGGTATCCTAAAATGTAAATAATCGATACAATTTAAGACTGGATAAACTGTTTCCAATACCAGATAAAAACAACGTGAAGCGCGTTCCAGTTCACGCGCACCAAACAGTAGAGTCCACATGGAGTGACACTTACAAAGAACAGCCATACTTCTTCATTTCTCAAAAGAAAAACATCAAATAATTTCTAAAGACTGTTGACATCTAGTGGAAGCCATAGGAACTGCAACCAGGTTCCTATTAAATAGGGCTTCCCATAGAAACCCATTGGGAAATACTATGACCTCAATTTCTTTTCCCCTGGATGGTTTGTCCTCAGGGTTTCGCCTGCCAAATCAGTTCTGTTATACTCACAGACATTATTTTAACAGTTTTAGACACTTTAGAGTGTTTTCTATCTATCTATATGCATATCCTAGCTTCTGGGCCTGAGTAACAGGCAGTTTACTTTGGGCACGCTTTTCATCCGGACGTGAAAATACTGCCCCCTATCCCTAAGAAGTTTTAACTGAAAGGCCAAAAATACATGCATTTATGTATTTTGTTGTTGTAGTTGGAACAGTAAAATTTTACTTTAAGGAATTTTTTTATATATATTTTTGAATGCTACATTTTTATGTTTAACTCATATAATATAATGTTAAAGAGTGCATTAAGGTGTCTGCAATAGAAGAAAGATGGCAAAAACAAATGTAGACATTAATAAATTAATTTCAATAGCTTCAAAAATAATATATTTTACAACGGTGAGGGAGTGCCAAGATGGGGTGCAGTTGCTTCAAAACAGTGCCCCCAGGTAGTCATCTAGTTTATATATAAATCATTGGTGTCCACTCATGGTCTTGGCAAGCACATTAAAGATGCAATATCATTGATCCATATAGAGTTGAGGAGTGTTGTAGCTGTATCCAACCATGTATATTCACTTACACGGAACCCAAACCGGCTGCGCGCGTGTGCCATCGTGCATAAATGTATTTTGTCCCCCCATACCAAACGCGATCACGGCACGCAGGTTAAAATATCAAAACAAACTCTGAACCAATTATATGAGGCGCAATAGCGCCTCATCAACCTCAGGAGGCTGAAGAAATGTGGCTTGTCACCAAAATCACTCACAAACTTTTACAGATGCACAATCGAGAGCATCCTGTCCTAATTTATGGCTTAGTATTTTGTGAATCATTACCAAACCATCTGTCTTTGTGTATTCTATTTGTTTACCATTAGAAACAAAACCTGAATTCCCATACATGCTGAGTGATGTTATGATATTATGATATTAACATGCAGTGAAAAGGTCAGAGCCCCATAGAGAGGAGAGTATTTGTCTCAACTCTGTTTGTCTCACTATGTCAAATATGATCTGATGGGCCTGTTAAGTGAACAGATGATGTGTTTTTGTTGGTCCAGGTAAAGGATGCACTCTGCCCAGTTGAAAACAGACCGACATGGCCACAGGCTGTGAAATGAATTTACGTCCATCCAGTTATGCCCAACAAATACAAACATAGGGAAGGGCACTCAGCCTAAAGTAACTCCAATGTAGCTAGTAGCCTTATGGCTAAACTCTTTGTTAGACCTGAGACGTGTGCGTGAATGGAGTGTTTTTCCAAACCAATGTTCCATGATAAAGAGAAGAATCATATGAGCTGTGTTACACTGTTTGTACGCCAATGTGAATGAATGTTCTTTTGTCCATGTGTGCAGATCTCAGCTGAGGCCCTAGGGTGGTTTGAGTGCATGGAGGCTGATTGGAGGCGGCTGTCCATCCTGGAAGGCTCGTTGTGAGGTGTGAGGTGAAAGGTCATCAGTCCAAGCCCAGAGTCATCTGTAGCCCCAGAGGAGCTGCCCGGCTTCACTTTTACAACAGCGCACCAGTCTCCCATTCAGGGGGCCCAGACCTACAGGAAGAGAGGGAGAGGAAATATACACAGGGGAGAAGAAGACACTCTTCATGAATTCCCCAAAATCGTGAAAGACAAACCGTATGAGTTGGCTGGCAGTCGTGAGGAGAGGAGCTATGTGGACAATAGGCATGGCCCAGCTCTGTCTCCCGGCATTCATTCTCCTACTGGCCTACACCTTTGTCCAAGCAGCTGCCACCGAGGACGATGTCACTCCACGACTCAGCTTCACTTACAGTAAGTGTCATCCATTGCCTTCCTCCCTGACTGTCCCGGACCCGCTGTTTTGACCCTCTCTCTCTCTCCTCTCTCTCTCTCTCTCTCTCTCGCTCTTTCTCTTTCTCTCTCTCTCTACTGCACCTACTGTCTCAACCTATGAATGCTCGGCTATGAAAAGCCAACTGACATTTACTCCTGAGGTGCTGACCTGTTGCACCCTCTACAACCACTGTGATTATTATTATTTGACCCTGCTGGTCATCTATGAATGTTTGAACATCTTGAAGAATGATATGACCTTAAAGGCCATGTACCTTTATAATCTCCACCCGGCACACCCCTCAGAGCCTGTCTCCTCTCTAGGTTTCTTCCTAGGTTCCAGACTTTATTTTTCCTAGCCACTGTGCTTCTACATACTGTATGCATTGCTTTCTCTCTGGGGTCTTAGACTGGGTTTCTGTATAAGCACTTTATGACAACTGCTGATGTAAAAAGGGTTTTATGTTTCTCCAGGACCAGTCGTAGTTCATAGTGTGAGAAACACAAGCATTCCTTGAGTGTTGGAGAAACAAAGCGAGAGAAAAAGAGAGGCCAGAGTGTTTACCCTCACTGTGTGCCCTCCCCACTGACCCGGGTGTGTAAAGGAGCCTCAGCCTGCTCCCCACCCAGAACTGTTGTTCATCTATAAATAAGAGCAGGGAGTAGTGTGGGGTTGGGGTGGAGGTGGCTGGGATCGTCCAGGTTGCTGAGAGGAGAGGAGAGCTCTGGAGGGGCCTGGGGCTCAGGCAAGGCTTTGAGGGATATCTGACATGCACAGTAATGCTTGGCAAGGTGTTGATAAACAGACGAATGGGAGCAGGGCTGTTCCTCTCTAACCGGCTCTGTGGCCCTGTGGAGGAGCTTAGTGTGTTCTCCATGGGACACATGGAGTTGGAGCACAGCATTTACATAGCTGCCATTAGGGCTGGGAATTGCCAGGGACCCCCTGATACAATATGTATTGCGATTCTCACAATTCTATGTGCATTGCGATTGGATACTGTGATTTTATTGTGATTTGATGTTCCAAACATATTGCTCACCGTATTTCTGCTGCAGCAAGAGAGCCATGAGAACGAGTTTTGATCAGTCATGGAAATAAAAGTGCTGAAAACAAATTGGCTCCCTGTTTAAAAAAGAAGATGGAGAAGGAAAAATACTGGAGTTTTGGTACAGGTGCAGCCAACTAGCGCAAAAATAATATTACAATACTGTCAAAAAGATACAATACGATATATTGTAAAAAATGATATCCCGATATGTACAGTAACTGTATAGATTTTTTCCCCCCCCATCACTAACTGCCGTGCTCCCGGAAAGCCACTGATATTTCAGGACAGTGCCTCACACACTATTAATGGTTTTCCTGTTGAAAGGGAGAGAAAACGTGTTCTGCAAGGTATTAGTGATATATGGTTACTCGGTACAAGATACTGTAGTAACCTACTGGGAGAATTATGCTCCTGTCAGGGGTTTTACATTTTGCTTCAATGCTTTTGTGTTTCCGTTGATTAACTTATTCTATCATTGTAAGACATTTCAATACATTCCATAGCAGTTACCCTGTCAATGACAGCTCCATGAAGGAACATTCATGATGGCTTAGCAGTATGAAAAGATTCCAAACCATGCATTTGACTGGGTGTGTTGCTCTGTGTGTTACCCCACATCTAGAACTTAATGGCAGGAAAGCCAGCTAAATCCCAGAGCATGAATGGCAGCTCCATCAGGGTGGGTCTGTCAAGTCATAGCCGGTCAGAGGTAGTTACAACATGAACCAGGTCATTGCACTCGGTCTTACTCAGGACAATGTCACACAGACACACAGTTTCCATCAACACGGGAGGTGTTGCTCTTCTGCAGCCATCCTCTTATCTCGGCTAATGGTTTGCTTACACAGTTAACTTAAATAGTAGCTGATTGTTTGCAAGATAAACTTACATCATCCATATCCAAAAATGTCTTCAAAACAAGTCTTCTGTCAGCGCAGTGCTTGTTGAACTAAGAAGTCTAGGGATCAGGAGTTGTATGACTTTCTGCTCTCTCATTATCTGATCTCAATATGGCTCCTGATTGGTGATTTTGGAAGCAAAGGATATGTAATTGCAATACAACCCATTTGTCAACGTACCAATGCTCTGCCAGGGTTGATGACGGTATGCACATAATGCTAAAGCTATGGATGGCTCCATGCCATCAGGTGTGAACTATTGATAATGTGATTTTACAACCCAATTCATCACAGTACACATGGTCTCAGGTCTTACAGGCCGTTTGGTGGGCAATGGATCCAGTTCTGTAGAGAGCAGCACTAGAAATCCACCTAGGCTATACTTTTCATCAATCTGTATATTTTTTGTTTTCATAGGAGTACAAAACCTTTAGGGCTATTTACCTGGGATAGAAGTAATGCAAGAGCATACATGCAGGCATGTAGGGTTAGTTTACTGTTGTTCCCAATGACTCACCTTTTAAGATCAGCCTATAGTCTTTAAGCACATACTGGCATAGAAACAGTGCGCAGATTACCTTGTCATAATATCTACACCTACAGTAGATTAAGCCAGTGTGTGCTCTTCTGAGGCCAGGAGAGGAGACGATTGAAATGGGTCACGGAGGCCTCAGCTTGGAGCCTGTCCTGCCTGTCCTGCTTGTCCTGCCTGTCTCAGCCTGCATCCTGGCTTTCTCTTGGTGGACCTCTATAGTCCCAGGTAATCTCTCTCACCTGCCAGCCTCCACAAAGCCCCCAGCACGGTCCCGACGGAACGTTTCACAACAGCAAACACCATCACTCACAAACTGAAAAGGCAGTTTCAGCTCCTTCACACGTCTCCTTGGACTGGAAAATATATTAGCGTTTTGGGTTAATCCCTCATCTTGAATGAACACCATAAAATATGTAAGATCAAAATGTCACTTTCCTAGTCAGTCATGTCAAGATACCTACATTATAACAAGATTCTGGATATACAGTAGGGACAAGTTTCTATTTTCTTACTTGTGTGTGTGTGTAAAAAAAGGGTGGGGGGGATGAAATAGTTACAGCAGCATCCATTAGGAATAAACCAGCTGCAAGGTAATTAGTATCACATTACTGTACTTCTTACCTCTTAGTCTTACCACTGTTCTACTGATGAGCCATGCTTTTACTCAACGGGTCAACCTAAGGAAATGACTGTAACTACAGCAGGAGTGACTCACAGCTCGTCAAACTTTGAGAGGTTCAGAAGTAAAGAAACTGTCTCTCCCCTCATGAAACAGTTACAGTTACAGTCATATAGGCCTAACCATTTACCAGCTGCAGAACTGAACCTGACAGAGGAATTATGAGGTCTCACTGACATTTAAATTACCAATATAGATTTGGGAGAAAGATTGGAATAGGCACATGTTAGTGTCCAGTAGTGACATATTTTAAATTGGTAAGCAAACACTCATGAACAGAAAACAAAATGTTTATGGCGATAGGGATGCTGATTGCCAGTGGCTTGACAATGGGAGCTGCCGTTGCCTGCTAACGTCAGTGCCGGTGTGATGGCATTTCCCAGGCCCCCCGCTGAAGGGCTGTGTCACTCTGTGTTTACTGTATCAAAGCAACATTCCATGCTGTGAGCCTCAGGGACATAGGCCATACAGAACCCTCCCCACCCCCCCTCTGCCTCTCAGCCCTGTCTGCTTATATGTGAGTCTACATCCCCGCCAGCCTTATGTCTGTGGTGTGGTCAGACCAGCCAGGACCTCCCCAGTCCGTCCTCAGCCCAGCAGCAGCAACATTATCCTGGACAGCCTTCCTCTCCCCTCCCCTTCAGTTCCCTCTCTCCGCCTTAATGAAGAGACTAAACTCCCATGAATAATGAAAGGGGATTTGTGTGTGTTATGGTGTGAACATTGGTCTGGTTCTCATTATGCGCCTATCAGGACGGATCATGGGTTCAGGGAGGAGAGCCTACATCTGCTTTGCCCTCCTCTTTTGTTCCTGTCTTTAATGCAGACCATGCCGGAGAGCTTAGTGTGCTAGAATGCTATTTAAAGGGACACCTATATGTGGTTTATATTGTCTCTCTGTCCCTGTTGATCTACTGTAAGTCGCTCTGGATAAGAGCATCTGCTAAATGACTAAAATGTAAATGTAATCTATTCAGCCCTCTGTTAGTTAAACACAGTGCAGCCAGTCACGGTAGAGATCAGCATGTAGCGGCCATATCCACAGCACTAATAATTAAGAACATAATTCATTGGAAACTAACAAAGCACATAATGTATATCAGAATGTACTTTGTTCTTGTCCTATAGGACAGTGTTTATGCCTGTTGAGTCACTCACGTTGAAGTGATTGAAAATGACAATCTTGTCAAGCGAGATAAGGAATATACCAAGCACAATTATAGCTGCACAATGTAACTACTATACCGTACTCTTCTTTATGTATGCATGAAATGGCCGTCCATGGCTGTGGACTGTGTTGCTATGGGAGAGGTCTGGTTGTAGGTGCTTAGACATGCTCCATTAGACCGCAGCCTCTTGGCAGAGACATGCAGACTGCCCATGAAAGGCCTGCAGTATGGAGAGCCATCAGAGCTTCTGTCTAGATACCATACTGTATGTCACACTTCTCAAAAGAACAATGCTAGCCATTTGAACCACGGATATCACACAGATTTATTATCTCATCCATGAAAAGAGATATATGACTGATGTTTTCCATATTTTATTAGTGATAACATGCTGTTGTACCTTTTACCAAAAGTCGAGATGTTGCAGCACACTGGTATCTGTTTGTTCATAGTATTAAAAGAGGACAACATTGATGTTGATGTTACTAGTGTTTATGAGAGACAGCCACTTTCTCCAGCCTGCCAGGGAGGGAGCTGCTCATAAATCACCCTTGACAGGCCTTGTGAAAACACCCTCATCGCTGCACCTCCTCCTCCCCCTCCTCTTCTTCTTTCTCCTCCTCCACCTTCTCCACTTCCTCCCTCATCTCCTAGCCTGTGTTGTGAGATGGGATACCCCATCACACTGTTTGGTCTAGTCATGCCAGCCAGCCTGATCAGCCCCTTGCTGGCCTCCCACACCAAGGACTCTGACTACATGAGGTCATGACACAGTGCTGATGCTCAGCCTCTCCCTGTAGTGCAGCAGGGGTCATGAGGAGGTCCTGAGCCTGAAAGCCTGATGCCAAAGCAGGTTTACATTGTGGAGTGGAGCACCATATTGAGGATGAACCGGGGTCAGCAGCAGCACCACTCAGCAGCATACAGCAGCATGCTCCGACCAGCAGACCTGGTCCAGGATCATGGAAGGACAAAATGATTTTCCTGTGGGAAATTATAGCCGAGGTGCACCGTTGTTTGCAAATTGCAGGCTTTTGGAAACACTTCCCTGTTTAAATAAGCAGTTTAATTACATTATTTTCTCAATAAATGTTGCTATGGTTCCCATGAAATCTGTTATGCCCCTCTTTGCCTACTGAATACCAAGCTATTCATTAGGCAAAATGATGTTTTTCTGTAAATGGCCTACTGAGCTCT
Organism: Salmo trutta; assembly: GCF_901001165.1. Lineage (NCBI taxonomy): Eukaryota > Metazoa > Chordata > Actinopteri > Salmoniformes > Salmonidae > Salmo > Salmo trutta. The sequence goes on along the minus strand of NC_042963.1, from coordinate 2,183,987 downwards.
ATGATACTCAATCTTCAATCCATTAATATGCACATCTTCAGTTCACTCTTGTGGCAACCAGCACCCTCTTCACATAGATTGTGTGTACACTAGCCAGCATTCTCAGCATCACCATGGTGTTTTCTTCATGCTACCATGTGTGAGTTCTAGCCTAGTTCTAGTCTCCTGCTAACCAGAGAGAGCCAAGCCCTTCCCTAAACAAACAGCTGGCTCACAGCTTGCCTAATGAATCTCCCGGTGGATCTGATGTCTTAATGCTCTCCAGATGCCCCTGTCTCTGCTCTACTATGGCCCTGCACCGTTCTATCACTCACAGTTCATGTTGCTTTTTCACCTCAGCAGGATAGTAATCATACATTCTACCAGGTCCCAGAGCATGACTCAGTTCCCACTCTAGTTATGTTGAAGTCATGCGTTTGCCTCCACAATGAACTGGGTCTGTGGTGGGTTTTGTCTTCCTGCTGTTTGTCCACAGAGAATAGGATTAGATGGGATGATACAGGAAGTTGTGACCTGACCTTGCTCCTTGCTCCTAGCTCGGTCTGTCTACATTGGGAAAGTGGTTTCTAGAAGGCGGGAAGGGTGCTCAGTTCTAACTGTGTTAGGAGTTACTGGTACTGTTTCCCAGGAGTTGGCTGGTGACCACTTCCTCTGTGGGTTGAACAACATGTTATTGTATGTTCTCTATCTGTTCTTTTACATTTGGTCAGATCCATCTGAAAAGGAAAAAGTAACCACCTGGTTTGTGTGCACAGTCAAAACAGAGGATCCTGTAAGAACAAGTATGGTGATGACACAGATTTATGAGCTGTGTATGTGTGTGTGTAAACTTTTGACTCATCACATACGCTGCTGTTGCTGTTTATTATCTCTGTTGCCTAGTCACTTTATTCCTACCTATGCACATACAGTGCATTTGGAAAATATTCAGACTTCTTGACTTTTTCCACATTTTGTTACATTACAGCCTTATTCTAAAATGTATTAAATTGTATTTTTTCCTCATCAATCTACACACATACCCCATATTGACAAAGCAAAAATGGTTAAACATTTTTTTTTTAAATATCACATTTACATAAATATTCAGACCCTTTACTCAGTACTTTGTTGAAGCACCTTTTGCAGCGATTAAAGCCTTGAGTCTTCTTGGGTACAAGCTTGGTACACCTGAATTTGGGGAGTTTCTCCCATTCTTCTCTGCAGATCCTCTCAAGTTCTATCAGATTGGATGGGGAGCATCGCTGCACAGCTATTTTCAGGTCTCTCCAGAGATGTTCGATCTGGTTCAAGTCCAGGCTCTGGCTGGGCCGCTAAAGGACATTTAGAAACTTGTCCCGAAGCCACTCCTGTGCTGTCTTCAATTCAAAATCAAATCAAATTTGATTTGTCACATGTGCCGAATACAGGTGTAGACCTTACCGTGAAATGCTTACTTACAAGCCCTTAACCAACAATGCAGTTCAAGAAGTAGAGTTATGAAAATATTTACTAAATAAATTAAAGTAAAAAATAAAATCAAAAGTAACACAATGAAATAACAATAACGAGGCTATATACAGGGGTACCGGTATCGAGTCAATGTTCGGGGGTACAGGTTAGTCAAGGTAATTTGTACATGTTGGTTAGTGGTAAAGTGACTATGCATAGATAATAAACTGAGTAGCAGCAGTGTAAAAACAAAGGGGGTGTCAATGTAAATAGTCCGAATGGGCATTTGATTAATTGTTCAGCAGTCTTATGCTTTGGGGGTAGAAGCTGTTAAGGAGCCTTTTGGACCTAGACTTGGCGCTCCGGTACTGCTTGCCGTGCGGTAGCAGAGAGAACAGTCTATGACTTGGGTGACTGGAGTCTTTGACAATTTTTTGCACCTTCCTCTGACATCACCTCTGACATCGCCATCAGCCTTCCCTGTGGCTCAGTTGGTCGAGCATGGTGTTTGCAACGCCAGCATGGTGTGTGCAACGCCAGGGTTGTGGGTTCGATTCCCACGGGGGGCCAGAACAAAAAAATATATATATATATTTTTTTAAAGCAAAAAAAAAAAATGCATGAAATGTATAAAATGAATGGATTCGCTACTGTAAGTCGCTCTGAATAAGATCGTCTGCTAAATTACAAAAAAAGTAAGTCCTGGATGGCAGGAAGCTTAGCCCCAGTGATGTACTTGGCCGTATGCACTACCCTCTGTAGCGCCTTACGGTTGGATGCCGAGCAGTTGCCATACCAGGCGGTGATGCAACCGGTCAGAATGCTCTCGATGGTGCACATGTAGAACTTTTTGAGGATCTGGGGACCCATGCCAAATCTTTTCAGTCTCCTGAAGGGGAAAAGGTGATGTCGTGCTCTCTTAACGACTGTCTTGGTGTGTTGGACTAGAGGTCCAATCAAGTTGTAGAAACATCTCAAGGATGATCAATGGAAATAGGATGCACCTGAGCTCAAATTCGAGTCTCATAGCAAAAGGTCTGAATAAGATATTTCCGTTTTTATTTTTAATATATTTGCATAAAATTAAAATCCAGTTTTTGCTTTGACATTAGGGGGTATTGTGTGTAGGTTGATGAGAATATTTTAAAAAAAATACAGTTCAGATTAAGGCTGTAACGTAACTAAATGTTGAAAAAGTCAAGGGGTCTGAATGCTTTCCGAATGCACTGTATCTACCTCAATTACCTCGTACCCCTGTTGGGAAGGGTACGTAAGTAAGCATTTCACTGTTAGTCTACACCTGCTGTTTACGAAGCATGTGACAAATACAATTTGATTTGATAGAGAAATTAGATAGGTGTGCAGATGTGAGATGAAAGTGCAGTGAGTGTAGTGTGTCTGTTACAGGTGGAACAGAAGGACTCTATAAAAAAAAACCTCTCAGGCCGTTATGATAGTCTCTCCTCTTTGGTCTGGCTGTGGTAAAACTATCTCACTGCCATCCACCCCTTGTTTTCTCCCTAACCTCTCTTTTAAACCCCACTATTACTTCACATTCCTAAGCTTATATCCTAATCCTCAATTAACCCCATTCACTCAACATACTCCCACTACAGACTCCACCCTCTCTGCAAAATTTTAAAACAATGCATTCAATCTTAGTGTTTTTCATCTCTGTTATCTGTGTTTGTTTCAGCTGCCTTGTTATTTAATTTGACTTCCTGGACAGATACCTGTTATGCATTTGTTCAATAGTGACAGTTTCCTCCTATGGCTTTCACAGCACAGCCACAGCAGACGCTGTGCTAAATCCTAACCCCTCAAGGCACAAGAAACCTATGGTCTCCAGAGACTGCGATGCCAGCTCTGAAATACAGTAGCTGAGGCCTGAGCATCTGCTTGCAATTAGTTGTTACTGAGATATGGCCAAAGTGTCCTGTGTAAATACATATTTTGGGTCAACTTAATGAAACCCCATAAGCTCTTGAATCTTGTAGAGGCCCTGTTCATTTATGTGCCCGTGCTATGGGGCTGTGCTTGTGATATGGGCCTGTGCCTGTGCTATGTGGCTGTGCTATGTGCCTGTGCTATGGGGTTGTGCCTGTGCTATGTGGCTGTGCTATGTGCATGTGCTATGGGGCTGTGCTTTGTGCCTGTGCTATGGGTATGCTATGGGGCTGTGCTATGTGCCTGTGCTATGGGGCTGTGCTATGTGCCTGTGCTATGTGGCTGTGCTATGTGCATGTGCTATGGGGCTGTGCTTTGTGCCTGTGCTATGGGGATGTGCCTATGCTATGGGGCTGCGGCTGTGCCTATGATATGGGGCTATGTCTGTGCTATGGGGTGGTGGCTGTACTATGGGGCTATGCCTGTGCTATGGGGCGGTGGCTGGGCTATGGGGCTGTGCCTATGTTATATGGCTGTGCCTGTGCTATGGGGCTATGCCTATGCTATGGGGCTGTGGCTGTGCTATGGGGCGGTGGCTGTGCTATGGGGCGGCGGCTGTGCTATGGGGCTGTGCCTATACTATGGGGCTGTGCCTGTGCTATGGAGCTGTGCCATGTGCCTGTGCTATGGGGCGGTGGCTGTGCTATGGGGCGGTGGCTGTGCTATGGGGCTGTGGCTGTGCTATGTGGCTGTGGCTGTGTTATGGGGCTGTGCCTATGCTATGGGTCAATGTCTGTGCTATGGGGTGGTGGCTGTACTATGGGGCTATGCCTGTGCTATGGGGCGGTGGCTGGGCTATGGGGCTGTGCCTATGCTATATGGCTGTGCCTGTGCTATGGGACTGGGCCTATGCTATGGGGCTGTGGCTGTGCTATGGGGCTATGCCAATGCTATGGGGCTGTGGCTGTGGCTGTGCTATGGGGCGGTGGCTGTGCTATGGGGCGGTGGCTTTGCTATGGGGCTGTGGCTGTGCTATGGGGCTGTGGCTGTGCTATGGGGCTGTGGCTGTGCTATTGGACTGGCTGTGCTATGGGGCTATGCCTGTGCTATGGGGCTGTGGCTGTGCTATGGGGTGGTGGCTGTACTATGCGGCTATGCCTGTGCTATGGGGCGGTGGCTGGGCTATGGGGCTGTGCCTATGCTATATGGCTGTGCCTGTGCTATGGGGTGGTGGCTGTGCTATGGGGCGGTGGCTGTGCTATGGGGCGGTGGCTGTGCTATGGGGCTGTGGCTGTGCTATGGGGCTGTGGCTGTGCTATGGGGCTGTGGCTGTGCTATGGGGCGGTGGCTGTGCTATGGGGCGGTGGCTGTGCTATGGGGCTGTGGCTGTGCTATGGGGCTATGCCTGTGCTATGGGGCAGTGGCTGTGCTATGGGGCTATGCCTGTGCTATGGGGCAGTGGTTGTGCTATGGGGCGGTGGCTGTGCTATGGGGCGGTGGCTGTGCTATGGGGCTATGCCTGTGCTATGGGGCGGTGGCTTTGCTATGGGGCTGTGGCAGTGCTATGGGGCTATGGCTGTGCTATGGGGCAGTGGCTGTGCTATGGGGCAGTGGCTGTGCTATGGGGCTATGCCTGTGCTATGGGGCTGTGGCTGTGCTATGGGGCGGTGGCTGTGCTATGGGGCTATGCCTGTGCTATGGGGCGGTGGCTTTGCTATGGGGCAGTGGCTGTGCTATGGGGCAGTGGCTGTGCTATGGGGCTATGCCTGTGCTATGGGGCGGTGGCTGTGCTATGGGGCGGTGGCTGTGCTATGGGGCTATGCCTGTGCTATGGGGCGGTGGCTGTGCTATGGGGCGGTGGCTGTGTTATGGGGCTGTGGGGCTGTTCTCAACCCTCTGCTGCTGATACACTTGTTCTGCCCTGCTTACAGACCGCTCAGCCCTTTTGTCCAAAGTGGCCTCCTGCCATAGAAGTCTCTTCATGATTCCCTCCACAGGAGAATCTAGGGCATGTCTCTAGACAGACGCCTGGAAATGGTGCATCAGACGTCCCCTTCAAGATTGTTTTATAGCATTCTACTTGATTTCAGTGAAGAGGGATGAGATTGTTTCCAGGTCATCTGCTGGTATGGCAGGCACCAAATGAATGGCTGTTTGAACAACAATAGGGAGCTGTCACGTATTTTAATATATTTGCTCAAATAATGCAGGTCCTGAGTAGGAGAAAGGGTGATGATTTGAGTCATGGGAAAAGCGTTCATTATGTTGAAATATAATGTTTTTCTCCTCCCTCTTTTCACCACTCAAGGCCTCTGTTAGGATACTGGTTTTGTTGTTAGATTTCTCAAACATACATAAACAGAATCTGGCCCTATTTAAAAGTGGTTCAGTCTGCTTGGCATTGTTCCAGTGCCATCCAGTGATGTGTACTGGAGATATACGGCTTGCCAGTGGCCATCACTGTTTCCCTCTAGGTCTACATCATTTAAGTAAACAAGAACAACATGTGTCTCTAATAAGGAATGCAAACTTCAAACCCCTTACCCCACAGCTGAGAAAGCCGATACCCCTTCACAGGAGAGGCCATTTAGTGAATCAGGCTGTTGTAGTTGGATGCCCTACAAAATGAAGCACTTTGATCTCCCTGACTGAAGGACAGATTACTCCACATTTGCCTTTTAGATGGGATGTTCTGTGCTTCTAATTAACTTTGTGCTGTTGGAACTCGGAGCCGTTGGGAAATCCGCTGCAACAAATGTAGACTAGGGTTCCCTAAAAGCCCACATCATTAATTTGCCCCTAAATGGATTAGTGAACAAGGCAGGGTGGATATTACAATCCATTTAGCAGTGTCATTTGCAAAAATGACATTTAATTACATAATGATGCTAATGATCTCACATTGCTTACAGCTGCCCGTGGTTGAGCCCCCCTCCCACTGCACCTTATTGTGTTTTCTGCTGAAGGAGCACTGGTGTGTCCGTGTGGTGTGTCTGTGTGGTTTGGTGTGTGGGGTCAAACAGGAGATGCTCCCAGCACACAAAGCTGCTCTCTCTGAGGGGGTGGGATGGATGGATGGATGGATGGATGGGGGCCTGGGAATAGCGATAGGGTGAGAGAGCTGGCACACTCAGACAGGAAGAGAAAGGTGTGACTGGCAGCTGTGTCAGGCAGAGGCTGTGTCTTTCAGTCAGAGTCAGCAGGTTAAATAGGACTGTGTTGAATGTACTGTCTGTGAAACGGAGACTGGGATCTGTGATAGGATAGAATGTTGTCCCTTAACTGAGTCTATCTAAATTAATGTTCAAAACAGTGACAAACCCTGCAGTGATAGTAGAAAACAGTGTTGTGATCCTTTTAACAACATCTGTCAATGCAGTTCAATCAATCAATCAGTCAAATGTATTTATAAAGCCCTTCTTACATCAGCTGATGTCACAAAGTGCTGTACAGAAACCCAGCCTAAAATCCAAAACAGCAAGCAATGCAGGTGTAGAAGCACGGTGGCTAGGAAAAACTCCCTAGAAAGAACGGGACCTAGGAAGAAACCTAGAGAGGAACTGGCTGCCTGGCTGAGATAATAACAGAACATGGCCAAGATGTTCAAATGTTCATAGATGACCAGACACTGTGACCCCGTCCGACGATACCCCCGGACAGGACCAAACAGGCAGGATATAACCCAACACACTTTGCCAAGCCACAGCCCCCACACCACTAGAGGGATATCTTCAACCACCAACTTACCATCCCGAGACAAGGCCGAGTATAGCCCACGAAGATCTCCCCCACGGCACGAACCCAGACAGGAAGATGACGTCAGTGACTCAACCCACTCAAGTGACGCACCCCTCCTAGGGACGGCATGGAAGAGCACCAGTACGCCAGTGGCTCAGCCCCCGTAATAGGGTTAGAGGCAGAGAATCCCAGTGGAGAGAGGGGAACCGGCCAGGCAGAAACAGCAAGGGTGGTTCGTTGCTCCAGTGCCTTTCCGTTCACCTTCACACTCCTGGGCCAGACTACACTCAATCATAGGACCTACTGAAGAGATGAGTCTTCAATAAAGACTTAAAGGTCGAGACCGAGTCTGCGTCTCTCACATGGATAGGCAGACCATTCCATAAAAATGGAGCTCTATAGGAGAAAGCCCTGCCTCCAGCTGTTTGCTTAGAAATTCTAGGGACAGTAAGGAGGCCTGCGTCTTATGACTGTAGCGTACCTGTAGGTATGTACGGCAGGACCAAATCGGAAAGATGGAAAGATAGGTAGGAGCAAGCCCATGTAATGTTTTGTAGGTTAGCAGTAAAACCTTTAAATCAGCCCTAGCCTTAAACAGGAAGCCAGCATAGAGAGGAGGGCACTGGAGTAATATGATCAACTTTTTTGCTTTTGCACACGTTGTTTGCCTAGATAGCTATGTCTCCTCTCCAACAAAAGTGTATTGCTATTTGCTAGTTTCCGCTGTTTGACTAAATGAGATGTCTCTTTGATAAAAGCAGTGTGTTGCTATGGGTTGCCGGGGGCAGGACTGCAGGGTAGGGGGAGGGGTAAGGTGCTCAACAAGGCGAGGGTAAACTAGTTATGATATGTTGTGCCTCTTCACTCATTACAACGTTCCCACTTGCCTGCCCTCCCTAACACCCTCTCCCCCTGTAGCTACGGCAGACACCCCCGTCTCTCCACATCTAACACCCTCTCCCCCTGTAGCTACTGCAGACACCCCCGTCTCTCCACATCTAACACCCTCTCCCCCTGTAGCTACGGCAGACACCCCCGTCTCTCCACATCTAACACCCTCTCCCACCGGAAGCTACGGCAGACACCCCCGTCTCTCCACATCTAACACCCTCTCCCCCTGTAGCTACGGCAGACACCCCCGTCTCTCCACATCTAACACCCTCTCCCCCTGTAGCTACGGCAGACACCCCCGTCTCTCCACATCTAACACCCTCTCCCCCTGTAGCTACGGCAGACACCCCCGTCTCTCCACATCTAACACCCTCTCCCCCTGTAGCTACGGCAGACACCCCCGTCTCTCCACATCTAACACCCTCTCCCCCTGTAGCTACGGCAGACACCCCCCTCTCTCCACATCTAACACCCTCTCCCCCTGTAGCTACGGCAGACACCCCCCTCTCTCCACATCTCCAACAGACACTAGCCGCTCTTGAGTGCTTCTGCTTCCTCTGAACACTAAACAGGTCAGGGCTCTTCTCTTCCCAGATTACACTACAGCACAGCGTTTCCATGGCTGCCTGCGTTGTCATGGGAGTCAACCTCAGATGCTCTAACAACAATGGAGTGGAGTTTGTCTGAAAGAGACTATGGTGTCTGTCTGACTGTCTGTGGAGGGACCTGTCTGTCTGTGGAGGGCCCTGTAATGGAGACCTGGGGGAGACGGTCTAGAGACTGACTGAAAGACTGACTGACCAGCAACTATTCCAGTTTACTATTGGGGTTTGTAGTCCCAGGGCTATAAATTATATTTTGTCCCTTTGAGATCAGCAATCAAGTTATCTTTTGCTCCTAAACGATGCAATTGTAATAGCATCTTCAAACAGAATCCTTAACTGCAGCACCAGTACATTCTGGCAGACAGACTCTTCTGATTAATAAGGCACTAATCCTGTCATTGGAGTGTAAATACACTTTTTGTCTCTCCCACTTCTAACTGGTTTTCAGTACAATATATATTTATTATATATTGTATTATATCTTTATCTGATATATTTGTCTTTCTTTGTCTTGATCATTTTTGTTCCAGATGAACGGATGTTATTTAGCACTCTTCACAGATGCACTTCTTCTTCCAAAAGCCTCACATTCCATATGTTACAGTTTCCTGGAAACGTGTTGAATTGCTGAAATCTGTGATACATTTTAATAGGTACATTTACTTGGATCAGTCCATATTATTATCTTGGATTTAAGAGCAATGATTTTGGTTTGTTCCAAGGATAATTCATCAATCATTCATCAATAATCATTTTCTTCAGGGCACACAGATCCTTGTAATATTGACCACAATGTTATGGAATGGGCAGACATGGAGTGTAAATGGACAACCATGTTGAGTATTGGTAGGCTATACAACGCTGTATGCAAACCTCATCACTGCAGCATGATACAATGGAAATAGAAACCTGACTAATGACTGGCTGAAATTATGAAAATAAATGATCACACTACTAAACCCAGATGGATTCCCTTAATGGTACACAATTACCCGCCTCATTGTGTCTCCCTCAGCAGTGTTTAGAGAATATGACAGTGGTGGTCTGACTCAAGAGAGAAATTGTATAGATATCCTCCTCTGTGGAAATCCCTCTAAGCCCTTGTTTTGGTTCAAGCTCCAGCCTTTGTCTTTGCATGGGTAAATCACCGTTAAATTTGCTCAAAGCTCTGAGGAAAGAGAGGAGAGAAGGAGGAGAGAGGGAAGGAAAGGACGGGAGAGGTGAGGAAAGGAGGCGAGAGAGAAGGAAGATGAAGGAAAGGAGAGAGAGGAAATGGCTTACTAGCATGAAGCAGCACTATACTGATCAAATATGATCAAATATTAAAATGTGTTTCTGTATTGAAAGGTAGAGGTAGGACTACTGTATCTTCTCTGATAAGATAAAACTATAAATCTTGCGTTGGGAATGTATAGCATAGACTCAGTAGTTCATGTCGAGTCTGCAAATGTATTGATTGGAATGTATTTAAATCTTTAGTTGACTCATAATCCATAAGACAGTGATGTCTTCAGAGAATCACTTAGTAGGCATTCATATACAGTACCATATGTTTTCATGACAAAATGTACTCCATGTTGTTTATGTTGGACTGGCCAGCTCAGAAGACCTCCACTCTGCAACAATGTGCTGAATGTGGAGCTTTAGGCTTAGAGAGAGAGAGTCAATGATGTGACATGTGGCTGCAGGCTGCAGGCAGAGGGTGGGCTTTTGAAGGGGTGTCAGGATAGTGAGAAAAATAGGGAGCTGGCTTTCGCTCTCTTTCTGCAGCCCTCTCCAGAGGTGATGAGAGAGGGTGACAGGCCTGGAGGCTGAACACACACACACACACTCCTCCAGCTGCTGCTTCCTGTGGTTGGATCATTTTTATTCCTTATTATGAGCTCAGGAGGCCAGGCTCTGTCCATCTCTCCTATTGTAGCTCCCCTGTAGTGATGGAGTCAGCAGAAAGAGAGCCTGCTAGGCCAGACAATGTTGTTGTCATGGGAGCAGAGAGCACATGTATACATAAACAAAATAACGCATACATTATTACCATTTTGATGTAAAATTCTTGTCCAGGCAAATCTGTTAATGCTTTCTAGGGGCTCATATTGCAGTAGAACGTTCAGTTTGTTAATATTTCTTCTCCTCTTTCTGTTTTTTTCTCTCCTCAGATGCAAATGAGAGATCAGCCAAGAGATTCTCTGTGGATGGGGTCTTCAATTATACCTCTCTGCTCCTCAGCAGGGAAGATAACATGCTCTATGTTGGAGCACGAGAGGAGCTCTTCGCCCTCAACCTCTCTGATATCAGCAGAGTCAAGCTACAACGTAATGTAAGTGGGCACGAGTGTGTGTCTGTGTGTTTTGAGAGACATTCAAGAGGTAGCCTATTTTTCATAAGTCATGGATATTAGACATAGTCACAATTGACACTATTTCTGTGCAATAAAAAAGTTTCATCTGGGAGTATGCTTGAAAATGAATAATCCATCTGCATAATGAAATGAGTATCAACATGGCATATGAATGGCACCTGTTAATAATGACCTGGAGGTGGTTTGAGACTTGACCTTCCGCCTGGCCACCACCTCAGCTCACCACAGTAAGTCTAAACATAGTGCAAATCAAAGTAGACACAACAACCCAGCGGCCCTAGCTGAACTATTGAAACGTATTTGTAGTGTTTCTAGAGGTGGTATGTAATACCCTTGGCTCTCAGATACACTTCCCAACAGTGTTGTATTGTACTGTTTCTCTGTGTGCGTGCTTGTGTGCATGAACAGTAAGGGTGAGGATGTGTGGAATTATATAATGTACATGGTTGGTGTATGACATCTTGTGTTCACTGCTCTTTTTGACAATGTTCTACAGTAATATATATATATATGCCATTTAGCAGACGCTTTTATCCAAAGCATCTTACAGTCATGCGTGTGCAGATTTTACGTATGATTAGTCCCGGGAATCAAACCCACTATCCTGACGTTGCAAGCGTCATGCTCTACCAACTAAGCTACAGAGGACCACAGCTGTGTTCTTTACAGCTCTGTGCTGTGTCTTTGTAATGTATGTTGACACTTCTCCTCTCCTCTAGCTGACATGGAGCACACATGAGAGGAAGAGAGATGAGTGCAGTTTCAAAGGCAAAGACCTACAGGTGAGTACATTGCGCTGTATTTGTGGAACTCCAGTGGCAATGTTTACACTTCCATGCCAGTTCTCAAGCTCGTTTTGTGCCGTAGTACTGAAAATGAACTGTCAGTAGCAATGGAATTTTCCATTTAAGTTGTACATTTCCATTCAGCAGTGATGGCCTGCGTACGTTTTTTATAGCCAGACAAATTGCTATGCATCCCATCTAAGCAACCCCTCTGTGATTGTAGAGAAAACTCCATACTGTGGGAAGTACAGTATATTATCAGATGTTAATATTGTATGATTGATTCCTGGTTTGATTGAAGGGTTGGGGGACAAAGGCTCATAGACCAGGATCTTGAAGAAGACATCAATCAGTGTTCTGTGTGAGACAGTCACTCAGACATTTGGGACACTGCTAGCAACAGGCCTCCCAGGCTATTTGAAAGCAATTAATTCTGGTAATGTGGAAATATGCTTGGAGGGTCACCCAATGAGCTACTCCACTCAACTTGAGGAACTTTCCCTCGAGAATGGTTTGTGGGAACCTATGAGTCATATTAACGATGCTCTCGCCTCTCCTGTGTCTTTAATGCAGACTGATTGCTTCAATTACATCAAGATTTTACTGCGTGTGAACAGTACCCATCTATACGTGTGTGGAACCTACGCCTTCAGTCCAATCTGTGCGTACATAGTAAGTGTGTGTTTGATTTCTTAGCATACAGCATAAAGTTCCACCATGCCTGTGTGCTGTAGAGAGAACCACCATGCCTGTGTGCTGTAGAGAGAACCACCATGCCTGTGTGCTGTAGAGAGATGTAATTAGTCATGTAATTCACTCTGTCAATCAAGGTACAGCTTTTCTTCTCTATTTTACAGTATTTCCCCCTGGAGACTGCATTTTATTTATCCTCAAATCATTGTATTCCAATTATACCCTTTACAGATGTTTAGTGAGCATGAGTGGCTCTGAGTTGTATGAAGACGTTTTAGAACACACACATTTGAAAGGAAGTGCATCTTTAAATGTGTTCGGCTGATGGAGCAGACAGGTCTCTGAGGCCATGCAGAATAACATTGACATTTCCATTTAGAAATATTGACAGTCAAAGAACATCTCAAATCCCCTCTGCAATAATTCAATATGGGAGAGAAAACATTAAGGGAGGAGGGAAAGTCTCTTGGCAGAACTTTAGGTTGTGAACCAGGATTCCTGAGCGTCTCCTCCTCCCAAGTCTCCCTTCTTATCAAAACCACTGAGTCTCAGCCCACACAGAGAGATATACAGTACTTTATACAGACAGTCATGTCCATCCCTTCTCTAAGCAGCCCTCCTCATCTTCCCTATCACCAGATCATTTCTAAATGGAATCATATAATAACATTTACTTAAATAGAGATACTGTTTATCAAGTGTGTCTTTATAGCATTGGGTAGTAACAAGCCTTTTCTGCATTGTGACCACACAATGTGACAAAACCACGTTTCGAAAATCACCCTGGTTTGAACCACCCCAAAGGGACCAGCTGCAACCAACCAGTGTTTCCCTCCCCATCATTTGGGCCATAGTGCAGTAGAGAGCACTGGAAAGAAGGCAGTGGTCAGTGTAGATTACAGCCCTACATTTCCTCAAGTCTCTCTCTCTCTCTCTCTGTCCGTCCTCTCCAGAACACAGCTGACTTCACTCTGGTGAGGAGCCAGACTGGGGAGATAGTGACAGAGGACGGACGCGGCCGCTGCCCTTTCAACCCTGAGTACAAGTCCACTGCCATCATGGCTGGTAGGTTCACTATAGGGGTCACTTATTTACTGTCAGGGAAATATGTTTGGCTTCCATAAGACTGAGTACACAATACATACTGTACACAATACATACTGTACACAATACAATATATACATAAACATAATAGACAACACACTGTTGACATACTTAATTATAGATTCATCGGTGATAAAGCTGGAATGTATATCTTACAAGAGTTCATTCTTGTGTGTTCCATACTGTAAACATATTAGGAGACAACACTTTGATTTTAGATTCAAGGGTTTGTTATGAGTGACACAGAGGCTCCTTGTCTCCTGGTCCAGATATTGTTTGTCTTCATCTTATTCTTCCTTACATTATAGATGGAGAGCTGTATGCTGGGACGGTCAGTAATTTCCAAGGAAATGAACCTATTATTTACAAGAGCCTGGGCCAAGGCGCTGCCCTAAAAACAGAAAACTCCTTGAACTGGCTTCAGGGTAAGTTCAGGTCTTCAGGCAGCTAGCTATCTTGTAGCTGCTTCATGCCATGTTCTAGTGTTTGTATACATAGCTGATAAGATAAACATGGATAAACAGTTTTCCCCTAAACATATGCAATCAGTATTTGAAGACCTCAGGCTGGACATGATAAATTAAAATGACCATAGCTCTGAAGAAATATAGGTGTTCCCATGGTATTTTGTCAATTTCAACATGCAGAAATGATCAGAATTCCTGTTACAAAGTTACTGAATCACCAGAAGACGTTGTGAATGTAAAAGGCATGTCCATGTCCTAGAATACATGGTTCTAGGTTGACATTTCACCCTGTGGTTTCTTTGTTGTTCCTCCAGACCCAGCCTTTGTGGGCTCTGCCTACATTCAGGAGAGCCTGCCCAAAGGCAACCCAGTGGGCGACGACGATAAGATTTACTTCTTCTTCAGCGAAGCGGGAAAGGAGTTTGAATTCTTTGACAACACCATTGTATCGCGCATCGCTCGCGTGTGTAAGGTGAGTGACGCTTCAACGGAGATGGCCTATCTAAAGAGTGTTTTTTCCCCTTGAGCAAGGCTCTCCAGCAACGCCACCCATCTTCACCTCCCCCACCCATTTCCACTCACTTTATTGGAAGCTATCAGAGCGGGAGAAGGGTGTGTCAGTTTATGTGTGTGTGCGTACTTCTGTGTGGTGTGTTCATGTGTGTGTGAGGTGAGGGATGTAAGGGTGGGAGGGAGTCGTTGTGTTCACAGGTTTGTCTGGGAGGGACACAGGGGCTTGTGTTACAGAAAACCATTCCTGTGAGTTCCCTCTGTTTGGGCCCTTCTCTCCACATCTCCTCCTCCACTCCACTCTTATCACATTTCAGCGATCATTAACATTCAGCCAGGATTCACAGCAGACCTAAAATGGCTTCTCCTTTTCCACTTTTTTTCCTACACCAACCTGCAGACAAAGGTGTGTTGTACTGGAGGAAGCTCTGCAGGATAGACACTAGCTGGCACAGCCACAAAGTCATAAAATCTAACCTTAACCACACTGCTAACCTTATGCCTAACCCTAACATTAAATTAACAAAAAGCTATTTTTATTTTTTATGAATTTTTACGATATAGCCGATTTTGATTTTGTCGCTGGCCCATCTAGTGGAAATCGCTCAGCTCGGCCTCCAGGACAAGATTCATCCCAATAAACGTCAACCTGCTCATTAGATAGATGCACTACAAGCAGCTGAAATATTTAATTTCATTTTCTAGTATTTTAACCTAAAAGGAATGGTTTCCAATCAGTCTAAACATGAACCTTATCTATTCTCTGTGACCGAGAATCTCCCCTCAATTTGACAGCATGGTCATGGCCTCTTCTTTATCACAGCTATAGTATGGCCAATCCATCCAAAGAAAGTGTGACATACTAGATGACAGTTTTATAGTATCCACCCCTCCATCCAGGCTTTGCATTTCCAGCAGTCAATCTTCAGGAAAAGCTGGCTGCTGATGTGTGTCTTGTAACAGTGCATTTCTTAGCTTTTTCATTTTATGAAGAGATAAGCAGTCCTGCCAGAGTGGACAGAGTGAGGGACATACAGTGAAGGGAGGAGTCCAAGGCTCCTGCAGACAGCACCTTCTCATCCTTCAAATAGCAAACAAGCGTAATGAATCTACCAACGCCCATTATCAAATTTAATTAGAAAATATTAACCATGTGGATACGTGAAATAGAGCTCTGCTTTGGGGCCAGCTCACAAGTCATTTTCAATTGCATCTGTGCCTTTTAAATGTCATTTCCTCCTTCACCACACGTGCACTAAACTAATTTAAGCAGAGGAATGTTTTTTTTGCACTTTAAGAGGCTCCATACATTGCAGTTCCAATGGAGGGATATTTTTACTCGTTTATATTTTTCAAACAGGTAGCAGACAGGCTGAGACAGCTCATAGTAATAGAATTTTGACGACTCAAGGTGCCTATCCATTCCAGGCTCTGCAGGCTGCAAGCTGAAAGGCTTCTCTACAGTAACTGTCTATCTGCAGGTGTTTGTCTTGACACTGAGTGACATTCAAATGGACACCAGTCAGTCTGCCACTGTCAGAGTGAGGCTGCAGGACACACCCTTCCTTCTCCTCTGAAAGAAAACACAGGGTGGTGGTGGGCAGGTCAGCTGTCAATCACAGGGTAGGTTTGAACTCCGAGTACAGAGTATCTTAGCTCCTGGTTTTTCTAATCTTCACCCCATACAAGCCACTATAGTGTGTATGTTAGGGAGTTCCCCTTTAAAAGCTTTAGGTTTGGGTGGTGCAATATCTGTTGGTGAAACTGTAGACAGTGTACCAGGGACTTTTTATAAACTAGGGTACCAGTGAGGATTTCCTACAATGTACAACTTGTTACAGCTGTTGATGAGTCCATTGATAATAATTTGTTCATGTCATTACATTAAGATATAAGGAGGGATCGTAGTTATTATACTCAATACAATTCAAGAGTTGATTTAATACCTATGTTTAACCCTTTATCTTGGTTGGTCATGGTTCTTGATGAAATCATGTGACATAAATACTTACTTTTCTGACCTTGCATTTATGGCAGTGTAAGTTGTCATTATATTAAGCATTAATCAGTTAAATTAGACGTTGAACTTGAACCCTTTAAGAATCCTGGATCTAGCTGTCGGACAGTTTTTGTATAGAGAAATGCTGTGTAACTACGTAACATCAAATAAAATGTTATTTATATAGCCCTTCTTACATCAGCTGATATCTCAAAGAAACCCAGCCTAAAACCCCAAACAGCAAGCAATGCAGGTGTAGAAGCACGGTGGCTAGGAAAAACTCCCTAGAAAGGCCAAAACCTAGGAAGAAACCTAGAGAGGAACCAGGCTATGAGGGGTGGCCAGTCCTCTTCTGGCTGTGCTGGGTGGAGATTATAACAGAACATGGCCAAGATGTTCAAATGTTCATAAATTACCAGCATGGTCAAATAATAATAATCACAGTTGTCGAGGGTGCAACAAGTCAGCACCTCAGGAGTAAATGTCAGATGGCTTTTCATAGCCGATCATTCAGTGTATCTCTACCGCTCCTGCTGTCTCTAGAGAGTTGAAAACAGCAGGTCTGGGACAGGTAGCACGTCCGGTGAACAGGTCAGGGTTCCATAGCCGCAGGCAGAACAGTTGAAACTGGAGCAGCAGCACGGCCAGGTGGACTGGGGACAGCAAGGAGTCATCATGTCAGGTAGTCCTGAGGCATGGTCCTAGGGCTCAGGTCCTCCGAGAGAGAGAAAGAAAGAAAGAGAGAAAGAGAGAATTAGAGAGAGCATACTTAAATTCACACAGGACACCGGATAAGACAGGAGAAATACTCCAGATATAACAGACTGACCCTAGCCCCCCGACACATGAACTACTGCAGCATAAATACTGGAGGCTGAGACAGGAGGGGTCAGGAGACACTGTGGCCCCATACGACGATACCCCTGGACAGGGCCAAACAGGAAGGATATAACCCCACCCACTTTGCCAAAGCACAGCCCCCACACCACTAGAGGGATATCTTCAACCACCAACTTACCATCCTGAGACAAGGCCGAGTATAGCCCACAAAGATCTCCGCCACGGCACAACCCAAGGGGGGGCGCCAACCCAGACAGGAAGACCACGTCAGTGACTCAACCCACTCAAGTGACGCACCCCTCCTAGGGACGGCATGGAAGAACGCCAATAAGCCAGTGACTCAGCCCCTGTAATAGGGTTAGAAGCAGAGAATCCCAGTGGAGAGAGGGGAACCGGCCAGGCAGAGACAGCAAGGGCGGTTCGTTGTTCCAGAGCCTTTCTGTTCACCTTCACACTCCTGGGCCAGACTACACTCAATCATAGGACCCACTGAGGAGATGAGTCTTCAGTAAAGACTTAAAGGTTGAGACCAAGTTTGCATCTCTCACATGGGTAGGCAGACTCTTCCATAAAAATGGAGCTCTATAGGAGAAAGCCCTGCCTCCAGCTGTTTGCTTAGAAATTCTAGGGACAATTAGGAGGCCTGCGTCTTGTGACCATAGCGTACGTGTAGGTATGTACGGCAGGACCAAATCGGAAAGATAGGTAGGAGCAAGCCCATGTAATGCTTTGTAGGTTAGCAGTAAAACCTTGAAATCAGCCCTTGCCTTAACAGGAAGCCAGCGTAGGGAGGCTAACACTGGAGTAAGATGATCAAATTTTTGGGTTCTAGTCAGGATTCTAGCAGCTGTATTTAGCACTAACTGAAGTTTATTTGGTGCTTTATCCGGGTAGTCGGAAAGTAGAGCATTGCAGTAGTCCAACCAAGAAGTAACAAAAGCATGGATTAATTTTTCTGCATCATTTTTGGACAGAAAGTTTTTGGACAGAAAGTTTTTGCAATGTTACGTAGATGGAAAAAAGCTGCCCTTGAAACAGTCTTGACATGTTCTTCAAAAGAGAGATCAGGGTCCAGAGTAACGCCGAGGTCCTTCACAGTTTTATTTGAAACGACTGTACAACCATCAAGATTAATTGTCAGATTTAACAGAAGATCTCTTTGTTTCTTGGGACCTAAAACAAGCATCTCTGATTTGTCCGAGTTTAAAAGTTGAACGTTTGCAGCCATCCACTTCCTTATGTCTGAAACACAGGTTTCTAGCGAGGGCAATTTTGGGGCTTCACCATGTTTCATTGAAATGTACAGCTGTGTGTCATCCGCATGGCAGTGAAATGTAACATTATGTTTTCGAATGACATCATTTCGTGTATCCTTATGTTACGGGGTGAAAACTGTTTTCATGAGCACACAAATCCAAAATATTGTATGACTTGCAAGATGGAATGCTTCTAACAGAAAGAGTCACCTTACCTTGATACTGAAAACCTAAATCAATACTGTCATTAATGTGGTTCTTCAATAATTATGCATAATACTTGTTGGATGCGTATTTGGTGTCCAGCTAATTAGTTATGTCTTGATAGTTTCATACATCATCATCTGATCCAGGAAGGAATTTTCCAAATGTTTCACGTTTCATGCTCTATTTTCAGCTGGCATTAATGCGACCCTAGTGTCAAACGCACATTAATTTGCAATTTTGTCATGTAACAACTGGCGCACTGGCATTTTTCCGCCCTAACGCCAGGTTCAGCAATTTACCTGTTTAACAGCTCGCTTGAGCTCAGATGGGCGGGGTAGAAATATTTGAGTCCTTAAAGTCCTTAAAAATATGATCCAAAGTGCAAATTTCAGGCAGCCCTGAAAGGGATGTTTAAGACCAACCAAAAAATTATTTTATTTTATTTAACCTTTATTTAACTTCTATGGGCTAGGTGGGACGCAACAAAATGTCATAATTCAACTTTCTCAAACATGCAAATATTTTACACCATTTTAAAGATAAACTTCTCGTTAATCTAACCACATTGTCCGATTTCAAAAAGGCTTTACAGCGAAAGCAAAACATTAGATTATGTTAGGAGAGTACATAGACAAAAATAATCACACAGCCATTTTCCAAGCAAGGACATGTGTCAATAAAACCCAAAACACAGCTAAATGAAGCACTAACCTTTGACGATCTTCATCAGATGACACTCCTAGGACATTATGTTACACAATACATGTATGTTTTGTTCGATAAAGTTCATATTTATATCCAAAAACAGCATTCTACATTGGCGCGTGATATTCAGAAAATGTATTCCCACCAAAACGTCTGGTGAATGTGCACATCAATTTACAAAAATACTAATCATAAACGTTGACAAAATATATAACAATTATTTTAAGAATTATAGATAGACTACCCCTGGATGCAACCGCTGTGTCAGATTTTTAAATAGCTTTACGGAGAAAGCACATTTTTCAATATTCTGAGTACATAGCTCAGCCATCACGCTGAGCTATTCAGACACCCGCCAAGTTCGGGGCAACCTAAACTAAGAATTAGTATTAGAAATATTCTCTTACCTTTGCTGATCTTTGTCAGAATGCACTCCCAGGACTGCTACTTCCACAAGAAATGTTGTATTTGTTCGAAATAATTCATATTTCTGTACAAATACCTCCGTTTTGTTCATGCGAAAAGTCAAAATGTTCCATTACCGTACTTAGAAGCATGTCAAACGCTGTTTAAAATCAATCTTTATGGTATTTTTAATGTAGAATTGCGATAATATTCCAACCGGACAATAGCATATTCATTCAAGAAGAAAAAGAAGGAAAGGCGTGCTCGCGTGACCGTGCATATCCAATCCCTTTGTTGGGTATGAATTTTTCTCAGGTTTTTGCCTCCCATATGAGTTCTGTTATACTCACAGACACCATTCAAACAGCTTCAGAAACTTCAGAGTGTTTTCTATCCAAATCTACTAATAATATGCATATTCTAGTTTCTGGGCCAGAGTAGTAACCTGTTTAAATTGGGTACGTTTTTCATCCGGCCGGGAAAATACTGCCCCCTAGCCCAGACAGGTTAACTAGGCAAGTCAGAACAAATTCTTATTTACAATGACGGCCTACCAAAAGGCAAAAGGCCTCCTGCAGGGACAGGGACTGGGATAAAAAAATAGCTAAAAAAATAGAATATAGGACACTACATAAAGAGAGACCTAAGACAACAACACAGCATGGCAGCAACACATGACGACACAGCATGGTAGCAACACCACATGACAACAACATGGTAGCAACACCACATTACAACAACATGATAGCAACACAACATGGCAGCAGCACAAAACATGGTACAAACATTATTGGGCACAGACAACAGAACAAAGGGCAAGGTAGATACAACAATACATCACACAAGCAGCCACAACTGTCCGTAAGAGTGTCCATGATTGAGTCTTTGAATGAAGAGATTGAGATAAAACTGTCCAGTTTGAGTGTTTGTTGCAGCTCGTTCCAGTCGCTAGTCATGTGGCCCGAGTCTGGGCCGCCTTAGGCAGTATTACTTATGGCTAGGATGCGGGGATTGGACTCGGGATGATTCTGGTGTGAGTTATCTGGCCCAAATGTATTACTTGGGGCTCAGGCCGATTGGGGAGACTCTCTGGCAGATGATTACACAGGCCTCTTTATATAATAAACATTTTATTATTTATTTTCCCATATTTTGTCATTGTTTCTGTGATCAAAAAATACAATTAACATTTAAATGACATTTTTTAAGAGTCCTGCGTAGTATTTTTGTCACGCCCTGACCATAGAGAGCCCTTGGTTCTCTATGGTATAGTAGGTCAGGGCGTGACTGGGGGTGTTCTATGTTGTTTATTTCTATGTTGGTGTGCTTGGTATGGTTTCCAATCAGAGGCAGCTGTTTAGCGTTGTCTCTGATTGGGGATCATATTTAGGCAGCCATTTCCACACTGTGTTTTGTGGAATCTTGTTTATGTGTAGGTGCCTATTTGTACTTCACTGTCGTCGCAGTTCGTTTGATCATTTATTGTTTTTGTATTTTGCTGAAGTTTCACGTTATAATAAAGATGTGGAACGCTACTCACGCTGCACCTTGGTCCGAGTATGCTTCCAGTTCGTACGACGAGTGTGACAATTTTAGTATTTTCATAATTTGTGCAAGGCAATTGTTAAGCATTAAACATTTTGTAGATGGAGCCTCCCGAGTGCTGCAGTGGTCTATATGGGGCTTTGGCTTTTTTTTTGTCCTGCCCAATGCAATTGCGAAGTAGTCAAGACTGTCGATAAATGGATTGGCTCCTGAGAAATCATAATCATTAAAGCTTTATTAAAATATAACATTTTTGAGGAGTAAAACAGTGAGCTGACGTTCCCTTTTTATGTATGCATCGTAGGCAGGCCTACATAATTTTAGCCATGCAGGTCCCATTTTGGACATGCTTAAAACCCCCTCCATGATGGAGGCTACGTGTCCATGCACATCATGAAACGAGCGATGAGATCCTTGGTGAATAACGTTGAACCTCGTATTTAGAAGTGATGTGTAAAAATGGCTTGTTTTCCGTTTCATATGTTCAAAACACAAGCCCTCCCTTAGGCCTACTATTTTTTATTTTTTATTTTATTTAACCTTTATTTAACCAGGTAGGCCAATTGAGAACAAGTTCTCATTTACAACTGCGTCCTGGCCAAGATAAAGCAAAGCAGTGCAACAAAAACAACACAGAGTTGCACATGGGATAAACAAACGTACAGTCAATAACACAATAGAAAATCTGTATACAGTGTGCAAATTAAGGAGGTAAGGCAATAAATAGGCCACAGTGGCGAAATAATTACAATTTAGCAATAAACACTGGAGTGAAAGATGTGCAGATGAGGATGTGCAAGTAGAGATACTGGTGTGCAAAAGAGCAGAAAAAACAAATATGGGGATGAGGTAGGTAGTAGGTTGGATGGGCTATTTACAGATGGGCTGTGTACAGCTGCAGCGATCGGAAAGCTGCTCTGACAGCTGATGCTTAAAGTTAATGAGGGAGATATAAGTCTCCAACTTCAGTGATTTTTGCAATTCATTCCAGTCATTGGCAGCAGAGAACTGGAAGGAGAGGTGGCCAAAGTAGGTGTTGGCTTTCGGGATGACCAGTGAAATATGCCTGCTGGAGCGTGTGCTACGGGTGGGTGTTGCTATGATGACCAGTGAGCTGAGATAAGGTGGAGCTTTACCTGGCAAAGACTTATAGATGACCTGGAGCCAGTGGGTTTGGCAGCGAATATGTAGTGAGGACCAGCCAACGAGAGCATACAGGTCGCAATGGTGGGTGGTGTATGGGGCTTTGGTGACAAAACGGATGGCACTGTGATAGACTGCATCCAATTTGCTGAGTAGGGTGTTGGAGGCTATTTTGTAAATGACATCGCCGAAGTCAAGGATCGGTATGATAGTCAGTTTTTTACGAGGGTATGTTCAGCAGCATGAGTGAAGGAGGTTTTGTTGCGAAATAGAAAGCCGATTCTAGATTTAATTTTGGATTGGAGATGATTAATATGAGTCTGGAAGGAGAGTTTACAGTCTAACCAGACACCTAGGTATTTATAGTTGTCCACATATTCTAAGTCGGAACCGTTCGGAGTAGTGCTGCTAGGTGGGCGGGCGGGTGGGTCCGGGTAGCGATTGGTTGAAGAGCATGCATTTAGTTTTACTAGTGTTTAAGAGCAGTTGGAGTCCACGGAATGAGTGTTGTATGGCATCGAAGCTCATTTGGAGGTTTGTTAACACAGTGTCCAAAGAAGAGCCAGATGTATACAGAATGGTGTCGTCTGCATAGAGGTGGATCAAAGAGTCACCCGCAGCAAGAGCAACATCATTGATATATACAGAGAAAAGAGTCGGCCCGAGAATTGAACCCTGTGGCACCCCCATAGAGACTGCCAGAGGTCCGGACAACAGGCCCTCCGATTTGACACACCAAACTCTATCTGAGAAGTAGTTAGTGAACCAGGCGAGGCAGTCATTAGAGAAACCAAGGCTGTTGAGTCTGCTGATAAGAATGAGGTGATTGACAGAGTCGAATGCTTTGGCCAAGTCGATGAAGACGGCTGCACGGTACTGTTTTTTATCGATGGTGGTTATGATATCGTTTAGGACCTTGAGCGTGACTGAGGTGCACCCATGACCAGCTCGGAAACCGGATTGCATAGCGGAGAAGGTACGGTGGGATTCGAGATGGTCGGTGATCTGTTTGTTCATTTGGCTTTCGAAGACTTTAAAAAGGCAGGGCAGGATGGATATAGGTTTGTAACAGTTTGGGTCTAGAGTGTCTTGCCCTTTTGAAGCGGGGGACGACCGCGGACACTTTCCAATCTTTAGGAATCTCAGACAATACGAAAGAGAGGTTGAACAGACTAGTAATAGGGGTTAAGACAATGGCCGTGGATAATTTTAGGAAGAGAGTGTCCAGATTGTCAAGCCCAGCTGATTTGTAGGGATCCAGATTCTGCAGCTCTTTCAGAACATCAGCTGTCAGGATTTTGGTGAAGGAGAAGCGGGGGTGGGGGGGGGGGGCTTGGACCAGTTGCTGCAATGGGTGCAGAGCTGTTAGCCGGGATTGGGGTAGCCAGGTGGAAAGTGTGGCCAGCCGTAGAGAAATGCTTCTTGAAATTCTCGATTATCGTGAATTTATCAGTGGTGACAGTGTTTCCTTGCCTCAGTGCAGTGGGAAGCTGAGAGGAGGAGCTCTCATTCTCCATGGACTTTACAGTGTCCCAAACCTTTTTGGAATTAGTGCTGCAGGATGCAAATTCCTGTTTCAAAATCTAGCTTTTGCTTTCCTAACTGACTGTGTATATTGGTTCCTGACTTCCCTGAAAAGTTGCATATCGCGGGGACTATTAGAAGTTAGTGCAGTGCGCCACAGGATGTTTTTGTGCTGGTCAAGGGCAGTCAAGTCTGGAGTGAACCAAGGGCTATATCTGTTCTTAGTTTTACATTTTTTGAAAGAGGCGTGCTTATTTAAGATGGTGAGTAAGGCACTTTTGAAGAACAACCAGGCATCCTCTACTGACGGGATGAGGACAATATCCTTCCAGGATACCCGGGCCAGGTCGATTAGAAAGGCCTGCTCGCAGAAGTGTTTTAGGGAGAGCGTTTGACAGTGATGAAGGATGGTCGTTTGACTGCGGACCCATAACGGATGCAGGCAATGAGGCAGTGATCGCTGAGATCCTGGTTGAAAACAGCAGAGGTGTATTTAGAGGGCAAGTTGGTCAGGATGATATCTATGAGGGTGCCCATGTTTACGGATTTGGGGTTGTACCTGGTAGGTTCCTTGATGATTTGTGTGAGATTGAGGGCATCTAGCTTAGATTTGTAGGACGGCTGGGGTGTTAAACATATCCCAGTTTAGGTCACCTAACAGTACGAACTCTGACGATAGATGGGGGACAATCAATTCACATATGGTGTCCAGGGCACAGCTGGGAGCTGAGGGGGGTTTATAAAAAGCGGCAACAGTGGGAGACTTCGTTCTGGAGAGATAGACTTTTAAAAGTAATAGCTCGAACTCTTTGGGCATAGACCTGGATAATAGGACAGAACTCTGCAGGCTATCTCTATAGTAGATTGCAACTTCACCCCCTTTAGCAGTTCTATCTTGGTGGAAAATGTTGTATTTGGGGATGGAAATTTCAGGCCTTCATAAGCCTTTCTAAGCCGTACTATAATGAAGGCTGGTTCAACAGCAATGCCTGACATTTTTTATCCTGGTGATTTTATGATATCATTACATTTTACATGTATTTATTGTTGTTGTTTAAAAAAAATATTACTTACCTTCCTGGTTCTATGGTTAAAACGTCTGTGGAGTGCATGCTATGCAACTTCTGGAGATGTGTGAACGCGATCTGATCTGTAAGATGGTTCCGATTATATTCATAAACCAGGTCTAGGTGGGAGCAGTATAACAGTTAGGGTACATTCTCCCTTTCGCATTACAGTACATTGGATCTTTCTCCAGCTACTGTGAAAAGTTTGGATGTGCATATAACCCTCCATATTCTGCATTGTTTTAAGATTATATGCCCACGTGGAGAAATTATTGTAGTTGTAGTTGATTCCAAGCCAATACATAAAAGACCGTAAATGCACAACTTGAAGCAACCACATATTTTACCATGGAGCTTGTTCTGATTGGCCAGTGAGGTGCTAAGCCTCCACACACCCACAACTTGTTTATTCATCAAAACCCAGCCCTTTTGCACCAGCGCCAGCAAGTGCCCCGATAATTGTGATAGTGAAAATAGCAAAAATATTTCTGACTCACCCCTGAACCTATAACGCTAACACCTGCACTTGCCTTTGTGTTAAGTTTGTTAATATAGAGCCCCGAGTCTACTGTGCGCAATTGTGTAGGATAGACTATTGCGCAACACCCAACGCTATTCATATTAATTGTTCTGGATATAATGACAATAAATTACATAACTTATTCACAATATGGTCTGGTAATGAAATAACATGACAAATACATTTTGTTTTCCATGTTAGACCTGCAATTTTACAAGGGGCTGAAGTAGCCTACTTGAACTTTAATTTGGAGCGCAGAAATTCAAGTATTGAAATATACCTACCTTGAAAATCGGACATTTCCTCAATTTGGTGCTTCAAAAGCAATTGTAATTATTGTAGCCAAATTATAAGTTACCTGCTCCCTTATAATCAGTAGCGGTGCGTGGGTAAAATCACTGGGGATACCAAGCCAGGAAAAAAATAGCCATGTTACAACCTGTGTTGTGATAATTATGTTGTTTGCTCTATAATCTGTTAGTTCATATGCCTTGCCACCATGACATACAGTGCATTCAGACCTCTTGACTTTTTCCACATTATGTTACGTTACGGCCTTATTCTAAAATTGATTAAATTGTTTTTCCCCTCATCAATCTACACGCAATATCCCACAATAACAAAGCAAAATCACGTTTTTAGACATTTTTGCAAATGTATTAAAAATAAGAAACTGAAATATCACATTTACATAAGTATTCAGACCCTTTACTCAGTACTTTGTTGAAGCACCTTTGGCAGTGATTACAGCCTCAAGTCTTCTTTGGTATCCTTCCCCAGCTTGGCACACCTGTATTTGGGGAGTTTCTCTCATTCTTCTCGGCAGATCCTCTCAAGCTCTGTCAGGTTGGATGGGGAGCATCGCTGCACAGCTATTTTCAGGTCTCTCCAGAGATGTTCGATCGGGTTCAAGTCTGGCCTCAAGGACATTCAGAGACATGTCCCGAACCCACTCCTGTTCTTGCGTTGTCTTGGCTGTGTGTTTAGGGTCGTTGTCCTGTTGGAAGGGGAACCTTTGACCTAGTCTGAGGTTATGAGCGCTCTGGAGCAGGTTTTCATCAAGGATCTCTCTGTACTTTGCTCCATTCATCTTTCCCTCGATCCTGACTAGTCTCCCAGTCCCTTCCCCTGAAAAACATCCCCACAGCATGATGCTGCCACCACCATACTTCACCGTAAGGATAGTGCCAGGTTTCCTCCAGACGTGAGGCTTGGCATGCAGGCCAAAGTGTTCAATCTTGGTTTCATCAGACCAGAGAATCTTGTTTCTCATGGTCAGTGTCCTTTAGCTGCCTTTTGGCAAACTCCAAGCACGCTGTCATGTGTCTTTTGCTGAGGAGTGGCTTCTGTCTGGCCACTCTACCATAAAGGCCTGATTGGTGGAGTGCTGTAGAGATGGTTGTCCTTCTGGAAGGGTCTCCCATCTCCACATAGGAAATCTGGAACTCTGTCAGAGTGACCATCGGTTTCTTGATCACCTCCCTCACCATCGGGTTCTTGGTCACCTCCCCCAATCGCTCAACTTCTTCCATTAATAGAGGCCACTGTGTCCTTGGGGACCTTCAATGCTGCAGAAATGTTTTGGTGCCCTACCCCAGATCTGTGCCTCAACACAATCCTGTCTCGGTGCTCTATGGACAATTCCTTCAACCTCATTGTTTGGTTTTTGCTCTGAAATGCACTGCCAACTGTGGGACCTTATATAGACAGGTGTGTGCCTTTCCAAATCATGTCCAATCAATTGAATTTACCACAGGTGGACTCCAATCAAGTTGTAGAAACATCTCAAGGATGATCAATGGAAACAATGAGGAAAAACATTTATTTTATCAATTTTAGAATAAGGCTATAATGTAACAAAATGTGGGAAAATAACCCACTTAGGCCTAATCCTCTGTAGGCCTAAAGCCGAGACAAATACAAATCAGTGGCAGAATACATTCAACCACACCTTTTGTTTCATCACAAAACCGGAGAGCAACATCTGTCTGGTGAAGTCCACAAAGCACATTGCATGTAACAAACACTTACGTGACCTACAGAATGGTCAAGCAAGTGAATGTTTCCAAAATGTTCAAACTACTAACCAGCTATTGATTTAGAACCATGGAGAGTTAGGCTACCGCAATTTGCAAAGAAAACTGGAGCTGCCTCCAATATTCCAGCACCATTTAACTTTAACAGTTTACCATCATCAACTCACCTACACTTAGCCTAATACAGTGACAACTAAAATATACCAAAAACTATTGATGCCACTGATGTGGCTGTCGATGGTCCTGATTTCTCTCTCTCTCTGTGTGTGTGTGTGTGTGTGTGTGTGTGAATACTTATGTAAATGTGATTTATTTTTCATTTTTAATTGTTAATAAATTAGTAAAAAATTCTAAACCTGTTTTTGCTTTGTCATTATGGGGTTTTGTGTGTAGATTGATGAAAAACAATGTAATCAGTGTTATAATAAGCCTGTAACCTAACAAAATGTGGAACAAGTCAAGGGGTCTAAATACTTTCCGAAGGCACTGCATCTCCATCCATGGCTAATGGAAAGGTACAATTTTAGCTAGCTAGCTAGCCACTGGAGGTCAACAACACAACGAGATGCATCAATTCAAGTTTTTTCTGTCAGTGATGTTTGGTTTTTCATGTGATTTGTATTTGTATTTATTAGCGATCCCCATTAGTTCCTGCCAAGGCAGCAGATACTCTTCCTGGGTTACAGCAAAAGTTAAGGCAGTAATATACATTATAATAAAATGTGTATACATTTAAATACATTTTACAACAGATTTCACAATACATTAAATGTGTGCCCTCCGGCCACTACTCCACTACAACACACAATCAAGGTGTACATGTGTGTATAGTGTGTATGTTATGTGTGTGTATAGTGTGTGTGTATAGTGTGTATGTTATGTGTGTTTGTATGTATGTGTGTGTTTGTACCCATGTGTGTGACTCCACAGTCATCGCTGTTCCATAGTCCTCACTGTTTTTTAAATCTGATTTTACTGCTTGCGTGAATTACTTGGTGTGGAATAGACTTCAATGTAGCCATGGCTCTATGTAGTACTGTGCGCCTCCCATAGTCTGTTCTGGACTTGTGGCATGTCTTGTGGGGTATGCATGGGTGTCCGTGCTGTGAGCTAGTAGTTTAAAACAGACAGCTAGTAGCATTCAACATGTCAATACTTCTTACAAGAATAAGTAGTGATGACGTCAATCTCTCTTCTACTTTGAGCAATGAGAGATTTGACATGCATATTCCAATTGGTGTGGAGCCAAATCCAAACTGTCTTCCCTTGACACTTTTTTTGGTGCACCAGGACCATTCACAGTTTCGCTCGCTCAGTTTAGCTCAACGCTGATTGGCTAATATTTTATACTTTTTACCAAGGGAGGCCAAATGCCCCCTTGCATTCAATGCTACAGGTGGCAACAATATCATACTATTTTATACTATTTTTGACCAGACAGCATCAGATAGATGGGCTACAAATACAGAGACAGAGGGGCGCTGTTTCCCTCACTCGGATGCTTTATCTGGTGAAGTACATTCAGCCTCTTGCGAATTGAAGGAAAATGATCAAACACAGAGAGATAAAATATACATTATTTTATGTTTTTGCCTTTTTTTCTTGGTATTATTTTGGGGAAGCCTGGCTTCCCTAGGCATTCATGAATACACGCCCCTGCTTATAATTATCCGTAATTTCATTTTGTATACAATTTGGTGAGAGATGTGGCCGCTTTAGTTTGTTTCCAGCCCTTCAATTGAAGGGTGTTGCGCTACTCTGTTGCGGTAAAATCACATGCGGTTATTATGAGGACGACATCTTCAACTTGGCTTTCCATACAAATCCTTCCATTAAAAAAGGAACCTGGTTTTTGGTCACTTTCTCATGATAAAAACAGAGATGGTGAGATTAATGCTACCGCTATTCATGGCTTTATAGGCTTACTGTATGCCTGCGTCGGCCACATAGGCTACAGAAAAATTGGCATGCATGCATCCAATCTATTTAGTCAGGCAATGTCCACATTATTCACACAGATTTTAGAATGTAATAATAATTTGAATATCAATGCTTTGGCAAGCTCTGAAAAACAAATCTTGAAGTGGTAGTGCCCTACTTGCTTGTTTGGCCTCTATATTAGGCCCTATATGTACAATTATATAAATTATACAATTGAGGTCCTTGAAAATTACAAAAGTTCCTGAAAGTCCTTGAATTTGACTCATCAATGTCTGTATGAACCCTGCTTAAAGAATGTATCATCCTAGGCCTTTGTTGTTGTATTGGTGGAGTTATGGGCCAATTTTCATATATTCACTTTTATTCCTCTAATTACACATGTTGAACTGCATGAAAATGCTTTTATTTTTGTTTCAAACCATTTCGAAAAATATATCCCAATGTCACACATTGGCCCCATTATTTATAGAAAGATCCACCAATACGGCGTCTTCCTCATCAGCATCTTCCATTACTTAAAGTCCATCTCTCTCTCTGTCTTTAGTTGACTATCTCTGATGTTTATTCAGGTGTTTAGAGTAGATGTTCTGCTCCAGTGAGGCCAGCTATGGAATAATATATAGCTTTGTGGAAAACAGAAAAACACAAAAAGCTTTGGTACTATTGAAACTCTTAAAATTGTGCATCGGTGCATCTGTGTTGGAAAGAGAGGCTTATGTAAGGGGTTAATAAATGGAGTGCTTTCTGTCCAATATTCAGGAGGAGACTTTAGGTACACACTCTCTCTAGTATAAAATAATAACTAGGTAGACCAGGGGGAGCAGATCAGGGAATATACTGTATGTAGCTCATTATCTGGCTGGGTTACTACAGCAAGTAATTGCTTCAGAAACTCAGCATTAGTCACGTGTCATTTCCCTTTCCCATTCAGCGATGTCATTTCCTCTAATTAATGTTGGGCTGACGGGGACTCGGACGAAGGCACATGTTAAAGGGCTCTGGGTTATGTAGACTTAGACTTCTTTATGTTTCTTTTTAGTCCTCTGAACAGTGTTCTGTGAAGGTGACTTACCGTTGCTCCCTCAGCCTTTTCAATCTCCTTAGATCTATGTCCCAGACACGAATTTGAATAATTGCTGCAATCCGAGCCACAGACTCAAGTGTATGTAAACAGACAAATTCTATATATTTTTTCAATTGCATGTCCTCACACAATTCCTGTACAGCCAACTATCTGTGAAAGGTATAGGCATTACATTTCTTAATGGAAAAGTTGTGCTGCTATATTTGCATCGCAAGCCAACCCGGTATCATGCTCCCATAGATGACCCCACCCACCAGGCAGGGTAGTGTCACAGGCACAGGTTCAGAGAATTGTAGTGTCAGTGGAGAGTCATTGTGTGTGAGCAGTGTCCTTGTTCCTCTCTCTCATTGAAAAGCATTTGGCTTCCCCAGTGCCCCCAGTGTTCTCCTCTCATCCAGTTGTGATGTCTTATATTGTTTTCTTGACCTAGAATTCTATTGACCCAGGGGCGATGTGTATTATGTCCACAATCTGTTGTACTCAGTCTGGTGGTTTCACTATAGGATTATTGTTTCTCATTTAAGTCAATTCAAACAGTGCCTTGTTTGTTTACATTGTTTGTTTAGTTTCGGGGTAAACAACAGGGTGTAGAATAATTTTAGGGAAATTGGTTGCCATGTTATCATTCAGACGCGTGTT
This sequence comes from Salmo trutta, assembly GCF_901001165.1. Lineage (NCBI taxonomy): Eukaryota > Metazoa > Chordata > Actinopteri > Salmoniformes > Salmonidae > Salmo > Salmo trutta. The sequence goes on along the minus strand of NC_042963.1, from coordinate 2,152,606 downwards.
TATTGCAGTAGGGATTATAATGCATTCTCACCATTTCCACTACTTTTACAGTTTACACATACATGCTTGTGCCCTCTACTGGACGCTGGGTTACTATGACTGTGGGTCCATGTAACAGAGCTCTGATTGTATTACAGGGTGACAAAGGAGGAGAGAGGGTGCTGCAGAAGAAATGGACCACCTTCCTTAAAGCCCAGCTCCTGTGTTCACTGCCTGATGATGGCTTCCCCTTCAACATCATCCAGGACATGTTTGTGTTGACACCCAGCCCAGAAGACTGGAAGAACACTGTGTTCTACGGGGTCTTTACTTCACAGTGGTGAGGACATTATCACTTATACAGCATGCAAGAGTGTATAAGCCTATTGATTTGGATAATGAAAGCTTCTGTGTCTGAGTTGATATTTCACTCATCTCCACATTAAACATTTCTCCATACAAAAAAAGGGGGCTATTGAAAAAAAGGGGGCTATCCCTAAGAAGATTTATTAAGTCATACCACAGATTCTCAATTGGATGGAGGTCTGGGCATTGATTAGGCAATTCCAAGACATTTCAATGTTTCCCCTTAAACCACTCAAGTGTTGCTTTAGCAGTATGCTTAGGGTCATTGTCCTGCTGGAAAGTGAACCTCTGTCCCAGTCTCAAATCTCTGGAAGACTGAAACAAGTTTCTCTCAAGAATATCCCTGTATTTAGCGCCATCCATCATTCCTTCAGTTCTGACCAGTTTCTCAGTCCCGCCGATGAAAAACATCCACACAGCATGATGCTGCCACCACCATGCTTCACTGGGATGATGTACTCTGGGTGATGAGAGGTGTTGGGTTTGCGCCAGACATAATGTTTTTCTTGATGGCCTAAAAGCTACATTTTAGTCTAATCTGACCAGACTACCTTCTTCCATATGTTTGGGGAGTCTCCCACATGCCTTTTGACAAACACCAAATGTGTTTGCTTATTTTTTTCTTTAAGCAATGACTTTTTTCTGGCCAGACTTCCATAAAGCACAGCTCTGTGGAGTGTATGGCTTAAAGTGGTCCTATGGACAGATACTCCAATCTCCGCTGTGGAGCTTTGCAGCTCCTTCAGGGTTATCATTGGTCTCTTTGTTGCCTCTCTGATTAATGCCCTCCTTGCCTGGTCCTTGAGTTTTGGTGGGAGGCCCTCTCTTGGCAGGTTTGTTGTGGTGCCATATTCTTTCCATTTTTTATAATGGATTTAATGGTGCTCCGTGGGATGTTCAAAGTTTCTGATATTTTTTTATAACCCAACGCTGATCTGTACTTCTCCACAACTTTGTCCCTGACCTGTTTGGAGAGCTCCTTGGTCTTCATGGTGCCACTTGCTTGTTGATGACCCTTGCTTAGTGGTGTTGCAGACTCTGGGGCCTTTCAGAACAGGTGTATATGTACTCAATTTAAATTACAAGTTGTAATGCAACAAAATAGGAACAACGCCAAAGGGGATGAATAGATTTGCAAGGCACTGTATTAGTTCAGCACTACTGTCAGAGTAAATAATAGGATAATTTTAGGAAAGAGGAACATGCTGTAGCCTCACTGCTGTGTGGTGTTTTCCCAGGTATAAAGGGGCCTCTGGCAGCTCAGCAGTGTGTGCCTTCACCATGGACCAGGTGGAGAGGGCCTTCAGTGGCCGTTACCGTGAGGTCAACCGGGAGACCCAGCAGTGGTACACCTACAACCACCCTATCCTTGATCCACGGCCTGGAGCAGTGAGTTACCACTGCCCTCTGCTGGGCAGCTTACACAGTATAAGTCAGTGGTTCCCAACCTTTTTCGGTTACCGTACCACCAACTGAATTTTGCTCTGCCTGGAGTACCCTTGAAGTACCCCCTCATGTGTATTTTACCAGTAGGCCTATGGTCTCAAGAGTCTTCTCAAGTATCCCCTGTGGATAGGCCAAGTAAGTCCTAGTACCCCTGGTTGGGAACCACTGGTATAAGTAACCTGCAGTAGTCTATACTAAGCCAACCACGTGTTTGCAGATTGGATGTGTTCAAGCCTGCCTCTCAGACACATCAGCAATCTGGACTGAACATCAGTGATTAACCAGCTATCTGTCTCTCTGCTGTCACAAGCAGCCTTCTTCCCAGAAGGCCTGATGTTATCAAAGCTGCTACGGCTGCTTTAATTTCCTGGCAGACTTATCACGGACACATCAAATCAAATCATCAACTGAAGGATACAAACACATATTTATGAGGATAGGCAGGGGGTAGTAGTAAGCTTGTGTAGTGTGTGATGTTGCCCAGTGTGTGCTTACGAGACTCCCTGTGTTCTCTCCACAGTGCATCACTAACGCAGCCCGGGAGCAGGGCATCTCCTCCTCTTTGCATATGCCTGACAAGGTACTGAACTTCGTCAAGGACCACTTCCTGATGGACAGTGTGATCCGCAGCCAGCCCCTCCTGCTGAAACGCAGCGTCCGCTACACCCAGATAGCTGTCCACCGGGTCCAGGCCATCCACAAACACTACAATGTGCTCTTCATTGGAACAGGTACTGTACTGTAAACCGTCTCAGCCATCAGAACCTCTCCCCTTTCCTCTTCTGTATGAGAGGCAGAGCTATAGCAGACATTAACCATCCACTGCTCTATCATATGTCTCTGGCAGATGATGGAAGACTCCACAAAGCCATTAATGTCAACAACAAGATGCACATCATTGAAGAGATTATGCTTTTCACTGACCCCCAGCCTGTACAGCACATTGAACTGGACTCTGAAAAGGTACAGTACAGAGAAAGAAATCAGTTTATTTCTGGAGCATGTCCTCATAGTGGGAGTAATAATGAGCTCACTAAATGTCAGCACTGGCAGTTTAGGGGTCTCATGAGCTGTGAAGAGAGCCGGAGCCTAAAGGGTAGCTCAGCTCACGTTCATTGAGATAATTGCATGCAACTTCCTCTCAGGGGAATTGGAAAAAAATGAGGTCCTGTGTTACTCTGTATTGTTACTCGGTTTGTTCCTTCAGCATTGGGTTCGTCAAGGGTACGGTGTTGACATTGTTTTAGAGAGAGGTAAATGTCTGCTAATATGAGACCCAGATACCTATTCCTCCCTGGCCCCTGACTGACTGTCTGGTGGTCTCTCCTCTACAGGGCCTGCTGTTTGTGTCCTCCTACTCTGGCCTGGTGGAGGTCCCGGTGGCTAACTGCTCCAACTACCAGAGCTGTGGAGAGTGTGTCCTGTCCAGGGACCCTTACTGTGCCTGGGAAGGGAGGCAGTGTCTGAATGTCAGGCTGGGTGGACTAGATAAGTATGTTTCCCCCAGACCACCAGCCACCATACATTACATTTATATGGTCCTCTCATGGACATGTAGGTGTTGCTCATCAAAGAGATACTAGCCTTGTATTAGCATGATACCAGATAATGGTAGAAACTAGTTCGATGCTAAGCTCTCATAATGACTGATAACTTTTTGGGACATTAAAGCACACCAAAGAAAAAGTGACAATACAGGATAATGCTCAATGCTGTCTGCTTACAGTACATGCTGTAGTCTGTACAGACCTGCTATGTGTAGATTGTCAGTTAGAGGTTCTGAGCGGTTCTGAGACACCCATTTGTCTGATTTACCATTGTGTCTGTGTTCTCAGTCACTGGCAGCAGGACGTGGACGAGGCAGACACATCTGTTATCTGCAACAAGACACAGCCCAGCCCTCGCTTTGCTAAACCCCCACCCACACGTAAGTACTGTACCATTCCATCAGTTCCTGCTGGATTAAATCATCTCATCTCTAAACTGTACCACTGTGCTCTACTCTGGAACTCCTGCATTTACAATTCGAAGAACATTTTATTCCAAAGTTCCCTACCATGATTATCAATTTCAAGCTTATTTAATGTGTTCATTCTCATCGCAGTCCTACTCAGCTACCATACTGATATAATAATGCAGTTTGTTTAATCTACCTAAGATGGACATGCTTTCACAAATGAAAAATAATAAAGCCCTTTTTCTTGTTGTCCGCAGGGATGTCTTCATGCCAGGTGATAATGATCCCAGCCAACATGTTCAAAGTGCTGCCCTGTAAGCTGCGCTCCAACCTGGCTGAGAGGAAGTGGGAGTACAGTGAGGGTGCAGGTCACTTCCTGTACCCCAGTCCTGAGGGAGGTCTAGTAGTGGTGGCCCAGGCTGACAGACAGGAGACCTATGAGTGCTGGTCTGTAGAGGAGGGCTTCAGGCAACTCCTGGCCAACTACTGTGTTAGGGGAGAGGCCAGGCAGGAGAGCACCACCCTCGTTGGCCGCTCACGCACCCCTCTGGTCCCACAGGAGGAGCCAATCATCCTACCTGGAGAGACCCGCTCCCCACAGATCAACACCAAGACCTACTGGAACGAGCTCATCGTTGTGTGTGCCCTGCTGGGCTTCTCCCTGGTGGTCTTCTCCCTATTTGCGGTCTACAGGAACCACGACCGCATGAAGTCCATGCTGAAGGAGGGCGAGTGCCCCAACATGCAGCAGAAGAAACCCAGGCTAGTGGGGAATCCGGCGGAGAACTTGCCTCTGAATGGCAACAGCACAGTGCCAGCCTCTGTGTCAGACCACAAGGGTTACCAGACCCTCAATGACAACTACATTTGCAGCACACCGCCACATGAGTGCTCATCACCAGACAACAGCAAGAGCTTCTCAGAGTCAGAAAAGAGGCCTCTGAACTTGAAGGAGAGCACTGTAGAGATCTCGCCCATCTGCCCGCGGCCTCGGGTGAGACTGGGCTCAGAGATCAAAGATTCCATTGTGTGAGGACGGCTTCGATCAACTTGAGCAGGAGATAAAACTCTAATGTGGAGTGATTAACTATTAGCCATAAGAAAAGAGGGACTTAAAATAAAATAAAAACACAGAAGGAACACTGAAAAATGTTAACTTCTTTGCAGAGGGACATTTCATTACACTGCTTTTGCACTTTTGTCTTTTTCATTTTGTCCCTGTGGTCAGTTCTCATTTCCTTGTTGTCACTCCTCTTTCTCTAGTGCACCTGAAGCACAATGAAGAGGAAGCTGATACAGATTGCCTTCAGACTATTGAAGCTGTGGAATGATGGTTATGGTGGACATAGGACACATACAGCTGAAATTGTCCTTCTGTAACAGTTTTTATATGATTCAGTCATGTTGTTTTTATGCATTGCCATTCAGTCCGTCCAAATGTTCTGTTGGCATTGCATTGAAAGTAGATAGATACTCTATGGGTCCACAGCTGACCCTTAACTCTCCCACCTACATCCACAGTTAGTGTGCGCTTAGCCCTACACTGAGAATGATAGTAGAATAACAAACAGCCTCTAATTCAACCACTATAGTAAGTAGATCAATGGACCTTTCACTGATGACTTAGTTATAGCAGCAGTCTATCAGCTATTCATTCAAAGCAGTTTAAACTGTGGATGACCTTAGTGCGACCTTAGTGCAGCATAACCAGACAGACCAGACAGACCATTAGAATGGAATCCACTGGTCAAGAAAGGGCTGACCATCCCAGAGAGACATGGAGAGAAACCAATGAGGAAGGAATGAGAGGTAGGGACCACCTGGCATGAGGTGTGGAAAAAGAGCACACAACAGAATAACATAATACTGGAGAGGTGTTGTTGTCCAGGTTCTCTGCTCTGCTCTACCAGGAGCTTAGAGATGAAGTCAAGACTTGAATGACTAACATGTCTTGTGAAGGAGGAAAGAGAGAAAGCAACACTATCCCCCCAAATGGAGAGTAGTACAGATGGGGTTTGTACATCCAAAGGTATTGGAGGATATGGTGCCTAACATGCTGACCAGACAGGATACATCGCGTGTGCGAGCGTTGCAAAATAAATGTACACATACATGTTAGTCAATCATTGCACCCACACTGCTCGCTGGTGTCAGCGACCGTCTGCACGGCCAGGCGCTAAAATAGAAATCGGTTCTATTTGTGACGCTCAACGCGCTGCAAGTCCAGCCTCTCCCATCTCCTCATAGGTTTTTAGAAGCATATGCCCACGTGGGTGATTGAAAGATTAACTTAGGTCTACACTCCGGTAGGTTGTAGTAATGCACCGTAAAGTTGGTTGCCAACCGCCATATTAAATCCAAAATAAGAAGAAGCCTGAGAAAGGAGGAGAGATGACGAGAAAGGAATTCAGTTTACCGTTTTATCTGTGGATTCATTGTTGGAGTAGAGGACCTTGTGCATTTAATCTAAAATAACAAACCAATGTTTATATCCCAGGACAAATTAGCTAGCAACAGCAAGCTAGCTAGCTAAATAGCCATACATGTTTAATGCTTTTCGACCTGTCCCCAAATGAATATAATTGGTTCAGAGTTTGTTTTGATATTTCAACCTGTGTGTCCTGATCGCTTCTGGTGTGGGTGAACAAAATCAACGTGCGCGCGTCCGGTTTGGTCAGCATGTAAGTTATGTGTACGACTGACAGGGTTGAAGCGTACCCCTGACATTGGGGAAGACCCGAGACAAGGTATTAACATATTATTCATTATGGAGCCAACAGATTATGCAAAGCACATAATGTGAAGTGGGGTGCAAGGTCAGACCAAAAGAGAATCTCATTTTGAGACTGTGCAGGCTCATAGGTGTCCGCACAATCTTGATTATTGAGAATCAGAGGCATTATACTCACATATAATTTAGTATGCAAAATATTTTGTGCCCTTTCTGTGGCATAGCGGCAGGGGATGAGAGAGAGGCTATCACTAGGCCTGGAGTTGCTGTAGCTAGGCTGAGATCCCGGTATAAAATGCTGACTAGTTCAATTTGTCAGTCAGAAACTGATTCCTTCAGACACCAAGTCCTTCAGACACCAAGTTAATGTGGGCTGAGACTGTATAAAAACATGTTCACCACGTTGCTTAGATAACTCTTTCCTGGCCCTGTGATTCAGAGGCTAGTAGACAGCAGAGGTTAGAAGAACCACATGTAGAGTGTGGCAACACAACAGAGTCAGCCAGTGGAGTATGGAGCTCTTGGTGTTGATGATTGTGACTCACACACCCAGAGGAAACCATGCTCTGTGTTCATTTATGTTGTGCCAAAAATAGCCTTTTTAAAATGTGTATTCTGTTTTCATCCTTTCCAACACAACTGTCATGTCAAATCAATGTTTTATGTTTAATGGGCCTGACCGATTCAGCATGTATCAAATAGTATGTATCAAACCATTCATAACGTAGCCATTCAGTGTATATGAAAGCTGCCATAGTTACCAACATCACCTCTGGTTTAATGACACTAATGACTGTAAACTGGGTTTTACTAATATGGAGCCAAGGCTTTCACAGCAGTTATGGACCAGTCAATGGAGGAATGTCTTTTAAAAACAAAAATAAACTGATATTGTGAAAGGATGGAACCTGCATAAATAATAATCCAAAAGCAAGGGCTTTCATTGAGGCATTACCTAATAACAGATATACGTTTTCAGCTGTTCAAGATTGGAAAGATACAATAATTCTAAATGCACAATTTAAGAATATAGATTTCATATTCCAAAGATGTAGCTATGTCAGTGCAAAATTATGGTAAACTCTTGCAACATTGCGTTGTAGAATGTAGTGATAGAAATAGTTTGGGAATAATTGTAAGTAAAACAATGTTGTCTTATTTAAGTTTATTGACATTTGTACAAGGGCCTTACAATTTCACAATTTTCGACAAAGTAGCTGTGAAAAAAGCATACTGCTAAAAGACTGCCGTGGTGGCAGAGTGTATATAATGTACATTTGTATTGTAGTTGAGTGGACTAGTGAAAGTTGTATCATTGCGGTCAAAGTGCAGAACCAGCTAAAATCTTGACTCAAAATGCGTTGTTTTTGCACAGGATATTGGAAAGCCTTAGTTTGGAACACGGATGGGGGTTTTGTTGAGAATGATGTAATACATATTCAATGGATTTTTTTCATGCCTTCAAGCTAAATTCAGGAATCAAGAGTTGTGCCTCTTGGGATTCTAAAATGTGTACTCATGACCTTGTGACATTACTCAATCACATGGACAACCAGGTAGCAGCAGCATCACCTGCATGATAGGTACGACAGAATAGACTGTAGAACTGTACTGGGCATACCCAACAATACTATTAAAACACTTTGAGTGACTGCCTTTAAATTATGATCAGTATCTGTACAAATAATTATTTTAGAATGGCTTCAACCTCAATCACTTTGTATTTCTGGGTTGACACTATTGCAAACCATTGTTTTTGACTATAATTTTTTTTGAAATCAACGCTGTCTTTAAACGCTCCTGGGTGGCGCAGTGGTATAAGTCACTGCATCTCAGTGCAAGAGGCGTCACTACAGTCCCTGGTTCAATTCCAGACTGTATCACATCCGGCTGTGATTGGGAGTCCCATAGGGCGGCTCACAATTGGCCCAGCGTTGTCTGAATTTTGCCGGGGTAGGCCGTCATTGTAAAAAAGAATTTGTTCTTAAAACTGACTTGCCTATTTAAATAAAGGTCAAATTAAAAAATATATACACTACCGTTCAAAAGTTTGGGGTCGCTTAGAAATGTCCTTGTTTTTGAAAGAAAAGCAAATTTTTTTTGTCCATTAAAATAACAACAAATTGATCAGAAATACAGTGTACACATTGTTAATGTTGTAAATGACTATCATAGATGGAAACGGCAGATTTTTAATGGAATATTTACATAGGCCTTCATTTCTCAGAACAAGAATAAACTGATGAGTTTCAGAAGAAAGTCTTTGTTTCTAGCCATTTTGAGCCTGTAATCGAACCCACAAATGCTTAAAGAAGGCCAGTTTTATTGCTTCTTTAATCAGGACGTCAGTTTTCAGCTGTGCTAACTTAATTGCAAAAGGGTTTTCCATTGATCAATTAGCCTTTTAAAATTATAAACTTGGATTAGCAAACACAATATCCCATTGGAACACAGAAGTGATAGTTGCTGATAATGGGCCGCTGTACGCCTATGTATATATTCCATAAAAAGAAATCTGCTGTTTCCAACCACAATAGTCATTTACAACATTAACAATGTCTACACTGTATTTCTGATCAATTTGATGTTATTTTAATTGACAAAAAATGTGCTTTTCTTTCAAAAACGAGGACATTTCTAATTGACCCCAAACTTTTGAAAGGTAGTGTATATATATTTACAACTGAAACATTTAAAATGTATGATTTGTATTTTGTTACAAACATTGCAAAAGTTTAGAAATGGCAGCCTGGATCTGTTTAGTAAAGTGGTTATTATCTAAAATCTAAACCATAATACATTAGCAAAATGCAGAACAAAATCACCCTGAATATCTAGCATACTAGGTTCAGACATGCACGATACAAATCTCTTTCGTTTGATCACCGCTCCAAATTGATATATACTTGCATAAGGTTTTTGAGACTGTAGTTATAAGCTTCTACTGAGTTGCAGTAAGGCACCTCTGTCACTTGAAGAACCACTTCAGTCAAGGCTTCTATATGTGACAGTGCACCAGGTTTCTCTGACTCGTGTCAAAATGTCTTGTAAGTTTGTATGTAAAGTGTTTTGTAAATTGAGCTGCCAATGTAAAAAGCTGTTGTGAACTGTATTTTTTGTATTATACGTCACTACTGTTTCCGTTGTTTTTGTTGTTCTGTACATAAAAGCACCTTATTTTAATTTTTCAAATAAAGATAAATGGTTACATTCTGTTTCTTATATGGTTCATGAACTCTAAAGTTATAATACCAAATAGAATAACCTCAATATAGAAAGAATAAGAATCTAGGACACAAATGGTGTTTGTCACATTGGTCTTAAAGGTCCAATGCAGTTGTTTTTAATCTCAATATAAAATAATTTGAGTAACAATTAAGTACCTTACTGTGATTGTTTTCAATTAAAATGGCCAAAAATAATAAAAAATAGCTTCTTATCAAAGAGCAATTTCTCATGCAAGAATTTAGTTATGTAGGACTGTGTGGGAGTGGTCTGAGTAGGGAGGGGAAAACATAAAACTAGCTGTTATTGGCAGAGAGTTTTGGAACTCTTTCTAATTTGTCTATTAAATAATTTACTGCCTGGTGATGTCATCAGGGATGCATTCAGTATGTGTTTACGTTCTGGAACATTCAATTGAATGGAAACGGTGCTGTACTGAATGACCAGTTAAAAAATTGGGAGTGGTTAGTTTGTAGGTTGGGGAATGCTGTCAGCATGGCCACTGCCCTTTAAATACATCACTTATTGCTTTAAGCCATACCGCGCCACAAAGACCAGATGGGAGCAAATGTACCTCAAAGCCTGTTAAATAACATACAAGAACCTTTTGGGGAAACGTGTCTTTCAGTACAAACCGTTCTGCAACGTAGCAATCGTTTAAGCAAACTGAATGCATCTCTGGCAGGACAAAACTCCCTCCCCCCTTAAACAGGCTGACATTTCAGGTGGTCTTTTCAAACAGCTCTTACACTATTAGAGCATTATCATCATTAGGAACACCTGCTCTTTACATGACATAGACAGTCCAGGTGAAATCTATGATCTCTTATTGATGTCACTTGAATCCACTTCAATCAGTGTAGCTGAAGGGGAGGAGATAGGTTAAAGAAGGATTCTTGAGACATGGATTGCGTATGTGTGTCGTTCAGAGGGTGAATGGGCAAGACAAAATATTTAAGTTCCTTTGAAGGTGTATGGTAGTATGTTCCAGGCGCACCGGATTGAGTGTGTCAAGAACTGCAACACTGCTGCCTAAAGGACTTCCAGCCAACTTGACACAACTGTGGGAAGCATTGGAGTCAACATGGGCCAGCCTCCCTGTGGAATGACTTTGACACCTTGTAGAGTCCATGTCCTGACGAATTGAGGCTGTTCTGAGGGCAAAAGGCAGTGCAACTCAATATTAGGAAGGGGTTCCTAATGTTTTGTACACCCATATAAAACATAGGAATGTCATGTATTTTACTGCACTGGGCCTTTAACCTGCTGGGGCTAGGGGGCAGTATTTGCATGGCCGGATAAAAAACATACCCGATTTAAACTTGTTACTACTCTTGCCCAGAAATGAGAATATGCATATAATTAGTAGATTTGGATAGAAAACACTCTAAAGTTTCTAAAACTGTTTGAATGGTGCCTGTGAGTATAACAGAACTCATATGGCAGGCCAAAACCTGAGAAGATTCCATACAGGAAGTGCCCTGTCTGACAATTTCTTGTCCTTCTGTTGCATCTCTATCGAAAATACAGCATCTCTGCTGTAACGTGACATTTTGTAAGGCTTCCATTGGCTCTCAGAAGGCGCCAGAAAGTGGAATGACGTGTCTCCTGTCTCTGGGCGAAGAACAGCAGGAGATTTTGTGAGTGGTCAGGCTGGGAACAGTGACACTGGAGATGCGCGTTCATGAGAATTCTCCATTTTTTTCTTTCAGCCTTTGAATGAATACAAAATCGCCCGGTTGGAATATTATCGCTATTTTACGAGAAAAATAGCATAAAAATTGATTTTAAACAGCGTTTGACATGCTTCGAAGTATGGTAATGGAATATTTTTACATTTTTTGTCACGAAATGCGCTCGCGCGTCACCCTTCGGATAGAGACCTGAACGCACGAACAAAACGGAGCTATTTGAATATAACTGTGGATTATTTGGAACCAAAACAACATTTGTTGTTGAAGTAGAAGTCTTGGGAGTGCATTCTGACGAAGAACAGCAAAGGTAATCCAATTTTTCTTATCGTAATTCTGAGTTTAGTGAGCGCCAAACTTGGTGGGTGTCAAATTAGCTAGCCTGTGATGGCTGAGCTATCTACTCAGAATATTGCAAAATGTGCTTTTGCCGAAAAGCTATTTTAAAATCTGACACCGCGATTGCATAAAGGAGTTCTGTATCTATAATTCTTAAAATAATTGTTATGTATTTTGTAAACGTTAATCGTGAGTAATTTAGTAAATTCACCGGAAGTTTGCGGTGGGTATGCTAGTTCTGAACATCACATGCTAAAGTAGAAAGCTGGTTTTTGATATAAATATGAACTTGATTGAACAAAACATGCATGTATTGTATAACATAATGTCCTAGGAGTGTCATCTGATGAAGATCATCAAAGGTTAGTGCTGCATTTTGCTGTGGTTTGGGTTTTTGTGGCATATATGCTTGCTTTGAAAATGGCTGTGTGATTATTTTTGGCAGGGTACTCTCCTGACATAATCTAATGTTTTGCTTTCGCTGTAAAGCCTTTTTGAAATCGGACAATGTGGTTAGATTAACGAGAGTCTTGTCTTTAAAATGGTGTAAAATAGTCATATGTTTGAGAAATTGAAGTTATAGCATTTTTTAGGTATTTGTATTTCGCGCCACGCGATTCCACTGGCTGTTGACTAGGTGGGATGCAAGCTCACATGAGGGAGGAGGATGTCTTCCCTGTAACGCACAGAGTTGAGATTGCCTGCAATGACGGACCCTCCACCTCCAAATCGATCCCACTCCAAAGTACAGGCCTCGGTGTAATGCTCATTCCTTCGACGCGAATCCGACCATCACACCTGGTGAGACAAAACCGCAACTCGTCAGTGAAGAGCACTTTTTGCCAGTTCTGTTTGGTCCAGCGACTGTGGGTTTGTGCCCATATGCGACGTTGTTGCCGGTGATGTCTGGTGAGGACCTGCCTTACAACAGGCCTACAAGCCCTCAGCCCAGCCTCTCTCAGCCTATTACAGACAGTCTGAGCACTGATGGAGGGATTGTGCATTCCTGGTGTAACTCGGGCAGTGGTTGTTGCCATCCTGTACCTGACCCACAGGTGTGATGTTCAGATGTACCGATCCTGTGCAGGTGTTGTTACACGTGGTCTGCCACTGCGAGAATGATCAGCTGTCCGTCCTGTCTCCCTGTAGTGCTGTCTTAGGCATCTCACAGTACGGACATTGCAATTTATTTCCCTGGCCACATCTGCAGTCCTCATGCCTCCTTGCAGCATGCCTAAGGCATGTTGACGTAGATGAGCAGGGACCCTGGGCATCTTTCTTTTGGTGTTTTTCAGAGTCAGTAGAAAGGCCTCTTTAGTGTCCTAAGTTTTCATAACTGTGACCATAATTGCCTACCGTCTATAAGTTGTCTTAACGACCATTCCACAGGTGCATGTTCATTAATTGTTTATAGTTCATTGAAGAAGCATGGGAAAGAGTGTTTAAACCCTTTACAATGAAGATCTGTGAAGTTATTTGGATTTTTATGAATTATCTTTGAAAGGCAGGGTCCTGAAAGAGGGACGTTTCTTTTTTTTGCTGAGTATATATATTTTTTATTTAACTAGGTAAGTCAGTTAAGAAAAAAATATTATTTACAATGACAGCCTACCCCAGCCAAACCCTAACGACACTAGGCCAATTGCGCGCCGCCCAATGGGACTCCCAATCACGGCCCTTTGTGATACACCCTGGAATCGAACCAGGGTCTGTAGTGACGCCTCTAGCACTGAGATGCAGTGCCTTAGACCGCTGCACCACTCAGGAGCCCCACGAAATCTAAAGTTCAATGATGGATATTCTAAAGTTAAACAATAGTTTTGTCACAAAAACTGTTGCTTAACTAGCAAATGTGCTACTCTGGTCTAGGCAAGTGTGTTCTAGCCAACAGCTCGCAGATATGATGAGATGATGAGATTATTATGGATATTTTTATTTGTCAAATGACAGTCAAGCATTGATCATCATGTGGATGGCGCTCGTCTAGCGTAGTAATCGACTACCGAACAGCTCCTTGTTTCATCTATTGCTGCTCATTGGACCCTATGTTCACTCGGCTACACAGCTGATGCCTGCTGGACTGTTCCTTAACACGGTGCTTAATTTTGTTTATCTGTTGGCCCCAGCCTCAAACTCAGGCCCTGCGTGTAGCTAAATGACCCTCTCTGCCCATTTATCGCCATTTACCCGTTGTTGTTGTCTTAGCTGTTTACCCGTTGTTGTCTCACCTGTTGTTGTCTTAGCTCTCCCAAACAACACCTGTGATTGCTGTATGCCTCTCTCTAATGTCAATATGCCTTGTATACTGTTGTTTAGGGCAGCTCTCATTGTTTTATTATACTGCGGAGCCCCTAGTCCTGCTCAACATGCCTCAGATAGCCCCCTTCTCCCACCCCCACCCCCCCACACATGCGGAGACCGCACCTAGCTTAAATGGCACCTCCAGAGATGCAACCTCTCTCATCGTCACTCAATGCCTAGGTTTACCCCCACTGTACTCGCACCCTACCATACCCTTGTCTGTACACTTTTATTCTCCGTTCCCAAAGCACGAGACGGCCAGTTCTTATAGCCTTTAGCCGTACCCTCATCCTACTCCTCCTCTGTTCCTCTGGTGATGTACAGGTTAATCTAGGCCCTGTGTGTCCCCAGGCGCTCTCATTTGCTAACTTCTGCAACCGTAAAAGCCTTGGGTTCATGCATGTTAACATCAGAAGCCTCCTCCCTAAGCTTGCTTTATTCACTGCTTTAGCACATTCCGTCAACCCTGATGTCCTAGCCGTGTCTGAATCCTGGCTTAGGAAGGCCACCAAAAATTCTGAAATTTCCATCCCCAATTACAATATTTTCTGTCAAGACAGAACTGCTAAAGGGGGCGGAATTGCAATCTACTCTAGAGATAGCCTGCAGAGTTCTCTCATAATATCCAGGTCTATGCCCAAACAGTTCAAGCTTCTACTTTTAAAAATGTATCTCTCCAGAAATAAGTCCCTCACTGTTACCGCTTGTTATAGACCCCCCTCAGCTCCCAGCTGTGCCCTGGACACCATATGTGAATTGATTGCCCCCTATCTATCGTCAGAGTTCATACTGCTAGGTGACCTAAATTGGGATATGCTTAACACCCCGGTCGTCCTACAGTCTAAGCTAGATGCCCTCAATCTCACACAAATTATCAAAGATCCTACCAGGTACAACCCCAAATATGTAAACATGGGCACCCTCATAGATATCATCCTGACCAACTTGCCTTCTGAATACACCTCTGCTGTCTTCAACCAGGATCTCAGCGATCACTGCCTCATTGCCTGCATCCGTTATTGGTCCGCGGTCAAACGACCACCCCTCATCCCTGTCAAACGCTCCCTAAAACACTCCTGTAAGCAAGCCTTTCTAATCGACATGGCCCGGGTATCCTCGAAGGATATTGTCCTCATCCCGTCAGTAGAGGATGCCTGGTTGTTCTTTTAAAGTGCTTTCCTCACCATCTTAAATAAGATTGCCCCTTTCAAAAAATGTAGAACTAAAAACAGATATAGCCCTTGCTTCACTCCCAGACTTGACTGCCCTTGACCAGCACAAAAACACCCTGTGGCATACTGCACTAGCTTCGAATAGTCCCCGCGATATGCAACTTTTCAGGGAAGTCAGGAACCAATACACACAGTCAGTTAGGAAAGCAAAGGCTAGCTTTTTCAAACAGAAATTTGCATCCTGCAGCACTAATTCCAAAAAGTTTTGGGACACTGTAAAGTCCATAGAGAATAAGAGTACCTCCTCCCAGCTGCCCACTGCACTGAGACTAGGAAACACTGTCACCACTGATAAATCCACGATAATCGAGAATTTCAATAAGCATTTCTCTACGGCTGGCCACGCTTTCCACCTGGCTACCCCAACCCCGACCAACAGGTCTTCATATTTCACTGGTCATCCCAAAAATTCTCTGCTGCCAATGACTGGAACGAATTGCAAAAATCACTGAAGTTGGAGACTTACCGATCACTGCAGCTGTACACAGCCCATCTGTAAATAGCCAATCCAACCAACTTCCTACCTCATCCCCATATTTGTTTTTGTTTTTCTGCTCTTTTGCACACCAGTATTTCTACTTGCACATCCTCATCTGCACATATATCACTCCAGTGTAAATTGTAATTACTTCGCCACTATTGGCCTATTTATTGCCTTACATCCTGACTTCATTTGCACACACTGTATACAGATTTTTCTATTGTGTTATTGACTGTACGTTTGGTTATCCCATGTGAAACTTTGGGTTGTTGTTTTTGTCGCACTGCTTTGCTTTATCTTGGCCAGGTCGCAGTTGTAAATGAGAACCTGTTCTCAACTGGCCTACCTGGTTAAATAAAGGTGAAAAACAAATGTCATCAGAATCAGACCCTCGATATTTATTGAAAAGGAGCTTCAACATCACCATGCACTTCACTACCCTGCGAAGTTCATCATACCTTATTTCATCTGTAGCCTGATAAATTGCATTGTTTCCAGAGTGGTGGTAGTGGAAGGCCCACACACCATATCATCGCGTGACTCTACATTTACTTCGATATGATATCAAGATATACGCATAAAGGACTTTCCACCACCATTTCTCATGTCATTATTTTACCAACACCAAAAAATCATGTCCAACAAACAAATGATGACGGAATTCAGACAATTGTACCTAAACTTAATTTTCCCTCAAAGCTGTAGTAAAAAATAATTATATGCAATGACTTTACTTGCACAAAAAAACTGTGCTTATAGGTAGGATCCTTGCCACATCCTAGCAAAGGATAAAAAAAATAACCTCCCTGACTGTGCAAATACATCATTAAGCCTACAATTTCAATTAAGTGACAATGCCCTCAAAGTCGGTGTTTGGAGGATATATTGGGACGGGTGTTGTTAGGCCGAGGCGAAGTCGAGGGCCGGCAAACCATGCCAATATATCCTCCAAACACCGGCTTCGAGGGCATTGTCACTTTTATACAACAGGTTATCAGCATATTCAAATAATATTTGACATATTTTCATTAAAAAAACGTTATTTTGATGAATTTATGCATACTATTTCATTCTTCCACAAGATATAGTCCCAACACAAATCTAGGGTTGCTCCCCAAGCTGGCTGGTCGTTCGTTCTATTGGTTCAGTTTTTATTTTTATTTTAACCTTTATTTAACTAGGCAAGTCAGTTAAGAACAAATTCTTATTAACAGTGACAGCCTAGGAACAGTTAACTGTCTTGTTCAGGGGCAGAACGACAGATTTTTACCTTGTCAGCTCGGGGATTCTAGCCCAATGCTCTAAACACTAGGCTACCTGCCGCCAGAGATGCAAGCCAGTCTTCAGTCTTTTTGTTCTGTATCTATGGACGCAACCCAGTCGTTCGTTCTAAATGTTCAATTGCCACACTGGTTGGCAATGTTATACCTTTTTTGCTAGCTAGCCAACTGCGGCTAACTTACAGTCACGTCAAAAAGCCAGAATAACAGCAAAGTAGCTGCATTTGCTTAAGCTGTTTTCTTTTGACATTTATTTGGATACATCCATAACACTGAGCTAATGGTGCGCAATTTCACCTGACATAGAAAATGTGCTCACTCATCAGGACACTGTTGTTCAGAGGAGCTAGCCAACAACACAGCTAACACAATAACTTCAAACTGAAGCTGGAAAGACTGCAAACTATCTGTCGTTTTGTTTTACCTTTTTTCAATTGACATTTCTTCGTATATATCCATAAAAATGATGCCAACTGATTCATGATTTTGACTGGCTGAGAAACCCTGCCTGTCTCGTCCGACACATGCATTACTATGAGGCAGCTGGAGATCGAATTTTAATATTGAAACAATGTTGCAAATGTCGGAGAGACAGACAGCAACATTTATACAAATCTCCGCTGTTGAAAACTAAATGTTAGTCTAAAAAGAAATGTGAGTTAATGTCTAAGTACTTTTGATAGAGGAGATCAAATTTATAAATTGCCTGGCTGGGCTGATGGAACAGAGTAAATAGGCATTTTAACGTCATAGATTTAGCCGGTGGTAACTTGTGGAATAGACACCGGCTGGAATACGGTTTTAACCAATCGTCATTCAGGATTAGACCCACCCGTTGTTTAAAATGTTACATTTCTTCCTAGACGAGTTTCCTACTAGTAATTACCAGGTCGGAGGGCGTTTACGTGTAATTTCCCCAGTCGTATATGATAACTTCCCACTTGGTTAAGAACGCAACACAAGTGTGGTACGCATGTGCAGTCTCGGCCATTTCGGGCCAGCTGAGCCAATCAGTGTCCTTTTGATTGTATGGTAGTGAATAGAGTTCATAATTAGCGTGGGGAAAATATTACCGCCTCCACTTCTCAACTCTGGCTAGTGTCTTGGTGAAGATTTTGACTGCTGGTGCTGGATAAGGTTACACAAATGAATGTGGGGATCAAATGGTCCAAGATATTGCTAGCCTATCGATCTTATTTTACACAAGGTATTATTTCCCTTGTAACTTTTAAACTCGAAATACGAAGCCATGGACAGACTCAGCCTCGAGAGACTGTTTTCAGCGTGTGACATTAACAGGTCTGGTGTGATTGAATACGAGGACTTTACGGTTGTTTGTCGAGAACTCAATGTGCCTGACGACGAAATCAAAACGTTATTCAACAAATTCGGTGCTAGTGCAGATGGATGTATCAATTACAGCAAGTTCTCCTCTCGGTTTCAAGAGGTTTCAGAAAGGTTGGATTTAGCCTCTTTTGGGGCGTCTCCTCAAAGTCAAGGGAGTCCTTGGGACGAGTTCCAGAGCAGGATGGACGATGCAACAGGTCTGCTCTCAGGAAGGTAAGTCTTTCTGGTGGTTGGTGTGAATATTTTAACAAATTTGGACCTGCTCTTACAGTAGACTGCATGCAATATGTATATATTCGTTCATCCCTCAGATTTTTATAAATATGTACAATTTAGAAATGACTGTTGTCCAGTCTATTTCTTCTATTTCAGACTGTGCGATCAATTGGCTGAGCTGTACCAAGCCATTTACTCCACCTCAGAACCTCTCTTGTTGCAACAATATGAGGGACTTGTTGATGCTCTTGTCAGTGAGAGCAAGGAACGCAGACTTGAGAGTGAGCAGGTGGAAACCAGTTTCAGAAGGTAGAGATTCAGTCATAGCAGCATAACTTGTCAGATTCCACAAGGGGTGGAGGAAAACCCTATACTGAGACATAATCTACCAAATGTATTGCCTGAATGTTATCTTCTCCCTTGAATTGGGTTCCAAAGAATGGAAGGAATGAAACATTTTATCAGTTAATTCGGTCATTTATCTGTCTGTTACTTGATACACATATCTAATGTTCATGTTGTGGGATATCATGCAACAATGATCCAATCAAGAGCATGCCTAGGCTCTTAATCAGTTTACTTTTACAAATGTGAGTATTGATTGTGCCAGTAAGCTATGCATCCCACAGTAAGGTGATCATCATCACACACAATTGCATGTTTCCAACTACTGAATTATAACCATAGATGGGGTGGGGGGGGGGGGGGGGGTAAAGTTGGTTTTGAGGTTCAGTGGCTGCATTTCACCCCAACTGCCAATTCTCAAGTAGGTAGGACGTCTTAAATGAGTTGCTCTGCCTGATCTCCATTATCTCCTTGTAAACTGAGTTGTCCCTTTATATATTTCCATTCAGGCCTATCCCCTTCACGTATGCAAATAAATGTGCCTGTAAAACCCAAAGTTCTGACACAAATAGATGTTTACTAATCAGTTTGCCATTCATTAAATCTTAAACTATGCAGAGCTCAGTCTTGTGCACCTGTGGTCTCATTTATTTTATTTTTCCTTTATTTAACTAGTTAAGTCAGTGAAGAAAAAATTCTTATTTACAATGACGGCCTACCAAAAGGCGAAAGGCCTCCTGTGGGGGCTGGGGATTAAAAATATAGGACAAAACACACATCACGATGAAACATTACATAAAGACAGATTTAAAATGGCACCAGATAACACAACAGGGTAGCAACACATGATGGCGGCACAAAACATGGTGCTGTTGTCTGTGCCCAATGTTTGTACAAAGGGCAAGAAGGTAGAGAACAATGCATCGTGACGCAGCCACAACTGTCAGTAAGAGTGTCCATGATTGAATCTTTGAATGAAGAGATTGAGATAAAACTGTCCAGTTTGTGTTTCTTGCAGCGAACTGAAGTGACCCAGGGATGTGTGTTGGAGACCTTTAACAGAATGTGACTGGCAGAATGGGTGTTATGTGGAGGACGAGGGCTGCAGTAGAGATCTCGGATAGGAGGGAGTGAGGCCTAAGAGGGTTTTTATAAATAAGCATCAACCAGTGGGTCTTGTGACGGGTAAAGAGATGACCAGTTCACATAGGAGTATAGAGTGCAGTGATGTGTCCTATTTTATTTATTTAACTAAGCAAGTTGGTTAAGGCAGCAGGTAGCCTAGTGGTTAGAGCGTTGGGCCAGTAACCAAAAGGTTGCTGGATCGACGACTCTTGCTGGATCGACTCCTTGAGCTGACAAGGTAAAAATCTATTCTACCCCTAAATAAGGCAGTTAACCCACTGTTCCTAGGCTGTCGTAAATAAGAATTTGTTCTTAATAACTGACTTGCTTGGTTAAATAAACAACAAATTCGTATTTACAATGACGGTATGACCCGGACGAAGCTGGGCCAATTGTGCTCCGCCCTATGGGACTCCCAATCACGGCCGGTTGTGATAGCCTGGAATCGAACCAGGGTCTGTAGTGGCGCCTCTAGCACTGAGATGGAGTGCCTTAGACTGCTGCACCACTCGGGAGCCCACCAATGGTGGCAAATCTGATGGCTGAATGGTAAAGAAGATCTAGCCGCTTGAGAGCACCCTTACCTGCCGATCTATAAACTACGTCTCCGTAATCTAGCATGGGTAGGATGGTCATCAGAATCGGGGTTAGTTTGGCAGCTGGGGTGAAAGAGGAGTGATTTACAATAGAGGAAACCAAGTCTAGATTTAACCTTAGCCTGCAGCTTTGATATGTGCTGACTCATGACTGGCTGGACCAAGTGTTGACACCTGATTTATGACAGAACACATTTAACTGAAGTAGTGAGTCCTGCCCACTCCTGCCCACTAGACTACTAGCTGAAAACACATGGGCAATTGATACAAATGGACCAGATATGATTGGAACCAAAAGGTCTACTTCTATGTGCCGTGTTGCTGTTTTTGAAGCCTTGCAAACAATGCCTCAACTTCACCAAATTTTCTGACTTGTCCCTTTTGCTGAACTAGTATTTGGGCAGTTGTATTGCACTTGACGGCATCCAGGGCAGACATGTAAATGGTATGTATCTCTGTGTGCCGACAGAACAGAGGAGCTGAACACCAGTCAGCTGACAGAGCTGGAGGAGGACATGCAGCAGCAGCTTTCCCGTGTAGTGGACAGGGTGAGAGAAGAGGTAAGTGACATATTCTGAGGACTGAGTTGTCAGTATAGTACACAGTGCTAGAAATTAAACATTTCATTCGCTCTGTAAAACTAAAAACAAACATGGCAAGCGAATAACTTGAGCTGAGTCATTAAGAATGCATTGAAAACATACCTTTGAATGAAGAATGAGAAAATTAAATAAGGTTTATATTTAAGCAATAAGGCTTGAGGAGATGTGGTGTATATGGCCAATATACCATGGCTAAGGGCTGTTCTTATGCACAACGCAACATGGAGTGTCTGGACACAGACCTTAGCCATATTGACCATATACCACAAACCCCCGAGGAGCCTTATTGCGACTATAAACTGGTTACCAGTGTAATTAGAGCAGTAAAACTAAATGTTTTGTCATACCTGTGGTATACGGTCTGATATACCATGGCTTTCAGCCAATCAGAATTCAGGGCTCAAACCACCCAGGTTATAATGGGGCATATGGTACACTACATGACCAAAAGTTTGTGGACACGTGCTCGTCGAACATCTCATTCTAAAGTCATGGGCATTAATATGGAGTTTGTCCCCCCCTTTGCTGCTATAACAGCCTCCAATTTTCGGAGAAGACTTAACACTAGATGTTGGAACATTGCTGCGGGGAGTTGCTTCCATTCATCCACAAGAACCTTAGTGAGGCACTGATGGTGGGCGATTAGACCTGGCTCACAGTTGGCGTTACAATTCATCCCAAAGGTGTTCGATGGGATTGAGGTCAGGGCTCTGTGCAGGCCAGTCAAGTTGTTCCACAAAGATCTCGACAAAGTGTTTCTGTATGGACCTCACTTTGTGCACAGGGGCATTGTCATGCTGAAACAGTTCAAGGGTCTTCCCCAAACTGTTGCCAGAAAGTTAAAAGCACAGAATCATCTAGAATGTCATTGTATGCTATAGCATTAAGATTTCCCTTCACTGGAACTAAGGGGCCTACCAAAACCATGAAAAATGGACACAGACAATTTTTCCTCCTCCACCAAACTTTACAGTTGGAACTGCATTGGGGCAGATAGCGTTCTCCTGGCATTCGCTAAACCCATATTAGTCCGTCAGACTGCCCGATGGTGAAGCGTGAGTCATCACTCTAAAGAACGCTTTTCCATTGCTTCAGTCCAATGGAGGTGAGCTTTACACCAATCCAGCCGATGCTTGGCATTGCGCATGGTGATCTTAGGCTCGTGTGCGGCTGCTCGGCCATTGAAACTCATTTCATGAAGCTCCCGGCAAACAGATAATGTGCTGACATTGCTTCTAGAGGTAGTTTGGAACTCGGTAGTGAGTGTTGCAACCGAGGACAGACTATTTTTACGCGCTATGCGCTTCAGCACTGTGGTCCCATTCTGTGAGCTTGTGTGGCCTACCACTTTGCGGCTGAGCCGTTGTTGCTCCTAGACGTTTCCACTTCACAATAACATCGCTTACAATTGACCGGGGCAGCTCCAGCTGACGAACTGACTTGTTGGAAAGGTAGCATCCTATGACAGTGCCACAACGAAAGTCACTGAGCTCTTCAGTAAGGCCATTCTCCTGCCAATATTGGTCTATGGGGATTGCATGGCTGTGTGCTCGGTTTTTATACACCTGTCAGCAAAGGGTGTGGCTGAAATAGCCAAATCCACTAATTTGATGTGGTGTCCTCTTTTGTATATACAGTGCATTCGGAAGGTATTCAGAC
The DNA here is from genome assembly GCF_901001165.1 of Salmo trutta. Classification (NCBI taxonomy): domain Eukaryota; kingdom Metazoa; phylum Chordata; class Actinopteri; order Salmoniformes; family Salmonidae; genus Salmo; species Salmo trutta. The sequence goes on along the minus strand of NC_042963.1, from coordinate 2,129,688 downwards.
CCCATGACTATTTCCACATTTTGTTATGTTGCAGCCTCGTTCTAAAATGGATTAAATAAAACCATTTTCCTCATCAATTTACACACAATATCCCATAATGACAAACAGGTTTTTGAAATTTTGGCAAATGTATGAAATTAAAAAACGGATACTTTATTTACATAAGTAATCAGACCATTTGCTATGAGACTTGAAATTGAGCTCAGGTGCATCCTGTTTTCATTGATCATCCTTGAGATGTTTCTACATCTTGATTGGACATTATTTGGAAAAGCACACAACTGTCTATATAAGGTCCCACAGTTGACAGTGCATATCTGAGCAAAAACCAAGCCATGAGGTCGAAGGAAAAGTCTGTGGAGCTCCGAGACAGGATTGTGTCGGCACAGATTTGGGGAAGGGTACCAACACATTTCTGCAACATTGAAGGTCCCCAAGAACACAGTGGCCTCCATCATTCTTAAATGGAAGTTTGGAACCACCAACACTCTTCCTAGAGCTGGCCGCCAGGCCAAACTGAGCAATCTGGGGAGAAGGGCCTTGGTCAGGGAGGTGACCAAGAACCCAATGGCCACTCTGACAGAGCTCTAGAGTTCCTCTGTGGAGATGGTTGTCCTTCTGGAAGATTCTCCCATCTCTGCAGCACTCCACCAATCAGGCCTTTATGGTAGAGTGGCCAGACGGAAGCCACTCCTCAGTAAAAGGAACATGACAGCCTTCTTGGAGTTTGCCAAAAGTTACCTAAAGGACTCTACGACCATGAGAAACACGATTCTGTGGTCTGGTGAAACCAAGATTGACCTCTTTGGCGGAAACCTGGAACCATCCCTACAGTGAAGCGTGGTGGCAGCATCATGCTGTGGGGTTGTTTTTTCAGCAGCAGGAACTGGGAGTATCGTCAGGATCGAGGGGGAAAAAGGAAGAGCATGAAGGATAACTTCAAACTGGGGTGAAGGTTCATCAACAGGACAACGACCCTAAGCACACAGTCAAGACACAACAGGAGTGGCTTTGGGACAAGTCTCTGAATGTCCTTGAGTGGCCCAGCCAGAGCCTGGACTTGAACCCAATCGAACATCTCTGGAGAGACCTGAAAATAGCTGTGCAGCGACGCTCCCCATCCAACCTGACAGCTTTAGATGATCTGCAGAGAAGAATGGGGGGGAAACTCCCCAAATACAGGTGTGCCAAGCTTGTAGCATCATAGCCAAAAAGTCTCAAGGCTGTCAAAGGTGCTTCAACAAAGTACTGAGTGAAGGGTCTTTTTAATCAATTTGCAAAAATGCATACATCTGTTTTTGCTTTGTCATTATGGGGCATTGTGTAGATTGATGGGAAAACGATTTAATCTATTTTAGAATAACGCTGTAATGTAACTATGTAAAAGTAAATGGGTCTGAATACTTTCTGAATGCACTAAAGCAAAAGGGAGAATGTCCCCTAACTGTTATACTGCTCCCACCTAGACCTGGTTTATGAATATAATCGGAACCATCTTATAGATCAGATCAGCCTTCCCTGTAGCTCAGTTGGTAGAGCATGGTGTTTGCAACACCAGGGTTGTGGGTTCGATTCCCACGGGGGGCCAGCACAGAAAAAAAAAAAAAATGTATGAAATGTATGCATTCACTACTGTAAGTCGCTCTGGGTAAGAGCGTCTGCTAAATGACTAAAATGTAAATGTAAATCGCATTCACACATCTCCAGAAGTTGCATAGCATGCACTCCACAGACGTTTTAACCATAGAACCAGGAAGGTACATTTCAATAATATTGTTTGTAATAGAATTAAATTAAAACAAATGTAATATCATAAATATAATTATGACAGGCATTGCTGTTGAACCAGCCTTCATTATAGTAGGCCTAAGGGAGGGCTTGTGTTTTGAACATATGAAATGGAAAACAAGCCATTTTTACACGTCACTTCTAAATACGAGGCTCAACGGTATTCACCAAGGTTCTCATCTCTCGTTTCATGATGGGCATGGACACGTAGCCTCCATCCTGGACACGATTTTACGCACGTCCAAAATGGGACCTGCATGGCTAAAATTGTGGGCCTGCCTACGATGCATACATTTTTTTTTTTAAATTTTTTGTCATTTAGCAGACACTCTTATCCAGAGCGACTTACAGTAGTGAATGCATACATTTCATACTTTTATTTTTTATACTGGCCCCCCATGGGAATCGAACCCACAACCCTGGCGTTGCACACACCATGCTGGCGTTGCAAACACCATGCTCTACCAACTGAGCCACAGGGACGGCCCTAAAAAGGGAACGTCAGCAGTAAAATGTTTGCTTTGTCACTATGGGGTATTGTGTGTAGATTGAAGGGTGAAAAAAAAACATTCATCCATTTTTAGATTAAGGCTGTAACACAACAAAATGTGGAAAAAGTCAAGGTCTGAATACTTTCTGAATGTATAATTGTTGGAAATAAAGATTAAACTGTTTATTTTAAGAGCGGGGCTAGGCCAGGGACATTCCTTTCTGCAGCATTCCTCTTTGCCTCTGCACAGGTGTTTATCCTCATGTGGTAGAGGAAGTAACTTTTAGAGGGAGAACCGCAAGCTCAAACTCGTACAAAAGCCCCTCTATATAGTTTTGTGAAAGCCCCCTTTTATTTGTCCAGAGCCAATGAGTAAAGTTCTCTCCTTGGGTTTCATGTCTGTAGGAGAGTAAGAAAATGGAGGAAGTCATGGATACACTCCAGAGAAGGCATGATGATGAAGTGGCAGATCTACATACTGCTGTGGACAGGTTGTTGAAGGTAGGTGTCATTCCTTTTGAAACAGGTTTTTTGATATTTTCCAGTCTTATCCTTTTACACTACTCTATTTACCTAGTTTCAGGTAGTCTTAAGTGTGAATGTGATTTCAGGTGATGCATAATCACATTTATGACTATGTGAAATAAATGGAATCATTTTCATTGTAGTGCCAAGATGAATCTGAACTCAACAATTCCAGGCAGGATGTTGACGAACTACACCATAAAATATGTGAACTGACTCTGGTACGTTGGATCAATTGAAGATGGACAACTATCTTGAGTTCCATTGACATTATTTCTTGTACACTTTCCAGTAATGTTCTGCATGCTCTCCTCAGGAAAATGAGCAGTTACGGACTTCACTCGTCAAAGCTCAGACAAACATCTCCATTCTGCAGGTAGAGATGGACAAGCTGAAGAACATGTATGCAGACCAGAAACTTCAACATGAGAGGTGAGATCAGACTTCATTCTCAGGTCAAATGGATCAAGTCCAACTCTGTTGATTACAGGGCACAAATGTTGCATTTGTCAATTTGTTTTCACAGAGAAAGTGGTGACCTGAAAAAGATGGTAATAGAATACCAGTCCTACTCCAGTCACATTGAAATACTCCAGTAAGTCTGTCTGATCCGATTGTCGGTTAGTATGCCCTTTCATGACGATTGTTTGTGTTGTATTGAAGTCAAGCATAGCTTTGAGTCATGCATGCACATCCGTGATGTGCACCTTATTCTCATTGTTAAATGTGACAGGCATTTAACAATGACAGATTAGTAAAGCATATGACTTGTTCTCCACATTGACTCCTTCCTTTAGGGTCATGAACAAAAAGCTGTATGACAGCAATGATGACTTGCACTCTGCATTAGTCAATGTGGCATCAAGTAAGAAGGTAAGTCTTGGTTGTTTTCACTGAAGGTAGACTCACATTTCGCCTCATCAATGCTATATAAAAGTAAATATAAGGGATCTCTACACTGCTTTAGTTTCTCTTTGTTTACAAAAGTGTTACAAATCTCCCCACAGCTATCCCCCGACAATGAAATCGCAGCTCGAAGAATGAAGCCAGTTCGACAAAGCACACTTATAAAGTACACATACTATATTGTTATCCTAGAAATCTGGACCTATTGATTGATGTGAATTGACCACTTAACTCATGTTTCTATTTTTGGTCCAGTTCAGGGGGAGAGAACAAAGCTGTGGACTCCAGTAAAAGGACCTACTCCCATGTAGCCAGCTGGGCTGATAGATACCTGGACAGTGGTGTGTCCCTGCCTATGGACGCTGAAAGCTCAGGCAGCGAGTCTGACAGTGATGTCTCGACAGAAACCGTACACCACAGTTATTCATATGTGCCCTCAGACATTGAGGTAAGGGTAACCGAAAGGTTTGACCAACTATTTGTATTAGTACGTGTCACATGCTAATATGAATTTACCTATTTCTGCACCAGATATCAGATGTAAGTCGGGCAACACTGTCTGTATCTCCCAGAAAAGCTCTCTCTATTGCTTCGTCCATCCGGAGACGCTTGTCTGCTTTCCCCATAAAGGTAAGGCAATGAGCAGACATATGTATTGGGAGACTTATGTGGAATTGGCATATGCTGCTGGCATATCTGTATTATTCTTCATAACTATGTGATGCTACTTGGTCCTCAGCCAACCGACACAGACATTGTTGACACTGGTGGCCCTGCTCCCATGTACCGGTTAGTTTTGGCGGGAGATGCAGGATCAGGGAAGTCCAGCTTTCTATTGAGGTTGAGTCTCAATGAGTTCAGGGGAGATATTCAGACGACTTTGGGTAAGTCGTTTTGTAGTGATATAATTAATGCAGAAAGTGCATTGCCCTTACCATTACATAATGTTGTTCTTAGGAGTTGATTTCCAAATCAAAAAGATGTTGGTGGATGGAGAAAAAACTAACCTCCAGATATGGGATACTGCAGGACAAGAGAGGTAAATGTACAGAAACATACATTCTAAAAGCCTTGGTTACAGTCCTTATGGTGTTGCTCTAATTAAACAAATGCTGGACTGATTTAAGTCATACCATTCAGTTGAGCTGCCAAGCAAAAAATAAATACCTCTTGCCGTGGCTTCTGCATCGACATACTAAAAGCCTTAAAGGTGTGGTCCCATAATGTGTCCTTGGTGGATGTGGCACAGATTCCAAAAGATCATGTAATGTCAATAGCAAAATGGGATTTCCCTGTTCCTGTAGGTTCCGCAGTATTGCCAGGTCTTACTTCCGTAAAGCCCATGGAGTCTTACTGCTGTATGATGTCACTTCTGAGAGCAGCTTCCTTAATGTCAGAGAGTGGATGGGAGAGATTCAGGTACTAGTCACAGTTGAGGGGTTTAATGGTCCATGGGTTTTAAATAACTTGGAATGAATTTATTTCGAGTTACTATATTTGAGGCCATAATGGTCTTAGCAGTATTTGGCGGAAAGCCGTGGTATATCAGACCGTATGATAACTTTGGGCTTTACCACGGCTTTCAGCCAAAATCAGCATCCAGGAGCCAAACTACATAAATCAGGAACATAAAGAACAAACTGCCCTTGTTATCCCAGGAATCTAGGGATGAGCAACTCCCAATGTGTGTGATTGGGAACAAAGTGGACCTGCGGGAAGATCGACTGGAGGGAAGCTGTGTCAGCACTGTCGACGGGGAAAGGCTGGCTAGAGTACAACCTCTTTTTTTTTACCAGTCAAAATAACAAGATGTTCATGGGTCTATCAACTAAATATTAATCACAATATTACCATATGTTTCAGACATACAATGCCCTGTTCTGTGAAACTAGTGCCAAAGCTGGAACTAATGTAGTGGAGGCAGTACTTCACCTGGCAAGGTAAGAATTGTAAAACCCCCTTCCCATTAACTTCCCTACCATGAATACCTAAACTATAACTAAGAACTCCCCCCCCCCTAACAGAGAAGTTAAGAAAAATGTGAAACTGAGACGGCAATCAGAATCACAGGTGAAGTTGAGTTTAAGCGGTCCAAAGAAAGCGAACTGCTGCAGAGTATAACCATGGAGACTCAACACCAGAGGGAAATGCATCTGACTGGAGACTAGGGGCTCTATTTTAGCACCACAGCTTGAAGTATTTCTGCGTAGCTAAATGTCTAATTCATATTTTAATCTACATAATAGTCCGATCTTTAGCAATAGTCGACTCTCCTGAACATTGCACGTAACTGGTCTGGAGCATGTAGATCTCCAGAGATGTTTAATGAATGTATTTAGAATGGGATTGTTCAGGAATTAACTGCTTTTCAAGTTCTAGCTCAGTCAGACTCCTGTGGTTAAACATGCAGAAATTAGTTATGATCACATTTTACATTGGTGCTTTATTGTATTTTTATTGATTAAAGTTTCTGTACAGGATTGAATCCTTTCATTTATTTCATCAGCACTGTATATGCCCATCCTTAATATAAAAAGTAATCATAAACAAAACCACTACTTGCGTTATTTAAAATCTAGGAGGGAATACAAAAATACAGGATTGTTGTGGAGTTTGAAATTCCTGTTCTTTACATTGTAAATACTGATTTAACATTAGACCTTTTTGAAATAGGCTTAAGCATTTGTCATTCAAAACCATTCATTTCTCAAACTATACAGTACAACCTCCACCACAAAAGATTAAACTGGTTTTGTACCCCAGAGCATGGGGGGAGGAAAAAAAAAAAACCTTAATCAATAGGTAACATCTTGATTTCTGAGTATAGTAGTTTGGGCTCTGTATCCTGCTGCTATTTGGCTTTCTCGTCTCCCGGCTTAGGGTCACTGGCTTTTTTCTGCTTCTGTTGCATTATCTCTGCATCCCTAAGGAAGACAAATGAAATGAGTGGTCAGACTGAACCGAAGGCATCAGTCTCTCAATGTCATACATATGTTTGGAAAATGTCCTCAAGCTCTACAAGACAATGTTGAATTTAACGTACTTTACTGGTTGTCAATGCAGTTTGTCCTTTTGCAGATATGAATGAGTCATATCCACCGAAAAGTATTACATTAATTTTTCAAAGCACTAGTGTGAATATCGCCTGAGCAGAACCATGTAAACATGTGCACGAAGTATGCATGTGTCTATTGCATATGCTTCAGGTGATACATCAATGCACTACCAGTGCTTTGAAAAGTTCATGTAATTATACTTTCCTGTGGATATAGTCTCACATTCCTACCTGTAGAAGGACCATCAACACAAACAACCGGTAGTGATTTTATTCAGCATTCTTGCTTGTAAAGGTTGAGACAACTTTCCTGATGCAAATTTCAATGTCTGGTCTTGTAGAAAACATCCTAATAACCCAAACTAGTTAGACTTGACTGTTCTTTACGTACGACTTACCGAAGCTTCCTCGCAGCTGCAGACATGCCATCATCTGCCTTCTTTCCCTTGTCATTCCCTTGCTTTTTGGCATTTTTAGCACGAGCAAGGTCACGCTGATTTCCCCCTGAAAAAATCAATGTGAGTGTACTGTCAATTTAAGTTGCTGAGTAGTGAGTACACAGCTAGCTACAGTTGAAGTCGGAAGTTTACGTACACTTAGGTCGGAGTCCTTAATTAACTCGTTTTACAACCACTCCACAAATTTCTTGTTAACAAAGTGGAAAGTCAGTTAGAGCATCTACTTCGTGCATGACATGTAATTTTTCCAACAATTGTTGAGACAGAATTCACTCAATTCCAGTGGGTCAAAGTTTACATACACTAAGTTGACTGCCTTTTAAAAAGCTTGGAAAATTCCAGAAAATGTCATGGCTTTAGAAGCTTCTGATAGGCTAGTGGATGGATTTCAGTGCCTCTTTGCTTGACATGGGAAAATCGTACACCTCCAAGTCGGGTTCATCCTTGGGAGCAATTTCCAAACGCCTGAAGGTATCACGTTTATCTGTACAAACAATAGTACGCAAGTATAAACACCATTGGACCACGCAGCTGTCATACCGCTCAGGAAGGAGACACGTTCTGTCTCCTAGAGATGAACGTACTTTGGTGCGAAAAGTGCACATCAATCCCAGAACAGCAAAAGACCTTGAAGATGCTGGAGGAAGCAGGTACAAAAGTATCTATCCACAGTAAAATCAGTCCTAATCGACAACCTGAAAGGCCGTTCAGCAAGGATGAAGGCACTGCTCCAAAACCACCATAAAAAAGCCAGAATACAGTTTGCAACTGCACATGGGGACAGAAATCGTACTTTTGGAGAAATGTCCTCTGGTCTGATGAAACAAAAATAGAACTGTTTGGCCCTAATGACCATTTATATTTGGAGGGAGAAGGTACGCTTGCAAGCTGAACACCATCCCAACCGACAAGCACGGGGGTGGCAGCATGTTGTGGGGGTGCTTTGCTGCAGGAGGGTCTGGTGCACTTCACAAAATAGATGGCATCATGATGAAAGAAAATTATGTGGATATATTGAAGCAACATCAAGACATCAGTCGGGAAGTTAAAGCTTGGTCGCAAATTGTCTTCCAAATGGACCCCAAGCATACTTCCAAAGTTGTGGCAAAATGGCTTAAGGACAACAAAGTCAAGGTATTGGAGTGGCCATCACAAAGCCCTGACCTCAATCCTATAGAAAATATGTGGGCAGAACTGAAAAAGTGTGTGTGAGCAAGGAGGCCTACAAACCTGACTCAGTTACACCAGCTCTGTCAGGAGGAATGGGCCAAAATTCACCCAACTTATTGTTGGAAGCTTGTGGAAGGCTACCCAAAACATTTGACCCAAGTTAAACAATTTAAAGCCAATGCTACCAAATACTAATTGAGTGTATGTAAACTTCTGACCCACTGGGAATGTGATCAAAGAAATAAGCTGAAATAAAATTACTATTATTGACATTCCACATTCTTAAAATAAAGTGGCGATTCTAACTGACCTTAGACAAGGATTTTTACTAGGATTAAAATGTATTTGGCTAAGGTGTATGTAAACTTCTGACTTCAACTGTATATACATGTACACTGATGAGTTTACTCAGCAACTCAAAGTATTACATGCCCACTACACCCGGCATGTGCATATGCTTATTTTGTCCATCCACACCAGACTCGAATCAGGACATGCTGGTTGAAATATCACTCTTAAACAACTAATTTACATATTAATCTGGTGACAGGTCGAAATACATGAAACATTCACACAGTTAATAGAAACTTAAGTTTCTCATTTTATCTGGATTAAATGTAGGAGTAGAGAACACATGATTGTGTGACCCAAAGATCCAGGAAAATGACCTTGTGCTTTTCAGGTAAAATAACGCAATGCAACAGCAAGCTAGCTGAATGTTTCATGTGTTTCGACCTGTCCCCAAATTAATATAGTTGGTTCAGAGTTTGTTTTGATATGTCAACCTGCATGTCTAGAACGCGTCTGGTGTGGATGTACACAATCAACGTGCAGACAGGCGCGTGCCTAGTCTAGACAGCATGTACATTTATTTCTTAGTGGCCATCTAGTGCCTCCTACAACTATGTACGTTGACAGTTTGGTAGCCAACCCAATAGTTAATATAAATAAAGGTCTGTTATTGTGCTTAGCACTTGAGGAAGGGGTTAACTTACTAGGCAGCTAACGACCAAATATTTGTATAAATGTTCTACTAGCTACAGTATCTGTGTAGCTAGCATGCTAACGTTAGCTTGTTACCTACACATCAGGGGTGGGTAAAATCTGTGGAACGTTCCAACAAGAATCTGTTCCAAAAACGTCGTAGTACAAGGCTGCCAACAAACACCGCATACAAAGTAGCATGATCAATTCACCTAACTAGCTGCCGAATAGGCATCAACTCACCACGTAGCTTATTTTTAATGGTTTGTCCATATGCTACCAGAGTGAGACTTTTTTTTCCGGAAAAAACGTGTGAAAAATGTAATTAGCCCACACCCTACCTGGCATCTTAGTCTGCCGCTATACAACTTTTGCGTTTGTTGGCAACCTTGATATTTACATAGGAATCTGTTCCAAAAACTGTTGGAACGTTTCACATTATACCCACCCTCAAATCAGAGCCTTGTTATCAGGTAATAAATGGGAAAAGTATAGCACATTTCGTGGTATTAATGGCTTTAAAAAATCGTATGGTAACTTCAAACCATGTTAGACTAGCTATACTTTGTCTAGCTAGCTAACGTTTGACAAACATAGCTAGTTAGTCACGTTGTCTGATTGCATTCCTTGACAGGCCAAGAAAGTGAGATGCGTAGTTAGCTAGCTAAATTACCAACAAATACAACGTTAGCCAAGTAACACAATCATTAAAAATAAAATATCCATCGTATATACTCACTTGTCATTTTGTTTTTTTATGGTTTCTAGCTGACGGTGTGGAGAAGGATGCCAATCGACCAAGCCTGGCAGCTGTGCACCGACAATATTTGATGTACGTCACGGCAATTGAACGCGTTGATACGAGACATCGCGAGAGTAGTTACTTCTTCTTTGATGACGTTTAATGGCGGTTGGCATCCAAAAAATGTGTCATTACTGCCACCTACTAGACTGGAGTACAACTCCCTTATACTTTGCTTAAAAAATATATATGAACAAATACCCTACCATCTAACACTACACTCACAAAAAAATAACACCACCCTACTCCACTATTTAAATCTATTTAGTCCTACCTCAGGTCAACAACTTGAAAGGATGGGACACCACCACTTTTAACACACCATGTAACTCTTCTGATGTGAAGTCTCGCACACCCAAATAACTGCAGCTGCCACCACAAACTACATTTTCTGCGACTTACGTTCCATCCCTGCAGTACAGTTGATAACCATTGCTATGAATGCTAAAAATCCAATCTTACTGAAACATATATCACTTGTTGACCGATCCCTCTGTACTGGTACAGACCTACTACTCACCACTCCTCTCAGGATCCCTCCTCCTTGACCCATCTTCCTCTACTTCCTTCAGTACCTTAGCATATGACAACTTCTGCACTAACCCTGGAAACCTCAACCTGCCTCTCTCACACGGGACATTTCTGATCCCCAGCCCCATGGGCACCCCTACAATTAACACATACCACCACTTTCCCCAATGCTAAACATTCCTTTGTCTCATGCTCTTCTGCAAAACCTCTCACACCTAGGAACCTCCCTCCAACACACTGCTGCCTCATGCCCATAAGCTTGACACCTGTAACAACGTAATGTATTCGGCACAAAAGCTCGTACATGATAACTTATATATCCTAACATCATTTTGTCGGGCAAAGAATCAACATCAAAACTCAAAAGAACAGACAATGACTCTTCTGTTTCACCACTCATGCCACCCTGTCTATGTCGCACCAAACAGCAAGCATCACAAACTATGGGAATCTTCCCCTTCAGTTGGTCAACTTTTACATTAACTGCTACCCCAGTAATCACTCCTTTCAATGGCGCCCTTTTCTTGAGAGCAAAACGATTCACATTTCTTGCCCCCATTAGTTTAACGCGGTGCGCCTTCTCCCTCTGACAAGCAGAAGCACAAACAATAACCACAAGACCACGTCTGGTTACCCTCACCAATTCCACAGCACCCAACTCTGTTTTAATCCACCCTGAAACCACAAATGGATCAGCCAAAAAGCAAGGGTCCACTTTTTCCCAAAACTACTGTCACGGACTCATCTTTATCCTGACCCTTAATGCAAATTTCGGCTCCAAGAACTTCACCACACCTACCACCTTTAATACTTCTCCCTCATTCACTTCCATTTCTCCTCCTGTCTTCAGCTCACTCTGCTTATACTTTCTACCATTCTTCTTTCTCAAACTATCTCCCTTTTCCAGCCATTTTTAACCGACTTAAGCTCACCCTCTTCTTCAATCTCTCTTAAACTCCTCTGCCTCTCTTTTTCCTTCCATTCCTCCTCTGTAATCCAAGTGAAATCAAATTTTATTGGTCACATACACGTTTAGCAGATGTTATTGTGGGTGTAACGAAATGCTTGTGTTTCTAGCTCCAACAGTGCAGTAATATCTAACAAGTAATATCTAAGAATTTCACAACATTTACCCAATACACACAAATCTAAGTAAAGGAATGGAATTAAGAATATATAAATATATGGACGAGCAATGTCAGAGCGGCATAGACTAAGATACCGTAGAATAGAATACACTATATACATATGAGATGAGTAATGCAAAATATTTAAACATTATTAGTGACTAGTGTTCCATTTTACTAAAGTGGCCAGTTATTTGAAGTATATGTATATAGGCAGCAGCCTGTAATGGGCTAGTGATGGCTATAACAGTCTGATGGCTTTGCGATAGAAGCTGTTTTTCAGTCTCTCGGTCCCAGCTTTGATGCACCTATACTGACCTCGCCTTCTGGATTATAGCGGGGTGAACAGGCAGTGGCTTGGGTGATTGTTGTCATTGATGGTCTTTTTGGCCTTCTTGTGACATCGGTGCTGTCCTGGAGAGCAGGTAGTTTGCTTCTGGTGATGCGTCTGGAGAGCCCTGCAGTTGTGGGCGGTGCAGTTGCTGTACCAGGTGGTGATACAGTCCGACAGGATGCTCTTAATTTTGCATCTGTAAAAGTTTGAGGGTTTTAGGTGCCAAGATAAATTTCTTCAGCCTCCTGTGTGGGTGGACCATTTCAGTTTGTCAGTGATGTGTACTCCAAGGAACTTGAAGCTTTCCACCTTCTCCACTGCGGTCCCGTCAATGTGGATAGGGGGGTGCTCCCTCTGCTGTTTCCTGAAGTCCACGATCATCTCCTTTGTTTTGTTGACGTTGAGTGAGAGGTTATATTCCTGGCCCCACACTCCCAGAGTACGTATATGTCTCCTTATGATAATACTGCACTTCTCATGACATACATCTTGTTCTTGCCTTCTCAAGGGACGCTATTTAACCGTCTGTCACAAATTCAGTACAATCAGCACAAACCCCTCAGGATGTAGCACTCAACAGCGCATCCCACTTTTAAAGCAACTGCTTTGTCTTGATGTTCTTCTTTATCAAAAGCTACCGCAACGCTTTTCCATTTCAAACAAGCCCGCTCTTCCAACCACCATACTGTCTCGCTGCAAGAGTAGCTCAAAAGCCAGTCTTAGCAGCTGAATTGCGTTATTGAAAATGAAAACTACTCTCAGAACAGTCTGCTACTCCGCGTTGCTGATTGGTCAGTTCACAGCACTGCTAAACCCTCATTTCTGATTGGCCACTTTGCGAGGTGCGCTTGGCTGTCAGTGTAATTTCAGTGTAGAATTTATAGCTACAGCAGTGGCGGTCAGTGCCGTTTTAAGATGGGTGAGGACCATTTCTTTTAATGAGCATGGCCTTATTTCTATTACAGCATATCGGATGACTGTCATTCATATTTCATTCACCCAGTTCAATGTAACAGTGATAGGTTTAGGCTACTACATGATACTAAAATTTTCCCTATACCCATCATGAGGTTGCTACAACCTAGCCCATGAATGACAGTTAAAATGTAGGTGCACACAGGTCGAGAGCAGTGGTGATTGTACCATGTAAATCTTGGTGGGGCAAAAAAACAACAGTGGGATGCATGCCAGCAAAGTCACTACACAACACAACACTAAATAATACATTAATTGCACTATAACAGTGACAAACGGTGCCCACAAACTTTTAGGGCCTACATAGACCTGTCCCAACAGCAGTCCCAACATCTTACCACCACTACACCTGGCTATCAGTGGAGCCTTCTCTGGCAGCGAAACAGTTCATTCAGCCTTATTTACTGCCTTTAAAAACATAGCTGATATGGCTGACTTGCTTAAACAAATGTGGTTTCTAATGAGATGTACAAACTATGGCATAAGGGGACGACAAGCGGATAAGAGGCGATCCGTAATTTCGATTAAGACATTAATGTGCGAGTTCAGATGGACGTAGTCAATATAACTGTTTCTTTAGCACTTTTGAAACGTACAGCGACAGAATTCAGAACATGGGCCGTTCTTACAGTGTTCTACCTGTACACCAAGTCAGAACCGTTGGTTAAATATAGGGGGCATTTAAGCAGACAATGAAAGCTCTTAATATTCAATGATTACATTTCTCTAAAACAGGTTATAGGCTACATTTGCACCACCAAGTCAGAACAGTAGATGAAATTAAGAGAGATAAATATACCAAATTATTCAGGTGAGGCACATGGGATACTAACATCTTACTACACAACATACACTTAGTATAACTTTCTTAGCTACAGTATACATATCTCCCTGGCATATTAAATCATTTATGCAGTAGCATACAATACATTTTGGACTCACCTTGTTATGCTGTGCTCACTTGAACAGGAAGGTGGCGCGGCGGTCCTTCGTGGGCAAATTTTGTCATCAAAATCTGGCATTCTTTGGATTCATGGGAACTCGGAAAAAAACAAGGTTGAATCATGATGATGTCATTAATCTTCAGGTCGTAGTTCTAGAAAGAGGCCGGATTTACAATTCCGAGATTGACTGTTTAAAATGTATTTTCCCAGTCGGAGCTCATTTATTCCCGATTACCCAGTTAACTTGACTTCAGTGTGTTCAAGTCTTCACAGTTCCGAGTTAACCGTTGTTTTGATCGCTGCATAAATCATGTATCATTGACAGCATGGCCAATTTTGAATGTTCATCATTAACCCCTTAATCCCAGATTTGGGACCACACATTCACTCCACTGAATAGCAGGATAGTGATTGCTTTGCAATGCTTGCAGAGTTAGCCACTGTCACTGATTCCTTCCAAACCACTCATTGTTTTGTGATTTCCAACTTGTTGTGTAATGTCCAATGGCCGATGAGAACCGATACGTTTTATCTATAATTACTCTTCATTATTTCTCCTTCATAAGTAATGACCCCAGTCATAGACATAGATACAGTTTATTGGGACACATATATCCTGTTATTACAGAAGCCCCTCATTCATACAAGACATTGACCATGTGACTGTTCCAGTCTGAGTTTTGTACTAAAATGGATTCCATCACAAAGCTGTTTTGTTCAAAAAAAAAATACATTGCATACATTCTTCGGAAGAAGTGCCATTAGTTTACTCTGTTACACTCAAATAAACACAATCTGTGGTGCAAATGTCGGTGCTGCTACAGTATGTCAGTGAACGTTGATACAGGTTTTTCCATAGTTCAGTGCAGTTTTTTTATTTATTATTCACAGCAGACACAAACAAGTCAGTTTACTATTTATGAGCTGGACAGTTCCTTTTCAGAGGGCGTCAGTTTCTTGCAGTCAGAACCACTGACGTCACTAAACTGCCCAAGGCCACCACCAGAGCACCAAGCAGGAACTTCCATGAAATTCCCTGAAACACCAAGTGACGCAATGTCAAAAAACAGTCAAATGTTTTTTTCCTACTTGTGAACTGAATTCAACTGAAACATTTCACTCAGGGAAAGTTCTCAGTGGCTTACAGGTGACTTCTTGTTAGGAGTCAGAAATGGGGCAATATTGTCTCCAAGGAACTGGGCAGGTTTGGCTTGCCACTTCTGGGTGTTTTTGCCTCCTGATTGCCTTTTCACTAGCTTTGACAGCTCAACATGGATGGCCTGGGAAGGGAAAGAGACAGACTGTAGTCACTTACCTTTAACCTCACTGTGAAACAAAATTAATGATGGGGTGTCAGGTGTGTACTCATAAAGGACAATCTTATACAATACAATTGAGTATTTTAGCAGTGAACTATGCTAGGTGGATTGTCATTGAGAATGAGGTTGTAGTATAGGAGTTGACCAGTAGATGGTAGCATAGATCATATTAAATCCAACAATGTCAGGCTCAAGCCATAGTTGGACTTGATCAGTTTGAAATAGATCTCATAATGTTAACATTCTTGACACTCACATTTTGTTTATCTTTCTAGCATAAAATATAATTGTCAACCAATATTATACAACAAATATATGGCAGTTTCTTGTTAAGCCCTCCTCACCAAAGTTGTCTTTTAGATACATATTTTTATTATTTCATTTTCCTTGTTTCAGGTCAACATCATAAACAAATTGTATATATGTAGATATAAGGTAACATAAAACATAGCATGACCAACTAACACAAAAAACAGTGACAGTAAACAAAAACAAAAGCACACAAAAAACAAGATTAAACTTTCTGCTCTCTTACAATCTTCCATTACCCTTAACAATCTTTATTTTCATTCAACCTGGAATCAGCTTTCATTACATGCCTTTATTCATTTGACTGTTGTGTGTGGCTGTAGTATATCAAGTACAACAGGTCCCGTGTGGCTCAGTTGGTAGAGCATGGTGTTTGCAACGCCAGGGTTGTGGGTTTGATTCCCACGGGGGACCGGTACGGAAAACAAAATGTATGAAATGCATGCATTCACTACTGTAAGTCGCTCTGGATAAGAGCATCTGCTAAATGACTAAAATGCAAAATACCCCTAATGGAGTATAGAAGAACAGTAATACTATAGAAGAGTCAAGTGGCCAGAGTTCAGTTGTATCAACAGAAGATCCATAGACTCAGAGCATTTTTTATATTAACACTTCTCAGGGTATCTGCGAGATTAGGGTGAAGAGATAGTTAAAAGGGTCACATATTATACAGTGGGGGGAAAAAGTATTTGATCCCCTGCTGATTTTGTACGTTTGCCCACTGACAAAGAAAGGATCAGTCTATAATTTTAATGGTAGGTTTCATTAAAATGCAAATCATTTTCTAACATTTTTGACATGCGTTTTTCAGGATTTTTTTGTTGTTATTCTGTCTCTCACTGTTCAAATAAACCTACTATTAAAATTACAGACTGATCATTTCTTTGTCAGTGTGCAAACGTACAAAATCAGCAGGGGATCAAATACTTTCCCCCCCACTGTATAGGGTCTCCTTCCTTGTTCCTAAATATAGCACACATTTTCTCCAGTGGCAGCACTTTTTAAAGATTTCACAGTACCACTGATTTATTGTGGGTGGCTGGTCTTTTATCCAGTTAAGGAGAATGCATTTGTGGGGCATAAAGAGTTAAAGACATTGAGCTGTGCTAAGGTAAGTGAGGACCTGTTTCTGACGACACCCAGTACAAATAGCCATGAGTCCATTCTTATAGGACATCTGAACATGC
The DNA here is from genome assembly GCF_901001165.1 of Salmo trutta. Taxonomy (NCBI): domain Eukaryota; kingdom Metazoa; phylum Chordata; class Actinopteri; order Salmoniformes; family Salmonidae; genus Salmo; species Salmo trutta. The sequence continues at coordinate 2,112,781 of NC_042963.1, read as the reverse complement.
CATCTAGCTCCGTTTCTAGATTTTCCTAGAAATCTTCCCATGTGGCCATGGGTGTCATTTTCCTGCTTACACTTACAGCAGGTATCAGAGAATTCTGCATTCATTTTATTACATATAATGGGAGTCCTATGAACCCTTTGCATATTTGTGTATTGCATCTCTTGCACCTTGTTGCAGGTGAACAGTCGGCTTGCCTTGAGCATAGCCTTTGTACAGTTTTGGATTTCTGAGCCTCTTCCCAGCTCCGTTTTCTCATACCCTAATCAGGGCACTCGAGCTACTTGCAACATTTGTGTGTATAGCAGCATAAAAGTAGGAAATATAGTGCTTAGGTGCTTATAGTGCTCTTTCAGCTTTCTACAAGAGATTGTCAACTGGGGTTCATTTTGGGTTCTGGGGGGAACACCATCTTAGATTCAATAAAATGTCTTATTTGCAGATAGCCAAAGAATTGTCTGTGTGGTACAGAAAATGATTTCCTGAAACGATAGCAATGGCTCAAAGTTGTCTTGTGTTTTGTAGTGTACTTAGTTTCACATATCTTTGTATTTAGTAGGGTCTAGTAGGCCTAATCGTCATTGTTCATTCTAGTGATACTGAAATTACACTAATGGTTCGATTTTTTTTTTTTTAATAGGACTTAAGTTAATAATGAGATTTGATGACAAAGCACTGGTCAAACAAAAGATTGATGTTGATAGATGATTGATAGATAATAATGGAATATTTCTGGTAGGCAGTGTCGATAGTGCAAAAAGGCTTTTATATGTCATTTGGATTCAGAATGTTTCTGCTTTTCAATTCCTTACCTACTCAGCTAAATGAGGTCTCTGGGGGTAAAGATTGTTTTATCCGCCATCAAGGCAAGGGGGTAATTACCAAGGCAACAGTTTAGTTTAGTTTAGTTTAGTTTAGTTTTGTCTAGACAACAGTGTCTCACCACCACCAGTACACACTTCAGGTCAAGCCAAATAGGGCGATGGCCACAGAAAAGCACATTCAGAGCATGGTTTAAAAACAAAAAACAAACACACAACACTCAGAATTATACTGACAACCGCAAACATTTCTATATACAGAAAAGTAACACTTGGAGTTTCTGGGGGGGGGGCATAATGATATTATTAACTAACTGTAGGCCCTCATTGCCTGATTTGCTTTATTAGTGTGACATCAGTGTTTCCGGACAGCTCTAATCTTTGTGGCTAAGTAGAGAATTTTGCAGACAGTAATAGGAGCAAGACAGAACAGGTCTTCACTGTGGCTATAGAACTAACATTACACAATGATCTTTTCAAAGTGTCTGGGCTCTAATACCTTTGGTTGACTTTTCTTTGCTAAACTATATTGTGCCCATACGCAAAATCTGAGGTGAGTTTTCAGTCTGCAGTTTTTTCTGGTCATGGAAAACATTTAATTCCACATGTTCAAGGCTAAACCAATACAGAGGCGAAATCTACTGTAATTGTTTTTGAAGCACACACCCATTATACGTTTTGGGGAATTTTCCATGACTGGGTCTTCATATTCTCAGTTTCTCAGCGTTTGTCATAGTAAACATGCTGTGTGACAAAGTAGAGTGATAACTGGGAATGTAGTTTCCAATTCAAGTCCACTACTTTAAGTGCTGTAAAATACAACACAACCCGATGCCCAACAGCTTCTTTTTTTGGCATTACTTTGACTTTGGCAGTATTGGGCTATAGTACATACTACATCCCAATAACGCTGTTAACTAAGGGTGAACTGTGAGTCACACACTACTCCAGACATGATTTAAGAACCTGTTGAGTATTGTGATAGAAATAAAATGATACAGTACATCTCTTGCCTAGTGTCAGCTGAGACAGTGTCTTTTTGATTGGGAAATAATTTCACGGACCTGTAGTGGACATGAATCCTTGATCTGTTTATGGGGGGTTGGATTTCACTAGCAGGCTAGAGGCTAGGGAGAGGTGGAGGTGGTGAGAACCTAGAGATGTGCTCATTTAGATAGACAGACTATCTCACCTTGGTGGACGGCTCCAGTTTCAGAGCCTTCTTCAGTATCTCCATGGCCTCCCCGTACTCGCTCTTGTCTGACAGAAGCTGCAAACAAATTGCAGTATCTCTGAACAGCTAAATCAACATCATCCTTCAGTAGTATACTGTACATGTTTCAGTAGTACATGTTTATTTGCAGTAAATATTTACACTCATCTAAAATATCTGAATAGTGTTATGTAATAGAATTATTCATGCCCCCAGGCACTGTAGGCTAATGACAGTGGATTGAAGGTGAGGTAATGTGATGTTAGTGTGTCCCTCACCTTTCCTGTCCTGAAGAGGGCTTTGACATTTTGTGGGTCCAGGGACAAAACATCCCGGCTGGTGTGTAGTGCGTCGTCGTACTGCTCCAGTTTCAGCTGAGCCGCTGCCAGGTTGTTGAGACACTTCACCCGGTAGTCCTGCACCTCCTCCCCCTCCACCAGCACAGCACTTCCACCATCTAGGGGAAACAGGCCACACAGCCTCTCACACCTGGGCTATTGTCATGTATATGTACTGGGAGCCCCAGTTTTTCTAGGTTTCAGGGAGAATTATATACTTACAAAGGAACTGAACGGAGGAGAGACTGGGTATTTGATGTACTAAGGACATCTGTATGTTTGTTTGCCACAGTTATAAAAATCCAATGTTAAAGGGCTAGTGCAGTCAAAAATGTGATGGTCCTGTATTTTATATACACTGTGTATACCAAACATTAGGAACACCTTCCTAGTACTGAGTTGCACACCCTTTTGCCCTCAAAACAGCCTCAATTCGTCGGGCATGAACTCTACAAGGTATCAAATAAAATAAAATGTTATTGGTCACATACACATATTTAGCAGATATTATTGCGGGTGTAGAGAAAGCGTTCCACAGGGATCAAATCAAATCAAATGTTATTTATCACATGCGACGAATTAAACAGGTGTAGACCTTCGGTTAGGATATCTACTTTGTGCATGACACAAGTAGTTTTTCCAACAATTGTTTACAGACAGATTATTTCACTTATAATTCACTGCATCACAATTCCAGTGGGTCAGAAGTTTACATACACTAAGTTGACTGTGCCTTTAAACAGCTTGGAAAATTCCAGAAAATGATGTCATGGCTTTAGAAGCTTCTGATAGGCTAATTGACATCATTTGAGTCAATTGGAGGTGTACCTGTGGATGTATTTCAAGGCCTTCCTTTAAACTCATTGCCTCTTTGCTTGACATCATGGGAAAATCAAAATAAATCAGCCAAGACCTCAGAAAACAATTGTGGACCTCCACAAGTCTGGTTCATCCTTGGGAACAATTTCCAAATGCCTGGAGGTACCACGTTTATCTGTACAAACAATAGTACGCAAGTATAAAAACCATGGGACCACGCAGCCGTCATACCACTCAGGAAGGAGACGAGTTCTGTCTCCTAGAGATGAACGTACCTTGGCAAAGGACCTTGTGAAGATGCTGGAGGAAACAGGTACAAAAGTATCTATATCTACATAGTAAAACGAGTCCTACTTCATCATAACCTGAAAGTCCGCTCAGCAAGGGAGAAACCACTGCTCCAAAACCGCCATAAAAAAAGCCAGACTACGGTTTGCAACTGCACATGACGACAAAAATGTTACTTTTTGGAGAAATGTCCTCTGGTCTGATGAAACAAAAATACAAATAGAACTGTTTGGCCATAATGACCATCGTTATGTTTGGAGGGAAAAGGGGGAGTCTTGCAAGCATCATGAAATGTGGGGGTGCTTTACAGCAGGAGGGACTGGTGCACTTCATAAAATAGATGGCATCATGAGGAAAGAAAATTATGTGGATATATTGAAGCAACATCTCAAGACATCAGTCAGGAAGTTAAAGCTTGGTCGCAAATGGGTCTTCCAAACGAACAATGACCCCAAGCATACTTCCAAAGTTGTGGCAAAATGGCTTAAGGACAACAAAGTCAAGGTATTGGAGTGGTCATCACAAGACCGGACCTCAGTCCTATAGACAATTTGTGGGCAGAACTGAAAAAGCATGTGCAAGCAAGAAGGGCTACAAACCTGATTCAGTTACACCAGCTCTGTCAGGAGGAATGGGCAAACATTCACCCAACTTATTGTGGAAGGCTACACGAAACGTTTGACCCAAGTTAAACAATTTAAAGGCAATGCTACCAAATACTAATTGAGTGTATGTAAACTTCTGACCCACTGGGAATGTGATGAAAGAAATAAAAGCTGAAATAAATCATTCTCTCTACTATTATTCTGACATTTCACATTCTTAAAATAAAGTGGTGATCCTAACTGACCTAAGACAGGGATTTTTACTAGGATTAAATGTCAGGAATTGTGAAAATACTGAGTTTAAATGTATTTGGCTAAGGTATATGTAAACTTCCGACTTCAACTGTATATACAGGGGGTAATCGAGGTAATTGAGGTAATATGTACATGTAGGTAGGGGTAAAGGGACTTTGCATAGATAATAAACAGCGAGTAGCAGGAGTGTAAAAAAGGGGGGGGGGGTCAATGCAAATAGCCATTTGCTTAGCTGTTCAGCAGTCTTATGGCTTGGGGGTAGAGGCTGTTCAAAAGCCTTTTAGACCTAGATTTGGTGCTCTAGTACCGCCTGCCGTGCGATAGCAGAGAGAAAAGTCTATGACTAGGGTGGCTGGAGTCTTTGGCAAATTTCAGGGCCTTCCTCTGACACCGCCTGGTATAAAGGTCCTGGATGGCAGGAAGCTTGGCCCCACTGATGTACTGGGCTGTACGCACTACCCTCTGTAGCGCCTTGTGGTCAGAGGCCGAGCAGTTGCCATACCAGGAAATGATGCAGGCAGTCAGGATGCTCTCAATGCTTGCAGCTGTAGAATATTTTGAGGATCTGAGGACCCATGCCAAATCTTTTCAGTCTCCTGGGGGAGAATAGGCGTTGTCGTGCCCTCTTCACGACTGTCTTGGTGTTTTTGCACCATTATAGCTTGTTGGTGATGTGGACACCAAGAAACATGAAGCGGGAAGATGTGTTGTTGTCTACCCTTTCCCCCTGGGGTGGCCCGTCAGGAAGTCCAGGATCCAGATGCAGAGGGAGGTGTTTAGTCCCAGGGTCCTTAGCTTAGTGCTGAGCTTTAAAGGCTCTATGGTGTTGAACGCTGAGCTGTAGTCAATAAACAACATTCTCACGTAGGTGTTCCTTTTGTCCAGGTGGGAAAGGGCAGTGTTTGAGTGCAATAGAGATTGTGTCATCTGTGGATCTGTTGGGGTGGTATGCAAATTGCTGGCCCATGTTGACTCCAATACTTCCCACAGTTGTGTCAAGTTGAATGGATGTTCTTTGGGTGGTATACCATTCTTGATAGACACAGGAAACTGTTGAGTGTGAAAACCCAGCAGTGTTGCAGTTCTTGACACAAACCGGTGCACTTGACACCTACTACCATACCCCGTTCAAAGGCAATCCAATCTTTTGTCTTGCCCATTCACCCTCTGAATGGCACACATACAGTACACAATCTCAATTGTCTCAAGGTTTAAAAATCCTTCTTTAACCTGTCTCCTCCCCTTCATCTACACTGATTTGAAGTGGATTTAACAAGTGACCTCAATAAGGGATCATAGATTTCACCTGGATTCACCTGGTCAGTCTATGTCATGGAAAGAGCAGGTGTTCTTAAACTTTGTGTGGTGTTCATGTTTTTGTTATTCACCCAATGTTCACCGGTCTGAGGGACCCACAACATTTTGGGGTTTTTAAAACAATACAGCCATAACAATTAACGTAAAAATACTTAAAACTTAGATGTTGACATATCAATTACAAGATAGACAGCATACATGGTTAATATTTGCCATTTACCTCTGCTAGATCACATTATCAATAAAAACGCAATTCATTTGTTTTCATAAAATGTGATTTTTGAAAACAAAATTCAATTATAATCAAGAAATGGGTGGAATAAATCATGTTTATCTTGAACAAATATAAATAAAACAAGGTTTTCATCAATATTGATGTTTATTGCATTGAAGTGAACAAATTGGAAGGACAAATTTAAATACTGTATTTTATGGAAACGATAAATGCGCCCCATTGAACACAAATTAAGGCCGGTCTACACACCACATGAGGGACAGAGGTTTACTGTGTGTGTGTGTGTGTGTGTGTGTTCCAAATGTATTTCTTGCACTTGATGCATGTGTACTGTGTCTTCCTGTCCTTCTTGGGTCCACACACATCGCAACACTTCTTCTTGTTGCTACCAGCTGCAATCTAGAATGATGAAAACACAATTTTACTAACATCTCACTCACTCACTCACAGATAGCAGGCCAAGGTAGGAGAGTCGGACACACACATGCAACAACATCACTCACACTTCCGGTATTGGAGTTGTTGGTTCTGTGGGTCGGGCGGATGGGGCACTAGTATCCTCCTGAATCCTCCTCACGATGGCTGCAGAAGCTGGGATCATTGGGATATGTTGCCTCCTCTGGATTTGAGGTCTTACCAATGCCTTGCCCAGCTCCTCGAGAAAGAGCCGTCTCCTCTGGAGCTTCTCTCTGTCCCAATCTGGGTTCAATGCCATCCAGGTGACAAATGCGTTGTACGCCGAGATGTCCAAGATGTTGAAGAATATCACAAGTGGCCAGCGTAGGGTTCTTCTTTTGCAGCTGTAGTCAGTCACCAGCTTGTCTAAATTGTCCACCCCTCCTTTTGTGGCATTGTAATCCATTATGATTTCTAGTTTTTGATGTTCCTGGCCACAGATTCTCCCATCCCTATACAGCATACTCATGAGTACCACATTTTTGCCTTTCTTTGGCACATAGGATACTAGGTATGTGTAGGCAGTGAACACAAACTCTGAGGAATTGATAGACCTGTTCTGTGTATTCAACAGCTGAGTTGGGAGCTATGGCTTGTTTTTTCGTACTGTTCTTACCATCGTCAGCTTCCTCTTGAGGAGCACCTGTCCCAGTTTGAGCAAAGTAAAAAAGTTATTGCATGTGATGTTGTGGACACGGAGTCCCTGTGTCACGTCCAGGACAACCCGCATCCCTTGGTTCTTCTCAGGGTCTCCTCCATCTGGCTTCCCCGTATACACTTGCAAGTTCCACCTACATGATGAAGCAGCATCACAGGCAGCCCAGATTTGGATTCCATATTTTAGACGGTATGTACTGCCTGAAGGTGCAGAGGCCTCTAAATGGCAGAAGCTGCTCATCAATAGTAACGTTGGGCCCAGGGTTGTAAAACAGGGGAAGGCGGTCCACCCACTTGTCCTACACTGACCTGATTGCAGCTAGCTTGTCTCTCTGTGGATAATCCTGGAAATTATGTGGAAGTTTTCCAGAGACATTGTTGCACAGAAAGTTATCTGCCAGTTCCTGCATCCCACAGGGATTCTGTCGATTCCCCAATGGATCTGAAAACACCAGCAAGGATAAGAACCCCAAAGTATGGATGTAAATGAGTTTGGTCCATCTCCTTCCATCTCTCTCCAAAAACATGCCTTCCCTCCAAATTAGTCCAGTCCAGAATGATTTTCTGGATGGTGTCTGGGATGGACAGTTCAAAAGAAGACTTTATGTCCTGCACATGAGTAACCGCCATCCGCGTTTGCCCTGGTTGCATCCTTATCACATTGGCAGCCATGCGGGGTGGCTCATTCCTTGGGCAATTTCACCATTCAATTTTCACCATTCAACCTCAGCCAGCCACCATTCAATTTCACAATTTTTTGACATCCATATTTTCTCCTCTTGCAGACTGCTGTTGAGCTGGTTGCTGACTGGCTGGTCCTGAGGCTGGCTGAGGTTCAATCTCATCCTCTTCTTCCAACTCACTGTCAGACTCCGAATTGACAGAGACATGATCCTCATATTCGGAAAATTGGAAGTGGAAGACACTCCTTCCAGACTAGCTTCCCTCTCTGCAAAAATTATTTCTAAGGCCATCTGAGCAGAGATTATTTTTGCCTTACTGATTGATTGTGGTAATGAGCCACACATGCAAAGCTATTTATTTGTTGTGTCCCTCCCCCAATTTGCACCTGACTGGGGTAGAGTGTAGGATAATCCAGCATTTTTTACAATGTATCAAAATAATGTATTGAAATAATGTATCGTAATAACATTGTGCAGGTTCCCGCAAGACGTTGTGTAGTTTCACACACTACAAAGGGTAAAGAGTGCGAGAAAAGCGGGACACATGCAGGGAGACAGACCGGTTATTGGTGCTATGTTGAATCAGCAGGCCCAAGGAGGAGGAAGACAGAGTGAAGGTACACAGCAAACCTTTTTGTTTAATTTTTACTTGTTTTCACCTACACACACAATTTCCCACACTTTTATTACCCTTGGGTCCAGTGGACTTGAACACCACATATGCAATACAAATGTGTAGGGTGGTGCACAATGTGCACTCAATGAAAATGTGTTTTCATTGAGGCCAATGAGTCTCAGGTTGAAAAAATTATTCATTGTATCATTTTTCTTTTAGTAAACATTGAAACTGGGTCCCACAGACCCGAACACCACACAAGGGTTAGTGTTTTGTATACTCAGTGTATATGGCTACACTATGAGTTTGGAATAATACTGTGAAAATTATGATAATGCCCTTTTAGTTTATGGGAGAGTGGGGTAAGTAGAACAACCCATTGTTTCTAGGAAACTATACACACAATTCATGAAAAAAAGTAATAATAATAATAATTGGACCCAATATTTAGGAAAAGGTTATCCTTTCTTGGAGTCTGAGAAACCTTATGGAAAAAGTGGTAAGCAAATAACATTTTGACCAAGTCAAATTCATTTATTGTGTTAAGGGATTTAAGAGATTTGTGTTTCATGATGCTTGTATCTAAATCAAAGTAGATATTTTTAAGATTGTTCTATACATAATTTGGGTTCTCTAAACACAGCATGAAAGTGTGTCCTTGTAGCTGTGTGGGCTAATATAATCAAAATGTTTGGCTTGGTGTAAGTTGAGCCAATGGCCATGGGGTACAGTGGCTTGCGAAAATATTCACCCCCTTGGCATTTTTCCTATTTTGTTGCCTTACAACCTAGAATTATAATGGATTTTTGGGGCGTTCGTATCATTTGATTTACACAACATGCCTACCACTTTGAAGATGCAAATTTTTTTTATTGTGAAACAAACATAAAACTTGAGTGTGCATAACTATTCATCCCCCCCAAAGTCAATACTTTGTAGAGCCACATTTTGCAGCAATTACAGCTGCAAGTCTCTTGGGGTATGTCTCTATAAGCTTGGCACATCTAGCCGCTGTGATTTTTGCCCATTCTTCAAGGCAAAACTGCTCCAGCTCCTTCAAGTTGGATGGGTTACAAGTTGGATGGTGTACAACAATCTTTAAGTCATACCACAGATTCTCAATTGGATTGAGGTCTGGGCTTTGACTAAGCCATTCCAAGACATTGAAATTAATCCCCTTAAACCATTCGAGTGTTGCTTTAGCAGTATGCTTAGGGTCATTGTCCTGCTGGAATCTCTGGAAGATTCGTGAGGTTTCCCCTCAAGAATTTCCCTGTATTTCGTGCCATCCATCATTCCTCCAATTCTGACCAGTTTCCCAGTCCCTGCCGATGAAAAACATCCCCACAGCATGATGCTGCCACCACCATGCTTCACTGTGGGGATGGTATTCTCTGGGTGATGAGAGGTGTTGGGTTTGCACCAGAAATAGTGTTTTCCTTGATGGCCAAAAGCTACATTTTAGTCTCATCTGACCAGAGTACCTTCTTCCATATGTTTGGGGAGTCTCCCACATGTCTTTTGGCGAACACCAAATATGTTTGCTTATTTTTTTCTTTAAGCAATGGCTTTTTTTCTGGCCACTCTTCCATAAAGCCCAGCTCTGTGGAGTGTATGGCTTAAAGTGGTCCTATTGACAGATACCCCAATCTCCGCTGTGGAGCTTTGCAGCTCCTTCAGGATTATCTTTGGTCTCTTTGTTGCCTCTCTGATTAATTCCCTCCTTGCCCGGTCCATGATTTTTGGTGGGCGGCCCTCTCTTGGCAGGTTTGTTGTGGTGCCATATTCTTTCCATTTTTTAATAATGGATTTAATGGTGTTCCGTGGGATTTTCAGAAGTTTCAGATATTTTTTTATAACCTAACCCTGATCTGTACTTCTCCACAACTTTGTCCCTGACCTGTTTGCAGAGCTTGCACCATATCTTGTTTAGGGGCTTCATAGCAAAGGGGTGAATACATTTGCATGCACCACTTTTCCGTTTTTTATATTTTAGAATTTTTTGAAACAAGTTATTTCTTCCATTTCACTTTACCATTTTAAACTATTTTGTGTATGTCCATTACATTAAATCCAAATAAAAATCTATTTAAATTACAGGTTGTAATGCAACAAAATAGGAAAAACGCCAAGGGGGATGAATACTTTTGCAAGGCACTGTAAGTCAATTTTTTTAATATATTTTTTTAATTTAACCTTTATTTAACTAGGCAAGTCAGTTGAGAACAAATTCTTATTTACAATGACGGCCTACACCGGCCAAACCCGGATGACGCTGTGCTAATTGTGCGCCACCCAGTGGGATTCCCAATCACAGCCAGTTGTGATACAGTCTGGATTCAAACCAAGGTGTCTGTAGTGACGCCTCTAGGACTGAGATGCAGTTCCTTAGACCCCTGCGCCACTCGGGAGCCAATGGATGAGCCAATGACAAGTTGAGGAAATGTAAGTGTTTTCTTCCCAGGTGTAATTCAAGGCAACACCAGGGCCTGGTCTATGTTAAGTGTAAACAAAAAAAGTACAAAGTGTTTGTTAGGTGCTAAGTCCGTGTTAAAGTCCCTTAGAATGATAAAATGGAGTAGGTTGTGCCAAGAGATCACTTTCTTTGGACAAGCTATGTTTTAAAATGAATGTTTACATGTTTACATTACATGATTATTTCCAGGGATATACCACATCCTGAAATATAGGTAGATATCTTTGTTAGAAATAATACTGTAGTTCCCTTGACGGATTGCTCACCTCACCCCACACTCCCTAAGAGCTGTTTGAAAAGACTGCTTGAAATTTCAGCCTGTTTTGGTGGGATGTAGTTTTGGCCTGCCTGGTAAATAGATAGACCAAAAAGAAAGAGTTTCAAACCTCTCCGCCAATAACAGCTAGTTTTCAATTTTCCCCTCCCCACTGAGACAGACAGTTCTAGCACAATTCTTGCTAGAGAAATTGTTATTTGCAAAGAAGCTATTTTTGTTTCTTTTTGACGATTTTAACATATTTTCAGTCTCCGAACAGTGGTGAATGGAAAGATACATCTGTTACACAAACACCAAAAACTGTAATGAGTTTTGGCGATTGTCATTAGGCCAGAATTCATGTGTTCACTGCTGTCTGCATCTCGGTGTTGGCCACTTATCTCTGCCTTGGAAAAATTTCAGTTTTCTTGTCAAACCACATCAAATCAAATCAAATGTATTTATATACCCCTTCTTACATCAGCTGATATATCAAAGTGCTGTACAGAAACGCAGCCTAAAACCCCAAACAGCAAGCAATGCAGGTGTAGAAGCACACATTTTGGAGCATAGGCTATACCACCCGTTTTCAAATCCATATGCTCATTTTCTATGCCTCTGACATTTGATAATTAAGAAAATATATATATTTAACCTTTATTTAACTAGGCAAGTCAATAAAGAACAAATTATTATTTACAATGGCGGCCTACCATTAGTCTAAGATATTTGAGGGATTGTTGTTAGCAAAGCTATGTTAGGATGTAGATTAGGGGGATGGAGCAGCTATTGAAGGATTTAAAGGATATTCTAGAGACAGACAAGGTTGATTCCTCTCACTCAGATTCCAGGAGTGTGGTTATGCCATTGTGTATTCAAGTGTGAATGGTGACTAGACATAAAACAGAGTATTTTGATGCAAGTTTTATTTATATGTTGTATTTATTTATCTGACAGAAACCATCCCAGCATGTGAAACCCTGCTTTACAAAAACACAATGCCTTATGCCACTACATCGTAGTGCAATGACTATCTGTGGTTATCCCAAGAGAAACGTATATATCTGTTGGGATATGCAGTGATAATTCTAATGCAGATATTCAATGATGGAGTTATATTCCATCTATTGAATTTCTGAATATTCTCTAGCATTATCTCACCCGCTCATCTGGCAAATTCACAGTCTTGTTGCATCGAATATATTCATTGCTTATTAAGTGCTGAGGAAAATGTAACCATTGGCCCATCATCATTGATACATTTAGAGGCAGCCCATGCTCTTCTCCTCACTGACTCATTTCTGTCAAATGTCTCTCTTGGGTCCACCCTGCCTTTCCAGCAATTAAAATGATTAAGGACCTTGAATTAACATGAAAGTTTATTAGGTTTGATTACCATAAGAATTAACAATAACATTTCCCCTGACAGTCACCTCTGGTGGATGTGCCTCTGCATTATGATAGTATGATTAGTGCTGAGATGGACTAGCAGTAAGCCATGAGGAGACTATCATGCAATTGGGTGCTGGAAATGTGGAAGCTGTATTTTTCTGAAGTGTGCTGGTTATAAAAAAAATCTATTTACTGCTGTGTGTGTGTGTGTGTGTGTGTGTGTGTGTGTGTGTGTGTGTGTGTGTGTGTGTGTGTGTGTGTGTGTTTGCGTGCGTGCGTGCGTGCGTGCGTGTGTGTGTGTGTGTGTGTAGCAGGATGCACGTGATGAAGGAAGGGATTACCTTCAGAGCGTGTAGTAAGGACGTCCAGAGCCATCCAGTAGGCCCTGGCAGCCATGCTGTACTCCTCCCTCTGGAAGTGGAAGTTCCCCCGCTCTCGTTTCTGGTTGCCGATGCGGATACGGTCAGAGATGGGGAGAATCAGGGGGTCGGGCTTCTCTCTGATGTTCAGGAGTTGTAGCTGGTAGAGTAAGGGGGCCCAGGCTGGAATATCAGGCTCCCTGACAAAAAACAAATACACACACGTACACAAACCTTCAATCACACTCAGACTGGTGCAATGTGGAGAGCCTCAGACAATAGGCACTGTCTAAATATCTTTGATTGTCACAAATCCTTGTGTGTAAATATGCTGGGTCAGTACATATCATAGCTCTTATGTTGACTTGAAAACATCACAAAAACGGTTGTTCTGAAGTAATTCTCCACATGCCTTCATTTGCCAATATCACAACTAAGTTTTATGTTGTTTTGGTTACATCTTAATTGATTGGACTGCATATTGATCGGTGACTTCACCTGCAATATATATTAGTAGACACCCAATTTCTGCTATCTGGTCAATAGGGAACTGGTACTGTTAAAATGTGATATATTCCTGTCTGTTGAAAAGTTAGTGGTCATGCGCACATCCTTAAACAACTAAGGTGTTTGGCTAATAAAGGATACTTGAAAAAGAAGAGAGGTGCGCACACTGAATATGCTCCAGTTTGTCACCTTTATTGGACAACGTTTTGATCCTTCATAGATCTTCGTCAGGTCATATTGGATCAAAGTGCTGTCCAGTAAAGGTGGTAAATTTGGGAGCATATTCAGTGTGCGGGCCTCTGCGGGCCTCTCTTCTTTTTCATATTGCTGTCCATTCACCCTCGTTTTGACAGCTGTTCTCTCCCAGGGCAGTGTTGCTACAGTGACTTAAAGTCTAATATGTAAGTCAGCATGAGTACTTGGGTTTGTGAACTTGTGAGGGTATTCCAATCCCTCAAAACAGGCAAGAAATGTAATCTGATCCACCTGTGAGTTACACCTGTGAGTTACTAATTGCTTCAGCTTACTCAAGATTGACTCAGAAGGAACGTTCATTTGGTTCTCCAGATGATCATCTGGTCCCTGTGGCCCCATAGCACAAAATAGAGTATAATCATTAACTGGGTAACGGCTCTGATTCCGAAGGGGGTGTGTGTGCACACATGCATGACATGGGCTCTCTTAATTTGGTGATGTTTCGCAGAGGGAGCTGTAGGTTGAACTTAGTGGAACTTATTTTGGTGGAAAGCTCCACAATTCCCATACCATATGTGAACATCTAGAAGATACAGTGCACAGCCCTTGCTTAATTATAGTGCAAGTGGTAAACCCACTCTCATTATCGTCCAGCATTCAATCTAAAGACATAATTATCAGGTGCCATTCTGATTCATTAGCTTCCTAAGTATGTCAAGGTCATACTGTACGCCAAAATAAATGAATAAAACTAACTTCACTTTCAAAAAACGGAAATAAAAAGTAAGGGATCATATTCGAAAATGCAGCTCTAAAAAGTACTGGTCTGAAACTATGCCTGATACTAATAAGTCCAGTTGTCATTGTTGCAAGGTGATAGCACTGTGGTGTGTCAGATCATGAATTATTCAAACAGGTTGTGTCAATTACACAATGTATGTCTGTCTAACAGAACTAGTATAGCTCCAGTCACTGTGTGGCTGTATCAGGAGGTGGAATCGGGTTACCTTTTCACCTCTCCACCCAAGGGACAACATCCTGTGTTATGTGATGCAGGAGCATGTAGCAGATGAGCTACAGTATGGCCTTGGAAACATGAGATGGATCCCTTTGCTTGGGACTGGAGGAAGTAGGGGCTTTGGATGAGTAGACAAAAAAGACTCCACCTTTAGTGATGCTGACCCTTTTCAGTGTGACTAGCTCGTAGACTAGCTCGGAGGCTCCTCAGAGGAGGAAGTGGAGGACCATCCTCCTCATTGAATTTCATAAAAATAAAAATAGTAAAACATTAATAGATAAAACTATACTAAATATAATCACGTCACTAAATAATTGATTAAAACACACTATTTTGCAAAGAAGGTCTACAGTAGCCTCAACAGCACTCTGTAGGGTAGCACCATGGTGTAGCTGGAGGACAGTTAGTGTCCATCCTCCTCTGGGTACATTGACTTCAATACAAAACCTAGGAGGCTCATGTTTCTCACCCCCTTCCATAGACTTACACAGTAATTATGACAACTTCCGGAGGACGTCATCCAACCTATCAGAGCTTTTGCAACATGAACTGACATGTTGCCACCCAATCAAAGGATCAGAGAATGAATCTAGTACTGAAAGCATAAACTACAGCTAGCTAGCACTGCAGTGCATAAAATGTGGTGAGTAATTGACTATAAGAGAGAGAAAGACAGAACAGTTTTGATGAAATGTATTTCTTTCAAAATGAAGGCGAAGCAAGAGAGAAATAGAGTGAAAGAGTGCCATTTTTTTCACTTACTTAGCTAGCAAATGCAGCTAGCTAGTTTAGCTTACTGAAACACCCTGCTCAAACAGAGGGATGCTATCTTAGCTAGCTGGCTATGACTATCCAATGCAACACCAGAACTCTTCAAAGGTCAAGGTAAGCTTTTCGTTTTACTAATTTATTGCCACCGGGGCCTGCCGGTGTAACTGCTTACTGACTGCACACTGTAACCTTCAGTGTTGCCAACTAATTTTCAGGGTAAGTTGCTAGAGGCAGGTTGATTTGTTGCTAAAAGTTGCTAAATGACGTTGTGATGTCATTGCGTGATAACGTAAAACTGCGTCATTACATAGAATACACAATAACGTTACTCAAATTGACTGGCCATCTCGGCAAAAAATATGATTTGAAGATTGTTCAGGTACAGACTGCCACTCTTTTCTGTATTTCTGGCTGTACATTTTTGATTGAGGCATGTTGATTGATGTTGTAAGTTCTGTTCAAGATCAAACATTCGTGACCAACTATATTCATTGGGTTTGGCTCGTTGAACCCGTACTAATGCTGCTGCAGTCAGCCAACAATGATTTGAAATTGCTGCTGGCCTGCTGCTGCCTGTGCACGAGCTGAGCGCCTGCTGCTGACGTCACTCACAACGCACTTTTGCAGCCAGGCACGTGTGTTGTGACTGAGTGTGTGACAGAGAAAATCATTTTTGTGTCATTTAGAGGGGAAATGTGTGCATTTTAGCTTTTGAGTCACTTTTCAAAAGTTGCTAAAAGTTCCAAATACATTTTTAAAAGTAGCTACATTTGTTGCTATGTGCTGTTTGAAAAAAAACGTTGCCAGGGTAGTCTGAAAAGTTGCTAAATCTAGCAACAAAATTGCTAAGTTGGCATCACTGGTAACCTTACTGCTTGATTGTAATGGGTTTACTAACTCATTAGTTCTATAAGTTAAGCTAACTATGATGTTACTTTAGCTAATATGATGAGAACGATGTAGGTTGTGTCTAACGGTTTGGCTTGGAAAGGTTTATTCGCCTGGTCATATACACCTGATGTGTTGTGTATTGAAGTCCACAAGCGAAGGGAAGAGGTGAGAGGAGGAGAGTGCATAGACGCGAGACGGAATACAAAGGGGCTGCTATGAAAGTGAACTGTGTTCACGCGTGATCAGGGGTGTATTCATTCCGCCTATTCTGTTTAAAAATGTTTCTTAAACGGAAGCAAATGGAACAAAAATGTGGATAAATATACCTGAATTTGTCCAATAGAATCTCTCTTTTGCAACTGTTGGACTAATGATTACACCCAATATCAGCTAGATGCAGGCAACAGTCCGAGGCAGTTTTGAATGTCACTGTCTGTCCGTGTATCACTGTCTGTCACCTCAAATTTGCCTCTCGACCTGTGTGCACCTACTTTACATTTTAAACATTCATTCATATGCCAGGTTGTAGCAACCTCATGATGGGTATAGGGAAGATGTGTGTATCATGTAGTAGCCTAAACCTATCGCTGTTACATTGAACTGGGTGAATGGAATATGAATGACAGTCATCCAATATGCTGTAATAGAAAATAATTGTCCTCCCTCATCTTAAACGGCACTGACTGCTACTGCTCGTAGAATATTCAGATTTAGTATATGTAGATGTATAGCTGAATTTGATCACAGCCATGCTTACTGTAGGTGAACCCACAGAGCCTAGGTCCATGCAATATTTATCGAACAAGACCCTTCGAAGAGTTAATCTCCCTTTCAGTGTATTGGGCAAGTGTCCATAAAGCACAGATGTGAGATGGAATGTATTCACAAAGTGAATGTGTTTATGTTCTGCCTGTGGTTTAGAAACATTCAAAGTTAATTGGGCTATTACTGGAAACTGTAATAAATCCCAAATGGCTTTGATAGGTTGGATATACTGTATTGTTGTTTGTCCTTTTTGTTGCGTACTACAGAGGAAGTATCCTTTCATGATTTGCCATCAATCTGTCCACCACCTTTCTTGACAAGTCCTCACAGGCATTATATTTATTTTAAAACAGCACAACAACTCATGGCATTGCATTCCACCTTCATATGGGATTTTCTTCTTATTCTGGCCACACATTCCATGTAAATCCATTGACCAGGATATATGACAATCACTGAGAATGTATAAATAGACAAACTAGAACAGTGATTTGATTCTCTTTGCCGTGTAGTTTTCCCTTTCTGCTCTTATCTCACTACATTTCACAATAGTCCAAAGGCTAGCCTACATTATAGGCCGTTCAATACACTACCTTTATTGAAAAACAAACATAGCTACTCAAACTGGCTGGCTGGAGGCTAAGACAAGCAGGTCACTGTGCCAAAGGGGTCCAGTTAAGGTAAATTCACTGGTTGAGATAAACTTGCTAAAGGTGGTTGTGTGTAAATTGTAATAGAGGATAGTGTACTGGGGAATTCTTCAGAGAAACATTTGCCTGTTTAACAACATGTCCCCTTTGTTACTGTGGCCTTTGTACATCTTTGTTTCAGAGAATTTCACAGCAACTGTTTCCTTTCCATTTAAATTTTGTTTCGTAGGGAAGCTAGGAACTATCTTTTGTACTGCTATCAAAATTGTATCCCAAGGTCTCCCGAGTGGCGCGGTGGTCTAAGACACTGCATCACAGTGCTAGAGGCGTCACTACAGGCTGTGTCGCAGCCGGTCGTGACCGGGAGATCTATGAGGCAGCTCACAATTGGCCCAGTGTCGTCCAGGTTAGGGGAGGGTTTGGCTGGCCGGGATGTCCTTGTCCCATCGCTCTCTAGCGACTCCTTGTGGCGGGGCGGGCGCATGCACGCTGACTTCGGTCACCAGCTGTACGGTGTTTCCTCTGACACATTGGTGCAGCTGGCTTCCGGGTTAAGCGAGCAGTGTGTCAAGAAGCAGTGCGGCTTGGCAGGGTCGTGTTTCGGAGGAGGCATGGCTCTCGACCTTCGCCTCTCCCGAGTCCATACGGGAGTTGCAGCGATGGGACAAGATTGTAACTACCAATTGGATATCACGAAATAGGGGAGAAAAATGGGGGTAAAAAGTGAACAAAAATGTAAAGTAAAATAAAGTGTATCATAGGCCTAAAATCCATGAGCCCTGTCAGTCATGTCAGGAGAAAGCTGCATTGTTACTTTTACTTTCAAGTTACTTCTTATTACACTGGGTGTAAAGAATGTAGCTAGCTAGTTACTGCAGCAGCCTGTCAGTCCTGTGTATAGATAAGTATAACACTTGATATCTAAACTGGTAATGAAGCTTACACAGTGCATTAAGAGAGACATCTGTTTTATCTTGGTGGGATCAAGATCAATAGCCTTTAAACAATCCAATCCAAACAATCCAATCACAACACCATGATCAGCAGGCCAGTCTCAGCCACTGCACAGCCTTGTTATTTCTCTGCTGACATTTGGAGAGGAAGTAAGTCATATCAGGTCATGGAGGGTTTTACAGGATCACACAAAGGCACAAGGAGAGTGACTTTAATTGAGTCTGAACTGTGAGTCATTGGAAATAATAAATAATACCTCCCCTGCCATCGTGGTCCTGGAGTAGGTGACTGCATTTCATGGTTTCCAGAGAGGGACAGCTAATACAACCACTTTGCTGGAGGATGAGTCAGGTTTTATCAATGCAGGTAGCTGCCTCTCATCAGCCTCACGATGAGGATGCAAACTCAGATGACATCCCTAACACATGTAACCAAATACAGGCATGCACTACTCAAATACTGTAACCTACACACATGCATGCACATTTGCATCCGTGGGTCTGGGTCTGGGTCTGAAATTGAAGCCATATGCTGTTTCAAAGAGGTTTCTCAGAAAAAGGGTTATCATCCTCGTGCAGGATTCAACAGGTGACCTTTGGAACAAAATATAATTAAACACAGTTGCCAAAGGTTTTCCTCTTAAAGGTGTGATCACTACCATTCACTCGGTGGTGCAGAATTAAAGCAGATTTGTACAGTGCTTCTTAAACATACGTAGCTACAAGGCACTACCTATTGTGTAGCCTACAGAGAGCTAAAGTTCCATCAACCTAATTTTTTATCACCCCAAAATATGAATGGCTGTGAACTGCACCTACTATCCTCAAACCAAACAGGCAGTGCCAGAGAGTTGTCAGATGTAATTTGAGATCCCAACATTGTTAAATCTCTACTGGGTTAACAGTGTCACACAGGGCATTAGTGATTTGCCCCGTAGCCGGCTCAGTGAATGAGCCCCCAGGGCCTGATTAGTACAAGACAGGAAACACAGGCTGGTCAGTGGAACAAACTCATCTGAACTAACCCAGGCTGTGGCCTCCTAATGAAATCTGAACCTGGAACCTACTGGGGTGAAGGCAACTCTACACATTCCTTTGAGGCTATGCTTAGCAGAGCCTGGCACACAACCGATCGCTGTTGTAGCCTAAAGATGCCATTAGATTCTCTCACACATATACCGAAATTGTTTTAAAGTCTAAAGCCCAGCAAAGTAAGCCTCCCACCCACAGTTAGCCACAACAAGAGTATATGTGTAGTTGAGAGTTTTTTAGGGGTTGTTATTGACAGAGTACAGAGAAACTAGGGTATATAGCCTATATAACCTTTCTACAGGCTGATTGGAGTTGTCAAGCCTTGAGATGTGATGGGGTCATAAAGAGCCAAGCAGCAAAATAGAACACAGTAACTTAAGTCCTAGAAAAGTTTTACTCGTCAGGTAGAGTTAACCTTTAGGACTGACCCTATTCTGCCGGTCAACATCTGAACCGACACTGACTGACCTGAGTGAGGGTGGGGTAGAAGTTATAAGAGACGTTGGCAAAAATATTTAGCTGAAGCAGCAAGTCTGCTAGTGGTGCTGAGAGTCAGAGAAGGGTTGAGGGAGTCACATTGACAGGCTCATCTGGCCTGGGGCTGTTCAGGCATTTTCTCTCTCTCCATTAAAGTATAGGCGTGTAAGGAGAGGCAACATTTACAGTAAACACTCAGCATGTTTTCTTATAACACGTGCAGTAGTATAAGTGACATGTACTGATAATCAAGGCAGAGTAATGTTTTCATATACAGTAGTCACGTCACTAGAATGTGTGTAACCCCTGCCATGCCATAGTGTTTGTTTGGATAATGTTCCTCACTTATGAAGGCTTTGTTTTGATTTCCTCTCTCCCCATGTCATCTCTATGGGATGCATGCATCCATGACTGATCCGTTTGACTCACAGAGAGCTGCAATGCGAATTTAATTAATTTAATTGAATGTTTATAGCTCTTAATGCAGCTGACTCATTACGTTATCTGTCAGGCAAACACCTTATCAGTCTGAATAAAGGAAAAAGATTTGTGGGGGAAAACATTTGACGTCAGGCACTTGAGTTTTTAAATGATGGAAATGCCCAGAAAGTGCCTCACCATGGTTGCTATGAAGATAACCTACAATAGTATGCTGTTAATAAAAATAGATGTGTTCTAATACTACTCGGTGGAGGATTTATAAGGCATTCTAATGCTGTAAAAAACATCTCAATTGGATTGGTCACCAGACATTAATTTGCTTCTGTTTTGCGTTTTAGAGAGACTTTGTGCAGCTCTGGACATAACACCAAAACAACCACACAAAGGTGCTTATCTCTAATCCTGCCCTCAGTGAAACGTCACAGCTGTTTTTCTGGCTCAGCGGTTCATTTACTGCAAAACAGTCCTCTGCTACTGTCTACAATACAAGGACTAGCCAACGTTTATTCTGTCAACTATGTACCTCTAACTGGGCTGCTGCCTCTGTGTGTTTTTACTATATTGTGTAATTTTATTCCCACTTCCACAAAATCCAATGAGGGAGGAAACAGCAGGGATCAAGGGTAGGTCCTGCCCACCGCCTGGGGGTGAGCTCTTCAAAAGTCCTCATATAATCTGCAGCAGGCCTCCTCAGCCTGTTAAAATGAATCCAATCTCAGGCCTGGGGCTTGCTGCAGTGCTTACAGTAGCTTTTTATAGGCATTTATGTGTGCCGGGGCATCTGAGAAGAGCTGGTGGAGGCAGATTGCTAAAACCACAGCTATACTATGACTCCTCTGTCTGGGGTTTAGAGAGACATGGGTCAACACTGTGACTAAAGGGGACTATTTTGAGACAGGACTGATTTGAGGGTGCGTCTCAAACCGCTGAATGAAATGGAAATGTGTGATGCAATGATCCCCATTTTTTATATTTGGTTCTGTTTCTGGAGGTCGGGTAACATATTTACACGTCATAAAGCCACACACCCGGCGCCAGGATGAAGTGACTAAACTGGGTGTACACTACATGATTTTGGCCACAATTTAGCTGTCCCAGACAAGTTATTGAGATCGGAGACAAAATCCCCATGTCGTTGCCTACTCGGGGCACATGGCCGTCACCGATGCTCGTTTATTGTGACCGGGCCAAAGGCACAATCTGAGGGCTACCGACCCCGTCTTTGAGCAGTCCCAGACGCCCCAATATTTTCAAACATGTTTGATTTTATCGGCACAAAATCTGCAATGCTCTTGTAGTGTGAGATGTGTTACGACAAGTTTTGGAGAATAGTGATCAGCAATAGCCAATGAGAGCTCGCCAGAGAAGAAGCCAGTGAGATGATGATGTTGTTTCGCATGACCCAGAATGTGTAGACTCTCGAGTAGGAGCGATGACTACTAGTATGCGTCTGTACTTGCCTTTAACCAAAGCCAAAGTGTCAAATCATTACAGCTCTGAAGTTCACAAGTAATGTTTTTCAATTCAAAATGTTGGCTAGAAATTTCAACTGTATGGCAAGATTGAATGTCTGACTGAACTTGTATGAGGCTGCTTTGAGCCACAGGTCATTTTAGCTATGTTACCAATCTAATCACATCATCACATCAGAATCCGGTAGTGTGTGACACCCCGTCTCTGCCAGATCATTTAGTGTGCGCAGCACTACATTGGCAAGACAAAAAACGACATGAAAGACGGTAGTTAAATGTGAGAGGATCAGCGATGTTAGGATTTTGAAAGTTGTGTAGTGTACACCAGGTATAAGGGGGCAGTTAAAATCAGCACAATTTCTTGGGGTTCTTGCATTGGAATTATATTGAATCTGTTTATATCACAATATACCATAATAAACATAAAGTTCAAATGCCGAGACTCCGAGATCATTAAATGCTTTAGAAGTGACAGGTTGGCGAGAAATCTGCAGCCTTTCTCCGCTGGGCTGTATCAGAACAATGAAGAGCTCCCTACACAGTAAAGGACATTTCGGTAATGAATATAGGCTACAAGATTGATAGGCTGTTTAAAATAGGTGAATTACCCTATGTGAATGCAGCCATACACACATCGGTTTTACCAAAATAATGCAAACTAAATGCTGATAGTAGTAGCCGAGTTACAGTCTTCATGCATGCCAACAAAGTACTGAATAGCAGTTTGGCTTAGAATACCAACACAACTGCAAATGCAAACAAATTAATGCGAACAGAAAAAACAGCGGTACCAAAATATCAGATCGATAAAGACATGACACCAAAAGCATTGTCGCACAAAGGCCAGGGTCCGACGGGAGCCCGGGTGGCAGGCACGCTTGGAGGAGTGGGCCCACTCCTGGACCGAGGAGCAGACAGCGTTAGGAACAAACATCTGGTTATCTGGGCCCCCCCCTCAGGTTTTGGCTGGGAATGCTGTGCCTCATGAACGTACTTCCCTATTCCCTATTACCCCACTGAGTGTCGTTGCCAGGCACGAGGTGGGAAGGATGGTCTCGTGTTCCGGGCGTGTAGCCAAGGGGCTATAGTCCTCCAATGCCATTTTCACCACGAGAAGCTCACAATTCCCCACATCGTAGTTTTTCTCCGTGGTGTTGAGACGATGGGAGAGGAAGGCGCATGGATGTAACTTGAGATCCAGGGCAGAACGCTGGGACAGGACAGCCCCCACTCCGACATCTGAAGCATCGGCCTCCACCACGAACTGGTGGGACCAGTCAGGATGAACCAAGATGGGAGCTGTGGTGAAACAATGTTTGAGATCCTGGAACATCTGGTCAGCAGCTTGGGACCACGTGAACAGAACCTTGGAAGAGGTGAGAGCAGACAGGGGGGAAGCCAGGGTGCTGTAACCCCGGATAAAGTGGATATAAAAGTTGACAAATCCCAGGAAACATTGCAGTTGCACTCTGGACGTAGACTGGGGCCAATCCACCACCGCTCTCACCTTCCCTGGATCCATCTGTACACTCCTTGCAGCGATGATGTAACCCAGGAAGGGGATGTTGGAGCAATGAAATTTGCACTTCTCTGCTTTCACAAAAAGCTGGTTCTCCAGGAGGCATTGGAGAACCTGTCGGACGTGGAGCACGTGTTCTTGGATGGAGTGGGAGAAAACGAGGATGTCGTCGAGGTAGTCGAAGACAAACCTGTTCAACATGTTGCAGAGAACATCATTAACCAGAGCGTGGAACACAGCTGTGGTGTTGGTAAGGCCAAATGGCATGACCAGATACTCATAATGACTGCTGGCCATGTTGAAGGCAGTCTTCAACTTGTCCCCTTCCCGTATCCGCACCAGGGGGTAGACGTTCCATAGGTTCAGCTTGGAGAACACGGTGGCCCCCTGGAGCGGCTCGATGGCCGAGGAGATGAGTAGTAGCGGGTAGCGGTTCTTCACCGTGATGTCGTTGAGGCCCCGGAGTCATTGCATGGGCGCAGGGTTTTGTCCTTCTTCTCCACAAAGAAGAACGCCGGCGGGGGAGGCAGAAGGACGGACGAATCCTGCAGCTAGGGAGTCCTCAATGTAGGTTTGAGTTTGAGTTTATTTGAGTTTATTTTATTTTTACAGAGACAGTGCACATTAATCAAAGTTTCAGTAAAGGTGCCGGTTTTAGCCAGCCGGCTAATTTTCAACCGCAATCACTGGGCAGGTTATTAAAAACAATTACAATATAGACAATCATTGAGCAGTGAGCACACGCAGAGCAACATAGGACAAGCAAGACATAGCATACAGACAGAGCAACATAGGACAAGCAAGATGTAGCATACAGACAGAGCAACATAGAACAAAAAGCAACAAGACAAAATCCATAAAAGCAACAAAGTGTTTCCACACCTCACAAGCTACAGACAACAGACAACATGGAAAGCGACAATACACAGCTAGGGATTATGTTCACAAATCTGATTGACCTTTAGCCATGTCTTCATGCATTTTGTGAAAGTGTGATATGTGGTGCAGTTATGTGTGTCTGATGGCAGTGTATTTGAGACATGGGAAGCTTTCACAGAGAAAGCGGATTTACTAAAGGTGCTTTTCCTTAAGGGAACTATACAGTCATCTCTCATGGCAGATCTTGTGGATCTGCTGCCATATGTTTGGGTTTTCTGTTTAACAAAAATACTGAGTGGAGGGGGAGCCAGGCCATTTAGGATCTTGAATACAAGACAAGCGTCAGTGTATTGCACAAGATTTTCCCAACTCAGGAGCTCATGCTTTCTGAGGATGTAACAGCGATGATGGCTATTGGGCTTCCTATCAAGCACTTTGAGAGCCTGTTTGTAGACAGACTGAATAGGTTTAATGTTGTACAGCAAGCTTGGGCCCAACTAGTCAAGCAGTATGTTAAGTGGTCTCCGGACCTGACAGAGAGTACAGTCATCCCCGGCGCGGAGTGGTGCCTGGGAGAAGGTCGATCCCGCAGTCATAGGGTCGATGCGGCAGAAGCGAAGTGGTCCGGGCCTTACTGAACACCTCCCGGTTTTACTCTGCGGGAATGATGGAGAGGTCCGGGGCAACTTCCGAGCCCCCAGGAAGACGTCCCGGGACAGGCTGGGAGCGTGGCAAGGGAGCGTGGCAGAACGGGCTCCAGCCCATGATGGCACCAGTAGACCAGTCAATAAGGGAATTTTGTCGCTGGAGCCAAGAGAATCCCAATACCACGAGAACCTGAGGAGACTTAATAAGCAGGAATTGGATCGTCTCGCTGTGATTCCCTGACACTCGTAGGTTGATGGGGGTGGTATTGTGGGTGACCCAGCCTATAGAGCACCCGTCCAGCGCTCTAACGTCCATGGGAATGGAGAGGGGCTGAGTGGGGATGCCCAGCTAAGACACCAGGGTAGCGTCCATAAAGCTCTCATCGGCCCCAGAGTCGATGAGTACCCGGAGAGATTTTGACTGGTTCCCCCATAGCAAGATGGCATGAAAAGGGGTGCGAGTTAGGGGAGAGGAAAAGTTCTCTGTGTGGCCCACCAGAGTACTTGCTCCTACGGTGAGCCTGGTCTTTTAGTGGACAGGCAGACAAGAAATGACCAGTAGTCCCGCAATGCAGGCAACTCTTAGTGTGAAGCCTGTATAGGCGTTCGTCTGGGGACAGCCTAGCTCTGCCTAGTTGCATCGGCTTGGGAAGAGGTGAATCGGCAGACTTTGAAGACTCTCTGGGGAACTCGGGTAGCCTTGGGTTCTCTCGGCAACAGAGCCATTGGGGACTTCCGGGATGCCTCGGAGGCGAGGTGGAAGCCTTGGGCGGGCGAATGAAATCGAACCTCCTCTCCTTCCTTCGCTCCTGTAATCGCCCATCGATCCGAATGGTCAGGGCAATGAGATCCGTCAGTATTTCCTGGGCTGCAAGCTCATCCTTTACTTCCTCCAATACTCCGTGCAGGAACATGTCGAACAGTGCTTCCGGGTTCTATGCACTCTCAGCTTCCAGCGTGTGGAAATCCACCGCATAGTCTGCCACACTGTGGGAGTCTTGCCAAAGCTGGAGTAACTTCCAGGCAGCCTCTTTTCTGGAGCATCGAAAACTTTCTTCATCTCCAGACTGAAGCATACGGCCAACTGTTGTTCCCATACTGCCGTAGCCCAGGAGAGAGCCCTGCCGGACATCAGTGTGATGAGGTACACTATCTTAGAGTGGTCCGAGGGGAAGGAGGAGGGCTGCAGCTCGATGATGAGGGAACACTGAATCGAGAAACGCCCAACAGGTGCCTGACTCTCCATCAAAGCGTTCCGGGGGAGGTAAGCGGGGTTCTGGGGAAACTGGGGTGCCCGGGGAGGTGGCTGAGAAGAACCGGGTTACTGAGGGGCTGAGAAGTTACCATTGTGGTAGGCTGCCTAACAGACAACCCAAGGAATTGCTCCAGCAATGTGTTCAATACTCTGTCGTGGCATTCGGCCAAGGTCTGGAACCCTTCCATAAGACCATGAAGCAATTCCTCGTGCCTTCCAATGGTGGCTCCTTGGGGGGAGATGTCGATGCGGAGCTGGTCCGAGTCTGCTGTGTCAGTCATGGCCAGTTACAGAATAGTTATGTTTTTATTTGGGGATTTTTAAATGAATCATTTTCCATATTTTACAAATGTTTGTATTGAACTTTTATTTTTAGAAAATAAAAAAAGATGTCTGTTTTGAGTATCTGTTGTGTTGTCAACTCCGCCAGTGGCTCGTTAACTCCGTCAAATAATATTTGAATCACTGTTCTGCAACATATGCTTAAACAATTTAAGTATTTGCTGTGCTAGACCTAAGGGATAATGTTAACGTTGTAAATCTAGAAAAACATGCCAAAATGCTAATTAAATTAGCCCTGGAGCATTTAATAGTGCTGTAAAACAAAAATAAGTTTGGAGACTTGTATTTCATATTTGAATAATCTACTGTTAGAATTAAACAATCAAGGCCTTTAAACACTTGTTGAACAATAACTGTTCAAATGAAATGCTTTTTATGTTGCCTGATGGAGTTGACAGATCCAGTTAGTTGCATTGTATGAAGAAAACAGAAATGAAAAAAGAATAGGAGGTTGTTCCTTTACATAGTGTGATGGCTGATACTTTGGTCTATCAAAATATATATTTAAAATGTTAATATTAAGACAAATATTTGTGAAAGAAAGTTCATGTTGTCCCATCTTTCAAGAATCCCTGAGCTCTAAAACAGCTAATTTTTTTCTCAGCCTTATGTCAAAATGTGTAAAATAGCATGAGATTAACTATAAAATTGCATATTTTTCTCTCTGTCCCATAAATGGGGCCTTGTTCGAACCTTGCGGAGGGGCCCAGCGAATCTGTGCTACGCCACTGTGAAGCAGACTCATATCAGTTGTTTACAACTCATGATTATGACCCACACTATAAAGTTGTGATATTGTTGTCGACATGTTTAGCACTGAACAATTTATGCCTTTTTTAGGCTGCATGTTCTATATGAAATATGAGCCAATGATACATAAAACATTTTAAAGTTGATCCACAAGTACAAGTGTAACAGCTGCTCCACAACAGAATAAACATTTCAACACATTTGGCATCAACCATATAATATATAATCACTGGACTGTCACTGATATGTCGTGAAGGAAGGTGTGACTACAGGTTAACAGCACTTCCTGTTATTTCACTGTTATTTTTACTGATGGGAAAACACAAATGTAAACCTGTTCAGTGAAAGGACTGTGAAAAGTATACCTGGTATTCTGGAGGGGAATTCAGTCTATCATCCAATTTCGGGGATATTAAATTGTCATTTTTGGTTGATACTTTTTTTCAATAGATTTGGCTACATGATTAGGACTAGATTTGATGACTTTCGGAGAGGAAGATATGTTAGTTTGTGTGCAGTAAGGGAGGAATTCTACTATCAGTCCAAGGGAACCTTTGGTTCTGTGGTTTACATAGTGAAGTAAATGGCTAAGCCACAGTTAAAAGCAATAATAGATCTGCTTTCTTTTTTGCACAGACACTGCGTCTAACTTCACATGCATAGACCATTTTAGTGCAAATTTGAATTTCACAGTTGTGAACTCCAAAGCGTTTTTGGTCATTGCACAACACCAGAGTCACACAACTAAAACAGAATAATTACCTTTCCATTGTTATTTAGGTTCAAATAATGTGCAAATTTAAACAGATTGAGTTAGGCCTACTCGCAACTCTCAAGATTGCAAGATTCAAGGAAGTACTGAACATGTGATGGGTGTTAAAAAAATGTGTCAAACCGCTTTCTATTCACAGGAAGTGTAGGTTAGTTCAACTACGTACTTAGGTTTTCCTCTTAGATTGGCACCAGCATTTCCAATGAACTACAGAATGGTGGTAGTCCATTTAGTACACAGAGTAAATTTAACTCTATTTGAAGAAAATTTTGCTCTGCCAACATTTGGTCCCAGTCTAAAAAGAGTAAAACATACTCGGGCAACAGAGTTATTTTTTAAGAGTTGTATAAGCTAAATGTAGTGTTTATATTTAACTCTGTGTAATTTCGTTTCACTCTGTACAGTATTAATTGAAAATTACTCTCTGCAGTGTTGTTCAGTATTCTAGAGCTAATTATTTCAAGTAATGTTTACTCTCCTATGGAGTTAAGCTCAACACTATTTTCAGGTTTATATGGTCACATTTAAAAATATATATATTTTTATTTCACCTTTATTTAACCAGGTAGGCTAGTTGAGAACAAGTTCTCATTTACAACTGCAACCTGGCCAAGATAAAGCAAAGCAGTGCGACACAAACAACAACACAGAATTACACATGAAATAAACAAACAATAATACAATAGAAAAAGTCTATATACAGTGTGTGCAAATGAGTTAGGAGTGATAGATCACTATCACTGGAGTGATAGATGTGCAGAAGATGAGTGTGCAAGTAGAGATACTGGGGTGCAAAGGAGCAAAATAAATGAAATAAAAAACAGTATGGGGATGAGGTAGTTGGATGGGCTATTTACAGATGGGCTATGTACAGGTGCAGTGATCTGTGAGCTGCTCTGACAACTGGTGCTTATAGTTAGTGAGGGAGATATGAGTCTCCAGCTTCAGTGATTTTTGCAGTTCATTCCAGTTGTTGGCAGCAGAGAACTGGAAGGAAAGGCGGCCAAATGAGGAATTGGCTTTGGGGGTGACCAGTGAAATATACCTGCTGGAGCGCGTGCTACGGGTGGGTGCTGCTATGGTGACCAGTGAGCTGAGATAAGGCAGGGCTTTACCTAGCAAAGACTTATAGATGACCTGGAGCCAGTGGGTTTGGCGACGAATATGAAGCGAGGGCCAGCCAGCGAGAAAATACAGGTCGCGGTGGTGGGTAGTATATGGAGCTTTAGTGACAAAACGGATGGCACTGTGATAGACTGCATCCAATTTGCTGAGTAGAGTGTTGGAGGCTATTTTGTAAATGCCATTTCTGAAGTCTAGGATTGGTAGGATAGTCAGTTTAACGAGGGTATGTTTGGCAGCATGAGTGAAGGATGCTTTGTTGCGAAATAGGAAGCTGATTCTAGATTTAATTTTGGATTGGAGATGCTTAATGTGAGTCTAGAAGGAGAGTTTACAGTCTAACCAGACACCTAGGTATTTGTAGTTGTCCCCATATTCTAAGTCAGAACCGTCCAGAGTAGTGATGCTGGACGGGCGGGCAGGTGTGGGCAGCGATCGTTTGAAGAGCATGCATTTAGTTTTACTTGCATTTAAGAGCAGTTGGAGGCCACGGAAGGAGAGTTGTATGGCATTGAAGCTCGTCTGGAGGTTAGTTAACACAGTGTCCAAAGAAGGGCCAGAGGTACACGGAATGGTGTCGTCTGCGTAGAGGTGGCTCAGAGAATCCCCAGCAGCAAGAGTGACATCATTGATCTATACAGAGAAAAGAGTCGGCCCGAGGATTGAACCCTGTGGCACCCCCATAGAGACTGCCAGAGGTCCAGACAACAGACCCTCCAATTTGACACACTGAACTCTGTCTGAGAAGTAGTTGGTGAACCAGGCGAGGCAGTCATTTGAGAGACCAAGGCTGTTGAGTCTGCCGATAAGAATGTGGTGATTGACAGAGTCGAAAGCCTTGGCCAGGTTGATGAATACAGCAGCACAATTTAGTCTTTTATCGATGGCGGTTATGATATCGTTTAGGACCTTGAGCGTGGCTGAGGTGCACCCATGACCAGCTCGAGGTGCAAGTGTGTAAAGTCTCACTTACATGTGCCTTAATGTGTCATAGTGGCTTGCATTATGACCTCCAATCTCTAGGGTAACCATTTAAGAGGGAGGATGTCCAGCCATTTTACATCACCCAACTTACATTCAGAATGCATGTCGGAGCAGGGAAGAGGATACAGTTGTTAGACTTCCTACATTATGTAAAATGGAACAGGCTTCTCAGTAACGGTTGCAATAAATCCAACCATTTACAGATTAGATTAGTTTAGGAAAATGTATGTTACATATCATATCATGAGATCAAAAACAATCAACAATCATACGAAAACAGATAATGAAACATACAATTCTAACAATCAATCTATAATAAATATAATTGGGTGGGTGCTTATATTTTTCCCATTTCACACATGTACAGGTTTAATATGCATATGTGAATTGGAAATGTGTTTGTTGCATATCCCACTCCCCCTCAGACACCCTCGGAGAGTGGGGTTACGGCCAGGGTCTGCCATTATCAAAGGCGACCCTGGAGCAATTAGGGTTAAGTGCCTTGCTCAAGGGCACATCGACAAATTCTTCACCTTGTCGGCTCAGGGATTCGAACAGCAACAGAGCATGCTGGGAAATATGACAATCACGCCCCTCCCACATCTGTGGATACTCCATAGTTTTAACTCCCTGTCTCTGGATACTCTTAATGGAGTTAAAAGTACTCTTTCCCAATCAACTCCAGTTATCAACACTAACTCCAGGGAGCGTATCCCCATGTTGAGGGCTTAAATAACTCCAGTAGAATCAATTTAACTAAAATGTTTTACTCTATCATTTCAACTCTCCTTGATTTACTGTGTATGCATCTGAGAGAGTGTAGTGAGTGAAAAAGGAACTGCAGAACATTATATTAATGAATTAAATAAATCATCCTCATCCAACAAGGTTTCAGATTGCCTCCCTCACACTACTGCCACACCTTTTAGCTATGCCTCGGAGACAGACATACACTTAATATTCCATCCCCTCCTAATAGATTTCTGTAAATGCTGATGACAGAAATGTTTGTGACCACATGCAGCTTAGTCATTTATGTGTGACATTCTGAGAATGAAATAAATGTCATGAAAATAGATATTCATCAAAAAATTAATTTCCTTTCTGTCAAAGTCTGAGTCGCTACTGGTGCATGTATTGAAAACAAGATAAGGACCAGAGAAGAAATGGTGATCAAAGAAATGTCACCATGTCTAGAATATCACCCAGTGGATTGTACACATCACAAAGCAAGTGGTCATCACGCATCTCACATCAGGGTGCTTACCTGCCGTGACGGACTGATTTACAGTTGAAATGGTTGATATTAGAAAAGGAATCATGTCTTTGTTGATCTTTTGCTTTGTAAATCAAGCCATAGTAGATGAAATAGCATTACAAACAGTGGCAGAAACATTTATTTGGATAAACTGATATAACTTGTCATTGAACTCCAGAGTTCAGAATGATAGTTAAGTGTGCATGAGCTCATCTTAAACCATGATGATGCTCCCTCTGTCTTTCTGCCCCCGCCAGGCCCAGTCTCTCTGTGGATACGGGGCCCAGTGCAGCACACTTTCTTACTAATTAGGCAGTTGTGTCTCAGGTTGTCATGGCAGAGCGCTACCCGTCTGGGGGGGCTTAATATAGCAGTGCTATTAGCATGACCCTTCACACTCTCTCCCTCAGATCATCGCCATGAGGAAGGATGAGACCCAGAGCACCACTCATTAGACACAGAACCACGTCTGAGGAGGAAGGACTTTACTTGACTTGACCAGAGCTGACGGCAATGGCCTTGGGTTACACTCATCAGATACAGACAGCCACAGGCAATTAGGAGGAATGTGTAGCCATTTAACTGAGCATACCAAAGAGGGTAATTATATGCTTTACCATATTCACTCAGGTATTTCACAAAATACAAACACCTATTTTTTAAATATGAATTTTATTAATCACTGAACTAATCGCAAAACCCTAAAACCCCTGGGTTTAGTGTTATAATAAGACTCTTTCAAGTTAATTCAGTCTGAGGGAGCCTGTTGGTGATTAATTCATGAGGTAGAAAGCCCTTTGAAGACATGTTGTTAGTGTAAGCACAGAGCTTCAGTGATGGACTGCTGTGCTGATGCAGACAGCTGATGACGAAGCGCTGACGTCTCAAATGATGAGTCACCCCCACTCCACGTCCTCACTGACGGAGGGGGCCCCCCATTGTACTGCCTGCTCTGCCACGAGTCTGCCACCCTGGCTCCCTGCCTCTGGGCCTCCCGCTCCACACTATAGCAACATACTGCCAGAGAAACACAGACAGCTCACATCACTGCATATAGACTCTAGTGTGTGATACAGTCAACACGCCAAAGCTCCTAAACACAGACCAGAGGTCCAGGACTCGACCAGAGCTCCTACTACGCCTGTCTCTTTGTGTGTTTGCGTGTTTTTCTATGTTGCTCTTTCATGCTAACAAGTGCTGGTCACACACTTTCCCATCTGCTTTCATTATAACGGTGCTACAATCAGAAAATGAATGTAGTGGTTGTGTTCGAGTTGCCCAGCAACTATGTGTCTGTTAACATAAAAGGGTCTGACTTAGGTCAGATTATGAGAAGGGAGCGTTCTGGAGGGGTTGATGGCCGTGCCTTAAATTATGAGTATAATAGGAGTTGACCTGTGTGGACCCCAAATTAGGAGAGAAGCAGGGTGGCCCTGGAGTGAAAGAGTCCCAGTAACCAAGTCTGTTAAACACTTACTGTGTATGAAGAATAACAAGGTGGATGGAAACCAGCTATGAACACAGAGGAACGGGAGAGCATACATGTCCTCTTGCTACACGCTTGAGGTGTCTTGGCCTTAATCAAAACAGACAAATATCTCAATTACTTTTCAAGTAGCACTTCAGGGCTAGCTAGTCTGTGTGTATCGCACTCTGACTTATTCATCTTACTTCACATTTGTGCAAGAGTATTTTTTGCAATTGAGCAAACAGTTCATGAGTAACCAGGGAAGGAAAAAGATGAAGCTACAATAACACCCTCATGTTTCAAATCATACAGTATGTGTACACCCCAGAGCCCAGAGCTGTATCTGGGGTCCTGACACATATTCATCTGTGCCTGGAGAAGACATCAGGTTCCTGTGGATGTGGCAGATTTCATCCTGGAGCCTCATGGGCTCCTCTATTCTCTGCCATACACCAGTAATCTCCTTCCCGTATTGGCTATGCGCTGTGCACAGCAGACATGAAGGATGTGGTGGGGAGAGAATGGCACACAGAGGCGAGGAGGAGCATGTAGCTAGGCTTGATTAGAGCTGGAGTGCTACCTCATGTGGAGTCCTCTGAGGGTATGCATGTCACGTTCTCAGTGACGCGCCTCCACATGGCTGTGTCAAGCCAACGTGCTGGGGTGAGTGTTACAATGGTTGATTGGCTTTTCTTCTCTTTATGCCCCAGCTCAAACACCTAGTTTTGATACGGTGGACTACCTATCTCTGACTGGCTATTAGACTGTGAAGATATAAGGGAGGGTGTTGAACAGAGAGTCTGTCTTTGATCTGGCACCCATCCACACAAAATAAGTCATCTTCTTTGGAACAAACTGTATACTTTCACAATGTAACACCTTATAGCAGAGCATGCATTACAATGGAACAAGCAATTATTTTAAAGAGATTCTCAGCTACTTTTGTATACTTTTTAGCCAGTAGTTCTGAAAGTAGCACTCACAAGCCAAAAGTGGTCCCCGGAAATTGAGTACTACGTCACATATGTGCAGATTTGTGTACCACGTCATTGCTCTCTTTTTTGCTCTCTCTCTCTATGCTGTGTCCACATGAGCTGTTGGGCCCGCCTTGCAACCTCATTGGATAACGCCGGGCAGGTCTCTTGCTAGCTGTCACTGAAATGCAAGGGGCTGAATCTCATTGGCTAGAACACTAATTACTAGGGGGCTGGGCCACATGGGAGGCAATGAAGGCAAAATTGCACGGCACAGCTTCAAGAAAAGTCGCTTTCAAATTAAGGATTTTGTGGCTGATTGAGGTAAGACAGTAATTCTGCTAATAGATTATGCATGTATGAACTACACATTGACACATACAGCCCAAAGCAGGAGGTTTAAAAAATACTTTCTTAGTCGCCAAAGTACCGGAGCATGTCTTTAGTGGTACTGTGAATGATTCATATGACATACTATCAAAACATTTGTGGCTGAAAATGCATGGTCTAAAGAAATCATCAAAACATCAAGGTGCAATTATAAGAGTAGCAATTAAACTGTGTTTATGCAGGCAAAATTGAATAATTCTTGGTCAGTAGATTACAAATAGCTAAACTTAGAACACTCGCTAACTACATTAAACTCTTCTCACAGAACCTTAAGTACATTGAGGGAGTCCAACCCCCAGTAAATATGCTCTCACCACAGATACCAAAAATAAAAGCAGAAGTAGAGCAGTTCCAAGGCAGTATCATATTACAATGAGGGTTGTGTCGATGGGAGAGATAAGTGTGGGGTTTGCTGCTAGCAAGAAGTCCAAAAGATAAACATTCAGTGAGCGGCTGCTGTTGAGGCCAGGCTGGGTGAGTACAAGCACAGGTCACACACAGCCTGGGAGAAGACAGTTGTTGTTGCAATACATACAGGCCAACCAAACTACTAGTCTTGAATAAAACTAAAGAATTATAAGCACACCTTCAAACTGTAAAGTTTATTCACTCTAATAGTCATCTCCCTAAACCTGTTTATATTTTAGTCTTGCTGCTGACCTGAAAATCAGCAGATCTAATCTTGTGTGCTGTAGTTGTCTGTGCTAGATGGCCTGCTCCTGCTGGGTGAGAGCTGGGTGTGGTCTCTTGTCAGCCTGCTACTAGCGTGCCAGGAAAGCTACAAACACAGTCCAAAAATTCTAACTTCTCAATCACGTGACTACACACACACACACACACACGCACACACACACACAAAAAAAAGTTCAATTGAAGGAAACACAATTTCCAGGCTGTCAATGAATGACAACACCTCATACAAGGAATTATGAATCCCTACTCCTTATCTTTTTGCCTCCACTGACCATGGTTTAGCCTGCTAAACCCTTCTGAGCATGTTCGATTCTGTTGTAAAACTGGTTTATGAGATATTATTTTTAGTCATCCACGATGGCCCAGGAAGAGTCAAAGCTTGATTTTGACCCTGGTAATGTAGTTGTTGATGTCACGATGGGGAGGGAGTCACACTCTACCTTGGGTTCAGAGAGCCACACCTCGATCACACGTTCCCCTCAGTGGTCAGTCCTGCTTACAGTGGGGGGGAAAGTATTTGATCCCCTGCTGATTTTGTACGTTTGCCCACTTACAAAGAAATGATCAGTCTATCATTTTAATGGTAGGTTTATTTGAACAGTGAGAGACAGAATAACAACAAAAAAATCCAGAAAAACACATGTCAAAAATGTTATAAAATGATTTGCATTTTAATGAGGGAAATAAGTATTTGACCCCTCTGCAAAACATGACTTAGTACTTGGTGGCAAAACCCTTGTTGGCAATCACAGAGGTCAGACGTTTCTTGTAGTTGGCCACCAGGTTTGCACACATCTCAGGAGGGATTTTGTCCCACTCCTCTTTGCAGATCTTCTCCAAGTCATTAAGGTTTCGAGGCTGACGTTTGGCAACTCGAACCTTCAGCTCCCTCCACAGATTTTCTATGGGATTAAGGTCTGGAGACTGGCTAGGTCACTCCAGGACCTTAATGTGCTTCTTCTTGAGCCACTCCTTTGTTGCCTTGGCTGTGTGTTTTGGGTCATTGTCATGCTGGAATACCCATCCACGACCCATTTACAATGCCCTGGCTGAGGGAAGGAGGTTCTCACCCAAGATTTGACAGTACATGGCCCTGTCAAATGATGCGGTGAAGTTGTCCTGTCCCCTTAGCAGAAAAAACCCCCCAAAGCATAATGTTTCCACCTCCATGTTTGACGGTGGAGATGGTGTTCTTGGGGTCATAGGCAGCATTCCTCCTCCTCCAAACACGGCGAGTTGAGTTGATGCCAAAGAGCTCCATTTTGGTCTCATCTGACCACAACACTTTCACCAATTGTCCTCTGAATCATTCAGATGTTCATTGGCAAACTTTAGACGGGCATGTATATGTATTCTTGAGCAGGGGGACCTTGCGGGCGCTGCAGGATTTCAGTCCTTCACGGCGTAGTGTGTTACCAATTGTTTTCTTGGTGACTATGGTCCCAGCTGCCTTGAGATCATTGA
This sequence comes from Salmo trutta, assembly GCF_901001165.1. Lineage (NCBI taxonomy): Eukaryota > Metazoa > Chordata > Actinopteri > Salmoniformes > Salmonidae > Salmo > Salmo trutta. The sequence goes on along the minus strand of NC_042963.1, from coordinate 2,076,309 downwards.
CAAGATCCTCCTGTGTAGATCTGGGCTGATTCCTCACCGTTCTCATGATCATTGCAACCCCACGAGGTGAGATCTTGCATGGAGCCCCAGGCCGAGGGATATTGACAGTTCTTTTGTGTTTCTTCCATTTGCGAATAATCGCACCAAATGTTGTCATCTTCTCACCAAGCTGCTTGGCGATGGTCTTGTAGCCCATTCCAGCCTTGTGTAGGTCTACAATCTTGTCCCTGACATCCTTGGAGAGCTCTTTGGTCTTGGCCATGGTGGAGAGTTTGGAATCTGATTGATTGATTGCTTCTGTGGACAGATGTCTTTTATACAGGTAACAAACTGAGATCAGGAGCACTCCCTTTAAGAGTGTGCTCCTAATCTCAGCTCGTTACCTGTATAAAAGACACCTGGGAGCCAGAAATCTTGCTGATTGAAAGGTGGTCAAATACTTATTTCCCTCATTAAAATGCAAATCAATTTATAACATATTTGACATGCGTTTTTCTGGATATTTTTGTTGTTATTCTGTCTCTCACTGTTCAAATAAACCTACCATTAAAATTATAGACTGATCATTTCTTTGTCAGTGGGCAAACGTACAAAATCAGCAGGGGATCAAATACTTTCTTCCCCCACTGTACACATATCTGGGATGATGCGTCACAGCAGCTTATTTCATCTGATGGGCATTTCAGCCAGACACCAACACACATACACACACACACATGCACATGAACACGCATACGCACGCATGCAGGAACTTTCACAAGCAAACTCTTTCTGTGAGAGATTTCCAATAAATATCCTCTTACCAGTGTTCCAAACATAAAGCAGAAGTACATGTTCTGGGCTGTATCATTTTACAATGAGACTGGGTTGATAAGAGATAAGTATAAGATACCAGCACATGCGCACACACACACACACACACACACACACACACACACACATGCACTCGCTCACATACAGTACACACACACACACACACACACACACACACACATACTGTACATGCAAAAACACAAGCACTCAGAGTATTGCTTTTCGAATGAAAGGTTACTATTGGGCAATTTCACGGAGACAGAATGACGCTGAGAGACTCGGATTTATCACTTTAAATACAGTACCAGTCAAAAGTTTGGACACACCCTAGGTGTGTCCAAAACCAAGGGTTTTTCTTTATTTTTACTATTTTCTACATTGTAGAATAATAGTGAAGACATCAAAACTATGAAATAACACATATGGAATCATGTAGTAACCAAAAAAGTGTTAAACAAATTGAAATATATTTTACATTTGAGATTCTGCAAAGTAGCCACCCTTTGCCTTGATGACAGCTTTGCACATTTCTTGGCATTCTGTCAACCAGCTTCATGAGGTAGTCACCTGGAATGCATTAAAATTAACAGGTGTGCCTAATTAAAAGTTCATTTGTGGAATTTCTTTCCTTCTTGATGCATTTGAGCCAATCAGTTGTGTTGTGACAAGGTAGGGCTGGTATACAAAATATAGCCCTATTAGGTAAAAGACAAAGTCCATATTATGGCAATTTAACATAAACACATTTACTCAAAGAACAGTGCAGATGTAAAGTTTGGGAAATGACGGTAAAATCTCCCTCACTTTTTTTATGTGACCACGTTTTCCAAAAACTCTGTTAAATATCTTATCCGAATTAAGATTCAAAGATGTCTGAAGAAAGACACCTTGAGTTTGAAAAAATCTATTTTGGTTATTAAACTACAGTAAGTAAAGTGGATTAACACCCGGTAACAGAATGATGTAAAAAAAAAATGTATATCCTCCTTTGCATGTTTTGGTATTATTCTACAAGCTAACCACGTTTCCATCCACAGTTTTTATGTGAGTAAAGTCATCATGTAAAAAGAAAAATCATGACAGCTGTGATGGGAACAGGAAGTTTCTGTACAATTGTCTAAATCCTGACAGATTTATACGATTGATTATGTGAGAAATGCCGATGAAATTGCCTTTTTGCGCAAATATTGATATAATAACCATTATATTGAAGTAAACTTGGAGTCACATGATGATATGATGTGTGGTCCAACTCCCACTACTATTCGGAAAACCATGTAGTTTATTACAGGGTGGTGATATGCTCCTTTGCAATAAATATTCTGGTGACATGATTATCGATGATGATCGATGCTTGACTGCCGTTTGACAAATACAAATATTCTCACTCTTATCATAATAATCTTATCATGTAGACTAGCATATACGCACAGACTACCCTCACTGTATCTGCGAGCTGTTGGCTAGAGCGCACGTGGCAAGACCAGAGTAGGCACATTTGTTATTTAACCAACAGTTTTTGTGACAAAACTATCAGTAGTTGAAAATGTGATGGAAACAGATTTTTATTTGGTATATGAAAACGTAAGTGAAAAAGTGAATTTTGTCTGCACTACGTCATCACACAATGATTTTTAGCCGCAACAAGTCCGTTTGGTTGGAACACATCAAATGGTGGGAAAATGTGCATATTTTCTTTATGCATATTTTTTACATTTTAATTTTAATCTGTCACCAATTGGATGGAAACCTAGCTACTGACTACAGAGGAACTCTGGCGATCTGTCAGAGTGACCATCGGGTTCTTGGTCACTTCCCTGACCAAGGCCCTTCTCGCCTGATTGCTTAGTTTGGCCAGCTCTAGGGAGGAGTGTCTTTGTGGTTCCAAACTTCTTCCATTTAAGAATGATGGAGGCAACTGTGTTAATGGGGACCTTCAATGTTGCAGAATTTTTTTGGGTACATTTCCCCATGTCTGTGCCTCGACAAAATCCTATCTCGGCTCTCTACTGACAATTCCTTTAACCTCATGGCTTGGTTTTTGCTCTGACATGCACTGTCAACTGCAGGACCTTATATAGACAGGTGTTTGCCTTTCCAAATCATGTCCAATTAATCGAATTTACCACAGGTTTACTCCAATCAAGTTGTAGAAATATCTCAAGGATGATCAATGGAGACAGGATGTACCTGAGCTCAATTTCGAGTCTCATAGCTAAGGGTCTGAATACTTGTGTAAATAAGGTATTTGGGTTTTTTGGTTTTAATAAAATTGCTAGAATTTCTAAAAAACTGTTTTTGCTTTGTCATTGTGGGGTATTGTGTGTACATTCATTAATTTAATCAATTTTAGAATAAGTCTGTAACATAACAAAATTTGGAAAAAGTCAAGGGGTCTGAATACTTTCCCAATGCACTGTATGCCTTCATTTACATGTTTTTATAGACTCTTAGCTCATTTAACATCAAATTTGATGTACTCATAATATGATCATCACATGTTAGTGTTCATGGGGCTTTTTACGTGGAAATGCCCTATTACAGTGTAAGTACCAGAGGTAAGAAGTGGTTTCATAGGAGTTCGTGTTTTACCAAAACAAGAGTTTCACTTTCCAAAGTGACTATTACTGACTGTACTGGTGGCTATTGATTTAAAATACTATTACCATTCAAATCTTTGGACCAAATGCAATTGGATGGCTGAGTCTATTGTTATTAATGCCAGAGAACAAGTTGCAGCCAGTTCTTTTCTCTTGTTGTTCTGGTCTTTCTCAAAGCTTGGAAAAGGTTGGGAGTTACCAGGGCTGGATGTGTTGATTCATATCCCTGTTGCAAACTAACTTTCACACAAAGTGTATGTGTGAGTGTACAGTGCGTGTGTGTGTGTGTGCATGTGTGCGTACGTGCGTGTGTGGGTATATTTGTCTTATGTGTCATATGTCATTGCAAATGATACATTTTCATTGAGAATAGCAAACACCCATATATACCCTTACTCATCAGACAAGTCATTTATCAGAACCCAGAGTTCACAACCTCTCACATGGTGGTGGTCTGGTTTGTGGCTCACTTTGTCTGCATGCTCTCTTTTCTTCTAAGAATGTCACTGTTACGTTAAGCAGCTACATTCCCCGCTGGATATGGGTGTGTCTCAAAAGAGATGGGGAAAGACTTGAGTCCTGAGAAGTGTTTACCAAGTCACTCTTAAGTACATTCCCAGGAAGGTGAAAAAGTGCTACCTGATCATCACATTCTGGGTAAATAAAGAAACTGACCAAAACTTCTAATCTGATTTGACCATACGAGACACTATCAAACCATTGCGCTCACTGTGGGAGTCACTTTAAACAACTAATGGACCAATCAATGCTATTAACCATGCCTCAAGGTACAAACCATGACCGTAAGTATGTGGACACCTGATCGTAGAACATCTCATTCCAAAATCATGGGCTTTAGTATGGAGTTGGTCCCCCTTTACTGCTATAACAGCCTCCACTCTTCTGGGAAGGCTTTCCACTAGATGTTAAAACATTGCTGCAGGGACTTGCTTCCATTCAGTCTCAAGAGTATTAGTAAGGAAAGGGCACTGATGTTGGGCTATTAGGCTTGGCTCGCAGTCAGCATTCCAATTTCATCCCAAAGATGTTCGATGGGGTTGAGGCCAGGGTTCTGTGCAGGCCAGTCAAGTTCTTCCACACCGATCTCAACAAACCATTTCTGTAGGACCTCTTTGTCATGCTGAAACAGGAAAGGGCCTTCCCCAAAACTGTTGCCACAAAGTCGGAAGCACAGAATCGTCTAGAATGTCATTGTATGCTGTAGCATTAAGATTTCCCTTCACTGGAACTAAGGGGCCTAGCCCCGAACCATGAAAAACATCCCCAGACCATTATATTCCTCATACACCAAACTTTACAGTTGGCACTATGCATTTGTTCTTCGGACTGCCAGATGGTGAAGTGTGAGTCATCACTCCAGAAAACGCGTTTCCACTGCTCCGGAGTCCAATGGCAGCAAGTATTACACCACTTCAGCCGACGCTTGGGATTGCACATGGTGATCTTAGGCTTGTGTGTGGCTGCTCGACCATGAAAACCCATTTCATGAAGCTCCCGACGTGCAGTTCTTGTGCTGACGTTGCTCCCAGAGGCAGTTTAGAACTCGGTAGTGAGTGTTGCAACCGACAAAAGACTTTAGCACTCGGCAGTCCCGTTCTGTAAGCTTGTGTGGCCTACTACTTCGCAGCGGAGCCATTGTTGCTCCTAGATGCTTCCACTTCACAATAACAGCACTTACAGTCGATCGAGGCAGCTCTAGCAGGGCAGATATTTGACGAACTGACTTAGAAAGGTGGCATCCTATGACGATGCCACAGTGAAAGTCACTGAGCTCTTCAGTAAGGCCATTCTACTGCCAATGTTTGTCTATGGAGATTGCATGGCGGTGTGCTCGATTTTATACACCTGTCAGCAACGCGTGTGGCTTAAATAGTCAAATCCAATTATTTGAACGGGTGTCCACATACTTTTGCATATATAGTGTACCATCGGAGAGCAGAACTACAGCACGGCTTTCAAGATGTGTGTTGATGTTTGGAATTAGATTGGAAAAGTGATATAATATGCCTAGTTGACTTTCAAATGCTTCAGATGTGGCTTCATTTGATATCACATTAAGCCAGAGGCTGCCTGGCTGCCACCCTAGCCAAATCCACTAATTATATGTGTGTGTGTGTGTGTGTGTGTGTGTGTGTGTGTGTGTGTGTGTGTGTGTGTGTGTGTGTGTGTGTGTGTGTGTAGGTAAACATTCAACCTTTAGATGAAGAGGACACCACTAAACTGAAGACAAGCTCCAGCCCCACCTGTACTGGCTGGTCATTGCAGTTTTCATCCCCAGGCTCCAGTGGCCAGCAGGGCCAGTACACCTGAGATCAATGCAAGAGATATTCCTCACCTCTTTCTTTGGACAAACTTGTTTGCTTTGCTCCTTGTAGAAATCTGAGCATGACAGCCATCTGATAGCCATAGTGTATCCAGTGTTTCTTTGCCGGTCTCACATGTTTGGAATGTGGTAATCCTTCTGCATAAGTTAAATGGATGGTATTCCTCACCCTTTGACTATTACACAGCACATCAAATAGTGGATAGGCCTTGGGTTGACTCTACAAAGCCCTGTTAGGTGTGTTCATTAGACTGTTTGACATGTCCCAGTATCATAGCAAATAAAAACTGCTCTCTCCATCATTAACATGGCTTTGATCTCTGCCAAGAAAACAAACCTCTGCCAAAAATTCTGTTCTGTTGAATAGGACTTTCTCATGCAACTTCCCCTTGCAATCCTGTTATAGTGTGTAGCCCTTTTTTCTATTACAAAATGAATCAAAGATATGAATTCAGTGTTTTGAACAGATGTCAAATAAAAAGGGTGTCAACTGAGGACTACAACTGGATTTTATAACCTTTCCTAATATTTGCAAAGATGATCTTTATCCTGAATAAACCTCATGCAATCACAACAGCTGTCAGTGCACATGTTTGTGTTGTTGACTTTGGGTCTGTAAGGAGCTGAGGGAGGCAGACTCCTCATGCCCCCAGGACATTTTAACGGTGTTGGTCTTTGGCCTGAGTGCAGATCCACAGATGTTGCTCTCCATGGGTTTATGATTATGATGTGGCAAATTACAGAGTCCAGTCTGTATCTCTCCGGAAATGCTCTGACCCTGTTTCAGGATGCTTTTGACATAAGATGCTTGTGTCAGAGACGGCTGTGATGATGGAGTCAATCCTTTATTGCTATGTTCCATGGCTCATTCCTGCCAGATCTGGCAGCACAAATGTCAGTGTGCTTTCCACTCGATTTACCCCATAAACCTCTCACCAGCCTATCTGTCGTATGGAATCGGGTAAATTGCTGCTCATGAAGACTGTTCCAGGGATTTCCTTGGCCATATCCTAACATACTGTAAAACCATCACTGTAATAATCCATCAGACCAAGTCTTTTAGGATCAGGTGCAGCAGCACCCACACAACACGCCAGGTGCATCCCTACCAGTGAATCAGGCTGTCTGATTCAGACAAATAGCTGTGAAGTGCTCTCAACAAAGAAATTGCCGCTGTCTGCAACAGGCGACCAACAGGGTTCAATCAATGTATCCATTAGAGAATGGGTAGAGAGTAATGACATTCTCCCTCTTTGTCTCTGTCATTTTATGCCTTGTACACACTGGGACTGTCACATTTCTTCTGCAAATAGAATACACTGCATGGTATTATTTTTAAAGTAGCTTTTATCTTGACATTTTAGTTTCAATTATTTTACCATCCTTCAACTTTGAATCACATCATGGTATAAAGAGCAATATGGCTGGTTTCATTCGTTTCTGTAACTCTCTGTTAAATATTCTAAAAAGATCTCATTCAAGCTTCAAGCCTCTGAGACACGACTAGCTGTATTTCATTGATGGACATCACAGCAGGGAGAATTTACTCAAACAGCTTAGTCACCACCCTTTTAGGAGCTGGCACGGGGCCCAGGAGGACTACCTCAGGGGAAGGGCTAAATTTGACTCCACAGTACACAGTCCTAATCAGCTGCATCAAAACAATCATTAACTGAGCTCCAGCCTGCCTGTCTGCCTGCCTCTCTGTCTACTCACAGACCAGGGAATCGCCTCAGGAACAGACAGACCAGGGGACTCACCTCAGGGACAGACAGACCAGGGGACTCACCTCAGGGACAGACAGACCAGGGGACTCACCTCAGGGACAGACAGACCAGGGGACTCACCTCAGGGACAGACAGACCAGGGGACTCACCTCAGGGAAGGACAGACCAGGGGACTCACCTCAGGGACAGACAGACCAGGGGATTCACCTCAGGGACAGACAGACCAGGGGACTCTCCTCAGGGACAGACAGACCAGGGGACTCACCTCAGGGACAGAGGGAGAGATTCACCTCAGAAACAGACAGACCAGGGGACTCACCTCAGGGACAAAGGGAGAGATTCAGCCCAGAAACAGACAGACCAAGGGACTCACCTCAGGGACAAAGGGAGAGATTCACCTCAGAAACAGAGAGACCAGGGGACTCACCTCAGGGACAGAGGGAGAGATTCACCTCAGAGGATCACCTTCCTCTCACCCCTATTTTTTCTAAAATAGAATTGAACAACTACTCTGGACCTCGAGAGCTCCACAAACTCAATACAAACAAGACCTCACACATAGCATAGGACCACACGTAACAGAGGCGAAGACTTGCAATGCACACATTACACTGCATCAGGCTCTGGCAAGAAATATAAAACCACACAGAGGCATGACACAGTCTAAGGGAACCCTTGCTCATGGATCGTCAGAAACGATTCTGGAAAGTAGAGCGCAAACAACAAATCTTTACATATAGGACAGCTGTTTTATCTTTATACTGCTTTGTCCACAAATTGTTTGTCTCATCTCAATTAGCTACATTCAGTTCTTTGTAAATATCAAGAGGAAGATCCTAAACAACATGATGATTGGGTAATCTATGTGGGAGATTACACATGTTGCGTGGCACACTGTTCATTAGCTTTATCCTATTTTGTTTACCTGTTAGAAACACGCAGTTATATGGCTGTGGATGAACAAAATTATTTTATACTTTTTATGAAGGTAGCATGACATTTGCCAGCAAATAACTAATAACATTTAACATTTGCCAGCAAATAATTTATGCCATTTCGTTCAGTTAGTTTTCTTTTACAACTCAAGCGGTAATTTGAAGCGGTAATTTGAGCGGTAATTTGAAAAATAATGATCAGGTTACAATGTTGAAGTAAATATTGGATGTGAAGTATGATATGAGTTTGTTTCGGATCCACAGGTGTCAATGTGTTACGTTCTATACATACAATGGCTTATTAATGGGGCGTGGGTTGTAAACCCAAGCCATTGGCTGTAATTTTAGTGGTGTCATCCCATAGGGCGTGAGAGAGGGTAGAGGCTTCTGGCCGAGTGTGAATGGTGAGTGGAGGAGACCATCTGCTCCCATTAATGGTTCATTAGTCAGGCTGCCCTCTGATCAGAAAGGTACACTAGGACTGCCTCTTAGCGTGATAATATATGTTACATTCCTTATTAAAATGAGGGGTGATGGATGGCCAAGTCTATGTTTGGGTTTTAACAACAAATGATAAGCGCAAACCAGATGGGATGACGTATCGCTGCAGAATGCTGTGTTAGCCATAACAAGTGTGCCTTGAATTCTAAATAAATCACAGACAGTGTCATTAGCAAAACACCCCCACACCATCACACCTCCTCCTCCATGCTTCACGGTGGGAACCACACATGCAGAGATCATCCGTTCACCGACTCTGCATCTCACAAAGACACAGCGGTTGGAACCAAAAATTGCACATTTTGACTCATCAGACTAAAGGACATATTTCCACCGGTCTAATGTCCATTAGCTTGTGTTTCTTGGCTCAAGCAAGTCTCTTCTTATTGGTGTCCTTTAGTAGTGGTTTCCTTGCAGCAATTCGACCATGAAGGCTTGATTCACTCAGTCTCCTCTGAACAGTTGATGTTGAGATGTGGAAGGTAACTCTGTGTCTTCCTTTCATGTGGCGGTCCTCATGAGTGCCAGTTTCATCATAGCACTTGATGGTTTTTGCGACTGCACTTTGAAGAAAATGTCAATGTTCTGGATTGACTGTCCTTCATGTCTTAAAGTAATGACGGACTGTTGTTTCTCTTTGCTTATTTGGACTCCCGAGTGGCGCAGTGGTCTAAGGTACTGCATCTCAGTGCAAGAGGTGACACTACAGTCCCTGGTTCAAATTCAGGCTGTATCACATCTGTCTGTGATTGGGAGTCCTATAGGGCAGCGCACAATTGGTCCAGCGTCATTTGGGTTTGGCTGGGGTAGGCCGTCATTGTAAATAAGAATTTGTTCTTAACTGACTTGCATAGTTAAATAAAGGTTAAATAAATATATTTGAGCTATTCTTGCTGTAATATGGACTTGATCTTTTACCAAATAGGGCTATCTTCTGTATACCACCCCTACCATGACACAACACTGGCTCAAACGCATTAAGAAGGAAAGAAATTCCACAAATGAACTTTTAACAAGGCACAGCTGTTAACTGAAATGAATTCCAGGTGACTATCTCATGAAGCTGGTTGAGAGAATGCCAAGAGTGTGCAAAGCTGTCATCAGGCTGGCTACTTTGAAGAATCTCAAATATAAAATATATTTTGATTTGTTTAACACTTTTTTGCTTATTACATGATTCCATATGTGTTATTTCATTGTTTCAGGCAAAGGCTGGCTACTTTGAAGAATCTCAAATATAAAATATATTTTGATTTGTTTAACACTTCTTTGCTTATTACATGATTCCATGTGTTATTTCATTGTTTCGATGTCTACACTATTATTCTACAATGTAGAAAATATAAAAAAATGAAGAAAAACCTGGAATGAGTAGGTGTGTCCAAACTTTGACTTGAACTGTATATATTATTGTTGTGATTGTCTTTTCCCTACAGTGGTGCTGTTGATCATGATACTCCCAGCGGTGTTTACCTTCCCAGAAGTCCATAGGTGTACTGTGAATCTGCCAGCAGTAATGTGATCTCGTCCTGTTGCATGGCTATAGCACACTCCTCCAGGGCCTGTGTGTCAAAAAGCACTGTGTTACCCACAGCTCCCTCACTGTTAATGGTTTATTTGCACACATATGAAAATCCATTGATGAACAGTTATTAATTTACCTCGCAATCATTGAAACACTATAGAAATATAGAATACCAATGGACAATTTCCAATTCTGTTGAGTTATGGCTACACTGAGACCTATAGCTATCACATGTACATTCTCTGAAGGATAAGTCCAACCCCGTGTTATGTTTATGCAGTTGTGTGTGACAGGGTGCAGGACAGGTGTGTTGGAACCTGTCCTGTTGTCAATCAGAATGTCTTTAGGTCCCACCTGGTTGACATCTCCCTCTCCGATGACGAACACCAGTTTAGGGTCTTTCTCCACCACACTCCGATCCTCCAGCACTCCCTGCATTTTGACTGTGACCTCCTGACCCCAGGCTGGGTGCTCAGCTTTCTGGGGGCCAGGCGCCAGCACCTTCTTCCTCAACAGCCGGTCATCTGGGAGAAGGAAGGATCAAGGGACGGACAGAGAGAAGGAGGAGGGAGGGTGAAAGAGGAAGCAGAGGATTAATCTGCTTGTTGTTGATCAAAGAGGCACTTGGAGAAAACTATTAGGAAAGGGCATAATGTCGTGTAATACAGTTTAAATGAAACATAATTTCATTAATTAGATTGCCATGACCACGAAGAAACATGACTCAAAAAAAAAATCTGTAGAATTTGTTTGCAAGCAAATTACAGGCAGTGCCACAACAATTGACAAACAAATGTGTTTACAATAGAACAACAAAGTTTGCCATGAGTGCAATATTGCTTCAACAAACCAAAGTTTTATGATGATGACTGTATTGAATGAGTAACATACCTGTGATGTCCTCCCAGTCTTCAGCCAGGAACAGCTCCTCAAAGCTGGAGGAGATCCACTGCACCATCTCATGGTCTGGGAAGAGACTCTCCTCTGAGCTCTCCCTGTCCTCCACAGACTCTGTCTCGCTGAACCTCACTGTTTTTGCAAAACTGGGGGTCTTCTTCAGCTTCCTCTCTTCCACACAGGGGGTCTCTGTCTTCTCTGTGATAGGGAGGGTGTTTAATGTAGTGCCAGCGTTCCCTCCACCCTGGCATTCTATCCTGGGGTCTCCCCCCCCATGGGGCTCCGTATCTTCCTGCTGAGGTCCATGGGACAGTTCCTTCTCTTTCTGACTGTCCTTGTCACCAGGACCTGTGTAGGCCTCATTCAACTCTGGCTCATTGGTCTCCACAACCCGCTTCTCTTGCTCTCCAGGGCAGGGCTCTGTCTCCATCTCAATACAGGGAGCAATGGACACCATCTGTAAAGGCCTCCAAGAGATGAGCTTCCTCCGGCCTATCTATCCCCACGCTGCCTGCCTGGCCGGTTGGTTCTGTAGTGTGGAAGCAGTCGTTCGGTCTAGTTACAGCTGAGAAGTGCCTTCATCCATTAGCGGCGGTCTGTAGTTTTTATGAAAACCGAAATCCACATAAATTCCTGTTAAATCCAATTTAAAAACATCCATAACAAGCCCAAAATCCCAGTTGCATCAATTGTTTTCCAAGGCTTTGTTTTATCAACTAGAGCTATACACAGTCTCACCTCAATCTCCTATCAATCCTGCTACTCCTTGTTAGCCTACATATTCCAGAGAGTTAGGAGCAACAAGAAATTATCAATGGAAAGAAATTGTACAACAAATGAAGCACATTCGGTCAGCAGGCTTGTGCGGCTGTAAACTGTAGGATTAGAAGAGTAAAATCTAATCTTCTTGAAAGTCTGTAAGCTTCTTAATGACTTCATCGTGCTGCTCCATCATGCCGTTTCCATAAATGCTTTCCACCAATAAGATCTCAGCGACTGCCGTCTTGGGTTCAGTTTTGTTTTACTATGTGGGGCAAGATCTTATTTTCCCCTTTTAAGTAGACAAGTGTTAAGAGGGAGACCTAGAATGGCCCTGATGACCTGTGTGAGACGATGGGTGCTTTTTTTGAGTGGATTTCCCTTTAATATACTTATCAGCAACAATGTATGCACTTTCTTTCACTGATTTAATCCTCTAATACATTTGAAGGGAAAATCAATCAAACAGGAACATTTGAGTGGCACAATCTAGATATTACTATAAGATCTGGGGATAATATATTTCAACAAACAGAACAGGTTTTTCTAGGGTTGCCACATACCTTCTGTGGAAGAGGAACCAGTAAACAACACTTTCAAGACAAGACAGGGCTCGGTCCTGTAGTGACTAGAGTGTATTATCTTAATAACTCATGGCATGGCAGTCTTCAACCAATATCAGTATACACAGCCCTCAATTCAAAACGCACTCACAATTTAATTGAAAACAGCTTTTGTTTTGAAACAATGACACAAATGTTTGTTGTGTGCATTATTTGGAGTGTCTGTTAGATATCCCTTGGCACTGTGTCAACATAATATAAAATATTTGTTTTATTAATTCAGATAAAGTTACTGAGATATTGCAGTAATTGTATACAGTTATTAAAAGCTGCTTTTTTGAGTGTGTGTCATTGCTGTTTCTGGTCATGTCGCAACAGGAAAAGTGAAACAAAAATATTCAGACTGTCATGTCTAAACTTAAGACCACTTTCCCAATTTGACTGAAGGTAAAATGAGCCATTCAGTGAATTTTTTTAAAATTGTTTATTATTTCACCTTTATTTAACCAGGTAGGCTAGTTGAGAACAAGTTCTGATTTACAACTGCGACCTGGCCAAGATAAAGCAAAGCAGTGTGACACAAACAACACAGAGTTAGTTACACATGGGATAAACAAACGTACAGTCAATAACACAATATAAAAATCTATATACAGTGTGTGCAAATGTAGTAAGATTAGGGAGGTAAGGCAATAAATAGGCCATAGTGGCGAAGTAATTACAATTTAGCAATTAAACACTGGAGTGATAGATGTGCAGAAGATGAATGTGCAAGTAGAGTTACTGGGGTGCAAAGGAGCAAAAAATAAATAACAATATGGGGATGAAGTAGTTGGGTGGGCTATTTACAGATGGGCTGTGTACAGGTGCAATGATCGGTAAGCTGCTCTGACAGCTGATGCTTAAAGTTAGTGAGAGAGATATAAGACTCCAGCTTGCTATGGTTATTTACCTGAAATGGGTATTGAGATAGACAGGTTTACACTTATAGCTGGATGTCTTGTTGTACCAATTCTGTATAGACTGATTTAAAAAATATGCAAACTATCTGGATGGAAAATCTCAAAATAATGTTAGATGAATGATTTAAATGACCACTCAATGGGGAAATGGTTATCTGAGTTAAACTAAATGCCCTAAAGAAAGCCAATGCCAAGTATCTACTTTTTGCTGTAATCAAATTATTTTTAATAGTACATATATATGTTTTTATGACCCCCTCTGTTTTAGCCCCAACCTCCTTAACACTGTTGCACTGCAAAACATCTTAGAGCGATTCACAGAAAGGACCCTAAACATGAGACTAACATACACCTGCACAAGAGCCACACTTTGCATTCTATGATTCCTTAATACCATCACTAGAGAGTTTGGATTTGGATTGTTAAATCTCCTGAGGTATATTATCCCACATAGTAGCTACAACCGACAAGAGCATTCACAGTGATAATCTTTAGGGTCTGAATTCAGTATTTCCTCTTACATTACTGTCATTAGACAGCATACTGCACTGTACACTATATATTTGCTGTGATAAGTGTTGTTGATATAGTCTGGTTCAGATAGTCATAGAGAATCTCAGACAGCCATATGGCAATTAAAGACTCCATTTGTGACTGTGAGAGAGCTCCTCATTAATCCAAGGCCCAAGCATCTTGACTGTTAGGGATTATGCCTTTAATTAACCCAAATTCCCTCGTTTTTCATCACTGTCCGTTTCACATCATCTGTCTGCGAGCACGGGATTGGCCAGATCAACAGAATATATTTTGGTATTTTTAATCTAAATTGTTTTTTAAAATATTTTTTTCTAGATTTCATATTTCCATGGTTTTCAATATGGCGATTATTATGACTTCAGGGCTGTAGAATAAATTGGATCCTAGGTTATAAATATATTTGTTTTTTATTACCCAATAGGGAGATGATATTATAATCATCATCACATGAAATATAGTAATAACAATGATTATGATTCATTATTATTTACAATAGAAGCATACCAAAACATAGCATTGTTGTGTCACACAAGCAATTTTCCAAAAGATTTTGGTGACATAGAGTCAGTAGGCTGATACTATATATTCAGCATTTTTTCTGTGATAGGTCTACCTCAAATTGCTTTCAGTCTATTAGGGAAAGGCTCTCTAGATGCGGGTGTATTTTAACAGAGAGCTTTTCCTCCTTTTCCTTCTCATTCAGTAGGAAGAAAAGACCGCCTATGCAAACATTCTTCTAAAGTAACCTACAGTATGACATTGTCATTGTAATATCAAAACAAAGACATGCAAAGACATGTACATGAAGTGTGTGAGTGTGAGTGTGTGTGTGTGTGTGCGTGTGTGACGTGATCACGGCAACGCATGCAACGTTAACTCCGCCTAGATCCAAGTGACGTTTCACAGAGAATGTCGCCAATTTACCTCAGTTGTAGACATGGCAGCGCTGAGACAGGAGCATCGGTATGGGCTCTCCTGTGCAAAAATCAACAAAAACGTTCCAAATAAAACTCTGTATCACGTCAAGCTAACTGATACCGCCATTCGAACGCTTGAAGCCTATCAAAATCTTAAGGTATGTCCCATCCGGTTTAAATTTGCTCTTGCTTGGGTGTTTGTTTAATTGGAAACTCCGACTATAGTCTAATCGCAATGAGAAGAGGTAGACCACTGGGTAAAAAGTTCCATCAAGTTCAAAAAGTGTCAGCGACCTAGTAGCCTATCGTTTATCGTGCTTGTTGTACACTGTGCGAACACTGTAGGCTATCTATGGTGTATTGATCGATGGCATAGTTTACAGTTTTAGTGGTCTATGGTTGTTTGATTATATGGGACCATAGAAGTTATGCCACAGCATCCAACACACAATTTGAGATTGCTTTGAAAATGTCCTCCGTTTGCTTTAACTTTCATTCGGGTGGTGCATGTTTGTAGTGTAGTCTATAGCCTCTGTGATCATTGATGTTTCGAAGTAACATCTTTTATGTGACTTAATAGTCCAAACATCTATTCGTCATTTAGAAACACAAAGAAATAATGCTTAGAGTTTGAAAATAAATAGCGTAAGACCATATTTATGCTCTCATCAGCGCTTTAACCTACCTGCGAATAATGGCACTCAACATTCATTGTAAAATTGCAAATCTATCCAGCAATCGTGTTACTTTAAAAGTAAAATAGCCTACATAAGCTCTCATGGTTTCTGATAATGTTGCAGTTTATCATTTTGAAAAATGTGTAGCCTAATAACCATATGCCTATGTGACATGGATAATATGCAGTAAGCATTTCTAAATAACTGTAGCCTAGCCTATGTGTTTTTTTGGAGATAAAAAATACCTTTGGTGCCTGTTGTCAGTGTTAGAAAAAGTACTCAGCTGTCATACTTGAGTAAAAGTAAAGATACCTTAATAGAAATTACTCAAGTAAAAGTCAAAGTATCTGGTTTTAAATGTACTTAAGTACAGTGGTGGAAAAAGTACTACATTGTCATACTTGAGTAAAAGTAAATGCTGTCAATTAAAATGCTTATATTAAGCAAACCAGATGGCACACTTTTCTTGATGTTTTATTTAATTTACGGACAGCCAGGGGCACACTCCAACACTCAGACACAATTTACAAACGCAGCATTTGTGTTTAGTGAGCCTGCCAGATCAGAGGCAGTAGGGGTGACAATGCGTTATATTGATAAGTGTATGAATTGGACCACATTGCTGTCCTGCCTGAGCATTTGAGATATAATGAGTAGTTGTGGGTGTCAGGGAAAATGTATGGAGTAAAAAGTACATATTGTCTTTACAGATACCCCCCCAAAAAACGACTTAAGTAGTACTAAGTATTTTACTTAGCCTACAACAGGCAGTTGTGTAGTAACTATGAAAAGTAGGGACAACTTGGATACCTCTATAGTCAATTGCTGTAAATCTGGACAGAAGTTGGATGGGGGCTCTGTCAGTTTCACCCCAACCCCCGAGTCCGTTGTTGTTTGTTGGGTGGCGGGCGGGCGGGCGGGCGGCAGGGAAGTTTTGTTGCTGTGCTCTTGGGCGTTGTTTTGCCCTTTAAACGTTTAGAAGCCCGCCCAATTCCAGAGATTATCGTCCATCAGGCAGTGTTAAACTATGGGTTGCATTTCCCAATGAAAATGCATGGCAACTCCCACACCTGCTGTAGTGACATGAATGTAAACAGATAGAACGTATATATGCAGGGGTCTGCTCTCTTTTCAATAGGCTTTTTTTCTAAGTCAAGTTTTTATTAACCAAATATGTATAACTACAGTGTGGGATTTAGTTCATCATGCTTCTTCACAAGGTTAAGTCAGGTCATTATCAGTTTCTGTGGGTTTCACTCTGTATGAGTAAATTAAGTGCCAGCCCGTAATGTTCATCATGCAACTGACCCATAAAACAAATGGATTCCTAATAAGCCTCCCCTTTAAAATACAACACGAGCTGTAGGCCTATTGAGCAATGACCAGAGGGAAAGAGAGCAGCATGATGACCTCTCCCAAAACCATCTACAATAGATAAACAGGCCTGTTGACCATGGCTGCAGCTGTACCTTTCAGATAATGGCTCTTATCTCTTGACCCTGTATCATGCTAGGAGTACCTCAGAGATAACAGTTTTTGTTCTCTCCAATGTTACATACTAGTCATATACAGGTACTGATCCTTCTTGACTGTTCAGGAACACTTGAAACATGCACAGTGTGGTCACCTCTTTACAGTTACATAAAGGCTTATTTGGAGGACAGCTTTGTACATGGAGGGCAGGTTTGTGCAAGTCACAGTACGGAGGAATGATAAAATGTATCTCACTTGTAAACAAAGGTAGAGTTAGTTCTTAAGCCTGCCTCTACCTTTAGTCATTTTGATGAGAAATCAGCTGAGAAAATGGGATTCTACTCTAAAAGCTTTGTGATGAGGCTTTTTCCTTGATTCTCTCTATCTCCCCTATCACTCTCTCTCTCCCCTCTCTCTCACTCTCTTGTTCTCTCTCACTTGCTCTGTATCTTCCCTCTCTCTCCCCTCTCTCTCTCTATTGTTCTCTCTCACTTGCTCTGTATCTCCCCTCTCACTCTCTCTCTCCCCCCTCTCTCTCCCCTCTCTCTCTCTCCCCTCTCTCTATTGTTCTCTCTCACTTGCTCTGTATCTCCCCTCTCTCACATTCTCTCCCCCCTCTCTCTCCCCTCTCTCTCTCCCCTCTCTCTCTCTCCCCTCTCTCTCTATTGTTCTCGCTCACTTGCTCTGTATCTCCCCTCTCTCACACTCTCTCCCCTCTCTCTCACTCCCCTCCCCTCTCTCACTCTCTCTCCCCTCTCTCTTGCTCTCTCTCACTTGCTCTGTATCTTCCCTCTCTCACACTCTCTCCCCACTCTCTCACTTGCTCTAGATCTTCCCTCTCTCTGACTCTCTCTCCCCTCTCTCACACACTCTCTCCCCTCTCTCTCACTCTCTCTTGCTCTCTATCGCCTTCCCTCCCTCCCCAATTTCCAATTGACTATGAGAACTGGTTGAGTGAAACAAGTTTTCTGTGCTCTAGATTGATTAATCAGAGACATTGCGGTGCAGATTAGTGGTGAAGCAACATTGATCTGTGCGACATTTTATTATTGAATTAACATTTAAGAGGTTGTACTTCGGTCATTGGGGCAAATAAGGGATGGGAAACTATAATTATTGTGATGGTTAGCTAATGGTATAATTTGCCCCACTGAACTAAGTAGCATTGTTTTAATACATTCTTATCTTGATGAATAAGTAATTATTGCTGTGGGGAAAATTGCCGGTATTGAGAGTGTAACCGCAGCAAATATATCTACTAGCAGAGCTTGACCAGATATGTCATATTTATTATTAAATAACAATATTTAATTTCAATATTTAATTTTACCTGATGTATTTTAGGTTTAATGGTATTTTATTTACCTGCAATGCTTGAGTCTGTTATATTACATGATAACCACTTTCCTCTTTTTGTCTCTCCCCAGGGATCCTTACCAAATCAGCCAGCAATTTGCTTCAAGGGGAGCCAGGGGGTAAGATGAATGTGTTTTTGCACATCCTTTCTAATGCTTCAGAAATTAAATGCTTTAATTAGTTCTGATTTGCCGTACAGGCAGCACATTGGTAACAGTTCCTCCACTGCATTTTTTATGAGACTCAAAACCATGGTTTGAAACAAGAGGGCAGTTCAGTTGCATGCATCCACTGACTAAACCCTGAAGGCCTGCCTGATTAGATTGCACATGTCGTGAGGATATTGTTCTATTGTTCAGCTGGTGGTTATTGTTGCCTTATAGAGATATACATTAAGAATGGAGCTGTTCTCACATTTGTCGTTATAAATATATTAAAAGCTTGACTGCCTTGCAAAGGGACTATCAGTGTTTAATGTGACCTTTGCATTTGTGGTATGTGTGAGTTTGGGTTTGTTATGCTTCAGCTTTCCATGTAAGATTTAGAACTGGATTCAATCAGTCACGCTACAGCAATGTTTATACAGAGTCTTTATTTACACAACTACAGTACTGCCAGTTATTCTGAAAACTGGAAGCATATACCTGGTATTCTCACAGTATTCCAGGACCATGTTTGTGATTTTTATCTGACTACACAGAAAAATATGTGATAATATGCTAATGCATAAATACTGCTAACCAGGTTTGTTTAATTGTAGCTATGTGTCATGTTATCCTTGATGCTGAGTGTAGTCAGACCTAGCACATAATCTACAGAAACACTTGGCAGTGAAAGGGAGAAGACATTCCTGTGAAGCAGCAGTAAAGAAAGATGCCTGTGTCCAACCAGATTAGCCGGGCACTAAAGCACCCTCCCCAGCGCTGCCTGCTAGCCTACTGCACATTTACTACACAATCAGCCCTGTCTAAAAGGAGCTGCTCTAATCCTTGCATTGACCAAAGTGACTTTGCTCTGTACACAAACGCTGGCCTGTGTGCTCACACAGGCCCTAAGAGAGGGTACACTATACCCCCAGGCTGCTAGCCAGGTTACTGGGTCAGGCTGGCAACTGAAAAGGCTTTGTTTGGAGAGGGGGAGGAGGTTGGGGAGGAGGTTGGGGAGTTGGTGAACCCGAGGGAGCCCCATGTCTCCACGCCTGTTGTCTCTGTGTAGACATGAAAGAGCTGAGATGAGGAAAGGGGGATGCTACGGCAGCCGTGGAGTTGTTCTCCCTCTGTCTGCACTGTTCCTTATGGCGCGTCATCAGAAAATAATAAAGTACTCTGATACAGAATGTAGCTTAAGTAAACACAAACATATGTAAGGCATATGCAAGCCAGCGAGTGTTGTAATTGAACATATGCAAAATCGAAGAGATGAATACGGATAGGTGACATCAGTCCTTCTGTTTAGCAATTTTGAGTGTGTGCAATTAAAGTATGCTTTAATCACTGAATAGGATTTTGTGATTATATCTTTGTTGGCACATTATATATTCAAATTGCTTTGGCGGAATTCAAGCATAGGCTCCCTCCCCCTCTGACAGCGGCCCCCTGCGCTGGCCGATTGGGCATTAATGAGCTATCTGCCGTTGGAGGGAGAGCAGATTAAGCTGTTAATGGGGGGAGGATGGTGGTGAATGTGGCAGACTGGGGTACACCAGACAGAGGGGGACCAATGGGCTCTAAGGTTCCTAACAGTACAGTCACAATAAACAGTGTCCTTACCCATCATATCTACAGCAGCTCTTAATATTTCAAAAACAGTGTTGAGTTATATCAATTTCCTGTACTCTTGAGCTGGTGACATCACCCCCAGCCCAAAAGAGATGTGAATGTAGACTAGTGGACGAGGAGCGGGTATGTGATGAGGGGTGATGCTTGTGACCAGTGATAGGTGGCATTGTTCTCTCAGATGTGCCCTACTGGTCCAATAGACTAGATGTAATGTAGTAAACAGAAATCCGGGTGACACTCAAATGATCAAATCGAAAATCAAATCAAATTGTATTTCTCACATGCGCCGAATACAACAGGTGTAGACCTTACAGTGAAATGCTTACTTACAAGCTCTTAACCAACAATGCATTAAAAAAAAAAAAGACCCCAAAAAATAAAAGTAACAAATAATTAAAGGGCAGCAGTAAAATAACAATAGCCAGACTATATACAGGGGGTGCTGGTACAGAGTCAATGTGCGGGGGCACCGGTTAGTCGAGGTAATTGAGGTAATATGTACATGTAGGTAGAGTTATTAAAGTGACTATGCCTATATAATAACAGAGAGTACAGATGTGTAAAGGGGGGGGGGTGTATGTAAGTAGTCTGGGTAGCCATTTGATTAGATGTTCAGGAGTTTTATGGCTTGGGGGTAGAAGCTGTTAAGAAGCCTTTTGGACCTAGACTTGGCGCTCCGGTACCACTTGCCGTGCGGTAGCTGAGAGAACATGATCACTAGGGTGGCTGGAGTCTTTGACAATTTTAAGGGCCTTCCTCTGACACCACCTGGTATAGAGGTAGTGTCTGGTTAGACTGTTAACTCTCCTTCCAGACTCACATTAAGCATCTCCAATCCAAAATGAAATCTAGAATCGGCTTCCTATATCGCAGCAAAGCATCCTTCACTCATGCTGCCAAACATACCCTCGTAAAAGTGAGTATCCTATCGGCGATGTCATTTACAAAATAGCCTCCAACACTCTACTAACAAAATTGGATGTAGTCTATTACAGTGCCACCCGTTTTGTCACCAAAGCCCCATATACTACCCACCACTGTGACCTGTATGCTCTCGTTGGCTGGCCCTCGCTTCATATTTGTCGCCATTCCCACTGGCTCCAGGTCATCTATAAGTATTGGTCACCATAGCAGCACCCACCCATAGCACGCACTGTATATTTCTCTCGTCATCCCCAAAGCCAACTCCTCCTTAGGCCACCTTTCCTTCCAGTTCTCTGCTGCCAATGACTGGAACAAATTGCAAAAATCACTGAAGCTGGAGTCTTATTTCTCCCTCACTAACTTTAAGCATCAGCTGTCAGAGCTGCTTACCGATCATTGCACCTGTACACAGCCCATCTGTAAATAGCCCACCCAACTAACTCATCCCCATGTTGTTATTTAATTTTTGCTCCTTTGCATCCCTGGATCTCTACTTGCACATTCATCTTCTGCACATCTTTCACTCCATTGTTAATGCTAAATTGTAATCATTTTGCCACTATGGCCTATTTATTGCCTTACCTCCCTAATCTTACTACATTTGCACACACTGTATATAGATTTTTCTATTGCGTTATTGACTGTACATTTGTTTATCCCATGAGTAACTCTGTATTGTTTGTGTCGCACTGCTTTGCTTTATCTTGGCCAGGTCGCAGTTGTAATGAGAACTTGTTCTCAACTAGCCTACCTGGTTAAATAAAGGTGACATTTTTTGGGGGATAAAAACACCTCTGTATACGTTTAGGGTCTACAAAACAGTAGGAACACCTTCCTACTATTGAGTCGCACGCCCTTTTGCTCTCAGAACAGCCTCAATTCTTCGGGGCATGGAATCTACAAGTTGTCGAATGGGTTCCACAGGGATGCTGGCTCATGTTGACTCCAATGCTTCCCACAGTTCAGTGAAGTTGGCTGGATGTCCTTTGGGTGGGGGACCATTCTTGATACAGATGTGAAACTGTGAAAAACCCAGCAGCGTTTCAGTTCTTGACACACTCAAACCGGTGCGCCTCTTACCTACTACCATACCCCGTTCAAAGCCACTTAATTATTTTGTATTACCCATTCACCCTCTGAATGGCACACATACACAATCTATGTCTCAATTGTTACAAGGCTTAAAAATCCTTCTTTATCCAGTCTCCTCCCCTTCTTCTGCACTGATGACATCAATAAGGGATCATAGCTTTCACCTGGATTTACCTGATCAGTCTGTCATGGAAAGAAAAGGTGTTCCTAATGTTTTGTAAACTCAGTGTACATAGCAAATATCTGGACTTAGGTCTGCCCAGCAGCTAACTATGGGGCTATTCTCATTGATGGACATTTAAGGAGAGGAAGCGCGAAGAGATTACACTTCACATAATATGTACGTAAACATTTCAATTTACATGCCATCCTTGCCTTACCTTTTGTTGTGGCTGGCTATGTGACATTATTGCTTGGCAGCTCCAAATTTACCGTAAATATCAGTATCACAGTAACTTAGCCAGTGGCCACTGACTAGCCAGTAAGCTTGCAAATGATTTAACAAAACATGCAACTTTTCCTCTAAAACCGATTAGCTACAATTTTGAATAATGCAACTAAACAATTCACAAGCCAGTGCAGACAAATAAAGGGTTTATTTTCTCATTTGTACACATATTAAATGTAGCATGCAAGACCACACAGCTAGATCGCTAGTAACGTTAGCATATTAAACATGAATGTTTACCCCTCTCATACGGACAGAAAATATCAGCTTCAGCCTATTGAAGCTACCTTATAACATGCCAGGCTTCATTTGATCAATATCATGGAAGGCATTATAGGACTGAAAACATTGATCATTTCCCTGGACATTGCTCACCCAAATATTTATATATTCTTAATTCCATTCCTTTGCTTTAGATTTGTGTATATTGTGTATATTGTTGTGAAATTGTTAGATATTACTTGCTGCACTGTTGGAGCTAGAAAGACGAGCATTTCGCTACACCAGTAATAACATCTGCTAAACACGTGTATGTGACAAATAAAATTGGTTTTGATTTGGTGAATTGATTAGCTTCTTGCTGCATTCTTCTTACCAGGAAGGTGGCTCAGAGCATTCAAGGGGGGAAAACACTGAGCTTCCCTTTTTTAAAGCTAAGGCAACAATTTCAGAAAGTAACAGGTGAAAACTTAATAAAAGTCTCAAATATAATGAAAATGTCTATACATTTCAGCTGTATTTTTGCTGTATGAATGTTGGGTTCAACGAAACAATTCTGTTTACACTGCACTGCTTAGAGGGGGGAAACTGTCGGGCGAGTGTTGTGTGCGACCTCCAAAGGTAGCGTTAGAGACGTGAGAAATACAGAAGTTTACATTACAGTAATGTCTCTTGAGAATCGATACCTCCCGACAATCTCTCAAAATTCTCCTTAATTCTCATCAATGAGAATAGATCCTAAGTGCTGTCTGGTGCTGAGAGGAGAGTAGAGGAGGTGTTAGGGAGCATTTTTCCCAGGGATCATCTAATGACAACTGTGTGTGGCTCAGCTAGACCCCCCCCCCCCCCACACACACACACACACAGGTCCCTCCTGTCTACCTCTCTGATTATTGTGCCGTTTCACCCTCTGCCTTGGCTGAAGCCTTGGGCGACATCAGGGCCTCCATCTCACATGCGGCTGCCCCGACCCTACCCCCACCCAGAGCGCTCCGCCTCTCCATCTCACTGCAAATTAGCTTTAGCGCTGTGTGTGTGTGTCGGTGTGTGTGTGTCGGTGTGTGCATGCCCGTCAGCTATTTTCCCAAAAGCTAATTAGAATAACAATAAGAGGAATACCGTCAGAGAGAGGTCCTTTCCCAGTGGCACAACTAGGTGGGGGGAGTCGTCCTTCAGGCACACGTCGCTCTATTCATCCAGATGTGTCAAGCTAGGAAAAAGGCTCTGTGTGCCCTGCGCATCTGAGGCCCACTGTTTTGACTGGCAAAGCTGTTGGCCCCAGTATTTTGGGATCACAGTATCTGAGGGACAAGCCTAATGAGACATCTCCCAGTCCAGGGAAGCCCGGCCCTCTTTCTTTAGCGAGCAGCTCTGATATTGAGAAAGCTAGTGTAGCTCTGAAGTAGGGATTCGAGGAGGATATTATTCCAAGTTACAAGGGCTTTTAGAAAGCACATATTTGCATGTTTTTGTGTAGTAATTAAGCATGTAACTTAACACAGATATGGAACTGGAGGTACGGAGTTCTGATGTTTTGATTGTTTGGTCATTGGACTGAGAACATGTTGATTCCCAGCAGCACTAATCTATCTGGCCTGGCGCCGCCACAGAGAGTGTGTGTGGTCACCTCTCCAGGATGACTAATAGATCCAGGATGTTGTAGTGCTGCTCACATATTAGCTCAACCAATATGTGTTTGTTTATTAGCGCATGTCAAAAAACTATTAGGAATATTGATTGACATACCCCCAGCCCCCATTGTTTATACTTGTACAGCTGTAGTGTTCTCCTTTCATTACATCAACAGTGATAGGAACATCAAGGCAGCTATTTATATCACATCACAGGAATAGGCTAAACCAAGGAGATCCTGTTGGATCTAAATCCATCTGTACACCAGTAAGCACTGACCCAGAAGCTACCTAGGAGGGTAATAACATCACTTTGAAATATAGTTTGTTTTTCTTCACTGAAAGCACTAGTGCAACAAAACGGACATCAGCGAGAGTGAAAAGCAGTATGTGATGTTAGAAAGAGCAATCCTCTGTTCCTCAGATCTTTCTGTTTGTCTGGTTGGTTGTTCGGCTATCAGCAATGGTCACTTTTCCTCAACTCTTCCCACGTCCATTATTTTTCCCAGCATTTAAAAATGCAGCACAACACAGGATACAAGCAACACTGCCTCTGTAAACAAAGATGGTTACGGAAGTGGAATGGTCAGAGGGGAGAGTTTCTGTCTGAAGTCTGTAGTGCTTGTGTTCTTTAGGGTTCAAATCACTAGAGTACTACAGACTGAGCTATTGTTGAACCTAAAGAAGAATAACAACCTCGTTGTTTACCAGATTTACAGTGGGAGATATACTGTACAGGAATGGAGGGGGTGAGTTACTGGACCATGTGTTTGCTGAGGTTGACAGATTAGCCCAGCCTCTCTTGGAGAAGGCACATTTTGATTTGGCATAAGAATCAATACCTTGGGGGATGCTGTAGCCAGGCCAATTGCCCACCCCCCTACTCCCCTCAACAACCCCCTTAAAACCGGCAACCCTCCTCTCTGTGGATCCCAAGTCTTTATCAACGGTAGGGCTGACTTGAATCGCAGGAACAAAAAGACAACCTCACTAAAAGCATGATTTAAAAGAGAGGTGATCTCATGCACTGTGTTCTATGAGTCATGGATCATACGGTAAACAGCGGGAGGATTGTGGAGAGCAGGAATTAATATGTGCCCCGGATTTCCCTGCGGCATCGTCTGCCTGTGTTGCCTTCTATGGTTGTCTGCATGTGTCATTGGAATAATGCCTTCCTCTTTAAACGTCACTTGTAAAGCTTCCTTTTTCTTTTTGACCAATAGTTCTGTGTGGAACTTTGAATGTCTTAGCAGTGTTTCCTTATAGTACACATGGATCCAGCGTGTGTGTATTGCTGTTTTGTGAGGAGATGCAGCGTGGCAGAGGGAGGGAATGCTGTTGGCCCCAGCTCTAATCCACCCCCTCCTCCTCCCAGAGTAGTTCTCTCTGTTCTGTTTGTCCCCTCATTGGGATGCTTTGGTGATCACCACATACCAGAGAGACAGGGTAAGAGAGGACTGTGGAGTACCGTCCCTCATGCACAAGCTGAGCTGGGAGTCACGCTGTGACGGTGCTGTCGTCCTAGCCCTCTCCAGCCGCCCGCCACACGTCCCTGCTGTTCATGAATAATCCAGGCTGGCCGACGGTCCATTACTCTCAGCTCTGTGGGGGAAGATGCAAGAACAAAAGACAGGCAGCTCACAGCAGCAGCCATGACTGAGCAGACTGGGTTAAGAGGACAATGGCCAGTAGTGTCAGTACAGACAAGGGCAGGAGGCACAGACTAGAGTAAATCACGTTCGTATATCTAGGCACCTGCTCCCATCACTGTGCTGCTATGCTAAATACCAGAGCTAGGATCTCTACCTGCTCGGTAATGTCTACAGACCAAAGAAGAAGAAAAAAACATCACCAAAGAAAATTCTGGCAAATTAGTTCGCAACGAGCCAAGTAATGAACGCAAGAGCAGTGACACAATTTCATGTTAGCAGGCAATAGTAACTAAATATGCAGGTTTAAAAATATATACTTGTGTATTGATTTTAAAGAAAGGCATTGATGTTTATGGTTAGGTACATTGGTGTAACGACAGTGCTTTTTTTGCAAATGCGCTTGTTAAGTCACCCGTTTGTCGAAGTAGGCTGTGATTCGTTGAGAAATTAACAGGCACCGCATCGATTATATGCAACGCAGGACACGTTAGATAAACTAGTAATATCATCAACCATGTGTAGTTAACTAGTGATTATGTTAAGATTGATTGTTATGAAGATAAGTTTAATGCTAGCTAGCAACTTACCTTGGCTTCTTGCTGCCCTCGCGTAACAGGTAGTCAGCCTGCCATGCAGGCTCCTCGTGGAGTGCAATGTAAGGCAGGTGGTTAGAGCGTTGGACTAGTAACCAGAAGGTTGCAAAAACGAACCCCCTAATCCCTCCTGAACAAGGCAGTTAACCCCCGTTCCTAGGCCGTCATTGAAAATAAGAATGTGTTCTTAATCTGACTTGCCTAGTTAAATAAAGGTGTAAAAATATATATATATAAATAAAAATTGGCAAATCGGTGGCCAATAATACCGATTACCGATTGTTATGAAAACTCGAAATCGGCCCTAATTAATCGGCCATTAAATTCCGATTTAATCGGTCGACCTCTAGTGTTAATGCTGTCTGTGCGTCAGAGGAGGAGTTTTCCATGGACACCAATGAGGGGTGCCCTTTGTCCTGCTCTAACAGCAGAGCCCCCACCAAGTTGTTCTGTTCCAGTCCAGTTCACACCTTACAACAGCCTGAAAGTATTTGACATCTCCAAACACACAGGGCCGGCCAGCCAGCCGGGAGCAGGCTGCAGCATATGTGCCTGGGCCCGGGGCCACAGTGGGGGTTATTGTATCTTCCCCCGCGCCCCATCGAGAAACTGTTCTGACAAGGTGCTGAGGATTGTCGATCAGTGTCATCCCAGCAAAATGGCATCAAACTGTCCAACTGCCAAGTTCAGCTCACAGGATGGACACTATTGGACAAAGCTGACTGACTCAGTCCTCTGACAGTACACTGCTCACTGACTCCCATT
This sequence comes from Salmo trutta, assembly GCF_901001165.1. Classification (NCBI taxonomy): domain Eukaryota; kingdom Metazoa; phylum Chordata; class Actinopteri; order Salmoniformes; family Salmonidae; genus Salmo; species Salmo trutta. Next base: position 2,048,621 of record NC_042963.1, on the reverse strand, counting down.
TGTTCTGTTGGGGAGTTTTTAGAATAATTTACATATGTTATCCATTCTTTCTCACAATTTGTTAGAATTGTCCTGTAACTTGTCTTGAGAGTATTGTACCAGGATTTCAACAAAATACATGTTGTGTAATATGGCATAGCTTACTATTTTAAATGTCCTTTGGAATGATCAGATAAAATAAAGAGTACAGACAGAAGTGTGATGCCTAATTCCTGTGGTTAGTGAATGCTAAATAGTGATTTGTTTCCTATGTAGGCCTAAGTAGTTAGTTGGAGGCATTGACCGCTGATGTTGATGTTTGGTTGAAGCGTGGCATATGGGTAGCTTAGGAGATGTTTGATCTTAGTCCTTCCATGTGACCTGCGGGGCTCCCCCGGCTTAACCAGAGATGGAAAGGGAAGGCTCACACTGCCTGGGGAAGACAGGGGCCCCTGAGGCCTGGGGGCCCAGGGCAAAGACAGTTTTATGGTGCAACCTGCCTGCCTACCTTGTGTGCGTCTGCTTTATGGAAATACACATCTCTGTTACTCACACTGATATTACACTTACCTGTCAATGTGGATGGTGGTTCTGGAACAGAAAGGGACCAAGGTAAACGTCATGTTAGATTTCAATCAGTTTGGAAAATGGGAACCCACAAAATATAGATTATTTTCTATTTAGTTTAAAACAAATGATCAATATTTCAAGAGTTTTGTTGTGATTAACATTTGTATAGATTTTTTTATAAATACACAAAAGCCTACAAATGTAGGCCTAAGCTTTTTCGTGTACCTTTTTCTATGAAGTATTTATTCGAAACCCTCTAGCGTGATTAACTGTCCTGGGAAATGTCATCTGAAGATAGGAGAAAGTGGCAGGTAGCCAGTTGATGATGGCACCTGTGTGCTCAGACAGAGCTTTTAATGGGAGTGCCTCATGCTTTAGGGCCCTTAAACTTCACACCAGGTACTGTAGGGGCTAAAAGCTGCCAGGGGAGATGGTTTCTCCCCCAGGAGCCAGGAGTGCAGAGCTGGGAACTAATGGGTTACATTACATATGGGTATGAAGATGGAGAAGAAAGCTGTGAATAAAATGGGGGCGCCCTCAAAATGGACTGACCTGAGTGACATTGATTAGGCGACTCTAACGCTTGGCTGGAGGGGGGTGCTCGATGCTTGCCTCGCAATGAGGGCATAGAAACCGAGGGAAGTGCTGGCGTTATGGGGGTTGGGGTTCTGGGGGGTGCGGGGATTGCACAGCTAAGACTGTAAACCCTGAGCTATGCTCTCCCTAGGGGCAGACAGGCTTTTGTTTATCAGCGTCTCCATTTGAAACAAGTCATTCTCCATTGCAATGCTGTCTGCCTTGACCTACTTCTGGAGCCTCTCTATGACTTGTTGCTTGTAATTTTGGTCAAGACCAAGTCTTGAGGTAATAGGTCCTGACGATATGGCTCTTCTGTTGCTGCTGTTTACTTTGACTCTTTTTTTGGTTGATGGCAGTTAATTAGCAGAAACCTTAAGCAGCCATTAGTGGAATCGTACCCCACCACTTCACAAAGGGCTGGACAGATATAGGTCAACATAACTAATGGTCAGTTTGATATCGCAAGTGTCCATGGCTTTGTGGGCAGCCTTGCGTTTTGTGTTCCGCAGTGTGGCTTGCATGTTGTGTGCTATAAAGAGAGCTGAGGCTGGGTGATGGGGGTAGGGTGCATAGCTCGCTGTGGGGTTTGGGGGGGGGGAGGGTGAAAGGGGAACTGTTTATTGGCTACAAGCTACAGAAGCTGCTTATTGCTGTACTGCATAACTGGGCATTTGTGGCGGCCAGAGTCCTGCCTGCCCCATCTACCCCCAGGCACTGTGCTTTCTGCCAGCCAGCCTGGAATCGATCACTTCCCAAATATAACTAAAGATACTGTTTCAAGGCCACTGACTGTCCTCTGTTTGTCTTATGGATCCTAATAAAATGAAAATATTACCATATTTTTTGGTCCTTTGTGTGTTGTTAGCCGTGTCACACTAGTCTGACACCATTAGGGAAGTGAAAGTGACTTACTTTCAGATGATTTGGCAACAATTTCTGAATTCTGAGTACTGTATGGCTGTGCACATAGTCAGTCAGTAATCATGCTGGGTCAAAAGAAGTAATCATTCTGTGGCCCATCTCTCTGCCCCTTTCAGGCAGTGTCAGAGGAAGGACCTAAAAATTGTCAAAGACTCAAGCCTCCCAAGTCATAGACTGTTCTCTCTGCTACTGCACTGCAAGCGGTACCGATGCACAAAGTCTGGAACCAACAGGACCCTGAACAGCTTCTTCCCCCAAGCCATAAGTTAATTAAATAGTTAACCAAATAGCTACCTGGACTATCTGCATTTACCCTTTTTGCACAAACTTTGTTTGACTCTTAACATACACTGCTACTACTGTTTACTATCAATCCTGTTGTCTAGTCACTTTATTCCTATTTATATGTACACATATACCTCAATTACCTCATACTCCTGCACATCAACTCAGTACTGGTACCCTGTGTATATAGCCAATTTATCGTTACTCACTGTATTTATTATCACTTTTATTATTATGTGTTTTACTTTTCTATTCCTCTTTTTTTCTTTCTCTGCATTGTTGGTAAGGGCCCATAAGTAAGCATTTCACTGTTAGTCTACACCTGTTGTTTAAGAGCACGTGATGAATAAAATGTAATTTAATTTGATCTTGTCCTCAAATTTCCTCTGCTTATTCAGAATGACGAAAGTTGGAAGAGAGGCATCGGGACAAAATGTCTTTTTACATAATATGTACATAAACTTTTCAATTTACATTAGCAATGGAATGTCCCATGCTGAGAGAGGGGATGACGTTCTTGCTTCGCAGCTCAAATTTACCGTAAATATCACAGTACCCACTAGCCAGTAAGCATGCAAACTATTCAACTAGCTAGCTATGCGAGCAACTTTTAATCTACCATATTGCACTCTTGATTAATGCAACAACACCATATTACACGCTTAAATAATGCAACAATTCACAAGCATGTGCATACGTCAAAATGGTTTATTTTGTCGTCCATCCACTCAGTAATTTAGTTGCAAAACAATATCACACCCAAAGTGGCACAGCTGCTAGCTAACGTTAGCCAACAACATCTGCTTCATCAAGTAACTTTAGAAAAGCAAGAATGTACGTTTACCCCTCTCATACAAATATAAAAGTACAGTAACATTATCATACAGAGTCATTAATATTATACAGCGATAAGTAGCTAGCAAGCTAAGCAAAATGTATGCATCTTCCTCACATATTACCAGGGGTGAAAGTTGAATTAATTTGTTCCCGGTACGGGACCTCCTATGTGTGTACACGCTTGTCAAACAGTCACTTCAAATGGCTCCTTTACTAGGCTACCCGTGCACGATCATCCACTCGCAACATATTTCCAGCCTCCAGTGGTGACTGGAAAGAGCTAGCTAGTTAGCTTCGTTAGTTAACATTGGCTGACGTTAGCAGTCAGATATATGAACCATAACTAGGTTGCTCACATAAAATGCAACTTTTATCAAAAACGATGGATTTTAGCACCCAAAGAAAAGCTCGCATTTACACAGGACAAACATGGGTACAAGGAAATCATTCAATAATGGACATTTTTACAAGTATCAACTCGATCTAGTCGGAGGTGCAGTCCACCCACACTCGTCACCACTCAACTTGATTGTACTTGTACATCTTGGAGTTGAGAAATTCGGCTACTTGCATTCTTACTAGCTTTTGCGTTGAAATAAATGACAGTGTTCTGAGATTCCCTTAAAGCTACGGTGTCAATTTCAGAGTAAACGAGTCTCAAATATAAGGGAAATGCCGATACATTTCAGCTGTTTAAAACACATTGCTCTGTTATTAAGAATTTTACTGTAGAAGCATTTGACTCCAGAAGACAATTCTGCAATGCTCGGAGGAGGGGGGTGAGCAAGGCTCGCCCGTAACCTCCGGAGGTGTATTACAGTTAAAGGTCTAGCTGAGGGTATTTTCTCGAAACCTCTAGGCAATCTCTCGTAGTGAGAAGAGACCCTAGGGCACAGGCTCAGCATCAACAAAACTGTCCATTTCAACTTGAATAAATGGACAGTCAGTGCCCAATGTTTTTAAGTACATTACAATGTCTTGGTTAATAACATTCTTTGTTGAATTGGCCATTTAGTGAAAGTAGGTTTTTAGGCCATTTAATGTAACTGATGGTGGCCCCATAGCTCTGTTGGTCGCCAGGGGAGCCCAGGACAGTACTGTATATGACACTGGCCACTATTATCCAGGTAGAGGGTTATGAATTCCTATTGGTAATGCCAGGATATTAGCCTCCCCGGTCCAATGGCTGACAAGAGGTCTTCATTTTATGAGCTAGTAAGTCCCACATGGCCTGTGTTATTGTCTTAGCCAGCTGCTTATTCAGGTCAATTTTATGACTTGAAAACTGTGGAGGGTCAAGCCCGCTCTCATATCAATACATTAAAATCTACTTTGGTCCACTAGCAAATAAACTTCTAGATTACATTTACTCCAATCACCCTCTGGTGAGATAAAATGTACTCATTAAATAAGTGTTGTTCCAAAGCAATAACATCAAAGCAGCAATGCTGCAAGGTTGATACAAGTGTGTCACAGAGTGTAACATGCAGAATACAGTAATACTGCTATAGGTAGATGATTAACATGGTGCTCTACAGATGGACACCCTTTACATTTTGTCTATTTAAGACTGTATTTATACATCTATAATTGGTGTTTTTGTGCACTGTGATTACATATTTATCTTGGGTTGTTTGAGGATAGCAGAGAATGTTAGTTTGGAGAGAAGATGGTTTTATATGGATGTACCAAGCACACAATTTTTAGACAAGAACGGAAAGGGTTTTTTAAAGACTTGTTTAAGACTTACCATTTAATAGTATAGATGTACTGTATGAATAGAAAGAATCTGTAAAAAAAAAATTGTAGAAACTACAGTCTACACTGTTCTCTATACCAGGATTGGGCTAGGAACAGCGATTTGAAAATTGATCAATTGAATTGCTCTGCAAGGACACAGCATTGAGTTAGCAGCTACAGAGGAACACTGTAATCGATAATACACTACATGTATATGGACACCTGCTCGTCAAACACCTCATTCCAAAATCATGGGCATTAATATGGCTATAACAGCCTCCACTCGTCTGGGAAGGCTTTCCACTAGATGTTGGAACATTGCTGCGGGGACTTGCTTCCATTCAGCCACAAGAGCATTAGTGAGGTCAGGCACTGATGTTGGGCGATTAGGTCTGGCTCGCAGTCGCCGTTCCAATTCATCCCAAAGATGTTCAATGGGGTTGAGGTTAGGTTCTTCCACTCCGATCTCAACAAACCAATTCTGCATGAACCTCGCTTTGTGCACCGGGGCATTGTCATGCTGAAACAGGAAAGGGCCTTCCCCAAAGTTGGAAGCACAGAATCATCTAGAATGTCATTGTATGCTGTTGCGTTAAGATTTCCCTTCACTGGAACTAAGGGGCCTAGCCCGAACCATGAAAAACATCCCCAGACCATTATTTCTCCTCCACCAAACTTTATAGTTGGCACTCTGCATCTCCTGGCATCCGCCAAACCCAGATTTGACCGTCGGACTGCCAGATTGTGAAGCTTGATTCATCACTCCAGAGAACGCATTTCCACTGCTCCAGAGTCCAATGGTGGTGAGCTTTACACCAATCCAGCCAACACTTGGCATTGCACACGGTGACCTTAGGCTTGTGTGCAGCTGCTCAGCCATGGAGACCCATTTAATTAAGCTCCTGATGAATAGTTAATGTAATGACATTGCTTCCAGAGGCTGTTTGGAACTCAGCAGTATGTGTTGCAACCGAGGACAGACGATTTTTATGCGCTTCAGCACTCGGTGGCCCGTTCTGTGAGCTTGTGTGGCCTACCACTTCGCGGCTTAACCGTTGTTGCTCCTAGTCATTTCCAGTTCACAATAACAGCACTTACAATTGACCGGGGCAGCTCTAGCAGGGAGAAACTTGACGAACTCACTTGTTGGAAAGGGGGCATTCTATGACGGTGCCACATTGAAAGTCACTGAGCTCTTCAGTAAGGCCATTCTACTGCCAATGTTTGTCTATGGAGATTGCATGGCAGTGTGCTCAATTTTATACACCTGTCAGCAATGGGTGTGGCTTAAATAGTCAAATCCACTTATTTGAACGGGTGACCACATACTTTTGTATATATAGTGTACTTTCGGAGAGCAGAACTACAGCACGGCTTTCAAGATGTGTGTTGATGTTTGGAATTAGATTGGAAAAGTGATATAATATGCCTAGTTGACTTTCAAATGCTTCAGATGTGGCTTCATTTGATATCACATTAAGCCAGAGGCTGCCTGGCTGCCACCCTGAGCAGTTGAATCATATGCAATGTCAGTAACCTCAGTGTTCCTATTTAGCACGTTTTGCTATTCAATTAAATGTGTAACCTAATTGATGACTAATATCCGGTTCATTCTTTACAGTCCTGTATACGTTAGTTACCAAAACTTTTTGGATCCTATGACGCAAACGCAAGGCATTTTATTTAGCATGTTTAGAATATGCAGACTGATGGCAGCGGTGAATATTCTAAAAATGATAAACATTTATAATTTTACACATGGTCCCCTCAGTGATCTAACGATCTCTCTGTGTCCCCTGACAACAGTACATCAAGATCCCCGCCCCGTCCCCAGATGCCTCGGACGCACTACGAGTCTTCTCCTTCTACCTGTCCAGTGATAGCAAGGACAAACCTCAGGCCAGCTTTGACTGCACACACCAGTATGTCTCAAGGTAAGCACACACCACTGTTTTCACAGTCAACCACAGCCAGTTCAGTCAGATTGTGACCACAGGACTTCTGAGACACTGCTCTCTCTTGCACTCTCTCTCCCATTGCCAACATAAGTAACCCTTGTCACAATGTGACTGCTTCAAATTACAGCTTATCCTCAGACAATTTTTCTTACCATTGCATGTATAATACAGTTCAGTCTTATTTTAGAACTACTCATAAACTCTGTCCTTTTGATTTAAGTACTTTTTGTTGAGCTCTTTTTTGTCTTTTGAGTTACTGTAAGCACCTATTTAGCATACTGTGTTGCTAAAGTTTGACAGTTGAGGTTGGTTGTCTCTAGACCTTTGACCTACACATGTCTGAGGACAGTGAGATCACAGTGTTTGGAACCATGTAGGGTTAGTTGGAGGGGTAGAGTTGTGATGCTCTGTTTGCCCTGCAGCTCAAAGTCTTGTGGCTTTACAATACTTCACTTGTTCTACAGCTTAATGCCTTAGCATAGGATGTGAGGAACAAGCATGAGGACAGAAGTCACAGAACCAGTCATGGGAGTGAGACACATGTCATATGTAGACAGAATCACACAAAACACATTTTCAAGAAATGCTGTATTGATTTGGAAGTAGTGTGAGACCTTTTACTGCTATGTGAGCCTGATCTTCTACTCACCTCAGGGAGGGCAGGGAGCACCTGGAGGGCCAGGGCAGTATTCAGGACAAGATCACTGTGTGTGCCACTGATGACTCGTACCAGATGACCCGGGAGCGCATGTCTCAGGTGGAGAAGGACATCATGAGCAGGTCGGCCATCGAGATCAAGCCAGGCTCCACACGTGGTAAGTCTGCAGTCAAAGGCTGCTTTTTCCTCTGCTGGCTGAGCTATGTCCAAACCAGCTTCACAAGGGCAAAATAATGGAGGTGTTTTAATGTTCTCTGAAAGCTTCTAATCCATCGCCTTTTACCATCTTGTCCTGCTGATAATTGCCATATGGTGTGGAAGTTATCGCATAGTTGATCAAAGTACTGGGTTGCAATTATTCATGCGACAGGGGAGGCCTCTTTTTCTTCTTCTTCTCCCTTCATTTAGACCAGATTGCTCAGGCACGCTGCCAACCTGCCTGCCAGCTCCATTCATGTGATTGAGTTTGCCAGAAGTATGCACTAACAAGTCTCATGCTGAGTGGATGAAGTTCTGCCTAAGAGTTTAATTACAGTGGCTGCGATTCAATTAGTTTTCATCAGCTGAAATACTGAATTATTGTTTGCAGATTCTCTGAAGCAAATGCGATAATTCACCATAAGTAGTTAAGAACTGACGAAGATCAGAATCAAAACCTGTTTGTGCCACTATGTAAAGAAATTATTGTGGGAGCATATTTTTTTATTTAACATTTATTTAACTAGGCAAGACAGTTAAGAACAAATTCTTATTTTACAATGAGGGCCTACCCCGGCCAAACCCTCCCTTAACCAGGACGACGCTGGGCCAATTGTGCGCCGCCCTATGGGACTCCCAATCACGGCTGGTTGTGATACAGCCCGGGATCGAACCAAGGTCTGTAGTGATGCCTCTAGCACTGAGATGCAGTGCTTTAGACTTCTGCGCCACTCGAGAGCCTGGCATAGCAGTGCTGTAGATATCTTTATACAGCATGTGAATCAGTGGGACCATTGGGATGTGCATTAGTTACATGTCATGCAGGAGGATGCATACACAGGTATACTTCTGTGTCTTCTGGTGGGTTCTAAATGGACATGTTACCGATGCTGTCTATTATAACCTGAACAGACGTGTAGAACTATGCTGTCTTTATGACATAATATGCATTTGTGGATTTAAGGCACGTAGAGCTCTTCTTTGCAGACATGACAGTTTTACACATATTGTCTAAAACATAAATAGAACATACTGCATACTGCACAATCCATTTTCTACAGCTGTTGAAGCAAGCAGCACATTTTTACATTTTAAATTGTTGTCATTTAGCAGACGCTCTTATCCGTAGGAGTGGGAGGGCCAAGAGACCAGAGGTGGCAGAACACATGACATGTCATGCTGTTGAAATAGGCTTCTTGAGGGCTGTTGCACAATCCTGTTAAAGGTTGCTGTCATGTTGAGATTGCAGTGTAATGTCTCTGCTGAATGGGTGCAAAACAACGACTGAATTCTAATCCAAATAATGCATTTTAAATTAAAGTTAATCAAGTAAAAAGGAGGACGTCCACTTGAAACCTCAGCCTGGGAACATTGACATTGGTTTCATAAGGTTTAAGGCACACAACTGGACTCACTTTCCCACAGCATGGACAGGACAGTAAGGCACCCATTCAAAGGGAGCTGAAATTAAAGGGTCATAAACTATATGTCATATTCGCTACTGTGCACACAAACCTCCTGTGGCAGCCAGCAGTATTTTTGTGGTACAGTAATTCTATGGCTATTTCCTCATGTTTCTACATACAAATGATAGTTTGCAGGAAAATGGCTATCATTTAGTTTTAATGTATGGCTCAAATACTTTCCCAGTGAAAAGATTGAAGAAATTCTGTAGAAGACATTTTAAGGCCATCTCTGACCATTACTGTAACTGTACAAAACTGTCTTATAAAGGGAATGTGTTTTAGTTTAACATATTCAGTGGCGATAGAAGTATAGTGAATCTCCCACCACCTGTCTGCTAGTATTGAGGTTAAGAAGGGTTAGGCCTGGTTAGTCCAGTTAGTGCTGGGTCTGGTTAGTCCAGTTAGTGCTGGGTCTGGTTAGTCCAGTTAGTGTTGGGCCTGGTTAGTCCAGTTAGTGTTGGGCCTGGTTAGTCCAGTTAGTGCTGGGTCTGGTTAGAATAATGTAATCTTGTTAGGAGACGGCCTGAGAACACCAGGTCGCAGTAGAACATGCTACAGCGCTCCTCCCTCTGGTCTATAGGAGTGAGGAATACCACACACTTTGTGCTCTTTCAGTTAAGATGGTAAGCCAAGATCCTAACTCTGTGATCACTGAAGATCCCATGGCACTTATTGCTAGTGTAGGACTTAACCCCACCTTCCTGGATAAACTCCCACCTGAAACCATGGAGAACTTCTCCTCAGCTTGTTATAGGCTCACTCAATCATCATCACTTCTCTGCTGGGTCTGGTGTCAGTCTGACGTACATTACTCATGGTTGTGATACACTACACCTTGGTGACAGATGGGATGAGGAACACCCATACAATATCACGCTGAGCCATTATATAGTCTTTGGTGTAACCGTACATTTTGGGTGAATGCTACGGTTTTGGTTTCAATGTTATCAACACGGTTGTGTCCAAACGTGACTACTGTAATGAATACTCAGGGAGAAAAAGGTGTAGATTCACACGCAGAGCACGGCAGGTGTTTATTGCACCTTCGCAGATGGCAGGAATCGTGGTCACAGGCAGGCATCGGTCATACACAGGTAGGCAAACAGGCAGGTGAATCAAAACTAAGACTGATGGCTATAACTGGTTCTCACAAACAAGCTAGGAAAAGGCTTAGTAGAGTCAAAACAAACAATACCTCACAAAGGCACAAACAGAATGAACTGAACTAAATAAGGAGCTGATGAGACCAGGTGAGTAACTAACACAGGTGAAAACAATGAACAAAAATGAAAGACAGGGCTACGTTCAAGAACACAACCAAACAGAACAAGGTTGACTAAAAAAATATATACAGAACCTTACAACTACTGTATCTAGTTACTGCTTTAGATTTTTTTAGAGCATTTTTCACAAATATTTTTCAGCAACAAAGGAACCAACCCATGTCATATTTCTAATAAGTTAAGTATGTTTTAGTCAAGCATCTTCAGTGTTCTGCTGGTTTCGTGTAAAAGCTATACAGTAGACAGAATGGCGCTTTGCAACCTTCCCATAACCAACTACATGACAAGCATATTGAATTTATTGTTGTTAGCGTCTAGTCGCTGCATGTTTAAAATGTGGCAACACAGGCTATTTCACTACACTACAGGAAGATATTGGACTGTAAATTGTATGTGTCTTGAACCACAGCAGCTGTTACGACAAGCTCTGGAAACTGCATTGCATTTGGCAAAAGCAGAGATTTACCCTCAGGCCCAGAGTTGATTAGAATTACACCCTTTAATCTTACTGGGGTGCATAGTATATGTTGATGATATCCTCATTTCTCACATTATGAAAATGTCAGGAAGTTTTGTGTAACTGTTATGCAAAGCATTTCATATAAGCGCCTTGAAGAATAGACATTTTGAAGACTTGTTAACCAATATGGCTTTAAAGCTAGAATCCTTAGCTGAAACAATATCAAAGCATTTCCCCCACCTCTGTTTTGGTAAAATACTGAGTGATTGGCCTTGAGAAATGAAACAACTCTCATAGACAGAGCTATGGATGCAAGGACTGACCATCTATGATATCAAAATGATCGTTTTAACCATGCTTTAAGGCTATACAGTGTTTATTTACATTTACAGTTGAAGTCGTAAGTTTACATACACCTTAGCCAAGTACATTTAAACTCAGTTTTTCACAATTCCTGACATTTAATCCTAGTAAAAATTCCCTGTCTTAGGTCAGTTAGGATCACCACTTTATTTTAAGAATGTGAAATGTCAGAATAATAGTAGAGAGAATGATTTCAGCTTTTATTTCTTTCATCACATTCCCAGTGGGTCAGAAGTTTACATACACTCAATTAGTATTTGGTATCATTGCCTTTAAATTGTTTAACTTAGGTCAAATGTTTCGGATAGCCTTCCACAAGCTTCCCACTGTAAGTTGGGTGAATTTTGGCCCATTCCTCATGACAGAGCTGGTGTAACTGAGTCAGGTTTGTAGGCCTCCTTGCTCGCACACGCTTTTTCAGTTCTGCCCAGAAATTTTCTATAGGATTGAGGTCAGGGCTTTGTGATGGCCACTCCAATACCTTGACTTTGTTGTCCTTAAGCCATTTTGCCACAACTTTGTAAGTATGCTTGGGGTCATTGTCCATTTGGAAGACCCATTTGCGACCAAGCTTTAACTTCCTGACTGATGTCTTGAGATGTTGCTTCAATATATCCACATAATTTTCTTTCCTCATCATGCCATCTATTTTGTGAAGTGCACCAGTCCCTCCTGCAGCAAAGCACCCCCACAACATGTTGTTGCCACCCCAGTGCTTCACGGTTGAGATGGTGTTCTTCGGCTTGCAAGCCTCCCACTTTTTCCATTATGGCCAAACAGTTCTATTTTTGTTTCATCAGACCAGAGGACATTTCTCCAAAAAGCACGATCTTTGTCCCCATGTGCAGTTGCAAACCGTAGTGTGGCTTTTTTTATGGCGGTTTTGGAGCAGTGGCTTCTTCCTTACTGAGCGGCCTTTCAGGTTATGTCGATATAGGACTCGTTTTACTGTGGCTATAGATACTTTTGTACCTGTTTCCTCCAGCATCTTCACAAGGTCCTTTGCTGTTGTTCTGGGATTGATTTGCACTTTTCACACCAAGGTACATTCATCTCTAGGAGACAGAACGCGTCTCCTTCCTGAGCGGTATGACGGCTGCGTGGTCCCATGGTGTTTATACTTGCGTACTATTGTTTGTACAGATGAACGTGGTACCTTCAGGCATTTGGAAATTGCTCCCAAGGATGAACCAGACTTGTGGAGGTCTTGGCTGATTTCTTTTGATTTTCCCATGATGTCAAGCAAAGAAGCAATGAGTTTGAAGGTAGGCCTTGAAATACATCCACAGGTACACCTCCAATTGACTCAAATGATGTCAATTAGCCTATCAGAAGCTTCTAAAGCCATGACATGATTTTCTGGAATTTTCCAAGCTGTTTAAAGGTACAGTCAACTTAGTGTATGTACATTTCTGACCCACTGGAATTGTGATACAGTGAATTATAAGTGAAGTAATCTGTCTGTAAACAATTGTTGGAAGAAAAATTACTTGCACAAAGTAGATGTCCTAACCGACTTGCCAAACTATAGATTGTAAACAAGAAATTTGTGGAGTGGTTGATAAACGACTTTTAATGACTCCAACCTAAGTGTATGTAAACTTCCGACTTCAGCTGTACATTGTTTCCAAACATTGGAGTGAAATACATTTTTATTTTGAGTTGTGATGGGGTAAAACAGTTGAACTAAGCTCATAAGTCATTTATAAGTTATATTCTTCAAGAATCAATGGGCAAATATTATTAATTTATAAATCCAGAAATGCATGTAGCAACTGTAGATTCTAGCTTTAACATTATTACATTCCAGTTGTGCAACAACTGTGGACTTTTAGAAATGTCAAATTGAGTCCATGGAGCCAGACATTATTTTACAGAGTATGTAAATCATCTAGGTCCATATGTCATAGAGTGAATCAACTCTTTCACGTACTGTACAGTGCAGCTGGGTTCCAGCTTTACTTAATATAGTAGATACCAGTTATACCAGAACCACTCTGCTTCCATGAAGAGGCTGTGCTTTTCGTCCTATAGCAACCTTCAAAGCAGAGCTGAAACTTTTTTTAATGAGATCAGGGTTGGGAGATATATCTATAAGCACCGCCACGTCCTGCTGGCTTGGAGCCAGGAGAATTAGTGCTGCAACAGGAAGAAAAGGCCTTTGTGTGTGAGTGAGCAGTGAGGTGCTTAAGTTTCCATGCTCCTCTGCTTTCACAGGAGCCGGTTAACTTCACTGGCAACTCTTTCACTGAACTCCAAGCCTGGCGCTGCGCACCAACACTTAAGTGTGTATGCGTACATGAGGTTGTTTGAGTTCTGGCTAAACATGTTTGTTCAGATGCTATTTCCTGCTAGGGATGCAAGGTGCTATTCCTGTGTGCAGTGTTTGCATACTGTATTTATGACAGACGTCTGTCAAGACAAAGCACATCAGGTTTTGCTTCTGGCCCTTGTCTCACACATTATACCAGGCCTTTTTTGTATAACTGGCCTGAGGATTGGCCTGATGTTGAGTTGCTGGGCTCAGAGAAGTGTCAGTCTATTTTGAATCCTGTTCAGAGGCAGTTAGAACAAGCATAATCCTCCCATCCCGCTTGTCACATTTCCAGTGTACTGCTTGGCTTTCTATGAGCGCTTTAGATCATCCAACTGATAATTGTGGTAATTGCTGAAACTTTCACTGACTGACAAGAGCACAAAACCACTACTCTTTACTACAGTAGCTTAGATGTGTAAGAAGGTAGCTTTTATGTCTAAAAGATTGTTTGTATGTCACTAACATTGTTCTCATCAAATGGCACCTCTCTGTGTATTTACCTTTCTCTGTCAGGTAAGTGTGTGAAGATCCAGAGGAAGCAGGGCCTGTCGTCAAGCATGGACAGCAGCAGCAATAAGCACTCCCCCAGCAACAAGAGGAGCGGGGCCCCCAGCCCAGTGGCCCTCAGGCCCCTAAGAGACCGCATCATCCACGTCTTGGCCTTAAAGGCCTACAGGAAGCCTGAGCTGCTGCTGTGGCTGGAGAGGGAGAGGGCTAGTCCTAAGGACAAGGCTGACCTGGGAGCAGTACTGGACGATGTGAGACCTCTAGAACACAACACAACACGACACGACACTAAAACTGTACTCTGGCACTAGGCTGCAGGTGCATGTTAGGCGCTGGTTTCACTGAGTGGAGATCAAACTCAATAACGCACAACTTTTGCATATTGTAGTCCAATTGTAATACATTTGAAATGAATAAACCTAATCTATTTTGGTAAATGAAACACATGTAAAACATACAACTTTAAAAGTGCCTCTGGGATTCAGGTGCTTTTATAAGCAATTCTAAACCCCTCTAGGGGTTCCAAATGTAGACACTGCAAAGTAGCCTCGCTCTCTCTCTCTCTCTCGCTCTCTCTCGCTCTCTCTCTCGCTCTCTCTCGCTCTCTCTCTCGCTCTCTCTCGCTCTCTTTGTCACTGAGCCATTCTATTTGTGACTCTAACTGGGCACAGTGCTGGTGTAAGTGCTGTGTTTACTATGAATTACTTGTTAATAGTGAACAATCTATTATTGAACTTTGACAGCCTGCCAGTTGATCCTTTTTTTAACCAGGGTCAAAACTGCAACTAATGCTTTAGAGACAGACGGTTACAATGTGTTTGTCATTGATTTGCAGGTTGCTAAACTGAATCCCAAAGACCACAGCTTTACTCTGAAGGATGAGTTCTACAGTCATGTCCAGAAGGATTGGCCTGGTTACCTGGAGGAAGAGAAGCAGCTCATCCATAGGCTCCTGGCCAGGTGGGTGTGGCTTGTACTTCTACTCACCCGTCTTCTCTACCATCATACTCTCCTTCTCATTCTCACCAGTGAATATTTTAATATTTCCCTCTATGTCAACATGATGTTGGTGTCGTGGTTGAGAGCCCCCCTTGTCTGTAGTTTATTTTAATGTAACATTGTAAGCTTCAGTACTTGGATGATTACCTCTCTTCAGTAGCGGGGGGGCTCTGATGCTTTTTGACAACGTGCTGGCACTAAGACTGCAGGCCCACTGGATTACTGTGGCAGGCTGCTGTGATCATGTTGAAAGGAGAGACTCTAAATGACTATTTCACTGCACTGATAAATTTCTTAATGGGGGGGAGAAATATTCTCTGCATGGTGTTGCCAAATAGCATTAATGTAGAGGACAGCAGCCTAGCTGAGCTTTTCAGAATGAGAGAGTGGACATCATTTTGGATGGGTGTCCACGTCCTGCCTGCTTATTGTGCAACTGGCTGTTGCCCTTCTGTTTACAATACTGACTCAGATGTTAGAAAGAGCGTTTTGAATGTACAGGATACGGGTGCTGTTGACTTGGCTCATAACTATATGACTGTTCTTGAATCATAATGAAGAGCATTTTCCTATAGTTTATCTCAGAGAGAAACTTCATTTGGATGTGATTCGTATCAGAATCCAACCAGGCTGGTAGCCTAGTCTGTCAGAGGATCTCATGTCTGGAATGTCCTGAAAGCCAGTGGTGCTTCCAGCAGATTCCATTGATCATCTAGTTAAAAAGGTAATGTGGCTGCTGTGGGAGGTATGATGGAACTCTGATTCCAGTGAGATTTCTGTGAGGAAGGAGCTGGAGGAAGCAGATTGCCAGCGGAGAGTGTTTAGCCTGCATCTGGCACCATTGTTCTCCTCACTGAGATGACTGGACACTGCTCCGCCTTAGTGCCTGTCTCTTAGATGTAATCTATAGATAGCCTAACACTTTGAAACATGCTGACAAACTTGTGAGTTTCACTCTGAGGTCAAGTGTAGAAAACTGGTGTGTTGTAAAATATTTTGGATTGTAATGTCTGTCTGACAGTGTGGTTCTATTTGTTCTTTTGCAAATATTAATATAAACAGCCACGTCTAAGGCATACTTTGCTTGTAATTTATGTATCTTGATCCTGAAGTTACAGTAACCAAATGGTTCTTTCTGTTTTGTTGTGTTATGTTTTCATCTGTTAACATTGCCCGACCTCTTTTACTTCACTGGAGACCATACAATTACAGTTGGAGTTTGAACCATTATTTACAAACTAATACGTCTGTCCAAAGTCAAATTTAAAGCTTAAATTATCTTCCCAATATAAACAGAATAGCAAAGTCAAAATGTCTTCCCCTTCTAATGTTGCAGGAAACTGCAGCCACTGAGCAGCAGTAGCCAGTTGAAGAGTTTCCAGTCAAACCATTCATTCCACAAAACCCCTGGGGATTCTCCGTCACAACTCAGCCCGGTCAAAACTCCCTCTGTGGTAAATACCCACCTTCCTAACTCTAAAATAATTTCTACATCCTGCCCTTCCTCACTGTTTATTTTCTTGAGATTAATTAGAAATGA
Source organism: Salmo trutta (assembly GCF_901001165.1). Lineage (NCBI taxonomy): Eukaryota > Metazoa > Chordata > Actinopteri > Salmoniformes > Salmonidae > Salmo > Salmo trutta. The sequence continues at coordinate 2,031,961 of NC_042963.1, read as the reverse complement.
AAGAGAATGCAGAGATTAATTTCAAGGCTTAAATTATTTCTGTTTGATTAGTGGATCAGTGTTATGCCTTTTGACAAGACATGGGCCTACTGCAGAATAAGATTGAGTACAGAAGAAATGAGAGGAACGTTTCTTGGTGTGGCAGCATCTGCTTTTTATTTATGGGAGTGCTGGAGGCAGTTCAATCACTGCCGTTTTCAGGAGCCAGTTAGGATGTTTTAATGGTTAGCCTTCGCCAAAAAGTCTTACAGGTAAAACCTCTTATCTACCCCTTCACATAGAAACGCCCATTTCCCTCTGAGCTATCTGATTGTCAGACCCCCAAGAAGCAAAGACTATTAGACCACAGTTTACCCCTGCAGTCCCCTTCCAATGGACACCTTGGTCCCATTGGAGCCCGTAGCTCATCTGGTCCAGGCAACACCAGTGTACAGACCAAAACAGAGTTTGAGAGAACCAACAATCACATCCAGGGAAGCCCTAATGGTCTCTACACACGGCACAAACTGGATGGTTCCTCCAGTATTCCCAAGCTGGAGAGGACAGAGCCGGTCCCAGCAGTACCAAGCCCCAAGGCCCCACAAACTGAGCCCTCCATCTGCACTGACCAGCAGCTAGCCAACGGCCAGCACAAAAAGAAGAAGTCCAAGAAGCACAAAGACAAGGAACGGGAGCACTTAAAACAAGACTGGATAGAGAACAGTCCCGACCTGAAGCAGAACCAGGAGCATTTCAATGGTAAGAAAAGCACCATCTCATTCCCTATGTAATTTTCAACTTATTCATATAACTGTGAGACCTTGTTGACTAGAATGATAGCAGAAACAAACATGTTGATAATGATACAGTAATCATATCCAAGGGTATATTTACAGCAGAGTTTCCGATAGCTGGTAGTAGCGGATCATTTCTTTTTAAAAGCCAATAAATAAAATTGCCGCCGGTCAATTGTCCAGGAGAAGAAAAAGTCCTATTGCGAAATAATACTTTTTAGCCTATTCATTGATGGAAATACCAGTCAATGTAAATACATTTAACTGGTCATGCTTATCGGTCTATAGGTACATTTGCATAATTTAGTGGAATTAAATTGGCACTTGTGTACAGTATATTTGTTATGTATCTTATTCATCACACATGTACAGCATCTCAAACAACAAACCGCCTTGCAATGAGCTGGAGGCAGTATGCATTTTGAAAACTTAATTGTTTGAAAACTTAATTGTTTGAAACCTGAACATTTTAAAACATATTATGAGGGATGTCTTACCTTGCTTCAAAGTAGCCTAGCCAAAATCAGACCTAGCCAAAATCAGACCTAGCCAAAATCAGACCCCATCTGTGGAGGCAATTATTTTATATAAACTTTTTTTCATTGTCCAGTAGCCAAAGGCACAATCCTAGTCATATTAGCAACCCATGCTAGTTGTTGCATATTAGAGCTCCCCTCTTTCTAAATTTCTACCCTAACCTACATGTACATATTACTTCAATTATCTAGACTAAACTGTACATTGACTCGGAACCGGTACCCCCTGTATATAGCCTCGTTATTGTTATTTTATTGTGTTATTTTTATTAAGTAATTGTTTTCTTAATTCTTATTTTTCTTAAAACTGCATTGTTGGTTCATTTGATTTGATATTTGCATCTCTGTCACATGAAACCGCTCGCATGTGAGGTGCCATTTTGACAACAGTGTTTTCCCGCTAATTGTATTATGGAGCGAACATTCGTGCGTAGCCTACTGCCTTGTGCGCATTGCTGCACTTATAATGTGAAGAAATAATAATTCATCAACATTTATAGCTAAACGTTCTGATCTGTTGCAAAATAATCATTGCTCTGATTCAGAGGGGGTTGGGTTAAATGCGGAAGACACATTTCAGTTGAAGGCATTCAGTTGTACAACTGACTAGGTATCCCCCTTTCCCTTTCCACTAGCACCCCCCATTCCTTTCCCTGGCTAGTGTGTGCATGATTGACTGTGGAACAGCTGGGTGACCCACGGTTCATCGAGTCAGCAGGCTGCTCTGCCTCCCAATCTGGGGCGCTGCTGGCGTCACTGCCTGCCTTGGAGCAGGTCTCTTATCAGTAGCACTGATAAACGACTCCATCAGCCTTAGTATGATATGAGCTTTTTCACGTTTGCATTGGCAGATTACATTAACCTTTTTTTCCTCTGTTTGTGTTTATCTCCAGATCATGAGGAGGCTAAAACAGCTGTCACTCGTACGTCACCGGAAGAGCTGCCCGACTATTTCATGTAAGTTCAAACACACTGCTTCATTCATAAGTCCTCCAGAATCGCCCTGGGTTGCTGAGTGGTGCTGCTAGGTTGATCTGTTATTTGAAGCCCATTCAAACTGTAAACATGGCAGAAGTGAAGCCAGTATGGCCTTCAAAGTCTCAGGTTCTGTTACTACCATCTGTTGCTTCAATGTTTTCTTTAATGGTATGACTACTTTAACCACTTTTGTTGTGAAAGGAAAGTGATTTGTTCAAAAAGGTCTGGATTCAGATTGAAAACATTCACATAAATAGTGGAAAATGTGAACATTTAAATGGTCTGTCACATGTTCAGTAATAACACAGCTTCACCGAGAATGACTTAGAAAACAAATGATCTAATGTCTTACATTTCCACATCTTGAGAACACATCTCTGTGAAATCATTGCTGAGTCAAAGGCCCTTCATTCTGCTAATCTGCAGTGCCACCTGCTGGAGAGATGAATGCATGTTTATATAGATGGGTTGGTTGATTAGTAGCCTCTGAGTCCTGGATGTTCTGGTTTTCAGGGGAAATGGAAAGAGAGCCTGTGACACAATTTCCACTTTGGACGTTAACAAGGCAACACTCCATCTTAACTCCTCCACCTTTAATGGTTTGGTTGAACCTCCCCAGATGATAGTTTTTTTCTTCTTCTAATAAAGATTATTATGTAGGGGGATCTAGTTTAAGTCTTTTATTTTACATCTGCTACGTGGCATAAAACAGACAGGGATGGTTTAAATTATTACATGGAAACTATATTTAATCTCCAATGTTATTGAAAACATTAATAAATGTGGACAATGAGCACTTGTTTTCTCTCAAATACGGTCTACATTCTGTATATTTCTGGCCCTTCTTTGGACACTGTGTTAACAACCCTCCAGATGAGCTTCAATGCCATACAACACTCCTTCCGTGGCCTCCAACTGCTCTTAAATGCAAGCAAAACTAAATGCATCCTCTTCAACCGATCGCTGCCTGCACCAGCCCGCCCGTCTAGCATCACTACTCTGGACGGTTCTGACTTAGAATGTGTGGACAACTACAAATACCTAGGTGTCTGGTTAGACTGTAAAGTCTCCTTCCAGACTCACATTAAGCATCTCCGATCCAAAATTAAATCTAGAATCGGCTCCCTATTTCGCAACAAAGCATCCTTCACTCATGCTGCCAAACATACCCTCGTAAAACTGACTAAAACCGATCCTTGACTTCGTCGATGTCATTTACAAAATAGCCTCCAACACTCTACTCAGCAAATTGGATGTAGTCTATCACAGTGCCATCCGTTTTGTCACTAAAGCCCAATATACCACCCAGCACTGCAACCTGTATGATCTCGTTGGCTGGCCCTTGCTTCATATTAGTCGCCAAACCCACTGGCTCCAGGTCATCTATAAGTCTCTGCTAGGTAAAGCCCCGCCTTATCTCAGCTCACTGGTCACCATAGCAGCACCTACCCGTAGCACGCGCTCCAGCAGGTATATTTCACTGGTCACCCCCAAAGCCAACTCCTCCTTTGGCCGCCTCTCCTTCCTGTTCTCTGCTGTCAATGACTGGAACGAATTGCAAAAATCACTGAAGCTGGAGACTTATATCTCCCTCACTAACTTTAAGCATCAGCTGTCAGAGCAGCTTACAGATCATTGCACCTGTACATAGCCCATCTGTAAATAGCCCACCCAACTACCTCATCCCCATGTTGTTATTTGCTCCTTTGCACCCCAGTATCTCTATTTGCACATTCATCTTCTGCACATCTTTCACTCTATTGTTAATGCTAAATTGTAATTATTTTGCCACTATGGCCTATTTATTGCCTTACCTCCCTAATCTTACTACATTTGCACACACTGTATATAGATTTTTGTATTGTGTTATTGACTGTTTGTTTGTTTACGTTTGTTTCCCATGTGTAACTCTGTGTTGTTTGTGTCACACTGCTTTGCTCTATCTTGGCCAGGTCGCAGTTGTAAATGAGAACTTGTTCTCAACTGGCATACCTGGTTAAATAAAGGTGAAATGAAATGAAAATAGATCATTACAGTTGTTGGTTAGCTAGCTAGCAAATTTTTGCCACATTAGCATAGACATGATATCAGTCAAAACATCTCAAAACAATCAATAACAAGATACAATGAACTGAAACAAGCCACCTACGCTTCCCCACATGGCAGCTTTTTGTCATTGTTGTTAACTACTGTATCTGGCCATCCAGAATCACAACAATACACAGCCTTCTGCCCCATTGAAGTGTGCGCATCGTTTTCGTGACGTTGTCAGCTAACCTGTCTATTTCTACCTCCTGATGTGGCCATTCCACGTTGCCTGTCACCGCTGGCCAGACTAGACCAGACCAGATGGATGCCATGGGCCTGTGGTTGTTGAAATGACAGCTCACAAGATGTTAATGTCTCTCTTTCCAGAAAGTACAACATCATCACAGCCTCAGAGCAACGGCAACAGTACAAGGAGGATTTCTGTGCGGAGTATGATGAGTACAGGGCCCTGCATCACCGGATCGGTACTATCACAGAGATGTTTGTTCAGCTGGGCTCAAAGATCAACACTCTCTCCCCCGGTACACAGGAATACAAGGTATGAGCAAGGAACTGACGCCACTTCCATGCACAAAACAAAACACTTCTGTTTAAACATTTAAAGACCTGGCTTGAGGAACTTTCAAGGGCTTACTAAATGTCTTGTATTTTTCTTTCGTTACAGCTCATGGAGGACCAAATACTGCAGAAATACAGAAAATATAAGAAAGTAAGTAATGCATGAGCAGGGAATATTATTGAATTATTTTATAGCCTGTCTTATCTACTATAGCCTGTATGGTTATCACAAAGAACTTTGACTCACACCAGTGATATTAATGTTGTTATTAGGATCAACAGTGTAGGAAAAAGTACCCAACTGTCATACTTGAGTAAAAGTAAAGATACCTTAATAGAAAATGGCTCAAGTAAAATTGTAAGTCACCCAATAAAATACTACTTGAGTAAAAGGCTAAAAGTATTTGGTTTTAAATATGCTTAAGTATTAAGAGATAAATATAATTGCTCAAATATACTGAAGTATCAAATGTAAAAGTATAAATCATTTCAAATTCCTTATATTAAGCAAACCAGATGGCACTATTTTCTTATTATTATTTAATTTTACGGATAGCCAGGGGCACACTCCAAAACTCAGACATCATTTACAAATGAAGCATGTGTGTTTAGTGAGTCTGCCAGATCAGAGGCAGTAGGGAGGACCAGGGATGTTATCTTGATAAGTGTGGTAATTGGACTATTTTCCTGTCCTACTAAGCATTCAAAATGTAATGAGTACTTTTGGGTGTCAGGGAAAAGGTATAGAGTAAAAAGTACAGTACATTACTTTCTTTGGGAATGTATTGAAGTAAAAGTAGTCCAAAATATGAATAGTAAAGTACAGATACCCCCCAAAAAACTACTGAAGTAGTACTTTCAAGTATTTTTATTTAATTCCTTACACCTCTGAGGATAATCTTTCCCCATACGCTACACGCCCCTCTACTTTGTCAATGTCACCATAATGCCAGCTCTCTGACGGCCCTCTGCCTTGACCATGTCACCATAATGCCAGCTCTCTGACGGCCCTCTGCCTTGTCTTTGCAGAAGTTCCCTGGTTACCAGGAAGAGAAGAAGCGATGCGAGTATCTGCATCAGAAACTGTCTCACATCAAAGGTCTGATCCTGGACTATGACCGTATCCAGGCCCCTTCATAGTGACTGGCCTGCACCCTGCTGCCACAGGGTGCTATTTTATCAACGGACCAAAAGACTGACCAGCCTAGCCTGGGTCTGGAGTGTTAAGGACTTTAATCACATATGAATCACACATTCACTTTATTCCTCCAAGTGTTGATGGAAGAGAGGAGAGAGGTTCTCTTATATGAAGTGGGCCAAGACCAGCGACTCGTGATCAAATGAATCATTTTTGAGGACGAGTGTTGTTGTAATGGCTGGCAATTTAAGCCAAAATGCTTTTTCTACCCATAATGTTAATGTAATGAACTCTCTTGCCCAATGCTTTTAACGTTTGGTCTATTGCCATGACTACACAGAAAGACTTAGTTTGATGGTACAATCATAAGGACAGATGAGAATAAATGCTCTTCATACCCAGTCTTCTATCCATGCTATATTTAAGTACCCAGTACAATTTGCGGTTTGTTGTCTCACTGAATGTATCGATGTAAAATAGTGATATAAGATCTTGATTTCTATAGAGGGTTGTAATCACTGGATTAAGATTAGGGGATGCTGGAAGATATGCAATGTTATGTGGAAATATCTCAGACCTCTATGAACAAGAAGTGAACTGTTTGAGTTGATCATTTCTCTATTTGTTAAAGTTGATGATACAGTACATGTCATTAATCAGACATGCCAGTCAAATCTCCTATACATTCGCCTCTGACCCACATTTCACATTCAGTCTGTAGTTCCTGTTTGCAGTAATTGAGCCATTCTGCTTCATCAAATATGGGCCATGGGATTGGAAACAACTGCCCCCTCTATGTTGAAGAAAATGTTTATGAATCTTGACATTTGTATGATATAGTAAAATGCCATCTTAGTCATATAGTATACTTCCATGTTTCTGTTTAAACCACTACATCATTACTGAAAGAACACTAATCTGAGTAAGAACTGCAATCAAACTCCAAAATAATATTTTTTGATTGTTATGGCATTACCTTATCCTTCTGGATAAATTATTCTCATTGTTTGAGCCAGTATTTTCTGACCTTTGATGATAGTAATAAAGTTCATACAATATTAATGAATATTTTATTACCTTGATCAATAGTCCAATACATTTGTGAGACTGGGTGGAATGCCGGAGCATTTAACAGTACTTCCAAAAGCCATTTTTTATATTACAAAGCTTGTGCCTGTGTGACGTATTCTATCAGCCCAGCTAGAAACGGGATTGCTCCCATGCAGTGATGAAATGCAATTCTTTGACGCTTTTGGTGTCTTTGGATTTCATCCTGGTTTAGAGCCTCAGAAATAAGATTGTCCATCCCATAAATCAGAGTTGAATCATAGTTCAAAGATGAGATTTCAGAAACCTATTTTCTGACTTGTGTGAACTTCTTCACTCTTGCTGTTGAAACTGCTCTGTAGGAGAATGCTGTGGTAACCAGTGGTAACATTGTATTTCTTAATGTTGCTGTAGCAGTTTAGTAGATTTCACCTCAGCAAGATGGGACAGTTTATTTTCAGTTTGAATCAGTGAATGTTCCGTTACAACATTGGGCTACTGGATGTGTTTGTTTACAGTAGATGCATTTACACAAACTGGACCACATTAACTGAACCTCTCTGGATGTACCTGTCGTCATCACTTGGGATTTCATACAGTTCACTTTGATTATCTGTGGCTTGAAGATATATATTTTTTCAAATACAGTGACTACTCTTAAGCAGTAATGAAATCAATGTGAGTGTCTGTGTACACTATCTTGCTACTTAATTGCTGTCTTAAATGTAAAGGGAAGATAGTTCATTTTGCCTTAACACACCATTAACACATTTCCATGTCTCTGATATTGACTTTCTGAAATGTAATGTAATCTCTCTTTTTTTAATCTGCTCAATTTAATTTAATGTTTCAAGATCATGTATTTTAGTTCACATTTTTTGGGGTTGAAGGAAATGCAGAATTTATGTTCATGTATAATGCTTTCAATACTGCGTCTTATATGTCTGCACGTCTTTTTACAATGTTGATGTATTCCTCTACCATGTGAGTTGGGGCTCGATTCAATCAGATCTGCTTTAGCGAACATCCGCATAGCGTTTGTTTTGACGGTCTATGAGGTGGAGCTGTGTTAGAGCGGTCAAATCCACAAGTGGCTCCCTGCATTATAGATAAAGCCGACATTACAATTGGCTACATGGAGTCGCATTAACAGAAATCTCATGCCACCTTGTTTACAATATGGAACAGTGGAATGTGTGATGTAATCTACACCTTGATTATGAGGAAACCTTCATTATTTAGTTGAATGATTTTTCAAGTTGAGCGTCATTATTCCTATATAACCTTCACTTTCTCCTTCTGAACATCTAACGCGAGTGGGGCGGTTGTGGCTTTGTGACAATGGTTGCAAGAGCAGCTGCTCACTGATTTGAAGGTTCCTATGCAGTTCCACCTCTGAGGGCCACAACATCCGCTATGCGGGTGTCTGCTGTCACCGCCTAACGCTTGATCGGATTGAATCTAGGCCTTAATTCTTTTGTTTGTGATAGGTTAATTTCTGTTCGTTTCCCTCATGAGTGCTCTGTGGATATCTGTTTAATAATCATGAATGGAGTATAAAAAATGAATTGTGACTATGTTAAGGGGCCTTTTTTCATCCATTACAATTCTTCACCGCTGTCACAAACCACATGGTTTCAGAGCTCCTTATAGAAACATGTCTGAAAGGTCTCTCAGAAGTGCTTGACTGGGCTAGATTAATCCCTGACATGTACACATAGTGGAGGTTCTTCTGTCACAGTTTGGGTTCTTTTTTATTGTTGAATTCTAAATGTAATAAATGAAATGTGTGCTACTGACTGTGGTATTCTGGAAAGCACATGGCCAGATATGAGACTAGTACAGACCACTGTCTCTGTGTGCAGTACTGGACTGAGCCATATTCATCTGAATAAGTGCTAATTGTGATATACGCAGGAGTTAGCGAGGTGCCTTCTAATAGGAAAATCACATTGGCTTTAACATAATCTTTCATAATTGATTTGATTGCATGCCACGCAGGTGAAACAAAATATATGTACTCAAATTATTGGTCCCCAAATGTTATTTTTCATGTGTAGACTTTGTGGCTAAAGGTCCTTAAACTGTTAAGACACCCACAATGTGCTCTTGAAATGCAAAATGCCATTTAATGTGCATACTGCTTACAAATCAAACAACTCTAGAATAATTTTTAGTTTATTGTCTCGCTGTTGCTGGTGCGTTTACTTTGTTGATATTGGTAAATTAAATGTCTCAATAGAAATGTGAAATAAAATCTCTTGTCTAGTATAAATCACTACAGATTGTCGACCTTTGAGAACAAATTTGTGTAACTATTCTTTTTTTGCTTCCTTCTTTGCACAATTTCCTCAATCTATTCAAGACAGACAAGAAGCCTCTACTTGGCAAAAGGTAAATGTAATATATTTGCAATTATCTGTTGGGGATGCTTTATCACCAACTTTTCCTCTAGAAAAATACTACAAAATGTATTAGTCTCTGAAAAAATAAATAAATATCTTTTCATCAATAATTGTCTGTTTTATAAATTGCTATATATTTCCTTGAGGTGGCAGTGTTTCAGCACTTTTCAGGGAATTCCTTGCACCACAAACTGATCATCATATTGAATAGCGAATGTGCATTACACAATTCCCTACAATACTTTAGATAAAATCAAAGGACAAATATTTTCTCCAAATGAAAAATGTCAACCCCAAATTAGTAATCTACTTTTTAGGGTTTCTCAATATTTTTCAGTCCCAGGGGCCACATTTATTAAACTGCTTGGTAATTAACGATGTAAATTTTTTTTTTTACTTTGTTCAACTCAGGACTTCAAATAAGTGTACCTTTACAACAGCATTGTGAATAATTGCATAAATGTCCATCGGATCTCTTTATTTTCTTATTAAACAGTTAAAAAAAATCTAATTCAACCCATTTTGTTACGTACGTTGCATTATGCATAGAAATCTACTGTATTAAATGCTTTTCTATTATGGAATATATGATTTGCATAGACATTTTGAACTTAACTATATTTTTCTCACAATGAACAGAAAATATCTAGAACTAATGATAAAGCCATAAAGGACACGATGCTAACTGGTGGGCTTGGATTAGTGTGGCCATGCTGGCTGGATGATGCAACTCTTGATCCGTCAAATTTCTGTAAAATAAGGCATTATGGCACCCAACTACAGGGCTCTACGTTCAATCAAACACTAGTAAACAATGAAGTTTACTAAGATCCCTGTCCTGTCTTTGTGATTCCTAAACTACTGAAAAGTTCCCTTTATAATCTACCAATTTAAAGATGTCTAATAATACCGATGTGTCAACCAATGAGCTGTTGCTGGTCCCAACAGTAATCATAAAAAAATGAAGTGATTTAAAAAATGAAAGCTACTCAAAATACACATAAAAGTATTTGCCCTTTAAGCTCCAAACAGTTTATCTGAAGGGGTTGCTATCATCAGTAAACTTCTGCCAACATGTAGCTTCACCTGTAGTGATATTCAAAGAAAGGAACCCATAAAAATTCTGTCTCACCAATGTTTGACTACAAACCTTAGTACCAGCATCTGCCCATCATACTGTGTATAGCCTCTCTTCATTTAATAACTCTAGCTCCATTAATTTACCGTTAACTCTAGGTTATGGTTTCATTTTCAAACTGGGGTGACATTATCCCTAACAGAGAGGAGATTTGCCCACAAAAGCCCACCACCCCTAGGTTTGACCAGTAAACGCCCAGCCTGTCCAGTGAAATGGAAATATCAAAGGTTTTTCAGTGTGTCGAGGGCAACCGAGGGATGTCTTTTAAGACTCTCAATAAGCAGGAGCAGAAAAGGATCCGGTTGAGGAACAAGAAAAGCCTGATCGGGTCTGTCTTTGAGGTGCTGATCCATTTTCTGTTGAAACAGCCTATTTTTGGTTCTCTGAACCATAATCTGGGTAATAACGTAAACATCTCTGGGACAAGAAGTAGCAACGAGAGGCGTTCAAGCTCCATCGCTCCTTGTTGATATCATAGACCATGCCAACATTTCTGGCCCAGAGCAAATTCTTGCAGATAAAGCAAAGGGCGGGTTGAGGTTGGCCACAGTAAGGCAGAAGCGCAGCACAGGGTCAGAGAGCTGCAAGGTCTGCCTGGCTTCGTCAATGGAATTCACAGTGTTCCCCAGTCTGAACACTGAAACAAAGAACAAAGACAGAATTCAGCACATGCTCATGAATGAAAACAGTTATCAATTAGGCTACATTTGACATATTGTTGAACCAAACATTATTGGTAGACTAGAGAGCCTCTTTCCAATAATAATTAGCCTACTTCTTGTTTCAAAAACACTTGTTCAACCGGTTAGTTAGTTACAGTATGTCCCTGGAGAGTGCAGTAGTTGTTGGTGGTGAAGGTTGTTCAAACTCACATTTCCTCCCAGAACTCATGTTGGACACCAGACTCTGCAGTTTGACAACAAGTTCTTTAATTGCAGAATTGTTGCAAAGCAAATAATTCGACAAGGCACATGCATATTGAGGACGAAAAGGGCGGTTTTCAGGAAAAACTAGCAGTATTTCAATCTTCTCGATGTAGGAGTTTGGATAAAAGTAACATTTTGAGTATAGTGCCTTATCCCATCCATGCATTAAGGTACGATTTCCGACCCATATCTTGTGCTGACTCAGCGGTGTCTTAATCTAACCATGATGGCGTTCCAATCCCAGTGCAGCTCAGTGTAAACAAGCGTAACGGTAGGGTCTGAATTTTTTGGCTATACCAAACAGTACCAATGATTTATATATACACTAGATCCGTCGAACTCAATTCTGGACCTCCAAGCCAGGTCCACTGCGTGTTTTCATTGTTGCCCTCTAATCAGGGACTGATTTAGATCTGGGATACCAAGAGGATGCAATTAATTATCAGGCAAAACAGAAAACCAGCGGGTTCCAGACCTGGTAGGGTAAGAGTTGAATATCCCTGCACAAGATGATTGACAGGGGGCGCTGTGTTGAAGCCACCTTGCCTCCATCTTGGCTCTCCCCCACCATTGTAAAACATATTTTGGAAAGCTACAGAAATGCATTTATTAATGTCTACAATTATTTTGACACACTTATTAAATTACAGACACCTTAATGCATACTTTTAAATTATGTTATGTGAGCTAAACATAAAAATAACAAATACAAATATATACAATCATTTTCCTTAAAGTATAATTTTTAGAGATGACTATATTTACTGTCCCCACCACAACAACAAAAATACATGTAATTTTGTCCTTGAAACATTTAATTGAAATACCACAGAATTCCATTCCTCCTATGGCGGACTCATAGTTGGGAGTGCCAATATGGCCGACCGGTGGCTTCAAAGCCTCTCAACGGCCAATATGTAGCAATCCAAGGTTTACAGTGGCTTGCGAAAGTATTCACCTCCCTTGGCATTTTTCCTATTTTGTTGCCTTACAACCTGGAATTAAAATGTATTTTTTGGGGGTTCGTATAATTTGATATACACAACATGCCTACCACTTTGAAGATGCAAAATATGTTTTATTGTGAAACAAAGAAGAAATAAGAAAAAAAAGAGAACTTGAGCGTGCATAACTATTCACCCTCCAAAAGTCAATACTTTGTAGAGCCACCTTTTGCAGCAATTACAGCTGCAGGTCTCTTGGGGTATGTCTCTATAAGCTTGGCACATCAAGCCACTGGGAATTCTGCCCATTCTTCAAGGCAAAACTGCTCCTGCTCCTTCAAATTGAACGGGTTCCGCTGGTGTACAGCAATCTTTGTCTTACCACAGATTCTCAATTGGATTGAGGTCTGGGCTTTGACTAGGCCATTCCAAGACATTTAAATGTTTCCCTTTAAACCATTCGAGTGTTGCTTTAGCAGTATGCTTAGGGTCATTGTTCAGCTGGAAGGTGAACCTCTGTCCCAGTCTCAAATCTCTGGAAGACTGAAACAGGTTCCCCTCAAAAATGTCCCTGTATTTAGCGTCATCCATCATTCCTTCAATTCTGACCAGTTTCCCAGTCCCTGCTGATGAAAAACATCCCCACAGCATGATGCTACCACCACCATGCTTCACTGTGGGGATGAAATTCTCGGGGTGATGAGAGGTGTTGGGTTTGCCAGAAATAGCATTTTCCTTGATGGCCAAAAAGCTGGCCACCAAACATGTTTGCTTATTTTTTTCTTTAAGCAATGACTTTTTTCTGGCCACTCTTCCATAAAGCTTATGTGGCTTAAAGTGGTCCTATGGACAGATACTCCAATATCCGCTGTGGAGCTTTGCAGCTCCTTCAGGGTTATCTTTGGTCTCTTTGTTACCTCTCTGATTAATGCCCTCCTAGCCTGATCTGTTATTTTTGGTGGGCGGCCCTCTCTTGGCAGGTTTGTTGTGGTGCCATATTCTTTCCATTTTTAATAATGGATTTAATGGTGCTCCGTGGGATGCTCAAAGTTTTGGATATTTTTTTATAACCTAACCCTGATCTGTACTTATCCACAACTTTGTCTCTGAGAGCTCTGTGCTGCTTGCTTGCTGGTGCCCCTTGCTTAGTGGTGTTGCAGACTCTGGGGCCTTTCAGAACAGGTGTATATATACTGAGATCATGTTACAGATCATGTGACACTTAGATTGCACACAGGTGGACACAGGTGGACACAGGTGCACACAAGTGGACATAATTAACTTCGTAGCAAAGGGGGTGAATACATATGCACGCACCACTTGTCCGTTTTCTTTATTTTTAGTTATTTTTTCCATTTCACTTCACCAATTTAAACTACTTTGTGTATGTCCATTACATTAAATCCAAATATAAATCAATTTAAATTACAGGTTGTAATGCAACAAAATAGGAAAAACGCCAAGGGGGATGATTACTTTCACAAGGCACTACATAGTCATAATTGAACAGTACCTATCCCGTAACAGATAATGGAGAATCACAATAGCCCATTACTGTATTACGGTATTACCCATTACCCTGTAAAGTCCATGGAGAATAAGAGCACCTTCTCCCAGCTGCCCACTGCACTGAGGCTAGGAAACACTGTCACCACCGATAAATCCACGATAATTGAGAATTTTAATAAGCATTTTTCTACGGCTGGCCATGCTTTCCACCTGGCTACCCCTACCCCGGTCAACAACCCTGCACCCCCCTCAGCAACTTGCCCAAGCCTCCTCCATTTCTCCTTCACCCAAATCCAGATAGCCAATGTTCTGAAAGAACTGCAAAATCTGGTCCCCTACAAATCAGACAGGCTAGACAATCTGGACCCTCTCTTTCTAAAATTATCCGCCGCAATTGTTGCAACTCCTATTACCAGCCTGTTCAAACTCTCTTTCGTATCGTCTGAGATCCCCAAAGATTGGAAAGCTGCCGCGGTCATCCCCCTCTTCAATGGAGGAGACACTCTAGACCCAAACTGTTACAGACCAAGATCTATCCTACCCTGCCTTTCTAAGGTCTCAGAAAGCCAAGTTAACAAACAAATTACTGAACATTTCGAATCCCACCGTACCTTCTCCGCTATGTAATCTGGTTTCCGAGCTGGCTATGGGTGCACCTCAACCACGCTCAAGGTCCTAAACGATATCATAACCGCCATTGATAAGCGACAATACTGTGCAGCTGTATTCATTGACCTGGCCAAGACTTTCGACTCTGTCAATCAACACATTCTTATTGGCAGACTCAACAGCCTTGGTTTCTCAAATAACTGCCTCGCCTGGCTCACCAACTACTTCTCAGACAGAGATCAGTGTATCAAATTGGAGGGCCTGTTGTCCGGACCTCCGGCAGTCTCTATGGGGGTGCCACAGGGTTCAATTCTCGGGCCGACTCTTTTCTCTGCATACATTAATGATGTCGCTCTTGCTGCTGGTGATTCTCTGATCCACCTCTACGCAGACGACCCCATTCTGTATACTTCTGGCCCTTCTTTGGACACTGTGTTAAACAAACCTCCAGACGAGCTTCAATGCCATACAACTCTCCTTCCATGGCCTTCTACTGCTCTTAAATGCAAGTTAAACTAAATGCATGCTCTTCAACCGACCTCTGCCCACACATGCCCACCCGTCCAGCACCCACCCTAAGTTCTGACTTAGAATATGTGGACAACTACAAATACCTAGGTGTCTGGTTAGATTGTAAAGTCTCCTTCCAGACTCACATTAAGCATCTCCGATCCAAAATTAAATCTAAAATCGGCTCCCTATTTCGCAACAAAGCATCCTTCACTCATGCTGCCAAACATACCCTCGTAAAACTGACTAAAACCGATCCTTGACTTCGTCGATGTCATTTACAAAATAGCCTCCAACACTCTACTCAGCAAATTGGATGTAGTCTATCACAGTGCCATCCGTTTTGTCACTAAAGCCCAATATACCACCCAGCACTGCAACCTGTATGATCTCGTTGGCTGGCCCTTGCTTCATATTCATCGCCAAACCCACTGGCTCCAGTCAGTTTCCCTGACACCCAAAAGTACTAGTTGCATTTTGACAGGAGAATAGTCCAATTCACACACTTATTAAGAAAACATGGTGATCCCTACTGCCTCTGATCTGGCGGACTCACTAAACACAAATATTTCGTTTGTAAATTATGTGTGTTGGAGTGTGCCCCTGCTATCAGGCAATAAAAAAATTGAAAATTGTGCCATCTGGTTAGCATTTACTTTTGATACTTAAGTATATTTAAAACCAAATACTTTTAGACTTCTACTCAAGTAGTATTTTACTGGGTGACTTTTACTTTTACTTGTGTCACACCCTGATCTGTTTCACCTGTCCTTATGATTGTCTCCACCCCCTCCAGCTGTCACCCATCTTCCCCTGTGTATTTATACCTGTGTTCTCGGTTTGTCCATTGCCAGTTTGTCTTGTTTGTCAAGTCAACCAGCGTTTTTGTTTGCAGCTCCTGCTTTTTCCAGTCTCTCCTTTTTCTTACCCTCCTGGTTTTGAGCCTTGCCGGTCCTGACTCTGAGCCCATCTGCCTGACCACTCTGCCTGCCCCTGACCCTGCCTGCCAACCTGTACCATTGCCCCACCTCTGGTTTACTGACCCCTGCCTGCCCCTGTTGGAATATTAAACCAAAGTCAAATCGACATGTCTGTATCTGGGTCTTACCTTGATTCCTGATAACTTGAGTCATTTTCTATTAAGGTTTCTTTACTTTTACTCAAGTATTGAGTACTTTTTCGACCACTGGTAAACAAGCAAGTCAATAGTTTCACTAAATAACTCTCACAAACCCAGTCCAATTAAGAAAATAGCTCAGCCTGGATCAGTCATGTAATTCCTTAGAGATAGATAAAGGACACCCAAAAGCCTGTTTTATCATGTGCAGCGCCATTGAGGACAATTTTGAAGTAGTCAACTGGGTGGGATTTTCTATGAGTTAGAAAGCCCTGCTTTGGACTGGATGTATAGTGTGTAGTTTAAACATGCTTAATCTATGAGCAGAATTACTGTCTTACCTCAATTAGCCAGAAAATCCCTGGTTTGAAAGCTACTGTTTGGTGGAAGCTCTGCAGCGCCATTTTCCCTGCATTTTCCCCCATGTGGGCAGCCCTCTAGCAATTAGAGTTCCAGCCGATAAGCTTCAGCTCCTCGCCATTTGAGTGACAGTTAGCAAGATGCACACATAGCAGAGCCAGAGAGAGAGCAATGACGTGGTGCACATATCTGCACATACAGTGCATTCGAAAAGTATTCAAACCCCTTTCTTTTTTCCACATTCTGCTACGTTACAGCCTTATTCTAAAATGGATTAAACAAATAAAAATCTTCATCAATCTACATACAATAATGACATAATGACAAAGTGAAAACATTTTTTTTTGCAAATGTATTTAATATAAACAACATAAATACCTTTTTTACATAAATATTCAGACCCTTTGCTATGAGACTTGAATTGAGCTCAGGTGCATCCTGTTTCCATTGATCATCTTTGAGATGTTTCTACAACTTGATTGGAGGCCACCTGTGGTAAATTCAATTGATTGAACATGATTTGGAAAGACACACATCTGTCTATATAAGGTCCCACAGTTGGCAGTGCATGTCAGAGCAAAAACCAAGCCATGAGATCTAAAGAATTGTCCGTAGAGCTCCGAGAAAGGATTGTGTTGAAGCACAGATCTGGAGAAATGTACCAAAAACATTCTGCAGCATTGTAGGTCCTCAAGAACACAGTGGCCTCCATCATTCTTGAATGGAAGAAGTTTGGAACCACCCGGACTCTTCCTTGAGCTGGCTGCCGGGCCAAACTGAGCAATCGGGGGAGAAGGGCCTTGGTCACGGAGGTGATGGTCACTCTGACAGAGCTTCAGAGGTCCTCTGTGGAGATGGGAGAACCTTCCAGAAGGACAACCATCTCTGCAGCACTCCACCAATCAGGCCTTTATGGTAGAGCGGCCAGACAGAAGCCACTCCTCAGTAAAAGGCACATGACAGCCCGATTGGAGTTTGCCAAAAAAGCACCTAAACTCTCAGAGTCTCAGACCATGAGAAACAAGATTCTCTGGTCTGATGAAACCAAGATTGAACTCTTCGGCCTGAATGCCAAGCATCACATTAGGAGGAAACCTGGAACCATCCCTATGGTGAAGCATGGTGGTGGCAGCATCATGCTGTGGGGATGTTTTTCAGCAGCAGGGACTGGGAGACTAGTCAGGATCTATGGAAAGATGAACGGAGAGAAGTACAGAGAGATCCTTAATGAAAACCTGCTCCATAGCGCTCAGGACCTCAGACTGGGACAAGGGTTCACCTTCCAACAGGACAACAACCCTAAGCATACAGCCAAGACAACACAGGAGTAGCTTCAGGACAAGTGTCTGAATGTCCTTGAGTGGCCCAGCCAGAGCCCAGACTTGAACCTGATCGAACATCTCTGGAGAGACCTGAAAATAGTTGTGCAGCGACGCTCCCCATCCAACCTGACAGAGCTTGAGAGGATCTGCAGAGAAGAATGGGTGAAACTCCCCAAATAAAGGTGTGCAAGTTTGTACCATCATTCCCAAGAAGACTCGAGGCTGTACTTGTTTAATCGCTGACAAAGGTGCTAACAAAGTACCGAGTCATTATGGGGTATTGTGTGTAGATTGATGAGGAGAAAAAACCGTTTAATACATTTTCAAATAAGGCTGTAATGTAACAAAATGTGGAAAAAGTTAAGGGGTCTCAATACTTTCCGAATGCACTGTATGTGACGTCGTACACAATTTTCGGGGACAACTTTTGGCTCGTGAGTGCTACTTTTAGAACTGCTGGCTAGAAAGTATACAAAAGTACCTGAGAATCTCTTTAAGGAAGGATCACATAATTCCATCCAGGTCATCAGAAGGGATCAGCCAATCAATTATGCTTGTGAGCAAACATTCCATAGCTGGAGGCAGCAGTAAATCGCCAACCTTGGCTTTATACCTGTTCAAACAACACACTCCAGGTGGCAGTATTTACCCTTTCGGTTTATTTACCAACTCATGGAAGTAGAAGAAGAAGAAAATTGACTTCTTCAGAATGGAGATGGCCTCAATGATGCTGCCCGTGCACTCACATATGACATAATGGGACAGATATAAAGAAGAGTCCGCTATCATTTTCTATGTGCCACTCAGTTCAGCCATAACTAGGGAGAAAGGAATGATGCATTGCAAACTATTCAAACAGTCCCAAGTGGGTGCAGTCAATGTGGGGGCAATAATCAAGGGCTAGCATTCCATTGTTGGCCCCTCTACTACTACCAATCTCTTATTCCCATATCTAAAATAACTGGATTAGGTTTCACAATCAATACTCCTCTATGAAAGAGATCTGTGCAGTCTAGATTAGACTACCACTATCCTTATCCTACTTTAATCTGCAGCCAGTAACATGGTCAATCCAATCCTACATCCACATAACCCTAGTTTCATGTAGGTTACTACTAGAGTGGTAATGCATCGTAAGCCTATTTACAGCAATATATTAGTCATCATTATTACCTTTATGTCCACATCCAGGCTCAAAAGATTAAAACAAATATATATATATTGGTGCAGTAAAAAGTGTTGTTTTACAGGGTCAGCCATAGTCACCCTTGAAGTAAATTAGGGTTAAGAGGCTTGCTCAAGGGCACAGACAGATTTTCCACTTCGTCAGCAAAGGTATTCAAACCAGAAACCTTTTGGTTACTGGCCCAACACTGTGACCACTAGGCTACCTGCCACCTTGCCAACCTGCCAACCCCACCCTGACCCTATCCCTCACCCCCACATCCCAGTTCAGCCCTACCTAGCCTTAACACTAACCCCATTCATAACCCTAGTTTCATGTCCATATTGTAGCTTCCCACTGGGCACAGACTTCAATTCAGCGTAATTTCATTGAAAAAACATGGAAACAACATTGATTCAACCAGTGTGCCCAGTGGGTAAACCCTTACCCAAACCTCAACCCTAACCCTAGCATCATGTCCACATCCTGCTTCAACCCCAACCCTCAACCATAACCTGAGCATCATGTCCACATCCCGGCTCAACCCCAACCCTAACCCTAGCCTCAACCCTAACCCTAACTTACCCCATGGACCACTTGCCAGTTGGTCAGCGCATGCTCGTAGTACATGTCCTGGTAATCCGTCTGGCCCTGTGGCCTTGTGAATGTTGACCTGTTTAAAGGGCTTACTCACGTCGGCTGCAGAGAGCATGATCACACAGTCTTCCAGAACAGCTGGTGCTCTCATGCATGTTTCAGTGTTATTTGCCTCGAAGCGAGCATAGAAGTAGTTTAGCTCATCTGGTAGGCTCATGTCACTGGGCAGCTCGCGGCTGTGCATCCCATTGTTGTCTGTAATGGTTTGCAAGCCCTGCCACATCCGACGAGTGTCAGAGCCAGTGTAGTACGATTCGATCTTAGTCCTGTATTGATGCTTTGCCTGTTTGATGATTCGTCGAAGGGCATAGCGAGATTTCTTATAAGCTTCCAGATTAGAGTCCCACTCCTTGAAAGCAGCTCTAGCCTTTAGCTCAGTGCGAATGTTGCCTGTAATCCATGGCTTCTGGTTGGGGTATGTACGTACAGTCACTGTGGGGACGATGTCATCGATGCACTTATTGATGAAGTCAATGACTGTTGTGGTGTACTCCTCAATGCCAACGGAGGAATCCCGGAACATATTCCAGTCTGTGGTAGCAAAACAGTCCTGTAGCTTAGCATCTGCTTCATCTGACCACTTTTTTATTGATCTAGTCACTGGTGCTTCCTGCTTTATTTTTTGCTTGTATGCAGGATTCAGGAGGATAGAATTATGGTCAGATTTGCCAAATGGAGGGCGAGGGATAGAAATTTGTTGAAACGGATTTAAGTTTCCCTTTATTAAAGTCCCCAGATACTAGGAGCGCCGCCTCTGGGTGAGTGTTTTCTTGTTTGCTTATGGCGGAATACACCTCATTCAATGCTGTCTTAGTGCCAGCCTCTGACTGTGGTGGTATGTAAACATCTACAAAAAATACAGATGAAAACTCTCTAGGTAGATAATGTGGTCTACAGTTTATCATGAGATACTGTATCTCAGGCGAGCAATAGCTCGAGACTTCCTTAGATATCGTGCACCAGCTGTTATTTACAAAAATACATAGTCCGCCGCCCCTTGTCTTACCAGACGCTGCTGTTCTATCCTGCCGGTGCAGCGTATAACCAGCCAACTGTATGTTGATAGTGTCGTCGTTCAGCCACGACTCCATGAAGCATAAGATATGACAGTTTTGAATGTTCCGTTGGTAGTTTAATCTTCCGCGTAGGTAATCTATTTTATTGTCCAAAGATTGCACGTTTGCTAGCAGAATGGAAGGAAGTGAGGGTTTATTCGATCACCTACGAATTCGCAGAAGGCAGCCCTCCTTCCGGCCCCTTTTTCTCCACCTCCTCTTCACGCAAATCACGGGGATCTGGCCCTGTTCCCGAGATAGCAGTATATGGTTCGCGTCGGCCTTGTCAGGCTCGTTATAGGAAAAAAAGGATTCTGCCACTCCGTGGTGAGTAATCGCAGTCCTGATGTCCAGAAGTTATTTTCGGTTATAAGAGACGATAGCGGCAACATTATGTGCAAAATAAGTTACATTTTTTTTACAAACAACGCAAATAAACAAACAAAAAAACACAATCGGTTGGGGGCACGTAAAATGTCTGCCTTCTTCTCCGGTGCCATCTTTACATCTTTAATACGTGTTCTTATCTGTCTATTGGTTTTGTCCCCATATTGCTTATTGCATGGACAAGAGATAAGGTATATGACGTTAGAATAGCTGCATGTGAGTAACTGTTTGATAGTGTACTGTTGCCAGTGGCAGAGCTGCTGAATACGCTCACTTTTTTTACAGGAATCCCTACATGACGCAGAACTATGGCAGGGGTAGAAGCCAGTCACCATCTCGGTTCAACCCTAACACTCAACCCTAACCCTTATCCCAGCTTTATGTCCACATCCCGGTTTATGGTGTAGCTATAGTAATAAAAGGGGAATCCATCGTGAAGAATGTGTCAACCCTGGGCTCGTTATTGTACCTTCTGTCCTGTATTCTTACATTGTATATCCTGTTTCTTTTACGGTTATCTCTTAGGCCAGGGTTTCCCAAACATGGTCCTGGGGCCCCATAACGTTGGTTTCCACTAGATTCCACAGCCACAAAGTCAAAATTAGCTCTATCTTAAGATTGTCTATTATATTGACAAGACAGTCAGGGGACCGCTCTAACAATGGAAATACATCTCCTCAAAGATGGAAGGCAGGCGGGAGAAGGCGAGATCAGATGGGATCATTCTAGTCAATGAGAGGGCAGATACGTGTGTGAATAACAGGCCATAGAGATAGATAAAGGACTCATCTTTCTATCTGTGCCATTACAGCATCTGTGACAGCATGGGCAGATCTCAATTTTAAAGCAGTCAATTCTCTTCTTCTTCATTGGCTGGTTCCCAACTTATAGCAATCCCCACCCAGTTGACCACTTTAAAATGGTAGATGCCCTCAATGGCAGAGTCCATGCTAAAGCGGGTGATACCCATGATGAGTTCTCTATCTATCTCTGTGACAACAGTCATAATTCCAAAACACTGTGCCTTCGGAAAGTATTCAGACCCTTTGACATTTTCCACATTTTGTTACGTTATAGCCTTATTCTAAAATCAATCTACACACAATATCCCATAACGACAAAGCAAAAACAAGTTTTTATAAATTGCTAATTTAAGTTGCTCATTTATTAAAAATAAAAACTGAAATATTACATTTACATAAGTATTCAGACCCTTTACTTGGTACTTTGTTGAAGCACCTTTGGCAGCGATTACAGCCTCAAGTATTCTTGGGTATGACGCTACAAGCTTGGCACACCTTTATTTGGGGAGTTTCTCCCATTCTTCTCTGCAGATCCTCTCAAGCTCTGTCAGGTTGGATGGGGAGCGTTGCTGCACAGCTTTGTTCAGGTCTCTCCAGAGATGTTCGATCGGGTTCCAGTCTGGGCTCTGGCTGGGCCACTCAAGGACATTCACTTGTCCTGAAGCCACTCCTGCGTTGTTCTGGCTGTGTGCTTAGGGTCATTTTGCTGTTGGAAGGTGAACCTTCGCCCCCAGTCTGAGGTCCTGAGAGCTATGGAGCAGGTTTTCATTAAGGATCTCCCTGTGCTTTGCTCCGTTCATCTTTGCCTTGATCCTGACTAGTCTCCCAGTCCCTGCTGCTGAAAAACATCCTGTCACAACTTCTGCCGAAGTCGATGCCCCTCCTTGTTCGGGTGGTGCTCGGCGGTCGACGTCACCGGTCTTCTAGCCATCATTGATCCATTTTTCATTTTCCATTGGTTTTGTCTTGTCTTCCTACACACCTGGTTCCAATCCCATGCATTACATGTTGTGTATTTAACCCTCTGATTCCCCTCATGTCCTTGTCAGAGATTGTTTGTTGTTATGTGCTCGTGTATTTGTATTGGTGCGTGACGGGTTATTTTACCCATGTTATTTTATTTATGTACGTTGGTTTTTGGAGTTTGTTTTATATAATAGAATTTATAGAATTCAAACGTATTACCTCTTGGTCAAAGGATAGAAAATGAAATAAACAACACATAAAAACATCAGACAACTGGGACAAAACATGTTAAAGTTGCATGTCTTGAGGCGAAAGAAACGCACACCTGTTTAGGAAAGGTGCTGGCTAGCAGAGTTGAACACTTGAAGTTGCATGTTTTTACAGTTTTTAGTTTTACAGTTTTATGGGTTTTGTCAGGAAATTATGCGTACAGCCTTGTTTGTGGAATTAATATGGGATTGCGTTTTTACCTCGAGCCGCCAAACCAAGTAACGCAGACCACCAGAAGCCGGCCAAAGTGAAAAAGGGATGTGGATGTTTGGTTAGCTTTTGTGGTTTCGATTACTTCTGTAGTCTGGTGCTTTGGGTCATTGTTTTGAAGTTACTTTATTTCTGCAGCACTGGCTCTGCACACGACGCATCAGCACACCGCATTTGCCTGACACGCAGGCTGGGTCACCCCTCACACACACATACGCGTGGAGAGATTGACAGAGCACACGTGCACTGGGTGACTCCCACTCTTGGGAGCGGGGGGGGGGGGGGGTCACCACATGACACGTGGTCCTATCATCCTACTCACTGTCATATGTATATATGTGGGTGGACGTTGCGTTACTCCCTAGTGCAGGCCGGACCCAATGTGTCGTGTCCTCATGACGGGATGGTCGAGGGGGCTGCGCGACCCTGCCCTTGGTAGCGGGATTGTTCCTCCTCTCCTCCTCCTCCTCTCCTCATTTTGTCAAGTAATTTTTCTGCCAATCTCTGAATAGTAGTATAGTGTATTACAGACATGATTCCTAGCAAGCAGACAGAATGGGACTCCATGGGTGACCTGTGAAAGGGTTAAGGTCACCAGTCCTGAAACACAATGCAGGACAGACTTCGATGTGACACAGTCAATAATTACACATTAGCCTGTTCAGTCTCTTATTTTGGTTCTGAAATGAATATATGATTTAGTTTATCAATAATTCAAAAGCTATTCATTGAATTATTATAAAAAGATTCTCAATTGATCTGATATTCTCTGACTAAACAAAATAACAAAGTTTTCCACCTTACACACTCATGCCTGCATCTAGCTAAAATAGGGTGTAAACTTTAGTCCAACAGTTGCAAATGAGAGTTTCTATTGGACAAATTCAGGTATGTTTATCTCTGTTTTGTTCCGTTTTCTGCCATTTAAGAAACGTTTTTCAACAGAATCGGTGGAATGAATACACACCTGATCACGCATAAAAACATAGATCACTTTCATAGCAGCCACGTTGTATTCCTTCTCGCATCTATGCACTCTCCTCCTCTCACCTTCGCTTGTGGACTTCAGTGCACAACATATCAGCATGTACTGTATGTGACCAGGCGAAAAAACCTTTCCAAGCCAAATCGCTACACACAGCCTACATAGTTGTCACCATATTAGCTAAAGTAACATCATAGTCAGAATAGCTAATAGAACTAGCATGTTAGTGAACTTGCTACAATAATGCAGTAACTTTACAGTGTACAGTCAGTAAGCAGTTACACCGGCAGCCCTGGTGGCAATAAATTAGTAAAACTAAAAGCTTACCTTGACCTTTGAAGAGTTCTGGTGTTGCGTTGGATAGTCATAGCCAGCTAGCTAAGACAGCATCCCTCTGTTTGAGCAGGGTGTTTCAGTAAGCTAAACTAGCTAGCTGCATTTGCTAGCTAAGTAAATGAAACTGAAAGTGAACAAAAAAATATGAAATCTCTGTCTATTTCTCTCTTGCTTCTCCTTCATTTTGGATGATTATTATTATTTTTGAAACTGTTCAACTATTGCCTTTCTCTCATTTTGAGTCAACTGCTCACCACATTTTATGCACTGCAGTGCTAGCCAGCTGTAGCTTATGCTTTCAGTACTATATTCATTCTCTGATCCTTTGATTGGGTGGGCAACATGTCAGTTCACGCCGCAAGAGCTCTGATAGGTTGGAGGACGTCCTCCGGAAGTTGTCATAATTACTGGCAGTGGGGAGAACCATGAGCCTCTTAGGTTTTGCTACCCTACAGAGAGCTGTTGAGGCTACTGTAGACCTTTTTTGCAAAATAGAGTTTGAATAAATTATTTGGTTACGTGAATATATTTAGTATAGCTTTATCTAAAAAGGATAACTTTTTTAATGCTTTACAATTTTTATTTTTATGAAATTCACTGAGGAGGATGGTCCTCCCCTTCCTCCTCTGAGGAGCCTCCACTGCCCTCGTCCTATACCCTGAACTGTCTAGCCCTGTCTGACAGCACCTCACACGCAGCAGCCTGCATTGTGTGTCTGCAACCTTTACTTTCGTTTCCATTAAAGTCCATTGTTTAGTTTCATTTCTGCGTTGCCTCTGCTTTTCTCAGATAGAGTGTATCTTCTTTGGTTACTATGTACTGAACAAAGACAACACAACAAAACCAAACTATGACGTGTGTGCATGTGTGTGTGCATGCGCGTCTGGAGAGAGGGCAGTCCTGTTCAAGGAGGTACTGTATTTACCTAACAAACAAAGAAGGCTAAACAACATGCTAATCTAGGCCTACATAAAGCTAATTACAAAAAAGTAAAATAAAATAATGCACTGAGACTGATATTAAATTGTCAGTATGTATGAGTTTAAAGATGTGTCAAGTGGCTTGGATATTATTTACTTACACTACTAACTAAGTATTATTTGCGATGTTAAAACTTTGCAGCTGTTCTCTGCAATGTGGAATCAATATCAGAGTGTATAAATATCCAAAATGACAACTACAGAACAAATGGCACAGGTAAGTTTGTTCATGTTGCAATGTTTTTTTCAATTTTTATTTAACATTTTTACATTTTCATGGAAATTATGCGTTCAGCCTTGCAGTGTATTTGGGAATGCGTTTTCTTCAGCAGGCCCCCCATGAGCCGCCGAAACCAAGCAACGCAGACAACCAGAAGCCAACCAAAAAAAGAAAAGAATGGTTCTTCATCTGGCGGCATTCTAGGGTACATTTCGTTTAAGTATTCAGGTAAGTAATATAAGCTTTGTGCTTCGGATGAGCTTCATCTA
Source organism: Salmo trutta (assembly GCF_901001165.1). Taxonomy (NCBI): domain Eukaryota; kingdom Metazoa; phylum Chordata; class Actinopteri; order Salmoniformes; family Salmonidae; genus Salmo; species Salmo trutta. Next base: position 2,005,739 of record NC_042963.1, on the reverse strand, counting down.
GTCGTCTCAGGTGTCTTCGGGTGTCTGGTGCTTGGGTTCGTCGGTGCGTCAAGGTCGCTGCGGATCAGCTGATCTGCAGCTCCTGGCTCTGCTCACCAGGCCCGACTGACCAGGACCTGCGAGGTCATGCTGAGGGTCAGTACCTGCTAGGGGACAGACTCCCAACACCCCCCACTAGGACATGGCCAGGGACCCAGTGACCTGCCCTTGGGAGCAGGCTTTTCATCTCCTTTCCTCCTCCTCCTCTCCTCCTCTTCACTGTGGGACAAGACTTTGTTTTAGTCACAGTCAGTCCACAAGACAATTCTGACCCTACAATGTAGTATGTTTAGAGTTTCACTTAAATTCTATACATCTTTATTGTCCATAAAGGGTTATTCATCACCGACACATGCATGCTGTCGATGTGAGATACTTACAAGAAAATACACAGCAAGCAAACAGAGTGGGAACTCCATAGTGACCGGACAGAGGGTCACCAGTCCTGCAACACAAGGAAGGATGCACATAGATGTGAGTGACGCAGGCGACAGTGATACATCCCCCTGGTACAGCATTGATGTTTAACAAATGCTCTTACCATGTATTATAGTCTTGTCAAAGTTATCTTGTACTATAGACATTTGACTCTAAAGAAAAAACAGTAACCTATTCCTGTAACTGTAAATTTACAACAAAACAAACACAATATTTGGGTTTGATGATATTGAAATGTATACAAACGGAATGACAAAGCACATAAAACAAATCACTCTCTTATACAAGCTCTTAGATGTCGATGGAAAGGAAACTCACCCAAATCCTTAAGCGGAGGGCTCCGCAGGATAGAAAGGACAGATCAAACATTGTAACCTCCTTTTATACCTTGAAAAAACCCTCCCCTCCTGCTCTGTCATTGCAATTCTGAGAGCCAAAGGAAAGCAGCTAACACCCTCAGCCTGCATTGTGTGTGTGGGCGTGATCGGGCTGAGCACAGTGGCTCTTTGCCACACGTTTCTTCTTAACCTTCAGTTTTGTTTCCAGCAAAGTCTGTCTAAGTTTCGTTTCACTGCTGCCTCTCCACTTCCCAGATAATGTTTATTTGCTTTCTAGGCTTCTACCCAGCTAGCACATTTGGTTCGTTGGAAGTTGTGGGAAAGTTTTGGATTTCCCATTGGTTCTGGGAACGTAGCAATAAGTTACGTTCTGAGAACGGAAGTGAAGATTTTGCCTGTTCTGGGAACATTTATTTTTAGGTTGCAGGGAGTCTTGTGAGGCTTGTTGGGCTCATAGAGCAAACCCCAAATGGTTCTGACGCTACAGAAGTTTTCGTGAGAAAACCTATTTTCAGGATGTCTCCTGGTCTAACAAAAACCACTGTAGCTCTGCCACCTTCCACCGCAGATGCTGAAGACGCAGCCCATGCAAAAAGATATGTCTTATATTATGCTAATTAGATTTACACGCAGGCACGGACATCAACTGTTTTTAATTTTTTTTTAAATAGAACCATGACGAAACCTGTAGGAAACGTTATGCTGAAGAACTGAAATTCCCACAGGAGACCGTTGTTTCTTAACGTTCTCTGAACTATTTGAGAACATTCCCAATGTCAAATCAGTTGGTCATTACCAAAATGTAACGTTATTTTGTCAAGTTCCTTAAATACGCTGAGAATGTTCCAAAGCAAAGCAACTATTCTGCACCATAACCAGAAAGTTGTGGGAAGGTATGCAAACCATAGGACAACCACGCTCTCACCAAGCTCTAAAACACATATGGTTCTAAGAATAAGTACACCTGTTGTTCGAGAAGGCAATACAATACAAAGCTCCTGACATCAAACCCTGTCTTTATATACTGTAACTTTCACATCAGCAACCTTCCATTTCAAATGAACTTTTTGTTCCAAGCTTTATCTGTGGAAAACAACACTTACAAACGTCCTAAAATTAAGTAGACCTACAGGGCACAGACCTCAATTCAATGTAATTTCATTGAAATGACGTGAAAAGAACGTTGATTCAACCAGTGTGTGCCCAGTGGGAAGTCAGTTCCAATGGCCATACCCTAAATAGAATGCATGCCATAACCCCATATTAATGATCATGTGATCAGTGTGTCAATTACAATAAACTGCAACAGCCAACTGTTAAATATTATGCTGTTGTGAGGATGATCATTTTGAGTATTTCTTCCTGTATATTAGAAATGAATCCCGATGCATAGTTTTTTTTGTTGCTTTTGAAGTAGAGTAACATGGCCTATTCAAAAAGTATGTATTTGCAGTTACACAAATAAAAGGAAACTTGTGAATACTGTGAGGAATACTGTAGCATTTGACCAATCCTTTCTAACAAATAATGTATCTGTCCTTGAACTGAAAGACAAATATAGCATTCTCAGTCACATTTCATACCGATACTGACTGCTCCCACACAAACACACAATGTACCCAACATCTCCCAACAGAAATAACGTGAGGTGACACTGCACATAACAAAATATTTAACCAAGATAATTACCCCCCCGGGTGGACAACTGCAATATCATGATCTGTCTGAAAAGTCATCTGAGCACATTTCCCTGAGCAAGTTTTCCACTAGAAACAAAGACAACTGTTGTGATATCATTGTCATGGAAAGTACCTGATATTACAAATACAAAAAAAAGTATTCTAGTTCATGTACAGTACCACAACTAAAAGAACTAAGGCCTAAGAGATGTGGGCTCCGGGGAGGTTTCCCCTAGATATAGATCTAGGATCAGCATCCCCTCCCCAAATCCTAACCTTAACCATTAGTGGGGTAGATGCAAACCTCACCCAATATCACAACTAGGGGCAACTTCAACCTATACGTGGCAGGATGTATTATGGTGTCACACCCCCTCTATACTTCAGGTAAAATCTGAGTCAGGCACTTTGTGAGGTCAAGGACATTAGACAAGTCCGTTTCATCTAATTATTTGTAAGTCGCTCTGGATAAGAGCGTCTACTAAATGAAGTAAATGTAAATGTAATTCCACGTTGCCAGAGTGAATGTGCAGTCACCCTTCAGGTTTCTCTAAATGTTGGCTTTGGAACTATGCCAGAAGGGAGGAGCTGATTCACTTCAGCCGGAGACCTAAAGCTTTGGGCTGCCGAACATGGAGAATGTGTACATTACACAGTCCTAAACGCAATCTACAAAGAGAACTACATACAAACTGAAATATCCATATCCTCACATTCAAAACACATGAAAAAAGACAAGCTCTGTCAATTTAAAGTTAAATCCTCAGACAATTTAACAGGTGAATTTATTTATACACGTTTGTAAAACATAATTAGTTATCACATCATTCAAAAGTTGTGTGGCAGCTTTATGCAGTTTCAAGAAGCATCCGTCAGTTGGAATGTATGCACAGCTCAGGGATATACAGCAGGGGTGTGAGTGGGAGGGTCAGATTAAGCACACAACAGCCATCAAATATCAGAAGAGTGTGCCCAGCCACAAGCAAGCACTGCTAAGCCAAAGCATGCCACTGAACTATACAACGCCGATATTGGCCCGGTTCCAATGCTTAGAAAACACATCCTTCAGCCTTCTTCCCTTTCCTTCCTTCATTGACACCATTATCTAAAGCCAATACTTCAGATATGTAATAACTTCAAAGATGGCCGAGAGGAAAGAAAGCACCTAAGTATTAGAACAGGGACACAGTCTGGGTTAGGAGGTGCACATTCTCACTAGACTAGACAAAAAAATGTAAGTGGTTTCAGCTCATTTGAGGTAGAAGTTGTACTAACCACAGATCCTGGATCAGATTAACCATCCTAACCTGAATCATTAGGAGGATGGAAAAGTATCAAACACCTGTTTCAATGTTTAGTGGCAACTTCTACCTACTAATTTCAGCTTCCCACAGCTTATATCGTAGCACATAAGGAAATGGGTTATTGCTTAATTGTGGCCCATTAAAAAAAAAGGAAAATAAGAAGACATTAGTCAAACATCTCTTTTCTATGTGGCAAGCCCAGAGCAAAGCAACCCTACAAAAAGATGGCGAAAACAGGTAGTACCAGGAGCAAACTGTTTCCAGTGGTTCCATTGTGTTCCATTCACTGGGAGGAGTTCCATTTGACTCCCAGTGCAGAAAGACTTCCTCAAACACCTGGATATTTACGACATCATTGTCATTTTATTCTTCATCTCATTCTAGAAGCTTCGGTCCCTTACATAGGTCAAATCGCATGGGAGTGAAGTCACAGGGGTGAGAGGTAAAGGACCAGGGTTGTTTTAGTGAAAATGTCCATGAGCTCTAGTGTAGCTGAACAGTTTGCAGTAGAAGTTTCCCTTAACCACATATCTAGAATCAGATTACAACACCCCAAATCCTGATACTTAACCATAGGCAGATTTAAAAAGGTCTGACCCAGGATCAGTGGTTGGGGGTAACGTCAACCCAGCAGAACACTTTACAGAGGAAGGGGCATCTCCATTGTGTCTCAGAGCAGCCATTCGCTAAACATGCAACTGAAAGCATCAGTTTATCTGCTGCAAGATATGAGGTTGGGAAAAAGTGAAGATTAGAATATTTGAAGGGATAATGGTAAAAGAAAGCAAAGTAAAAATAGTAGTAAAATAAGATGTTCCTATATGTATTGATTGCATTGTCCACAAGTCCTGTCCATTCTAGGGGCACAAGTTATTCAAGACCAAACTTGTCTTGATTGAAGGTGTCAGTCTCTCTCTGTGGTTCTCCCTCTCCTCTGCTTTTCTCGTGTGATGTCCGGGTTATTGCTTGGACAGCTCGTTGGAAAGCCAGTCCAGTCCTTCATACAGTCCTGTGCCCTGGGTCGCACAGGTCGCCTGCACGTGCCACTGAGAAAGACGAGAGAAAAGGATCAACATTGAGAAAAAGCGTGCCTGCATGCCTATGTCTCACATACTCACCACTCTGCTGCGGAGGCTCTGCAGTCCCAGTTTGTCTGTAAGGTCGCTGACGGCCATAGCATTGGGAAGGTCCTGCTTGTTAGCAAACACCAGCAACACTGCTTCTCTCAACTCATCCTCCTGGAGCTGAGGGGAGGGGGAGAGTGATTAGATCACTAGTTTGAGATAATGAGCTCTTGCTCAGAAAGTCAACACTGTGCTCTGTGATTAAATAATTTGTTTCACACTAAGTTTTAGGTTCAATGTCCTGTCAATTATAAATAGACCCAGCCAAGACACTTGGCAAGCCTATAGGCCTACATACCATAACAGTAAATATACCCATCATTAACTACATACCATACCAACAGTAAATACACCCATCATTAAAAACCTCTTCGGGATAGGGGGCAGTATTTTCACAGCCGGATGAAAAACGTACCCAAATTAAACAGCCTGCTTCTCGGGCCCAGAAACTAAGATATGCATATTATTAGTAGATTTGGACAGAAAACACTCTGAAGTTTCTAAAACTGTTTGAATGATGTCTGTTGAGTATAACAGAACTCATATGGCAGGCAAAAACCTGAGACCAATCCAACCAGGAAGTGGGAAATCTGAGGATTGTAGTTTTTCAAACCATTTTCTATTGAATTTGTAGTCTTTACGGGGTCATGTTGCACTTCCTAAGGCTTCCACTAGATGTCAAGTCTTTAGAACCTTGTTTGAGGATTCTATGGTGAATTTGAAGGGAATAACAGCCCAAGGAAGTAGGTGTCCCATTAGAAGGCATGGGTACAGTCACGCGCAAGGACTTGGGAGCGAGCTGAGTTCATATTCACTCCTAAAGAGAACGGATAGGTCCGGTTGGAATTTATTGAAGATATGTTAAAAACAACCTAAAGATTGATTCTATACATCGTTTGACATGTTTCTACAAACTGTAGTATAACTTTTTAGACTTTTCGTCTGGACTAAGTAAGCACGCGCGGTATGGATTTGGATAGTGAACCTAACGCGCGAACGGAATGGATGTATTTGGACATAAATATGAACTTTATCGAACATTTATTGTGGAGCTGGGGTTCCTGGGAGTGCCTTCTGATGAAGATAATCAAAGGTAAGTGAATATTTATAATGTAATTTCTTAGTTTTATTGATTCCAAGATTGCAGGTTTTTGTTTGCTAGTTGTTGGTGTCTTCTGGGCTGTACTCAGATTGCAAATTGTGCTTTCGCCGTGAACCTTTTTTGAAATCTGACAAAGCGGTAGCATTTAGGAGAAGTCTATCTATAATTCTGTGCATAACACTTGTATATTGATCAAAGTTTATGATGAGTATTTCTGTAATATGTGTGCTCATTGCTCATTCACCGAGAGGTTTGGAGGGAAAACATTTCTGAACATTACGCGCCAATGTAAAATTGTGTTTTTGGATATAAATATGAACTTTATTGAGCAAAACATACATGCATTGTGTAACATTGAGTCCTATGAGTGCCATCTGATGAAGATCATCACAGGTTAGTGAATATTTTAGCTGTACTTTTGGTTTTTGTGATACATCTAGTTGCTTGGAAAATGGCTGTGTGGTTTTTCTTGTGGAGTTTATGTCCTAACATAATCTAATTTTATGCTTTCTCCGTAAAGCCTTTTTGAAATCGGACAATGTGGTTGGATTAACGAGAGTCTTATCTTTAAAATGGTGTAAAATAGTTGATTGTTTGAGAAAATGGAATTATGAGATTTTAGCTTTTTTAAATTTGGTGCTCTGATTTTCCACTGGCTGTTGTCAAAATCAATCCCGTTAACGGGATCCTATCTCGAAGGGGTCCTCACAACAGGTTAACTACATACCATCAGTAAATATACCCATCATCAACTACATATCATACATAGAGTAAATATATCTACCATTTTAGAGAGCTCCTCTGCAGACTCAGCCACTCTCTCTCTGTCGTTGCTATCTACCACAAAGATCAGACCCTGAGTGAGGGATGAACACAGTCAGAGCAGGACAGTCAGAGAGGAGGAGGATGCCCTGAGGCATTACATGAGAGAAGTAAAAGAGTAGGCTGTAGCCTCCCTGGTTCCCTTTTGGTGTGTGTGTTTACCTGTGTGTTCTGGAAGTAGTGTCTCCAGAGGGGTCTGATCTTGTCCTGACCACCCACATCCCATACCGTGAAGCAGATGTTCTTATACTCCACCGTCTCCACGTTAAAGCCTGTCACACACACCAAAGAGATGCATTAGGTCTAAATGTCAATCCCATGTCTTATATGGACGGCAATATATTATTATATCTATAGACTAGTGCATGAATGTGGTTAGCGACAGTCCAATATCCTACCTAAGTCAATTACACCTCAATTTAAAGCTAACAATGGAAATCAAAGCAAGAGCAGTTGAGACTGAAAAACAGCTTCTATCTCAAGGCCATCAGACTGTTAAATAGCCATCACAAGCACAATAGAGGCTGCTGCCTATATACATAGACTTTGAATCACTGGCCACTAATAAATGGAACACTAGTCACTAATAATGTTTACATATGTTGCATTACTCATCTCATTTGTATATACTTTATTCTCTTCTACTGTATATTAGTCTATGCCGCTCTGACATTGCTCATCCATATATTTATATATTAATTCCTTTACTTAGATGTGTGTATTGTTGTGAAATTGTTTGATATTACTTGTTTGATATTACTGCACTGTTGGAGCTAGAAAGACAAGCATTTCACTACACCAGCAATAACATCTGCTAAACATGTGTATGTGACCAATCATTTGATTTGAGACTGGAGGGTGAAAGGTGGGTGTGACCGTGTGTGTGTTTGTTTTACCGATAGTTGGAATGGTAGTCACTATTTCTCCCAGCTTCAGTTTGTACAAGATAGTCGTTTTCCCTGCAGCATCCAAACCCACTGAGAAAACAAACATTTATTTTTAACATTATATCTCATTCTCACATACAACTGCAAGCAAGAACGTGCATGCATATATATATATATATATATATATATATTTTTTTTTTAATGGACACTTATTGTAGCTATTAACGGTGTATTTTTTCCGTGTCGACAGCTGCATGAAGATACAAAACCCACCAGCAAATGACGGATAGCTAAAGTTAGCTAAACAGGTGGCTTACTAACGTGAGCTAGAACTAGCTTGTCACTCACGACGACAGACCAAAAAACAGCATTTTTTTGTAACTAACGTTAGCCGGTTAACTTTCCATTTTTCTATACCCGCGGGCTACCTAGATTAAAGTTATCCTCAAATATACAACTAGTACAAGTAGCTAGCTAGTTAACATTTTTGAACTTTCTGCCGAGTTTGTTGACACATCAACCACCAAAAAGTTAGCTACGTAGCAGCTAGCAACACTTTTTGGACAACTATGAACTAACGTTAGCTACTGTCACTATTCTACATACACCATTTGGGTCCAACAAATCAACTTATACATACATACATACAATACATACAATACATACATACATACATACATACATACATACATACATACATACATACATAACGTTATGTTATGTTAGTTACTCACTAAAGACTCCCGTGATGTTCTCCAGTAACGTTAGCGTACATTTGAAAGCCACAGTTAGCCAGCTAACATCCGACACTTACCCATAAGTATTCTCATCTGTTTCTTGCCGAACAGTCTGGTGAAAACTGACGAGATTAGGAGCCCCATGTTGTGCGTTAATGTCTCAAATTATTACAGAAAGCTTTTCTAAATTCTTGTCGTTCTTGAGACAATTGGTCTGAATATTTCTGTTTGTGATTCCCAAGCAAGAATCGTTTCTGTCCTCTGATGCTGCCACGTCCGGGCCAACGTGGAACTCCCGGCGTCATCGATTTGACTCAACTTTATTAGCATTTGGGCCAACGTGGTGATGGACAACAGCAATATTAAACTAATGCAGAGACAATTGTCTTGAGCAGACATGATCGTAAGTAAAACGACTCTGCATGTACAGGTTCGACCGATCCATCACTACCCATTTGTGTCACATAATGTTTTGGGGTAAAAATGTTACTTGTTTTTCACACTGATTATTTGCAGTTACATTGTGTACCAGTAGATGTCAGATTACAACAGGGTTCGCTGTTATTGCAACGCGAACTAATGATGTCACATCAGATACATAGACCCTCTTTGGTCAGTATTTCTCAGCGCACCATATCTTCTGACAGCCCAATTGAACTTCACAGGGTATAATTAATTTGTTAGTCCTCCTCGTCATGCATGCCATTACATTCTGGTGAAGTGTGAGGGATGTCATGTGTTTGTTTCTGCAATGGGCAGTGACCAATGTCACACTTTATAGAGATTATATGAAACATAAACACGCAAGCACACACACATTCTGTGCAACAGTTGAGCAAAACGTGAGATGTATGTGTTATCAGGAGTGTGCTGCTTGGCTAAGTAGGGCAACTACTATCACTGAGAAACGTGTTAACCCGGTGTTTAGAGTAAACAATGTTTTTACTGCATTTTAGTGTTTCTCCTTTGCAACTTCTGTGTCCCATTAAAAGCTGGTGCATGCATAATGTAGCCTATGCCAAACAAATAAATAACTTATAGGCTATACAGTTATTATTATAGGATGTATAGGGTTATCTATAGCCAACTCGCTCTGGTCTTCTCCAAACCAGTATGAGACCTGGCTCATCGACGGTCCGCCATGCACGGCATTTCCGAAGGGAAATTCCTACACCTGTCCCGTGTGGGGATTTTTGCCGTAAAGGTAAGTCGACATGTGACAGACAGGTCCAAGGCGCAGGCGTCTTGGTGCCGTGGGCGGACCGCCTGTTAATAACCCACTCAGATTTATAGAAAGAATCATATATTTTGTTCTGTGGACTACATGGATAACGATTTATTTATTTCAGACAAAGGACGGCTGCGCTTTAGATAACTTTGCCAAGGTGGCAATTGTGCGGCTCATTCACAATGAGTTTGAATCGATTTTTAAGCAGTGACCAGGTAAGAACTATTTTTTCAATCATTAGTGCAAGTACATTGATGTGTAACCCTATTTACATTGTAGGTATAGCTATAAAACCCCCAATGAAAAATCTCACAGAGCTGCAATGGAGTTAGCTATAAGCCCAGGCTCAATCTGTTTTATGGCTATTTCGGCACACTATTGAATTGATTCTGAAATGTTTTCTTTATGTAGATCACAGGTCTCTCTACTGTGTACCTGGTATCTCTGTCTATAAGGTAAGCAAAACTGACTTCACACAGCCATAGGCTATCTGTGACACATGGATGTAAAGTGTTGCATGTCAGCTAAGATTTGAGAACGTTTAGGTCTAAGTCTTAGTGTTTCTAAATGTAACTGTTCTGTGTTGTGCAAATAGTCTTACCTAGGCTATGTGTTTTCAAATCAAACCAATTTATAGTAGGCTAGTCCAGAAAATATTTGAGTTTGTTTTGGTTGTTGTTGAAAATGTAGACTAGTAAATTACACAACCGAGAAGTTGACGTCACACACGTCATCTCATAATAACATGGTTGGCCTCCAGTCATTTTATCTTTTATTTCTTCAGTGTTGCCAGTCAGATCAATTGAGCAACTTGACATGCATGTGACTAACGCAATTTATCATTACTTATCATAACTCAATATATAAAGCACTGTGTTGGCCATGCCTAACTCTAGCTCTTTACAGCACTACTATGCTGTCTTTTAATCCTGCATAGTAGATGAGGAGTTTGTTGTTTGGCTGCAAAGAACTGCTGGATGTGTTTTGTTTATTTAGGGTCAAGTTTGATATGTGTCATTTTGGAGACAACTTTGTTATTTTTGTCGACGTATTATATTTGAAGGGTTTCATTCCAAAATGCTATATATCCATTTTCAGAAATGTTGGCCAATTAGCTTTTATTGTTTAAAGAACTTACGAAAGAGATTGGTGTGTGTTTTCACTATCAAATCATGGCATGGGGTTGTTAAATCTGTCACTTGATGGTTTCATTTTAGAGAGACAAATAATCATGTTTTTGCTAAATGCTATCTGCCTCACTCAGAGAAACAAGTAGTACTGCTAGCCCACTGGGAACATTTCATTTCAATGAAATTACTTTGAACCAACGTGGAAAAGACATTGAATTGATGTCTGTGCCCAGTGGGAGGTTTTACACAATCAAATATTTTTTTATTTTTTATGAATCATTTACATTTGAGTCATTTAGCAGATTCCCTTATCCAGAGTGACTTACAGTTAGTGCATTCATCTTAAGATAGCAAGGTAAGACAACCACATATCACAGTCAAATTTACAGCAAATTAACATTCCATTCCAGCTAAAAATTTATATATAGGTTTGAAAAAAAATATATACTAACATTTTGCCCACATCTAAAATCGATGATAAGTAATATTTTACACACACATGAAGGTGCCCAAAAGCAATCATCTCTAGTGAAAAAACACACATTTTGGGATATAGGGAAAGGTGATACCTAGTCAGTTGCACAACTGAATGCATTCAATAAAATGTGTCTTCTGCATTTAACCCAACCCCTCTGAATCAGAGAGGTGCGTGGGCTGTTTTAATCGATGTCCACGGCGCCCGGGGACCAGCTGTTGTTCAGGGTTAACTGCCTTGCTCAAGGGCAGAACGGCAGTTTTTTCCACCTTGTCGCCTCTGGGATTTGAACCAGCAACCTTTCAGTTACTGGCCCACCAATATTAACCGCTAGGCTACCTGCCACCCCATATATAGCGGTGGATATAGCGTTTTAGAAATAAAATCTTCATTTGAATGCATGTAGCCTACATCTGAATGCAGAGGTCTTGATCAGTGAGTGATTCTTGAGTTGTTAGCCTCCAGTTGATCAAGACACGGCCCCATGCCCACCCAAGCCCCTGCCTCCCATTTCAGCACCCAGTCCACTTGGACAGCTCCCCCCTTTTACTACATACCCTCAACCAAGCAGCCTCCTGTGTGTGTGTGTGTGTGTGTGTGTGTGTGTGTGTGTGTGTGTGTGTGTGTGTGTGTGTGTGTGTGTGTGTGTGTGTGTGTGTGTCATATATTACCTGCTAGTTATTCTGATGGTTTATAGGACATGGTGTAGGCCTACATTACATTTTATGATTTGATATTCCTACATTTAATTCTATTAGCCTGGATGCCATCTCTATTCAGCTATTATGTTCCACTCCTTGCAAGGAGTGAAATGTTAGCTAAAAAGACTTGTACCCAGACTAGCATTGCATGTCTTTCTGTTGTAATTTGATTGTATTTATTTTCCAGCACAATCTTTGTGAACATTCTGAATGACATGATTGACTGTTATTTAATGGTGCTATAATTGTGTACTATCAGTATTTAGGTATTTGACTTTCTATTTCCAGTTTGATTGGGAGTTTTTCAGTGCTTGTGGTTTCCATTGTAAAGAGGAGCCACCTACAAGAACAGGTGGGTGGATGAGAGGAAGAGTATCTTTGACTGTGTGTGTGTGTGTGTGCGTGGCTGTACCTTTTTGTGTGAGTGTGATACAATTATTTCCAAGGCTGTCTCTTAGCAAAATACAGTATGTGTTTACCAGGGTCACTCTCATTAGGATGTAATTACCTAAACATTGCAGATTCAGATGTATGATCTTAATTTGATCACCCAGTTGCAGGAGAACTTTCCTACAATCCAGGGAATGTAGAACTTGTAGTGTATTTGAGGTTTAAAAAGGCTTCTGAAGTTTGTAATTTCCACTTTGAAATTTCAGACTTGATGTTCACATACAAAAAGTGTATCAACCCTGACAAAAATCCCCATGAATTATAATACACATAATAATTCAAATTTCCTGTTGCTGCAGGATTATTATTCTACTGTAGCAAACAGGCTCAAATTAAGAGCCTACATCTGTAGAATAGTCATGAATTGAGAGCTGACATTATTCCTTACTCTACCTGTCAGATAGAGGCATTGTCACGTCCTGGCCAGTATATAAGGTTAATTGTTTTGTAGTTTGGTCAGGGCGTGACAGAGGGTATTTGTTTTATGTGGTTCGGGGTGGTGTGTTTGTGTAAAGGGTGTTTGATTTAGTATGTCCGGGGTTTGGTTTATGTCTAGGTAGTTCTATGTGGAGTCTAGTATGTCTGTTTCTATGTCTGGTGAATTGGTGTTGGGACTCTCAGTTGAAGGCAGGTGTTTTCTATCTGCCTTTGATTGAGAGTCTCATAAATGAGGGTGTGTTTGTGTTTGTGTTTTGTGGGTGATTGTTCTGTGTTCAGCCCTAGGCTTTGCCAGACTGTTTTGTTGTTCGTTGGTTAGTTCTAGTAGCTTTGTTATTTTGTATTCAGTTGTTTTTTGTAAGTTAATAAATCTAAATATGAGCATACACGTACCTGCTGCATTTTGGTCCTCATTCACCAACGACACCCGTGACAGGCATGTCTGTTCTACATAACATAATCATTATCTTCCGAATCGTTGTGGCCTACTGAACATGGCCCAGGCTACTCCCTTGCTGTTTGCCTGTGCCTATACTTCTTCATTGAGTCAGAGCAGTCCTATAGTTCTATCTACTCTAGAAAAAATTGTAGAGGCCCTTCTAGTGAGTTCACAGGGGATGGAGAATGGTACAAATCAAATTTTATTGATCACGTACACGTGTTAGGCAGATGTTATTGCGGGTGTATCGAAATGACTGTGCTTCTAGCGCCGAAAGTGCAGTAATATCTAACAAGTGATATCTAACAGTTTCATAACATATATACCCAAAATACACATAAATTTAAGTAAGGAATGGATTAAGAATATATATACATATATGTCAGAGCGACATTGGACTAAGATACAGTGGCATAGTATAGAGTACAGTATATAAACTCAGCAAAAAAAAGAAACATCCCTTTTTCAGGACCCTGTCTTTCAAAGATAATTTGTAAAAATCCAAATAACTTCACAGATCTTCATTGTAAAGGGTTTAAACACTGTTTCCCATGCTTGTTCAATGACCCATAAGCAATTAATAAACATGCACCTGTGGAACGGTTGTTAAGACACTAACAGCTTACAGTTGGTAGGCAATTAAGGTCACAGTTATGAAAACTTAGGACACTAAAGAGGCCGTTCTACTGACTCTGAAAAACACCAAAAGAAAGATGCCCAGGGTCCCTGCTCATCTGCGTGAACGTGCCTTAAGCATGCTGCAAGGAGGCATGAAGACTGCAGATGTGGCCAGGGCAATAAATCGTAATGTCCGTACTGTGAGACGCATAAAACAGCACTACAGGGAGACAGGACGGACAGCTGATCGTCCTCACAGTTGCAGACCACATATAACAATACCTGCACAGGATTGGTACATCCGAACATCACACCTGCGGGACAGGTACAGGATGGCAACAACAACTGCCTGAGTTACACCAGGAACGCACAATCCCTCCATCAGTGCTCAGACTGTCCACAATAGGCTGAGAGAGGCTGGACTGAGGGCTTGTAGGCCTGTTGTAAGGCAGGTCCTCTCCAGTCATCACCGGCAGCAACGTTGCCTATGGGCACAAACCCACCGTTGCTGGACCAGACAGGACTGGAAAAAAGTGCTCTTCACTGACGAGTCGTGGTTTTGTCTCACCAGGGGTGATGGTCAGATTCGCGTTTATTGTGGAAGGAATGAGCGTTACACCGAGGCCTGTACTCTGGAGCGGGATGGATTTGGAGGTTGTGGGTCCGTCATGGTCTGGGGCGGTGTGTCACAGCATCATCGGACTGAGCTTGTTGTCATTGCAGGCAATCTCAATGCTGTGCGTTACAGGGAAGACATCCTCCTCCCTCATGTGGTACCCTTCCTGCAGGCTCATCCTGACACGACCCTCCAGGAATGTCAGTGTTCTGCCATGGCCAGCGACGAGCCCGGATCTCAATCCCATTGAGCACGTCTGGGACCTGTTGGATCAGAGGGTGAGGGCTAGGTTAAATGAACATTAGAAAACCCTTTTGCAATTATTTTAGCACAGCTGAAAACTGTTAAAGAAGCAATAAAACTGTCCTTCTGTAGACTAGTTGAGTATCTGGAGCATCAACATTTGTGGGTTCGACTACAGGCTCAAAATGAGCAGAAACAAATACCTTTATTCTGAAACTCGTCAGTCTATTCTTGTTCTGAGAAATGAAGGCTATTCCATGCGAGAAATTTCCAAGAAATTGAAGATCTCGTACAATGCTGTGTATTACTCCCTTCACAGAACAGCGCAAACGGGCTCAACCAGAATAGAAAGAGGAATGGGAGGCCCCGGTGCACAACTGAGCAAGAGGACAAGTACATTACATGGTGTAGTTTGAGAAACAGATGCCTCCCAAGTCCTCAACTGGCAGCTTCATTAAATAGTACCCGCAAAACACCAGTCTCAACGTCAACAGTGAAGAGGCGACTCCGGAATGCTGGCCTTCTAGGCAGAGTTCCTCTGTCCAGTGTATGTGTTCTTTTGCCCATCTTAATCTTTTTTTTATTGGCTAGTCTGGCTTGTTCTTTGCAACTCTGCCTAGAAGGCCAGCATCCCGGAGTTGCCTCTTCACTGTTGACGTGGCTAGTGATCCATTTCTAAAAGTGGCCAGTGATTACTAATCTATGTCTATAGGCAGCTGCCCCTGATGTGCTAGTGATGGTTGTTTAGCAGTCTGATGGCCTTGAGATAGAAGCTGTTTTTCAGTCTCGGTCCCAGCTTTGATGCACCTGTACTGACCTCGCCTTCTGGATGATAGCAGGGTGAACAGTCAGTGGCTCGGGTGGTTGATGTCCTTGATGATCTTTTTGGCCTTCCTATGGCATCGGGTGCTGTAGGTGTCCAGGAGGGTGGGAAGTTTGCCCCCGGTAATGCGTTGGGCGGACCGCACCACCCTCTGGAGAGCTTTGCGGTTGTGGGTGGTGGAGTTGCCGTACCAGGCGGTGATACAGCCCGACAGGATGCTTACAATTGTACATCTGTAGAAGTTTGTGAGGGTTTTAGGTGTTAAGCCAAATTTCTTTAGCCTCCTGAGGTTGAAGAGGCGCTGTTGTGCCTTTTTTACCACACTGTCTGTGTGAGTGGACCATTTCAGTTTGTCAGTGATGTGTACACCAAGGAACTTGAAGCTTTCCACCTTCTCCATTGCAGGTTTCATGAAGTCCACAATCATCTCCTTAGTTTTGTTGACGTTGAGTGAGAGGTTATTTTCCTCACGCCACACTCCCAAAGCCCTCACCTCCTCCCTGTAGGCTGTCTCATCGTTGTTGGTAATCAAGCCTACTACTGTTGTGTCATCTGCAAACTTGATGATTGATGTGGAGGCGTGCTTGGCCACACAGTCATAGGTGTACATATTTGGTTTGTTAAAATCCCCAGCTACAATAAATGCAGCCTCAGGATATGTGGTTTCCAGTTTGCATAAAGTCCAATGTTTTTTGAGAGCCATTGTGGTATCCGCTTGGGGGGATATAGACCGCTGTGGCTATTATTGACAAATTCTCTCGGGAGATTGTACGGTCAGCATTTAATTGTGAGATATTCTAGGTCGGGTGAACAGAAGGACTTGAGTTCCTGTATGTTATCACAGTTGCACCATAAGTCGTTAACAATAAAACATATACCTCCACCCTTCTGCTTCCCGGAGAGATGTTTGTTCCTGTCGGGGCGATGTACTGAGAACCCAGCTGGCTTTACAGAGTCAGACAGTATATCGAGAGAGGGAGAGAGCCATGTTTCCGTGAAGCAGAGTATGTTACAATACATGGTGTCCCTCTGAAAAGCAACTCTCGCCTTGAGAGAGATTGGACATTAGCGAGTAAAATACTTGAGAGCGGTGGGTGGTGTGCATGCTTCCTGAGTCTGACCAGAAGACCGCCTTGAGTACTTCTCCTTCGCCGGCGTTGCTTTGGGTCAGTCTCTGGAATAAGTTTGATTGCTCTTGGGAGAGCAAACAAAGGATCCTCTCCAGGGAAGTCGTAATCCTGGTCGTAATGCTGGAAGTTCTAGTGAGTTACCGCCGCTCTAATATCCAATAGTTCTTCCCGGCTGTATGTAATGACACAAAACAATTCCTGAGCTAATAACTTTAAAAAATAGTTCATAAACAAACAAAATACTGCAGAGTTGCTTAAGAGCTAGGCGCGATGCTGCCATCTCAAATGGCACCATCGTTTTTAAAATTATATTTTTTCTTTATTTATGTATTTTTTTTTACATACTTAAACGATAGAAAAGGGAACAAACAGTACCAGTACAAACTATTAACTGAATGTCCATGGACCCTAAATATACAGTAACTCACCCCAGAACACTAGTAACACCACCAAGATGGCGTAGCAGTCGGACATCTGTCTTGTCTTGTCTTGTCCCGTCCCGTGTATATATTGTTTTCTTTATATATATTTTGTATATATTTCTTATCTCAATTTCCATGTACGGACTGAACATACTCTCCTGCAACCCGCCTCACCCAATGTGGTACGGATCTGCTATTTTTTTATACTTTAGAACCGGAACCCCCATCAGTAGCTAACTAGCTACTAGCTAGTAGTCAGTTAGTCCGTTTAGTGGTCATCACCGTTAACTTGGACATCAGCCAGCCTCAGCCCGGTCAATTCCTGGTAGTCTGCACAGCGCGATATCAACCCAGAGCATATCGGACTGCTTTTTCTCTACCTCATCTCCGGATTCCTACCGCAAGCTCTGAACCTTTACACCGGATCATCACAGCTAGCTAGCTGCTATCCGAGTGGCTACTCCTGTCTAACGTCTCTGTCCCAAAGCAAGCACCAGTTAGCCTGGAGTTAGCCTCGAACTAGGCCCATCTCCCGGCTAGCCTGAAGAGATCCATCAGCCAATTCCTGGGCTACAATACCTCTTTTGCAAATTGGCCTGGACCCTTTACTGCCGACACGGAGCCCTGCCGATCCATCACGACTGGTCTGCCGACGTAACCGTCCGAGGTGGTTTGAACAGGCTCTTCCGATGCAACGTCCCCCGGAGGCCCATCTGCTAGCCCTGGCCTGCTAGCTGTCTGAATCGCCACGTCTCCAGCTCGCCTAGCTACTCACTGGACCCTATGATCATCGGCTACACATGCCTCTCCTTAATGTCAATATGCCTTGTCTGTTGCTGTTTTGGTTAGTGATTATTGTCTTATTTCACTGTAGAGCCACCAGCCCTGCTCAATATGCCTTAGCTAGCTTTTTTGTTCCACCCCCCCCACACACACCATGCCTCTAGAGACAAAACCTCTCATCGTCACTCAATGCCTAGGTTTACCTCCACTGTACTCACATCCTACCATACCCTTGTCTGTTCATTATGCCTTGAATCTATTCTTCCGTGCCCAGAAATCTGCTCCTTTTACTCTCTGTTCCGAATGCACTAGACGACCAGTTTTTATAGCCTTTAGCCATACCCTTATCCTACTCCTCCTCTGTTCCTCTGGTGATGTAGAGGTTAACCCAGGCCCTGCAGTCCCCAGCATCACTCCCATTCCCCAGGCACTCTCATTTGTTGACTTCTGTAACCGCAAAAGCCTTTGTTTCATGCATATTAACATTAGAAGCCTCTTCCCTAAGTTTGTTTTATTCACTGCTTAAGCACACTCCGCCAACCCGGATGTCCTAGCCGTGTCTGAATCCTGGCTTAGGAAGGCCACCAAAAATCCTGACATTTCCATCCCTAACTATAACATTTTCCGACAAGATAGAACTGCCAAAGGGGGCGGAGTTAGCCTGCAGAGTTCTGTCATACTATCCAGGTCTGTGCCCAAACATTTCAAGCTTCTATTTAAAAATATCCACCTTTCCAGAAACCAGTCTCTCACGTTGCTGCTTGTTATAGATTCAGCCCCCAGCTGTGCCCTGGACACCATATGAGAATTGATCGCCCCCATCTATCTTCAGAGTTCGTACTATTAGGTGACCTAAACTGGGACATGCTCAACACCCCGGCCGTCCTACAATCTAAGCTAGATGCCCTCAATCTCACACAAATGATCAACATTTACATTACATTTAAGTCATTTAGCAGACGCTCTTATCCAGAGCGACTTACAAATTGGTGCATTCACCTTATGATATCCAGTGGAATAACCACTTTACAATAGTGCATCTAAATCTTTTAAGGGGGGGGGGGGTTAGAAGGATTACTTTATCCTATCCCAGGTATTCCTTAAAGAGGTGGGGTTTCAGGTGTCTCCGGAAGGTGGTGATTGACTCCGCTGTCCTGGCGTCGTGAGGGAGCTTGTTCCACCATTGGGGTGCCAGAGCAGCGAACAGTTTTGACTGGGCTGAGCGGGAACTGTGCTTCCTCAGAGGTAGGGAGGCGAGCAGGCCAGAGGTGGATGAACCTACCAGGTACAACCCTAAATCTGTAACCATGGGCACCCTCTTAGATATCATCCTGACCAACCTGCCCTCTAAATACACCTCTGCTGTCTTCAACCAGGATCTCAGCGATCACTGCCTCATTGCCTGGGTGCTTAATTGGTCTGCGGTAACACGATCACCCCTCATCACTGTCAAACACTCCCTAAAACACTTTAGCGAGCAGGCCTTTCTAATCGACCTGGCCCGGGTAACCTGGAAGGATATTGACCTCATCCCGTCAGAAAAGGATGCATGGTTGCTCTTCAAAAGTGCTTTCCTCACCATCTTAAATAGCGTGCCCCATTCAAAAAATGTAGAACTAAGAACAGATATAGCCCGTGGTTCACTCCTGACTTGACTGCCCTTGACCAGCACAAAAACATCCTGTGGCGTACTGAAGCTGTAACACCAAGACTATGAATTATATCAAGTTTATTCCCACCTGCGTCAAGCACATTAGACAGGATATATTCTATGGCTTAGAGATGTACAATGTTATTGTCACGTTCTCTTAGTTTTGAAAACACACAAATGCCTGTGTCTCTTTAGGTGAATCCCCTGGTCCAGCTGGCTCTAGCTGATCTGTTGGCAGCAGTTACCCTGATGTTCACCAGCGCAATGAATGAAACACACACCTTCACCCCCAGTGTGTTCATCTGTGAAAAACTACTGCCTCTGTCACTGGTGAGCCAGTCTCATGTGGCTATTATACTGTATGTAGGGATAATGCACTATAATGATCCTAATCTTAGAATGAACATTCTGTAAATGCAAAAGAGTTTGTTAAACAGTTTAATTTTGTCTTTATTCCCTCAAATACACTCTATAGCTTTGATGAAAAATGTATAAAAAAGCTTGTGTGCGTACCTCTAGACTAAGGTATCCATAAGGTATAGATATACATACTATCTGTCTTTGAGTGCTTCAGCGTGATCCAATTGTAATAGCATTTTTTGTGTGTACTGTGAACTGTTCTATACTGTGTTATGTCATGGAGCATGACATTATGCGGTGTCATTTTTAGAGATAGTGTGACGACGCAAAGTTTTACTGCTTGTCCTTTCTATTATAGACCTTTAACTGAAGTGCTCTTGACACTTTACTGTGTGCCATTTGCTATTATAATCATTTAACAGTGTGTGTGTGTGTGTGTGTGTGTGTGTGTGTGTGTGTGTGTGTGTGTGTGTGTGTGTGTGTGTGTGTGTTCTCTGTTCCAGATGTTTTACTTTGTGTCGTTCCTCCTGATGGTAGTGTATGCCTGGGAATCAAAGCATGCAGTCGAGGGATGGAGGGAGAGACCAAGAGAGGAAGAGGTGAGGACACAAGCATCCACCAAGGGCTCCGACATGCGCATACATGCACACACACACACACACACACACACCTCAACTTTGTTTGATTTATTCTAAAATCAAATATCCCTCTCTTCCCCCAGTCCCGGTGTAGACAAAGGGTGGGGGTTGTGCCTGTATATGCTTGTGTGTGGTGAGTCAAACTATTTCATTTTCAAATAGAAACATCCCTGCTTTTAACCAAACGGCTCTGCGTAGTGGCTTAAAAGCAACATACAGTATGTCCCTGACTGTGTGTGTGTGATGCCCCTACAGGTTTATACCATTGGTGATGTACTTTGTGTACGTGATGACTTTAGTCCTGGTACCACCCAGCCACATGACGGCAAACAACAGTGAAGCTAGCACATACTGCAACAGGTGTGTGTCTCTTTGTCTGCCGCACAGGCCAGGGTTCGTCCTGGAGCATTTGCATAATGCTTATGACACTTTAATGAGAGAAAATGTACATACTCTAGCAAACATTTCTTACGAGTGTCTCACATCTCTCTGTGGTGTTGTGTTCCTCTTAGCTGTATCCTCTTCCTGCATATCTGGAGGGACAACTGCTCAGATATAGTGAGTAAATACCTTGTTCCACGCATTTTGTATCTGTCTGTTCATAAAGGAATTGGACAGCATAATGAATGAGACCTTGTTTGTTTTGTTTTCCAGGAACATATCCATGATATCTTCATACAATGCTTCCTCTTTGTCAGTGTGATACCAGTTTTGGTGTGCTGCACAGTAAGTACCATAGATCTTCACTAGTCTAGCATACAGTACAATAATCACCATAGTTATCTCATAAACATGGGTTAGTTTACAGCCAATAGAATGATGATCATGAAAATTATGAGCTAAGATGATGATGATGATGATGTACCTGTACAGGTGGTTTACTACAAGGTGGGCAGCTGGTATCGCAGGTATGAGGAGGAGGGACTATTTCCTGTGGAGGGAGATGCACGTTCCAGGAAACGGCTGAGGGGTATGTTCTCCACTGCTCGCTACATGATGGTGGTCATCATCTTCTGCTGGACGCCAGGTACACAAAGTCATCTCCGCAAGCACACACAGACACATACGCACACACACCCTGTATGTGTGTAACTCTGTAACTCCAACCTCAGGACTAATATAATCTATTTTGTCCCGTCCCCAGCTCTTGTTCTGGTTGTCCTGTCTGTGATACCAGACATACCTCAAGTAAATCTCTTCCCCCTGTATATTATACAGGTCAGTATTTCAACTATCTCACTGATGATTGCAGACATAGCCCTTCCAAGATACCATCACCCAGAATGAATTGCCATTTTCCCCTAGAGAGCCTTCTTTAGCTATGTAAAATTAATAATGACACTAAGATAAGCACCCATAATGCTTTATCCTTACCCACTATACTCCATCCTGATTCAGAGGGGTTGGGTTAAATGCGGAAGGCACATTTCAGTTGAATGCATTCAGGTGTGCAACTGACTAGGTGCCCCCTTCCATTTCCATCCTGGTGTCTCTGCAGGCGGTGACGTTGTCTCTGCAGGGCTGTCTGAACAGCGTGGTCTATGCCTGGAGACGACCAAACTTCAGAGACGCTGTGCTCGGAGAGAGGATGCCCCTGCTCAGCCAAGACGCCCCTCTGCCCTTCTTTGACGAATCACTGAGGGGGCCGCTTGGACCCTTAACCTCTAACTCCTGACTCTAGAGAAGGTGCTATGCTGCGGGTGGAATTCTCGCTCTGGCACAGAAACAGTTTACCCTCCTCAAATACTAACCTTTACCACTGAGGGAAGCAATGCAACACTGACCTCAGATCAGCATCTGGGGATAACTTCATTCTACTACTCCCACTGGGATGGTTGTCCGGAACCAAGACAATGGTGTACTATGGACGTAGGGGTCGACTCAGACTCGGGAAATGTGTGCGTAGGAAAGGCATGTCTTTCCTATGCACTTCTCAGTAGTTGGTATTCAGACTTTCCTTATGCAGGCGTGTAACGGGCTTTGTAGGCGTGGTTTCCTTGTAAATAAATAAGTACATTTCATACTTGCTGGCCAACAGACTTTCTCATCGAGTTTTCATTCAATAGAGTTTTCTGTACATTTATCTTAAGCCATCCCTTTAAATACGGTGTACCTTTAATTCGAATTTGGTTGACAGACTCACTAGAATACATCGAGAGAAAAGCTTCAGAATATTAGAGATCAATGGAAGGAAGCCATCTAAATATATGCATATTTGTTACAGTTTCAGCACCAACTGGTTAAAAAATATTCTGGTAGATTATTTAGGCAAATATTAGGGTTAGGAAGGTATGTATGACATAAACTGGTTTGGTGAGCCTTTACGCACAAAATATAATATATATATTTTTTTATTTCACCTTTATTTAACCAGGTAGGCTAGTTGAGAACAAGTTCTCATTTACACCTGCGACCTGGCCAAGATAAAGCAAAGCAGTGCGACACAAACAACAACACAGAGTTACACATGGAATAAACAAACATGCAGTCAATAATACAATATAAATAAATAAGAAATACAGTGTTTTGATTCATCCTGAAAGTTGCCATATTCAAATTCAATCCATAAAATATTGGAAGGTGAAAAAACTGTACAATAGGGTTTGAACAATAGGCTAGTCCGATAAATCAACCATAATCCTTACTAATAATTGAACTGTAATGACAACCGTCCAGTCATTGTGAACTGTGCGCCAGGCTCCAGGGTTAACCTGCTACGTGTGGTCTGAGTTCCTTAATGATTCAAATAGGCTACATGTCCCATATTATTGTGCAACATTCGCCTATTGATCCACTACTGGAAGATACTGTTCCCACCTCACCACTGAAGAGACTGGAATAACACCTTTACTCACAGAGTTCACCTGGTATTCTACATAAAAGGCTACGTTAAGTGGTATGTCACAAGACACTATTTGCAATTCAGAATTTTCCTGGACCTCAAAACGTGTTTGAATGTGATTTCTGTAGCACCATTTTTTTGTGTTATTTAGTAGAATCTTCAATGATATATTCATTTTTAAGTACAATGCTATTTCAGTATGATGAGATGATGAGGTGATTATTTTGATGAGTTGTAGAGCCAGATGGGCCAGAGAACAACATGACATGACAATGACCATCGTTTGATTGATTTGATTAATTGAATATGGTTTATGAAGCGCTTCCTTACGGTGTGGGGATTTCCCACTTTCCAGTAGATAGCTAGAGCAACTGTCAGTGATTGTGTACAATATAGCAAGCAATATAGCTAGCAACCATAGCAAGCTATCATTTGTACACATTCAGTGATTTTTTTGATCAGGTTATATAGTATCACCCTATGAACAAAATGTATTAAGATCAGGGGTATCATTTTTATTCTGTCATTTGACATGTGTATAGAATAAAGACGAAAAAGCACTCAAGGACGAAATGTACTGTACTGTATTTTAGCATGTAGATGTTCTTTGGTAGGCATTAAAATCACAGGAGAACACTTCCCTCGTATGTTTATGTTGTTATGATGTTTTATTTGTGCAATAAATGGCCTCTTACCCAGTCCCATTTTAACTGACATTCTCCTACTCTAATTTGTTGTAAGCTCAGAACAAAATGGTTTAGTCCTATGGTGACCTTGTATCAATAAAGACTTCAGACATGTTTCATGATGGTCACCTGTTGTAATGCATAGTTCAGATAGAATATAATCTTGTACTCAGTAATTATGTGTGTCACTTAGAGGGGCTGGGAGTGCTGAGTCAACTGGTGACAGAGAGGAGTGATGTGTTTTCTGCTGTGTCATGCCCAGTCACTTGTGACTATAAACGTTAAAGTGTGTAATGAAAGATATGAGAGGTTAAAAGGTTGAGGTCACAGACTTGTAGTGGCAGGTGTTTCTACTCTAGGGTATATTCTGTCCTTTCCTCCGACCTCCCCCTCCCCTCCATACCTCATTCCTCAGTCCCCACCCCTCACACTCACCTGTAGCAGCCCCCTCATTCCTAACACTAGCCCACTCATTCTTAATCCCCCCTACCTTCCATTATGTCAATATGCCCTCCACCCCTTTACCATCCACTCCACATACAGTGGGTATCATAAGTATTCACTCCCTTTGGATTTCTTCACATTTTCTTGAGTTACAAAGTGGAATAAAATACATTTTATTGTAATTTTGTGTCATTTTATCTAGACAAAATAATCCATAATGTCAGTGAAAAGAAAATGCTACACATTTTTACAAATGAATATAATTTTTAGAACTAAAATATTGTTGTTGCATACAGTACCAGTTAGAAGTTTGGACACAGCTGCTCATTCACGAGTTTTTCTTAATTTTGACTATTTTATACATGGTAGAATAATAGTGATGACATCAAAACTATGAAATAACACATGGAATCATGTAGTAACCAAAAAAGTGTTAAATAAATCAAAATACATTTTATATTTGAGATTCTTCAAAGTAGCCACCCTTTGCTTTGATGACAGCTTTGCACACTCTTGGCATTCTCTCAACCAGCTTCACCTGGAATGGTTTTCCAACAGTCTTGAAGGAGTTCCTACATATGCTGAGCCCTTGTTGGCTGCTTTTCCATCACTCTGCTGTCCATCTCATCCCAAACCATCTCAATTGGGTTGAGGTTGGGTGATTGTGGAGGCCAGGTCATCTGATCCATCACTCTTCTTGGTCAAATAGCCTTACACAGCCTGGAGGTATGTTTGGTCATTGTCCTGTTGAAAAACAAATGATAGTCCCACTAAGCGCAAACCAGATGGGTTGGCGTATTGCTGCAGAATGCTGTGGTAGCCATGCTGGTTAAGTGTGCCTTGAATTCTAAATAAATCACAGACAGTGTCACCAGCAAAGCACCCCCACACCATCACACCTCCTCCTCCATGCTTCACAGTGGGAACTACACATGGAGAGATCATCCGTTCACCTACTCTGCATCTCACAAAGACAGCGGTTGGAACCAAAGATCTAAAACTTGGACTCATCAGACCGAAGGACAGATTTCCACCGGTCTAATGTCCATTGCTCGTGTTTCTTGGCCCAAGAAAGTCTCTTCTTGCTGGTGTCCTTTAGTAGTGGTTTCTTTGTAGCAATTCGACCATGAAAGCCTGATTCACGCAGTCACCTCTGAACAATTGATGTTACTTGAAATCCGTGAAGCATTTATTTGGGCTGAAATGTCTGAGGCTGGTAACTCGAATTAACTTATCCTCTGAAGCAGAGGTAACTCTGGGTCTTCCTTTCCTGTGGCGGTCCTCATGAGAGCCAGTTTCATCATAGAGCTTGATGGTTTTTGCGACTGCACTTGAAGAAAGTTCTTGACATTTTCTGGATTGACTGACCTTCATGTCTTAAAGTAGTGATGGACTGTCGTTTCCCTTTGCTTATTTGAGCTGTTCTTGCCATAATATGGACTTGGTCTTTTACCAAATAGGGCTATCTTCTGTGTACCCCCCCTACCTTGTCACAACACAACTGATTGGCTGAAACGCATTAAGAATGAAAGAAATTCCACCAAATAATTTTTAACAAGGCACACCTGTTAAATGAAATGCATTCCAGGTGACTACCTCATGAAGCTGGTTGAGAGAATGCCAAGAGTGTGCAAAGCTGTCATCAAGGCAAAGGGTGGCTACTTTGAAGAATCTCAAATATAAAATATATGTATTTGTTTAACACCTTTTTGGTTACTGCATGATTCCATATGTGTTATTTCATAATTTTCTACAATGTAGAAAATAGTAAAAATAAAGAAAAACCCTGGAATGAGTAGGTTTGTCCAACTGTTTGACTGGTACTGTAAGTATGCATCCCCTTTGTTAAGGAAAGACTCAAATTTGAATAAAAAAATTATAATTACATAATAAGTTACATGGACTCACTGCGTGAAATAATAGGGATTGACATGATTTTGAATGACTACTGTAACGATATATGCAAAGAGTCGGGAAGCAAGTTCAGGGAGTGAATACATTTAATAAATAAATTAACAAAACAAGAAACACAAACAGCGCACCGACATGAAACAGGAAGAGAAACCAAAGGGAGTGACATATAAAGGGCAGGTAATCAAGGAGGTAATGGAGTCCAGGTGAGTGTCGTTATGCGCAAATGCGCGTAACGCTGGTGACAGGTGTGCGCCATAAACGAGCAGCCTGGTGACCTAGAGGCTGGAGAGGGAGCACATGTGACAACTACCCTCTTCCTCTGTCCCCCATACCAACATATGTAAGGTCCCTAAGTCAAGTATTGCATTCCAAGTACAGATTCAACTACAAAGACCAGAGAGCTTTTTGAAAGCCTCATAAAGAAGGGCAGTGTCACGTCTACTCCCGCTCTTACCTCCCCTATATCTTTCACTCCCTTCGTTCCATTCCCCAGGCAGTATGGGTTATGTGTTTCCTGTCCAGACGCTACTCTTGTTTTGTATCATTCCATGTTTATTGCTTTATTAACTTAGTGACCCCTTCGAGACAGGATCCCGTTAATGGGATCGTTTGACAAAATAGCATGGCGCGAAATTCAAAACAGCAAAAATATCATAATTTCAATTTCTCAAACATACGACTATTTTACACCATTTTAAAGATACTCTTCTCCTTAATGTAACCACATTGTCCGATTTCAAAAAGGCTTTACAGCGAAAGCAAAACATTAGATTATGTTAGGAGAGTACATAGACAAAAATAACCACACAGCCATTTTCCAAGCAAGGAGATATGTCACAAAAACCCAAAACACAGCTAAATGAAGCACTAACCTTTGACGATCTTCATCAGATGACACTCCTAGGACATCATGTTACACAATACATGTATGTTTTGTTCGATAAAGTTCACATTTATATCCAAAAACAGCTTTTTACATTGGCGCGTGATGTTCAGAAAATGTTTAGCCTCCAAAACTGCCGGTGAATGAGCACAATGAATATTATAGAAATACTCATCATAAATGTTGACAAAATAGATAACAATTATTTTAAGAATTATAGATACAGTGCTCCTTTTTGCAACCGCTGTGTCAGAGTTTAAAATAGCTTTTCGGCGAAAGCGCATTTTTCAATATTCTGAGCACATAGCTCGCCATCAAAGCAAGCTATACAGACACCCACCAAGTTCTGGGGTCACCTAAACTCAGAATTAGTATTATAAATATTCTCTTACCTTTGCTGATCTTCGTCAGAATGCACTCCCAGGACTGCTACTTCCACAAGAAATGTGGTTTTTGTTCGAAATAATCCATATCTATGTCCAAATACCCCCGTTTTGTTTGTGCGTTCAGGTCACTATCCAAAGGCATAACGCGCAGGCGCAATTCGAGACACAAAAAGTCAAAATGTCCCATTACCGCTCTTAGAAGCATGTCAAACGTTGTTTACGATCAATCTTTATGGTATTTTTTATGTAAAAATGCGATAATATTCCAACCGGACAATAGCGTATTCATTCCAGAAGAAAAATAAGGAAAGCCGCGCTCGCGGGATTGCACATTACCAATCCCTTTGTCGATAGGCAGTCCACTCATTGACTGAGCTACTATTCTCTGCCCGGTTACAGGAGACGGATGAAAAAACTTTCTGAAGGCTTTTGACAGCCAATGGAAGCCTTAGGAAGTGCAACGTGACCCCACAGACACTGTTGTTTCGATAGGCATTCAAAATAAGAACTACAATTCTCAGATCTCCCGCTTCCTGGTTGAATTTTTCTCAGGTTTTTGCCTGCCATATGAGTTCTGTTATACTCACAGACACCATTCAAACAGTTTTAGAAACTTCAGAGTGTTTTCTATCCAAATCCACTAATAATATGCATATTCTAGTTTTTGGGCCAGAGTAGTAACCAGTTTAATTTGGGTACGTTTTTCATCCGGCTGTGAAAATACTGCCCCTATCCCTAAGAGGTTTTAAACTCACCACCTGCACCTGCTTCTCAAGTCCCAGCGTCTCCGTTACAGAGTACTGCCTCAACAAATGGAAGAAGCAGGGAATCAGGACTTCTCCCAGACAGTCGATGAACAGGTTAACCTACTTCATCAACACCACGACCAGCTGGCACAACTGGGGATGGCTGTGGATGAGGTCCTTGGTTCTTCAACATCTCGAACATACCCGAGCGGCATTGCCTTCAACTAGCGGAGGATACTCTACAACCAGTCGACTCAGCGAGCCAGCACACCAGTCCATTCAGCAGTCCTACCAGATCAGCGATGCCTGTTTGTCCCTCCCAGACAAATATGACGGAACCTCATCTAAATGTCGTGGCTTCCTACTCCAGTGCTTCCTCTATTTTGCTCACCAGATGGGAGCCCCACCACCGAGAAGTCCAAGGTTGCCATGGTTATTTCTCTGCTGACTGGGCGGGTGTTGGAGTGGACTATGGCCATCTGGGAGAGAGGAGAGGAAGAGCTGGCTTTGTATGAGGGGTTCATGGCTTTGTTCAGAGGTATCTTCAATCATCCACCGGAGGGCAGAGAGGGGGGTGAGCGCCTACTCCAACTATGGCTGCCAAGTACGCGCTCACCTTACGGACAGTAGCAGCCTCCAGTGGATGGAAAGAGCCGGCGCTCTGTACGCTATTCAGAAGAGGACTGCGCGAGGAGGTCCAGACGGAACTGGCATGTCAAGACGACAACCTCTCCTTGGACACTGGACATGTCGTCCCGACATGCCAGTTCCATTTGGACCTCCTTCTGGAGCTTCTGTGACACAGAGATAAGTGGTCTCAGTTGAGTAAGCCGCCTTGAACCCTGACTGGTTTGAACCCTGAATAGTTTGGCTGATCTGAAAGAGATAAAGATAGAGTTGGTCAGAGACAGCACGCTCAAGTGTTTTCAAAAGAAAGTGCAAAGAACCTTGGCGTGTCCCTGGACAACATCCTGTCATTCTCTACAAACATCAAAGCAGTGACTCGCTCCTGTAGGTTCATGCTCTTCAACATCCGTAGAGTACAACCTTTTCTCAAACAGGAAGCAGTGCAGGTCCTAATCCAGGCACGTGTCATCTCCTGTCTAGACTACTGCAAGTTTCTCTTGGCTGGGCTCCCCGCTTGTGCCATCAAACCCATGCAACTTATACAGAATGCCGCAGCCCGCCTGATGTTCAACTTTCCTACGTTCTCCCATACCAACCTCACTTCTCCGTATACTCCACTAGCTTCCAGTCGAAGTTCGTATCATCTTCAATACCCTGGTGCTTGCCTGCGGAGCAGCAAAGGGAACTGCCCCTCCATACCTTCAGGCTATGCTCAAACCCTACATCCCAAACTGAGCACTCCCTTCCGCCACCTCTGGTCTCTTGGCCTTCCCACCCCTACGGGAGTTCAGATCCCGCTCAGCCCAGTCAAATCTGTTCTCTGTCTGGCCCCCTGAGTGGCGCAGCGGTCTAAGGCACTGCATCGCAGTGCTTGAAATGTCACTACAGACCCAGGTTTGATCCCAAGCTGTGTTTCAACCGGCCGTGATCGGGAGTCCCATAAGGCGGCATACAATTGACCCAGCGTTGTCTGGGTTAGGGGAGGGTTTGGCTGGGGGGGCTTTACTTGACTCATCGCGCTCTAGCGACTCCTTCTGGCGGGCTGGGTGCCTGCACGCTGAATATGGTTGTCAGTTGAACGGTGTTTCCTCTGACACATTGGTTAACCTCTCTAGGATAGGTGGCACCAAATCGTCCCCCCTACGTAACAGCCAGTGGAATCGTGTGGCGCGTTATTCAAATACCTTAGAAATGCTATTACTTCAATTTCTCAAACATATGACTATTTTACAGCATTTTAAAGACAAGACTCTCGTTAATCTAACCACACTGTCCGATTTCAAAAAGGCTTTACAACGAAAGCAAAACATTAGATTATGTCAGCAGAGTACCCAGCCAGAAATAATCAGACACCCATTTTTCAAGCTAGCATATAATGTCACAAAAACCCAGAAGACAGCTAAATGCAGCACTAACCTTTGATGATCTTCATCAGATGACACACCTAGGACATTATGTTATACAATACATGCATGTTTTGTTCAATCAAGTTCATATTTATATCAAAAACCAGCTTTTTACATTAGCATGTGACGTTCAGAACTAGCATACCCCCCGTAAACTTCCGGTGAATTTACTAACAATTTACTAAATTACTCACGATAAACGTTCACAAAAAGCATAACAATTATTTTAAGAATTATAGATACAGAACTCCTCTATGCACTCGATATGTCCGATTTTAAAATAGCTTTTTGGTGAAAGCACATTTTGCAATATTCTAAGTAGATAGCCCGGCATCACAGGGCTAGCTATTTAGACACCCAGCAAGTTTAGCCTTCACCAAACTCCGATTTACTATTAGAAAAGTTTGATTACCTTTGGTGTTCTTCGTCAGAATGCACTCCCAGGACTTCTACTTCAATAACAAATGTTGGTTTAGACCCAAATAATCCATTGTTATATCCAAACAGTGGCGTTTTGTTTGTGCGTTCAAGACACTATCCGAAAGGTAAATAAGGGTTACGAGCACGGCGCATTTCGTGACAAAAAATGTCTAAATATTCCATTACCGTACTTCGAAGCATGTCAACCGCTGTTTAAAATCAATTTTTATGCCATTTTTCTCGTAAAAAAGCGATAATATTCCGACCGGCAAAGCCTGTTTACATTCAACGAGAGAGAAAGTAAAAGCATGGGATCCCCTCGTGCACGAGCCTTAGTCTGACGGCCCTCTGATCGGCCACTTTCCAAATGCGATAATGTGTTTCAGCCTGGGGCTGCCTCGATATCATCAGCTTTTTCCCGGGTTCTGAGAGCCTATGGGAGCCGTAGGAAGTGTCACGTTACAGTAAAGATCCTCAGTCTTCAATAAAAAGAGCCAAGATGAACAAGAACTTGTCAGACAGGTCACTTCCTGTATGGAATCTTCTCAGGTTTTTGCCTGCCATATGAGTTCTGTTATACTCACAGACACCATTCAAACAGTTTTTGAAACTTTAGGGTGTTTTCTATCCAAAGCCAATAATTATATGCATATTCTAGTTACTGGGCAGGCGTAGTAACCAGATTAAATCGGGTACTTTTTTTATCCGGCCGTGTAAATACTGCCCCCTAGCCCTAACAGGTTATAAGCGGGTGGGTGTTAAGGAGCTCAGTTTGACGGGTCATGTTTCGGAGGACGCATGACCCGACCTTTGCATCTCCCGAGCCAGTTGAGGAGTTGCAGTGATGAGACAAGATCATAAATGGGGGGAAAAATAAGCTGTTCTCTGTCCTGGCACCCCAATGGTGAAACAAGCTTCACTCTAGTCAGGACAGCGGAGTCCCTGCCCATGTTTCTTAAACATCTGAAACCCTACCTCTTTAAAGAGTATCTTTAAATAAGTCTCACAGCGCTTCTCTTTTCCCACTAGCACTGAGTTTGCTGATAAATACTTTGAGGGAAACTGTACTTGATACGATTGTGATGTGTTGTCTCACCTAGCTATCTTAAGATGAATGTACTAATTGTAAGTCGCTCTGGATAAGAGTGTCTGCTAAATGACTAAAATGTCAATGTAAAATGTACCTTCCCTGTAAGTGTTAAGGTTGAATCATGTAAGGAAAATTACTTGGTACATTATGTCTACACAATAATTAGACTAAATCAGAGAGCGTTAGTTGACTTACAAGTATCTGGTATTTACATGTATTAGCAACAGCTTCATTTTACAGCCTGTCTACTTTTAACCTACCCTGTAAGTGTGAAGGTGGTACCATGAGACAACAGGGTAAGATCACGGACAGATTTTCTGTCGTCTTTATCGGATGGAGTCATCCAATGTGGTAGTATTTTACAAGTAATTACATTGTATCTACCTGGAAACAGACATCACTTCATTTTACAGCCCTTTTAATACAAACATACTGTGCATTCGGAAAGTATTCAGACCTCTTGACTTTTTCCACATTTTGTTATGTTACAGCCTTATACTTAAATTGACAAAATTATTTTTCCCCTCATGAATCTACACACAATACCCCATAATGACAAAGCAAAAACTGTTTTTTTCTAATCTTTGCGAATTTATAAAATAAAAAAAACAGAAATACCTTATTTACATAACTATTCAGACCCTTTGCTATGAGACTCAAAATTGAGCTCAGGTTCATCCTGTTTATATTAATCATCCTTGACATGTTTCTACAACGTGATTGGAGTCCACCTGTGGTAAATTCAATTGATTGGACATGATTTGGAAAGGCACACACCTGTCTATATAAGGTCCCACAGTTGACAGTGCATGTCAGAGCAAAAATCAAGCCATGTGGTCGAAGGAATTGTCCGTAGAGCTCCCAAGAAAGGATTGCGTCGAGGCACAGATCTGGGGAAGGGTATGAAAAATTTTCTGCAGCGTTGAAGGTCCCCAAGAACACAGTGGCCTCCATCATTCTTAAATAGAAGAAGTCTGGAAGCACCAAGACTCTTCCTAGAGCTGGCCGCCTGGCCAAACTGAGCAATCGGTGGAGAAGGGCCTTTGTCTGGGAGGTGACCAAGAACCCGATGGTCACTCTGACAGAGCTCCAGAGTTCCTCTGTGGAGATGGGAGAAATTACTAGAAGGACAACCATCTCTGCAGCACTCCACCAATGAAGCCTTTATGGTACAGTGGCCAGACAGAAGCCACTCCTCAGTAAGAAGCACAAGACAGCCTGCTTGGAGTTTGCCAAAAGGCACCAAAAGGACTCTCAGACCATGAGAAACAAGATTCTCTGGTTTGATGAAACCAAGATTGAACTCTTTGGCCTGAATGCCAAGCGTCACATCTAGAGAAAACCTGGCACCATCCCTATGGTAAAGCATGGTGTTGGCAGCATCATGCTGTGGGGATTTTTTTCCGCAGCAGGGTCTGGGAGACTAGTCGGGATCAAGGGAAAGATGAACGGAGCAAAGTACAGAGAGACCTTTGATGAAAACCTGCTCCAGAGTGCTCAGGACCTCAGACTGGGGTGAAGGTTCACCTTCCAACAGGACAAACGACCCTAAGCACACAGCCAAGACAAAGCAGGAGTGTCTTTGGGACAAGTCTCTGAATGTCCTTGAGTGGCCCAGCCAGAGCCTGGACTTGAACCAGATCCAACATCTCTGAAATAGACCTGAAAATAGCTGTGCAGCGACGCTCCCCATCCAACCTGACAGAGCTCTAGAGGATTTGCAGAGAAGAATGGGAGAAACTCCCCAAATATAGGTTTGCCAAGCTTGTAGCGTCATACCCAAGAAGACTCGAGGCTGTAATTGCTGCCAAAGGTGCTTCAACAAAGTACCAAGTAAAGGGCCTGAATACTTATGTAAATGTGATATTTTAAAAAATGTTGCAAAAAAAATGTAAAACCTATTTTTGCTATGCCATTATGGGGTATTGTGTGTAGATTTAAACAATTTAATACATTTTAGTATAAGGTTGTACTGTAACAACATGTGGAAAAGTGAAGGGGTCTTAACACTTTCCAAATGAACTGTACATGGTAACTAAAGGCAAAGTACATATAAACATTGTGAGAGAATACCAATGTCCGGATGATTAACTTGAAGGTATTTATGTGGTAAGTACATGGCAAAAAATAAATAAAATATCAGATGTTGTTTCTAGGTATTTACATAATAAGTACCTTGTACTTATAAGGTCCGTAATACATTTCTTTTGGAATAAAGTGGATTACTATATAATTACATTTTGTTATTTTGTATTTCATAAGTAGTTTTTACGTGCTTGGTTCCTAGTAAGTATGTTTGGGACTAAATAGTTAATATGTATTTACTTTTTGTTGCTAGGTATTTACCTAGTAATTACCAGACTGTAAAATGAAGGGTTACCAACATCTGCAAGGTCCCTCAGTCTAATATTGAATTTCAAGCAATGATTCAACTACAAAGACCAGGGAACTTTTCAAAAGCCAGTGATTGTAGATGGGTAAAAAAAATAACAAATCAGACATTTAATATTTCTTTAAGCATGGTCAAGTTAACAATTGTGACCAACCGGCTTCGATTCGGTCTTATCTAGCAAAATTTGAAATTGTGTTTTTTACATTGGATAAAAGTAGAGACTCAGAGATAGAAAATGATATATCATACAGTACAGTTGAGGAACAATGGAAAAGTAGTTCTGCTTGGAAAGTTGATAAACTTGTTACCTCACTTTTGAGAAAATGGGCCTTGAATATTTTGGTAAACCTACTGGAGAGTTCTTCTTTGTCTACACTCATTCAGCATCGTTCACACCCTCTTAAGCCTTAGCGCCACCCATCTCTATAAGGATTTACATGTGAGGCCATGTACTAAACAACCAAAGGTTTCTAGACTAAAGGCTGGTTTATACTACATCTATCAACAGATGTCGCAGTGACATCATGAACATTCTATTGTCGTCCGACATCAAACTTGACATTGCCGTTATGAAAAAGTATAAACAAAAAACCTACAGGCTGTGTGACATCAGTAGCCTGGTGGCCCTAAATAGCATAACTAGTGTATTTTAACAACAATAAACCCACCTGTTTAAAAATGAATTTAGTTTATGTCAATCTAACAAACCAGGCAACTAAAAGCAACCAATGTTTTGGTTCATTTCTAGCTTGTTAGCTAGCTAGCTAATGTTAAGTTAGCTAGCTAGCCAGTTCAAATAATGACCATATCATATAGCTGACAACGTCTTCACTTTAGCTCTTTTGCCTTCCTTATTACAGGAAAATAAACTCACAACAAGATCATTATTTACAACTTAATGGTGAGCAAATTACAGTAGTTTACGGTTGTGAGTGTGACAAAATAAAATCAGGGCATTGTACTGGAGAATTTTTTATCTTGGACACTATCTCGTTGGCCTAAAGTTATATCCTAATTTGACTTTGGTGCAAGTCATGTTCTTCACATTACCCTCTCTGGGAAACACATACTATATCAAATAAATATCCAATGTTATTTGTCACATGCACAGGATACAAAAGGTGTAGTGAAATGTGGAGTCTTTTGTTTAGACATGTAGCTAGCTAGCTAAACAATTAACCATAATCCCAACTCATAACGTTACTACCCTGCATGAATCTGCATGTAGCTCACCAACCAGGTTCAATGTTAGCTAGCTAGCTAACATTAGGCTATAACTAGCAATGCAAATGGCTCTGCGATACAAATAATATTACTACACAGACCATACACATAACGTTAGCTAGCTAGCTAACAGTACGCTTTAACTTGAAATGCAAACAACTTTCTGACAAAATTAGAAACGCATAATATCTGAAAATGTAGCTAGCTAGACTATCTTACCTGTATACATGAATGGATGCTTCTCCCTCTCTGTCACGGATGTCATGGCTGCCCTTAGTTTGAAGATGTAATCCGGAGACAGGTATTTTATACAACAGACTTCTGTGTGTTCTCTTTTCGACTCCCTCTGCTTATTTGCAATCAAACTCAATCATTTTCTCCATCTCCTTAGCTATCATACTCTAATTCCACCAAGCATTCCACTGATTTAAACATTCGGGCCTCCAGAAAGTGGAGAGCAACTCATTTGCAATTCTACTACGTGATATCTTTCAAAAAAGCAGCATTAGAAAGGATTACCTACACATACTGAGCAGCTCATGTTATTGACAGAAGTGTGCTACATGGCAGACCAATCCAAACTAATCTCTCGGCATGTGCAGTCCATCCATTATCTCAGCCAATCATGGCTAGCGGGAAGGTTCCTGTCTTTACTTGTGGCTTTTACACTGCTGCTACTCTCTGTTTATCATATATGCTTAGTCACTTTAACTATACATTCATGTACATACTACCTCAATTGGACCGACCAACCAGTGCTCCCGCACATTGGCTAACCGGGCTATCTACATTGGTTCCCACCACCCACCACCTGCCAACCCCTCTTTTACGCTACTGCTACTCTCTGTTCATCATATATGCATAGTCACTTTAACCATATCTACATGTACATACTACCTCAATCAGCCTGACTAGCCGGTGTCTGTATGTAGCCTCGCTACTTTTATAGCGTCGCTACTGTATATAGCCTGTCTTTTTACTGTTGTTTTATTTCTTTACTTACCTATTGTTCACCTAACACCTTTTTTGCACTATTGGTTAGAGCCTGTAAGTAAGCATTTCACTGTAAGGTCTACAACTGTTGTATTTGGTGCACGTGACAAATAAACTTTGATTTGATTTGATTTGAAACCAACTAGGCTCATATTTAAATATTTACAGAAGGCATAGAAGTTTGTTATTAAGGCACATGAAAGTCCACATGTTCCAGAAGGCATATCTGCAAAAAAACTAACTTTGATAATAAAAAAAAGTTTACGTTCAAATTCCTCTCCTGTGAAGTAGTGATGCGCAACAAATGCCTAGTTTCCTGACGGGTCACAATTATGCTCTGGATGATGTATTAAACCACCCAGACACATCAAAGATGCAGTCGTCGTTCTGAACTGAGCTGCAGGACAGGAAGGAAATTGCTCAGGGCTCAGGCCATTGGGGATTTAAAACAGCTGCAGAGTTCAAATGCTGTGATGGGAGAAAACTGAGGACGAATCAACAACGTTGTAGTGACTCCACAATAATGACCTAAATGACAAAGTAAAAATAAGAATAAAAATGTTAAGAATACAAATATTGCAAAACATGCATCTTGAATGCAACAAAGCGGTAAAGTAATACTGCAAAAAAAAGACAGCAAAATAATACACTTTTTTGGCCTAAATGCAAAGCCTTATGTTTGGGGCTAATCCAATACAACACATCCCTGAGTAACTACCTCCTTATTTTCAAGCATAGTGGCGGCTGCATCATGGTTTAGGTATGCTTGACATAGGCAAAGAATGGGGAGTTTTTTTTAGCATGAAAAGAAACGGAATGGAGCTAAACACAGGTCAAATCCTAGATGAAAACCTGCTTCAGTTTGCTTTACAACAGACACTGGGAGAGGAATTCAACTTTCAGCAGGACAATAACCTACAACACAAGGCCAAATCTACATTGGAGTTTCTTACCAATAACACAGGGAATATCATGATCCCCAATAGCTTGACTCGGGAGGAGGATACTTATCTAATCAAGCTATATTAGTGTTCTGGTTTTTATTCATCTTAGAAATAATTTAAAATCTTTTTTCCACTTTGACATTACAGAGCATTTTATGTAGATCATTGACCAAAAATTACAATTAAATCAATTTCAATTCCACTGTAATAGAATAAAATGTATTTAGCCCTCCCGCAGACATAACAGTGGTTCAAGTCGAGAGTTCACTCTATATTGGCCATTTTACTGTTAATGGTTAGACAGAGAGGCACATGGAGGTTACTATATGACGTTTTGTGTTAATGGTTGACCAGGACAAGATATGGTTCTTGACTTTTATAAAACACATCATCTGACTACTGATAAATCCTGGGCGGTGTCTCTTATAGACACACATTACAAGATACTGTATATATAGGCACATTATTGAAAAGGGAAAGTTCAATAGTACTTCTTTGTCATTACCTACTTTGCCTTGGTACATACTCCCTGGTGCCAAAGGGGACCTTGTGTCATTTTAGTTGACATGGTAAAGCACACTTTATAAGGACATTTTGTTAGTGGCCGATTCTGACACGAGTTAAGCACGTGTAAATAACTTGTCATTCCCTTTTTATGCACTTTTTTCACGATGCTTATTCTGACCTTGAACTTAAGCATGAGAATAGCATGCTATTCACCTGCTATTTGTTCAGGTGGAGATCTAAGAAATGAAGGTGTGGTGGAGGTGTGTCTACAGATAAGCCATATTTTAACCTTGACCTAATTCCCTCATAATTCCTTCACCATTATGCAGGTGGAAACCATGAATAAGGTCGAGTGAACCTGGTGCTTCCAAGTGGAAAAAGCATCTACTAAAGTGGGAGGGTTTTTGATGTTGAATTAAATGTGTATGTTTTTCGAAATATGTACAAATTCATTTAAAATGAAAAGCTGAAATAGGAATTTCACCATGAAGCCAATGGTGACTGAGTTTAACAACATTGTAGTTACTCCACAATACTAACCTAATTGACAGAGTGAAAAGAAGGAAGCTTGTACAGAATACAATAATTCAAAAACATGCATCCTGTTAGCAACAAGGCAGTAAAGAAAAACTGCAAAAATGTGGCAAGGGAATTCCCTTTTTTTCCCTGAATACAAAACCTTATGTTTACTGAGTACCACTCCATATTTTCAGGCATAGTGGTGGCTGCGTCATGGTATTAATATGTTTGTAATCATTAAGGACTGGAGAGTTTTTCAGGGTAAAAAAGATATGGAATGGAGCTAAGCACAGGCAAAATCCTTGAGAAACCTGGTTCAGTTTGCTTTCCACCAGACACTGGAAGATTCATTCACCTTTCAGCAGGACAATAACCTAAAACACAAGGCCAAATCTACACTGGAGTTGCTTACCAAGAAGACAGTGAATGATCCTGAGTGGGCGAGTTACAGTAATGACTTAAATTTGCTTGAAAATCTGTGGCCAATGATCAACAACCAATTTGACAGAGCTTGAAGAATTTTGAAAAGAATAATGGTCAAATATTGTACAATCCAGGTGTGCAAACTCTTGGAGACTTACCCAGAAAGACTCACAGCTGTAATCACTGCCAAAGGTGATTCTAACATGTATTGACTCAGGGGTGTGAATACTTATGTAAATGTGATATTTCTGTATTTCATTTTCAATAATTTGCCCCAAAAAATATTAAACATGTTTTCACTTTGCCATTATGGGGTATTGTGTGTTGATCAGTGGCGGTCGGTGCAGTTTAAGATGAGGGAGCATGATTCTTATTCCTATTATAGCATATTAGATGTCATTCATATTCCATTCACCCAGTTCAACGTAAAATTGATAGGTTTAGGCTACTACATGATACAAAAAATTTCCCTATACCCATCATGAGGTTGCTACAACCTAGCCTAAGAATGAAAGTTTATAACGTAGGTGCACACAGGTTGAGAGAAAATGTTGAGGTGACAGGCAGTTACACATGGACAGACAGTGACACATTCAATACCGCCTTGCACACTTTTGCCTGCATCTAGCTGATCTAGGGTGTAATCATTTTGTCCAACAGTTGCAAACAAGAGTTTTTAATGGACAAATTCAGGTATGTTTATCCCTGTTTCCTTCAGTTTGCTTCCGTTTAAGAAGCGTTTTTCAACTGAATCGGAGGAATGAATACACCCCTGATCACACGTAAACACAGTTCACTTTCATAGCAGCCAAATACAAATAGCTCGTTGTATTTCTTGTCGCATCTATGGGCTCTCCTCCTCTCACTTTTTCCCTTTGCTTGTGGACTTTAATGCACAACACATCAGTTGTCTGATGTGTAACATAACCACTAACCGCTACACACAGCCTACATCATTGTCACCATATTAGCTAAAGTAACATCATAGTCAACATAGCTAATAGAACTAATGCATTAGTAAACCCGCTACAATCATGCAGTACAGTCAGTAACCAGTTTAGCAGTTACACCGGTGGGCCCAGGTGGCAATT
The DNA here is from genome assembly GCF_901001165.1 of Salmo trutta. NCBI lineage: Eukaryota > Metazoa > Chordata > Actinopteri > Salmoniformes > Salmonidae > Salmo > Salmo trutta. The sequence goes on along the minus strand of NC_042963.1, from coordinate 1,965,587 downwards.
AATTAGTAAAGCCAAAAGCTTAACTTGACTTGGAAGAGTTCCAATGTTGGATAGTCAAAGTCAGCTAGCTAACATAGCATCCTCTGTTTGAGCTGGGTGTTTGAGTAGGCTTAACTAGCTAGCTGCATTAGCTAGCTAAGTAAGTGAAAGGTGAAAAAAAAGATTTTTCTAGTTCTCTCTCTCTCTCTCTTGCTCTTCCTTCATTTTTGAATAAATTAATTTGTTCAAAACTGTTCAACTATTGACACCACATTTTATGCACTGAGTGCTAGCTAGCTGTAGCTTATGCTTTCAGTACTAGATTCATTCTCTGATCCTTTGATTGAGTGGACAACATGTCAGCTCATGCTGCAAGAGCTCTGATAGGCTGGAGGACGTCCTCCGGAAGTTGTCATAATTACTGTGTAAGTCTATGAAAGGGGGTGTAAACCATGATCCTCCTAGGTTTTGTATTGAAGTCAATGTACCAAAAGAAGAACGGAAGCTAGCTGTCCTCTGGCTACACCATGGTGTTACCCTACAGAGTGCTGTTGAGGCAATTACTGTATTTGGTGACGACAAGTCAAAAGACTCCGTGAAGGATTACTATCGGAAGGAAAGCTCCGGTATGGACACATGCTGGATATTTTTGTATTTATCATTGCATTCGGACCGCAAGGACAGCTCGCTTGGAAGGACTTGAACTCCTAGAATTCGCCAGCCGTGAGGAACCTCTGCAAATGAATGAGCTGCCCTGCTCAATGCAATCGTTTGATCAAGCATATTATGGAAGCGCAAATGTGCTTATAATTGGAACGTTAACTTGGAAATGGAATTCAAAACGCAGCGCTGTGAAAACAATTAAGAAGTTTGAGTTTGGGAAACACTGAGAACCAATGCAGCCTAATCAAATGTCTAATATTAGGCCTAATGCGGAAATGCAATGCATCAATGGAACGCAACTAAAGGATCTAAAGATACTGCGTGTTTAAACTTAATTAAAGGGGACAAAACCTATAATGGGATGAAATGTTTAAACGCATCTAAAATGCCGAACTTGCACATGTTCAATGCAAAATGGGTCCATACGCTGAAATGGATGACTGTGTTTTAAAGCATTAAAGGAGGTCTAAAGGGGCATTGCGTTTAGCAATCAAACCAACAACTGTGTAATTTTAAATTGAGAGAATTAAAAGTGAATGATGGCGGATGAAATCCCAAATAAGACCCCACTGGAGAGGGCAGAAGAGCATTTAAATTCATTCTATGCAGCCTGGAGAGGCAAAGTGTGAGTGTACACGCAAAATGAATGAAATAAAAGTCCTTCTTGTTGATCGAGGAAACGTTGAAACTGTGACTCAGGGTCTTGAAGCATTTTATGCTGTTCTCAATAACCCCTTGCCTGTTCTTTGCTAACAGCTCTCTGTGTCAATATAGATTCCAAAACAGAACCATTGCTAGGATACTCACTGACACTGCAGGCCATAATGATGAGGAGATAGAAGACAGTGTCTACGTGAAATCATGCAACTTTTGACCCAAAACAGCTAATAATTCCCCTTTGCAACCACTTACCAGCTTCGTCTACTTCTCTGCTACTGAAATCTGGCATTTGGACAAAAAATTATACTTGGACCAATATTTACAGCAGTTTATGTAACCGCATCAACAACATTTTCTGTAACATTCTTGCAAACAACGTCCGTTTTGACCACTATCACAACAAGTTTGTCATGTCCTGACCATAGAAAGCTGTTATTTTCTATGGTAGAGTAGGTCAGGGCGTGACAGTTTTTTTTTTCTAGTTTAGTTTTTCTATGTTGTGATGTTCTAGTTTTGTATTTCTATGTTGGGCTTTGTGTGGGATGATCTCCAATTAGAGGCAGCTGGTCATCGTTGTCTCTAATTGGAGATCATACTTAAGTAGGTGTTTTTCCCACCTGGGTTTGTGGGAGATTGATTTTGAGTACGTGAATGTTAACTCTGTCACTGTTTGTTGTTTTTGTTCATTCAGTTTTATTTTAAATGCATTGCATAGTTTCACAGTTCAACTAAATATGTGGAATGATAATCACGCTGCACTTTGGTCCGCTTCTACTTACGACAACTGTGACAAAGTTAGAGTGTATGGTATATTCGTCTACTTCTCTGCTATTCATATCTGTTTGTGGAATCAAAATATTCACTACGGAACTTACGGTACAGCTGTTTTTGTAACTGCATTACAACGTGTTCTTCCAACTTTTCCCAAACAACTGCCGTTTTGACCTCAAAGGTCGAGAAAATATTTCTATGTTATGAAATCTTCCCCTACTTCTCGGCTTTTCAAATATGTGATCGGATTCAAAGTCATGTGAACCAATCTGTAACATCAGCCATTTTCGTAACCCATCGCCTGCTCTCTTCTAACAACAACTGTCTGTGTCATTATTGAGATTCCAAAATGGAACCGTTGCAAGGATACTCATTGACACTGAGGGCCAAAATAGTGAGAGAGAGTCACTACAACCACACAACTTTTGACCTCATCCACCAACTTATGACCACATTTAATATCCACAACCACACAATTACACAACTTCTGACCGCATAACTTCTGATCGCCCATTTAACTACTGACCATATCCACACAACTACTGAACCACATACTACTGACGACAACTTCTGACCTCAAACGCACAACTTCTGACCACATCTAGTATCCGCAACCACACAATTACATACCACAACCACACAACTTCTGACAGCAATGACACAACTGCTTACCATATCTAGTGACAACCATACAATTACATACCACAACCACACAACTTCTGTTCAGCATAAAACCCCCACCCAGAATTTCTTTCTTCAGACCAGCTTACCTCAGAAGAGAGAACCAAGGTTTGACCATGCATTCCTCGACTGAACTTTAACCATACTACGTGGTTAAACTTTTAGACTATCAATACCGACAGAAAAATAACAAGTCTTTGATATTAATTACTAGTCTGCAGCTAGAAATTCGGTATCATTGAACGCGAAGCCCGACGAAACATCCATTCTATAACGACATGAACGAATGTCGCTTTGAAAGATCCATCTAACCGAGAGAGAGAGAACGCGGACAAAAACTCTCCAACAAGTATCCCGACAACACACTGAGCATAAATATATATTGATTGCAATTGTTCCCGAATGAGTGAGCGTTCATGTGCAAAGGATTAGCATATCAATTGTTAATATTTATCAACTCTGTTGTGCCTTCTCCGCTGCCCCCAACCCCCTTGTTTGTTTAACAAGCCGCCATGCCGGTTTAGCCCACTAGGGAACATTACTCTACCATTTCTTTGTAACGATAACTACTGTTTGTATGCTTTCTGTGAATTACTTAGTTTAGTAAATAAATTATTTTAAGACAATTGATGTATGGATGACTTAGTAAAGACTGGGTTCGTGCAGATAACAACAATTTACGACGTTTGGAATGAGACTGGACGCGAGGTAAAGAATACACCATTTAAACCAGAAGGTAATCGGTCAGATACTATAATATAATATAATATATAATGTTATAATATAGGAAAGTTATATTAGGAAAATTATAACTTTGTAATCTGAATATTTTCCTTGGTGCCCCGATCTCCTAGTTAATTACAGTTAAACGATTAATCAGTTTAATCACTAAATAATAATTACAGTGAGTTATTTGATAAACATGTCTTCAGTTTAATGGTGCCCCAAAGACATGACACTACACTCATTTACTATCAGTGTGTTCATAAACATCGTAAAATATTTTTCAGCCTGACACAATAACATAATACCTTTATGAAAACAGTAATACAATCTTCTAGTGAGTGCACCCGTGCACTATTCAGAGGATGCAGTCCATTTCAGTGAAAGGGATTTACTCTGTTAGACATCAGCTTTGCACAAGCTCCATTGACAATGAGTTGTTTGCATTGTTTGTTGAAATAAATTCTATGCAATCTGATGTAGGTCATGGAATGGATGTTTCTTTTGTAATATATGTTTTGTTGAGTTGATTTTTAAATGGCTGCCGGTCCACAGTCATGGAGCTTTGACTTGAAGGGGTATGGCTGTTCAAGTAAATGTCATTCAATCTCAAACTTACAATGCATTATAAGAAAGTTCTCTCTCTCTATGGTTATGACAGACCACTTATACCCCCTCTGCTGGCCATACCTGGTATCTGATACGTGAGTTCACAGATCCAGGAAGTGAAATGTTATTTAGGTTAGTGGGAGCCACTCCTAAGCCTACTCGTCAACACAATTGGAAACGAAACTCATCTCTTCAGCTCAGCCTGCTTGCGTTTCAAAATGGCAGAAGCCATGGACTCAATCAGTTGTTTAATCTGTTTGGAGATACTGAAGGATCCAGTGACTATTCCCTGTGGACACAGCTACTGTATGGACTGTATTAAACGCTTCTGGGATCAGAAGCTTGTCTGCAGCTGCCCCCTGTGCAGACAGATCTTCACTCCAAGGCCTGTTCTGAACAAAAACACTGTCATTGTAGAATTGGTGGAAACACTGACAGAAATAAATACGAAGAAGATGCAGGAGGTGAGACTTAAGGTGAGTGTTGACAATTCACATGTAGTTTATTGAATTGGCAGATTCCTAGACTAAAGCCAATGAGGAGCCCACGCAGGGCCTCATTCAAACGCCACTGAGTCCTACTGTGGGGAATAGGCTGTATGGGGTCCTGGTGTGAGCTGAGTGAATGGGTGGGATTATAATAATAATAATAATAATTCTTTGTGCCTCTTTTTTTGTGTCTTGCATGATCTCAACAACACAGCATCACCACATTTAGCGCTTAAAGGGATATATATATATATTTATTTAACCGGGCAAGTCAGTTAAAAACAAATTCTTATTTACAATGACTGCCTAACCCGGACGACGCTAGGCCAATTGTGCACCACCCTATGGGACTCCCAATCATGTCCGGTTGTGATACAGCCTGGAATCGAACCAGGGTCTGTAGTGACACCTCGAGCACTGAAATGCAGTGCCATTGACTGCTGCGCCACTTGGGAGCCCCTAATAGTTCACCCTAATTATAAAATTACATGTTGATTTTCATACCCTGTAAGCAGTCTATGGACAAGGTATGACAACAATGAATGCTTTGGTTTAGTTTCCCTAGCACTTTTTCCATATGCTAACGTTTTTGCATTTGTGGCACAAATCCTATTTAAGTCATGGTACCAATATTAGTATTTCCGTGCATTATGTTCAAATCATCTATAAGTGACTTTGTTGAGTTTCACAATCAATTTGAGATGCTTTTGGATGATTTGGACATGATGCGTGAAAAATGTTTATATCGGTACCATGAATTGAATGGGATTTGTACCACAAATACTAAAACGTTAGCATTTGGAAACAGTTCCAGGGAAATAAAACAAAAGCATGGATTGCTGTTATACCTTGTCCATATACTGCTCACTCCAGGGTTAGGAAAACCAATGTGTCATTTTGTAATTTTGGTAAACTATCCATTCAAATGCATACACCAATGTAGATCACAAACAATATTATAACAAAAACATTACATGTGGATACAGTTCATGGGATAAGTTGCAGTTCATACAGTTCAGTTCATGTGAGGAGGTAGGGTGTTGTTGGGCAGAGTTATTTGTTTGATTAAATTGGTTGTAATGAACCCCCCTCGTCTCTATGTGTTTCCTAACGGTACCGTGCACAGGCAGCAGTGGAGGACAGTGAGGGGCTGTCAAAGATGAAGGTTGTTTCACCTTCTGAACCTAATACCAGAGAGGAGTTCTTGAAATGTGAGTAAATATCTACACACAACTATAAATACGGTTTCACTAGCCTGCCTGACCCACACACAAATGCGTGCAGGTATACAGACACATGCAAACACAATGTTTTATTTCAAAATGATTTCAGATTCCTGCCAGCTCACATTGGACCCCAACACAGCTAATAGATATCTGCGTCTATCTGAGGGGAACAGGAAGGTAACCAGGAGTGAAAATGCTGAGTCCTATCTTCACCATCCAGACAGATTTAACTTCTACTGCCAGCTGTTGTGTAAAGAAGCTTTGTCTGGAACCTGCTACTGGGAGGTAGAAAGGAGTGGGAGCAAGTGTAAAGTTGCTGTGTCTTATAAAGGGATCTGCAGGAGAGGAGACGGAGTGGATGTTAGCTTTGGACGAAATTATCAGTCCTGGACTTTGGTCTGTGATCCGTCTATCTGCTCTTTCAGGCACAATAATATCAGTACTGATATCCCTACCCCCTGCTCCTCCAGAGTAGGAGTGTACCTGGACCACAAGGCAGGAACTCTGTCCTTCTACAGTGTCTCCGACAAGATGACCCTCCTCCACAGAGTCCAGACCACATTCACTCAGCCCCTCTACCCTGGATTCTGGGTTGGTCCTGGTTATGGATCATCTGTGAAGATACTGACACCAATATAGTAAATTAACAAAGTTTTATCTACACTCATTGACTTTCAGTGTGTTCATAAACATCCAAATATTTTTCAGCCTGACACAATAACATAATACCTTTATGAAAACAGTAATACAATCTTCTAGTGAGTGCACCCGTGCACTATTCAGAGGATGCAGTCCATTTCAGTGAAAGGGATTTACTCTGTTAGACATCAGCTTTGCACAAGCTCCATTGACAATGAGTTGATTGCATTGTTTGTTGAAATAAATTCTATGCAATCTGATGTAGGTCATGGAATGGATGTTTCTTTTGTAATATATGTTTTGTTGAGTTGATGTTTAAATGGCTGCCGGTCCACAGTCATGGAGCTTTGACTTGAAGGGGTATGGCTGTTCAAGTAAATGTCATTCAATCTCAAACTTACAATGCATTATAAGAAAGTTCTCTCTCTCTATGGTTATGACAGACCACTTATACCCCCTCTGCTGGCCATACCTGGTATCTGATATGTGAGTTCACAGATCCAGGAAGTGAAATGTTATTTAGGTTAGTGGGAGCCACTCCTAAGCCTACTCCTCAGCACAATTGGAAACGAAACTCATCTCTTCAGCTCAGCCTGCTTGCGTTTCAAAATGGCAGAAGCCATGGACTCAATCAGTTGTATAATCTGTTTGGAGATACTGAAGGATCCAGTGACTATTCCCTGTGGACACAGCTACTGTATGGACTGTATTAAACGCTTCTGGGATCAGAAGCTTGTCTGCAGCTGCCCCCTGTGCAGACAGATCTTCGCTCCAAGGCCTGTTCTGAACAAAAACACTGTCATTGTAGAATTGGTGGAAACACTGACAGAAATAAATACGAAGAAGATGCAGGAGGTGAGACTTAAGGTGAGTGTTGACAATTCACATGTAGTTTATTGAATTGGCAGATTCCTAGACTAAAGCCAATGAGGAGCCCACGCAGGGCCTCATTCAAACACCACTGTGTCCTACTGTGGGGAATAGGCTGTATGGGGTCCTGGTGTGAGCTGAGTGAATGGGTGGGATGATAATAATAATAATAATAATAATTCTTTGTGCCTCTTTTTTTGTGTCTTGCATGATCTCAACAACACAGCATCACCACATTTAGCGCTTAAAGGGATATATATATTTATTTATTTATTTAACCGGGCAAGTCAGTTAAGAACAAATTCTTATTTACAATGACGGCCTACCACGGCCAAACCCTAACCCGGACGACGCTAGGCCAATTGGGCACCACCCTATGGGACTCCCAATCATTTCCGGTTGTGATACAGCCTGGAATCGAACCAGGGTCTGTAGTGACGCCTCGAGCACTGAAATGCAGACTGCTGCGCCACTTGGGAGCCCCTAATAGTTCACCCTAATTATAAATTGACATGTTAATTTTCATACCCTGTAAGCAGTCTATGGACAAGGTATGACAACAATGAATGCTTTGGTTTAGTTTCCCTAGCACTTTTTCCATATGCTAACATTTTTGCATTTGTGGCACAAATCCTATTTAAGTCATGGCACCAATATTAGTATTTCCGTGCATTATGTTCAAATCATCTATAAGTGACTTTGTTGAGTTTCACAATCAATTTGAGATGCTTTTGGATGATTTGGACATGATGCGTGAAAAATGTTTATATCGGTACCATGAATTGAATGGGATTTGTACCACAGATACTAAAACGTTAGCATTTGGAAACAGTTCCAGGGAAATAAAACAAAAGCATGGATTGCTGTTATACCTTGTCCATATACTGCTCACTCCAGGGTTAGGAAAACCAATGTGTCATTTTGTAATTTTGGTAAACTATCCATTCAAATGCATACACCAATGTAGATCACAAACAATATTATAACAAAAACATTACATGTGGATACAGCTCATGGGATAAGTTGCAGTTCACACAGTTCAGCTCATGTGAGGAGGTAGGGTGTTGTTGGGCAGAGTTATTTGTTTGATTAAATTGGTTGTAATGAACCCCCCTCGTCTCTGTGTTTCCTAACGGTACCGTGCACAGGCAGCAGTGGAGGACAGTGAGGGGCTGTCAAAGATGAAGGTTGTTTCACCTTCTGAACCTAATACCAGAGAGGAGTTCTTGAAATGTGAGTAAATATCTACACACAACTATAAATACGGTTTCACTAGCCTGCCTGACCCACACACAAATGCGTGCAGGTATACAGACACATGCAAACACAATGTTTTATTTCAAAATGATTTCAGATTCCTGCCAGCTCACATTGGACCCCAACACAGCTAATAGATATCTGCGTCTATCTGAGGGGAACAGGAAGGTAACCAGGAGTGAAAATGCTGAGTCCTATCTTCACCATCCAGACAGATTTAACTTCTACTGCCAGCTGTTGTGTAAAGAAGCTTTGTCTGGAACCTGCTACTGGGAGGTAGAAAGGAGTGGGAGCAAGTGTAAAGTTGCCGTGTCTTATAAAGGGATCTGCAGGAGAGGAGACGGAGTGGATGTTAGCTTTGGACGAAATTATCAGTCCTGGACTTTGGTCTGTGATCCGTCTATCTGCTCTTTCAGGCACAATAATATCAGTACTGATATCCCTACCCCCTGCTCCTCCAGAGTAGGAGTGTACCTGGACCACAAGGCAGGAACTCTGTCCTTCTACAGTGTCTCCGACAAGATGACCCTCCTCCACAGAGTCCAGACCACATTCACTCAGCCCCTCTACCCTGGATTCTGGGTTGGTCCTGGTTATGGATCATCTGTGAAGATACTGACACCAATATAGTAAATTAACAAAGTTTTATCTACACTCATTGACTTTCAGTGTGTTCATAAACATCCAAATATTTTTCAGCCTGACACAATAACATAATACCTTTATGAAAACAGTAATACAATCTTCTAGTGAGTGCACCCGTGCACTATTCAGAGGATGCAGTCCATTTCAGTGAAAGGGATTTACTCTGTTAGACATCAGCTTTGCACAAGCTCCATTGACAATGAGTTGTTTGCATTGTTTGTAAATAAACACATTTATCTACACTTATTGACTTTCACTGTGTACATATACATCATGCAATCTGTTTCAACCTGACAGACTTAACATTATTTTATGATACAACCGACTGGTGAATGCACAACATATGCACTACTGTTAAAATATGAACAGTTCACAGTCTGTCACTGAAAGGGATTGATTCTAATGTTAGACGTTCAGCTTACACTAATTACTATACCCTGTTCAATTGCACTTCGATATGTTGTCTTGCACATTCACCCTTGGAATGGCACACATACCCAATCCATGTCTCATTTGTCTCAAGGCTTAAACATCCTTCATTAACCTGTCTCCTCCCCTTCATCTACACTGATTGAAGTGGATTTGACAAGTGACACCAGTAAGGGATCATTGCTTTCACCTGGATTCACCTGGTCTATGCCATGGATAAAGCACTTGCGTTTCAGAATGGCAGAAGCCATGGACTCAATCAGTAGTTTAATCTGTTTGGAGATACTGAAGGATCTGGTGACTATTCCCTGTGGACACAGCTACTGTATGGACTGTATTAAAGGCTGCTGGGATCAGGATGACCAGAAGCTTGTGTGCATCTAGCCCTTGATCATGACTCTGTTGCATTATATTACACATAAACGTCATTGGACGATGCAGTTTTCTGTGGGGGAAAATATGTTAAGAGCCATGACGCTCTGTCCGAACATTATCATGCATCGCTTGCGGTACAGTTTCGGAAGCATAAGGAACTTGTATTTCATATCGGCAAGAAATAATTTTCAAAAATTGATGCACACTTTTGTAGGGTTAGGATTCCCACACGGACAACAGATGGAAGACCGACTGGACTACCTGTGCTAATTAGCTATATGCGTCTTCGAACACCTGTGTATAAATGGAAGACGGACGCCACAAACGTGTTGTCACTGAAAAATTCTGTCAGCTACAACTGTGTTAAAACCGATTAAAACAGTATACAGTGAGTGTGTATTTTGCATTTGTGAATTTATTTTGTTGTGATATGAAAGTGGATGTATTTATGTTTCTAGAACCGTACCACAATTGAGAATTCACATTTAGATGGGTGTTGAGATCAACCAGCTGGCAGCAAACACAACGAGGACCGCCGCAGTGCATCCACCTGCCTATAGGTGTGTGTGTGGTGTCCAATTCATTATTTTAACCCTCACACACTCCCCCATACCATCTCTCTCTCCCTCAGACTAAAAGCATGTCGTTTGGGGTCTTAGACAGTGCCTGGGTTGCCGCTTTTCCTGGGAGGGGGTCCCTGGACAAGAAAAGGTTGAAGACTTGTAGGCTTGGCCCTAATTGATGTGCTCTCTGTCACCTGGAGCTGCATGGCAGATGGTCCAGGAACACAAGGAAAGCACAAAGGACAATGCCCAAGGACTAGTCAGCCCTTCCCCCTGAGTGGTCAAAGTGTATCTCTCTGTTACAGTATTCAGAGGACTGACTATTGAATGTGATAGAATAATACTATACTATCCATGTCTGGTATCTCTCTTAAACTTGTTCACTGAGGATAACTCTGACGCTCTTTATATGGATGTACTGTATGATCTCTGTGGTTACTTGTATTAGTATAGGGTGAACTCTGAATTACTCTATGCAAAGGGGTTTTATATCTGTACAGGGTGGACTCTGAATTACTATATGCAAAGGGTTTTATTGTCTTCTTAGGAATTATTTACATTGGTCTCATGCACTACACAAGCCTTTAGACGCTGTGACACCCTGTGCAGATTGGGCCTTGATGGTCAGGCTAGTCTGTAAACTTGGTATGTTTTGATTGGTGAATGGTGGTTGGTTTTGGGTTGAAAGGTTACACCCTCAGATGTTATAAATTTAATGAAATACCTTTGTTCTCCCTCTTATCCTGTATCCAGTCCATGGAGGAAGGTTGTATGATCAATTCTCATTTCCTAGGCTTCCAGGACCCTGGCCAAGAAGGCATCTCTTTGTTCCTGTTTTGTCTTCTAAGTTAACCTTAGGATCTACACTATCGTTCAAAAGTTTTGGGTCACTTAGAAATGTACTTGTTTTTGAAAGAAAAGCACATTTTTTGTCCATTTAAAATAACATCAAATTGATCAGAAATACAGTGTAGACTGTATTTCGAATCATACTATACTATACAATCATACTACACGTTCGTCGGATGTGGCAGGGCTTGCAAACTATTACAGACTACAAAGGGAAGCACAGCCGAGAGCTGCCCAGTGACACGAGTATACCACACAAGCTAAATAACTATGCTCGCTTCGAGGCAAGACTGAAACATGCATGAGAGCACCAAATGTTCCGGATGACTGCGTGATCACATCTCCACAGCCGATGTGAGTAAGACCTTTAAACAGGCAAACATTCACAAGGCCGCTGGGCCAGATGGATTACCAGGACGTGTACTCCGAGCATGCGCTGACCAACTGGCAAGTGTCTTCAATTACATTTTCAACCACTCCCTATCTGAGTCTGTAATACCAACATGTTTCAAGCAGACCACCATGGTCCCTGTGCCCAAGAACACTAAGGTAACCTGCCTAAATGACTACCGACCCATAGCACTCACGTCTGTAGCCATGCAGTGCTTTGAAAGGCTGGTCATGGTTCACATCAACACCATTCTCCCAGAAACCCTAGACCCACTCCAATTTGCATACCGCACCAACAGATCCACAGATGATGCAGCCTCTATTGCACTCCACACTGCCCTTTCCCACTTGGACAAAAGGAACACCTATGTGAGAATGCTATTAATTGACTATAGCTCAGCGTTCAACACCATAGTGCCCTCAAAGCCCATCACTAAGCCAAGGACCCTGGGACTAAACAGCTCCCTCTGCAACTGGATCCTAGACTTCCTGATGGGCCGCCCCCCAGGTGGTAAGGGTAGGTAACAACACATCCGCCACGCTGATCCTCAACACGGGGGCTCAGGGGTGTGTGCTCAGTCCCCTCCTGTACTCCCTTTCACTCATGACTGCATGGCCAGGCACAACTCCAACACTACCATTAAGTTTGCTGATGACACAACAGTGGTAGGCCTGATCACCGACAACAATGAGACAGCCTATAGGGAGGAGGTCAGAGACTTGACCATGTGGTGGAAAGACAACAACCTCTCCCTCAACGTGATCAAGACAAAGGAGATGATTGTGGACTTTCAGGAAAAAGAGGACCGAGCATGCCCCCATTCTCATCAACGGGGCTATAGTGGAGCAGATTGAGAGCTTCAAGTTTCTTGACGTCCACATCAACACCAAACTCACATGGTCCAAGCACACCAAGACAGTTGTGAAGAGGGCACGACAAAACCTATTCCCCCTCAGGAGACTGAAAAGATTTGACATGGGTCCTCAGATCCTCAAAATATTTTACAGCTGCACCACGAGAGCATTCTGACGGGTTGCATCACTGCATGGTATGGCAACTGCTCGGCTACTCGGCCTCCGACCGCAAGGCACTACAGAGGGTAGTGCTTACAGCCAAATACATCACCGGGGCCAAGCTTCCTGCCATCCAGGACCTCTACACCAGGCGTTGTCAGAGGAAGGACCTAAAAATCATCAAAGACTCCAGCCACCCTAGTCATAGACTGTTCTCTCTGCTACCGGACGGCAAGCGATACCAGAGTGCCAAGTCGAGGCCCAAGAGGCTTCTTAACAGCTTCTACCCCACAAGCCATAAGACTCCTGAACAGCTAATCAAATGGCTACCCAGACTATTTGCACCCCCCACTACGCTGCTGCTACTCTCTGTTATTATCTAGGCATATCCACTTTAAAACCTGTCTGGGCTAGGGGGCAGTATTGAGAATTTTGGAAAAAATATGTTCCCATTTTTAACTGCCTCCTACACCAACTCAGAAGCTAGAATATGCATATTATTGTTCAGGTTTGGATAGAAAACACTCTGAATTTTCTAAAACTGTTTGAATGGTGTCTGTGAGTATAACAGAACTCCTATGGCAGGCAAAAACCTGACAAGGTTTCAAGCAGGAAGTACCCTGTCTGACAAGGAGTCGTGCGTCTTACATCTTTTTATTGAAAAGTAAGGATCTTAGCTGTAACGTGACAATTCCCAGGGCTCCGATAGGCTCTCAGAGCCCGGGAAATAACTGAAGGTTTACGAGGGAGTCTCAGGCTGAAACACATTATCACCTTTTGTAAGTGGCTGCTCCGAGGACCTTTGAATGAGGCGCGTGCATGAGTCGCTCCTGAGGAGAAATTTTATTCGGCTGTTTAGGCTCAATGCATACTCCCGGTCGGAATATTATCACTTATCTACGAGATAACTGGCATAAAAATTGGTTTTAAACAGCGGTTGACATGCTTCGAAGTACGGTAATGGAATATTTAGACATTTTTGACACGCCAATGCGCCATGCGCGGGACCGTGAAGAAGCATTCTGATAGTGTCTAGAACTCACGAACAAAACGTCGCTGTTTGGATATAACGATGGATTATTTGGGACCAAACCAACATTTGTTATTGAAGTAGAAGTCCTGGCAGTGTATTCTGATGAAGAACAAGCAAGGTAAGAACATTTTTCTTATAGGAAATGTGATTTTGGTGGAGGCTGACCTGGGTGGGTATCTAAATAGCTAGCCCTGTAATGCCGGGCTATGTACTTAGATTATTGCAAAATGTGCTTCATCCGAAAAGCTTTTTTAAAATCGGACATATCGAGTGCATAGAGGAGTAATGTATCTATAATTCTTAAAATAATTGTTATGCTTTTTGTGAACGTTTATCGTGAGTAATTTAGAAAACTGTTAGTAAATTCCCCGGAAGTTTGCGGGGGTTATGCTTTTTCTGAACGTCACATGCTAATGCAAAAAGCTGTTTTTTGATATAAATATGAACTTGATTGAACAGACATGCATGTATTGTATAACACAATGTCCTAGGTGTGTCATCTGATGAAGATCATCAAAGGTTAGTGCTGCATTTAGCTGTGGTTTGGGTTTATGTGACATGATATGCTAGCTTGAAAAATGGGTGTCTGATTATTTCTGGCTGGGTACTCTGCTGACATAATCTAATGTTTTGCTTTCGTTGTAAAGCCTTTTTGAAATCGGACAGTGGGGTTAGATTAACGAGATTCTTGTCTTTAAATAGCTGTAAAATAGTCATATGTTTGAGAAATTGAAGTAATAGTATTTCTAACGATTCAAAAATCGCGCCACTGGAATTTCAGTAGCTGTTACGTAGGTGGGACGAAATCGTCCCACATACCCGAGAGAGGTTAATTAACAACCCTACCTGCATGTACAAAATTATCTCAAATACCTCAACACCGGTGCCCCCGAACATTGATACATTGACTCTGTACCGGTACCCCCTGTATATAGCCCCGCTATTGTTATTTACTGCTGCTCTTTAATTATTTGTTTTTCTTATCTCTTACTTATTTATTATTATATATTTTGGGGGGGTATTTTCTTAAAACAGCATCGTTGGTTAAGGGCTTGTAAGTAATTATTTCACTGTAATGTCTACACCTGTTGTATTTGACGCATATGACAAATACATTTTTTTTAAATTTGATATTGTTAATGTTGTAAATGACTATTGTAGCTGGATACGGCAGATTGTTTATGGAATATCTACATAGGCGTACAGAGGCCCTTTATCAGCAACCATCACTCCTGTGTTCCAATGGCACGTTGTGTTAGCTAATCCAAGTTTATCATTTTAAAAGGCATTTTATCAGCCAAATTGATCATTTTAATTGATCATTAGAAAACCCTTTTGCAATTATGTTAGCACAGCTGAAAACTGTTGTTCTGATTAAAGAATCAATAAAACTGGCCTTCTTTAGACTAGTTGAGTATCTGAAGAATCAGCATTTGTGGTTTTGATTACAGGCTCAAAATGGCCAGAAACAAAAAACTTTCTTCTGAAACTCGTCAGTTTATTCTTGTTCTGAGAAATGAAGGCTATTCCATGTGAGAAATTGCCAAGAAACTGAAGATCTCATACAACGCTGTGTACTACTCCCTTCACAAAACAGCGCAAACTGGCTCTAACCAGAATAGTGGGAGGCCTCGGGTGCACAACTGAGCAAGAGGACAAGTACATTAGAGTGTCTAGTTTGAGAAACAGACGTCTCACAAGTCCTCAACTGGCAGCTTCATTAAATAGTACCCGCAAAACACCTGTCTCAATGTCAACAGTGAAGAGGCGACTCCGGGATGCTTCTCCTCTGTCCAGCGTCTGTGTTCTTTGCCCATCTTAATCTTTTCTTTATATTGGCCAGTCTGAGATATGTATTTTTCTTTGCAACTCTGCCTAGAAGGCCAGCATCCCGGAGTCGCCTCTTCACTGTTGACGATGAGACTGGTGTTTTGCGGCAATTTATTGCTTACCTTCATTTTGCCAGGCCCAGAAAGAGTAGCTACTGCCTTGGCAGCAGCTAATGGGGATCCATAATAAATACAAATACCACCACTATGCTTGACCATTTTTATGGGGTTCTTACTGTTGAATGCAGTGTTTGGTTTTCGTCAGGCATAATGGGACACGTCTTCCAAAAGGTTTCCTAAAGTTTGCCAAAAAGCACCTGGAAGCACCTGGATGATCATCAAGACTCTTCGAAGAATGTTCTATGGACAGATGATTCAAAAGTATCACTTTTTGGATGACATGGGTCCCATTATGCCTGGCGAAAACCAAACACTGCATTCCACATCCACAGTAAGAACCTCATACCAACACTCAAGCATGGTGGTTTGGGGATGCTTTGCTGCCTCAGGACCTGGATGACTTGCCTAATTAGAAGGAACCATGAATTCTGCTCTGTATCAGAGAATTTTACATGAGAATGTCAGGTCATCCGTCTGTGAGCTGAAGCTGAAGCGCAGCTGGGTCATGCAACAAGACAATGATCCAAAACACACAATCAAGTCTACATTAAATTTGCTAAGAAGCAACAAATTTGAAGTTTTGGAATGGCCTAGTCAAATTCCAGACCTAATCCCAACTGAGATATTGTAGCAGGACATGAAGTGAGCAGTTCATGTTTGAAAACCCACAAATGTCTTTGAGTTACAGCAGTTCTGCATGGAAGAGTGGGACACAATTGCTCCACAGCGACTTGAGAGACTGATCAACAACTACAGGAAGCGTGTGGTTGGAGTCAATGCAGCTACTTTTTCACACAGGGGCATTGGGTGTTGCAAAACTTTGTTTATGAAATAAATTAAATAAGTATGTAATTGTTGTGTTATTTGTTCTCTCAGGTTCCCCTTATCTAATATTAGGGTTTGATTGAAGATCTAATAACATTTAGTATCAAAAATTAGAAAGGGGGCAAATACTTTTTTCACGGCACTGTACGGAAACTTTCAGAACTACCCTGTATGCAGTGGTTGGATGGCTGTGAATAGTTATCCAATGATTAATCATTAACATCTGTGTGGGAGATTTAGAATGTATGGCCTGTATTTATTTTCAATCTCTCCTAAATAAATGTGTGAAATATACAAGCAACAATTTATTTTCATTATTTAGGGATGCAGAGCTGCTTACAAGTGTATTATCTGATATAAGCCTGGGAATAAAACACAGGCCTCCCATAAGCCAAGGAATTTTAAGACACATCAACCAGAAATACTTCATTGATAAGACAGAGCATAGATATATTTCATAACAATTCACTGTCAGCAGGACTGTACACATCCACATTTTTTTGTTTGTCATTTTGCAGGAAAACTACAATTAAGTACTTTGCACAAGTGCACATTGACAGATTTTTTACATAGTTGGCTCAGGGATTTGAACCAGCAACCTTTTGGTTACAGGCCCAACAGTCTTAACAGCTAGGCTATCTGCCACACTGCATTTGTACTTGCAAAGAATGAGTTCAATGAAGGCTGTTATTAATGATTATATGTGACCCAGTTTAGTCAGCGTGGTTTGGTAAACCATGTAAATGGTTGAACAAAGATCAAGCCTTGTGGCTCACACCTCTCCAATGTGTTGATTAACAGAGTTGGGGAGTAGTGAACTACATGTAGTTTAACTAGTAGTTTAACTACATTTTACAATTGTGGTAATGAAAGAAGTTTAGAAAAATTGCACTTCGGTTATATTATTCAAATTGTGAAATAATTGTAAAATCCCATCGATAGTCAGTAGATTTGTTCAGAAGTTGTGGTCAGTAGTAGTGGTCAGTAGTTATGTGGTTCAATAGTTGTGATCAGTAATTGTGTGGTTGTGGTCATATGTTGTGTGGATATGGGAAAGGGGGATACATACCTAGTCAGTTGTACAACTGAATGCCTTCAACTGAAATGAGTCTTCCGCATTTAACCCAACCCCTCTGGTCAGTGGTTCAATGTTTGGTCAGAAGTTGTCTGGTCAAAAATTGTGTGGTTGTGGTCAATAGTTGTGTGGTTGTGGTCCTTAGATGTGGTCAGAAGTTGGGCGGTTGTGTTCAGATTTTGTATGGTAGTTGTATGGTTGCGCTCTGCATAGCTTGCTGTTTGGGGTTTTAGGCTGAGTTTCTGTATAGCACTTTGTGACATCGGCTGATGTAAAAAGGTGTTGATAAATTAAAATAAATTGATTGAATAGTTGTGTGGTTGTGGCCAAAAGTTGTGTGGTTGCGGTCAGAAGTTTATGTGGTTGTGGTCAGAAGTTGTGTGGTCAGAAGTTGTGTGGATGTGGTCAATAGTTGTGTGGTTGTGGTCAAAAGTTGTGTGATTGCGGTCAGGAGTTGTGTGGTTGTGGACACTAGATGTGGTCAGAAGTAATGCGGTTGAGGTCAGAAGTTGTGGTCAGTAGTTATGTGGTTCAGTCGTTGTGGTCAGTAGTTGTGGGGATATGGTCAGTAGCATATTCTAGTTTCTGGGCAGGAGTAGTAACCAGATACGTTTTTTATCCGGCCGTGAAAATACTGCCACCTATCCCAAAGAAGTTAACTGATCATCTTTGGTCTGCAGCGCTTTGAGGAGAACCGTGTTATTTTGAGTAACATTCAACAAAACAGCATGCATGTTGTCAAGTTGAGCGCTCCTGTTTGTAGATAACTCTTCAGATTTATCTAGTTTGGCGTGGACATCATCGTATTTAGTTTTGGCTAAATCGAGTTGTTCCTGTAGCATATGATTTTGTTCCTGTAGAAAACGATTTTGTTGAAGAGCTTGTGCTTGTTCATCGTCATACGTTTTTGCAATTACATTTAATTGTTCAGTTTTCAAACGTAGTTCCATAGCTAGCAGAATTTTTCCCTTTTCTGCATTTGTCATTGGTTTCCCGGTTCTCTCTACCTGTCCCTTTATGTCTACCGTTACCTGCTCGTGCTTCAGCTGTGCACTGCGGTATTGGACAGATGCCAATCTCGGATGGCAAGACATCAGAGCTAGACTGGAGGGAACCTTTACGAGGCCTGCGCCCGATGGTTGATTTTGGAAAGCATTGTTGTCTGCTTTTCCACTAATGGCATAATTAGGGTTGTTATCGCTGCTGAGGTCAGAGATCAATCCATTTACGGGTGGAGGTTCACTAATTAGCGGGCGAGTGGGGACCACCCCCTCTGATAGCTTGCACATTATTAGAACATTTGAAAGGAAAAATGTTTTTCCTAATTTTCCAGAATTTGGTTTTGGAATGTTGGGAGCTGCAAAGACGATTTTCATCTATTTATAGACGTTAATGAACCATCAGTACTGTACAGTACTGTGGAAGTTGGACGTGAATGAATTTGCAAAAGCAAATTGAATTAATCAATGCCAATGATTAGTCCTACCTGGGTAAGCTATCTGGGTATAAAACTTGAATTACCTGAGAGGTTGCTTCATCCAGGTTAATATGCTAAGTTTAAGTTGTCTCATTTAATTGGAAGAACCTGGAAAGGTATGTTCGACAATTTAAATAAATAAATTGAATGAGACAATGATACCCAATCAATTGAGATTGCTGGGTTATCATAAACGTAATGTAGTTTAAATGTTTAGGGTACATTCACCACTATACTTTCCCCTAAGGCCGAAGCCACATGGGATTCACTCCTGTCAGTAATGGGTTTTACTGAATGTGCTTTGCTAAAGCAGATTTTACTGATTAATATATTTATGATAAATCAAACCTGTATAGGGTATCTGGGAATTAACTTTGAATTACCTGAGAGGTTGCTTCATCCAGGTTAATATGCAAAGTTTAAGTTGTCTAATTTAATTGGAAGAACCTAGAAAGGTATGTTCGACAATTTAACTTATTAAATTGAATGAGACGATAATCCATACAATCTCCATTGATTGGATATCATAAGTGTAAACCGTAGGTCAAATGTTGGGACCCTTCACCACTAGGGTACGCTCCTCCCTGGGGCTGAAGCCACATGGGATTCACTCCCGTCAGTAATGGATTTTACTGAGTGTGCTTTGCTAAAGCAGATTTTACTGATTAATCTATTTATGATAAATCAAACCTGTATAGGCTATCTGGGAATTCACTTTGAATTACCTGAGAGGTTGCTTCATTCAGGTTAATATGCAAAGTTTAAGAGTTAATCATGTCTCATTGTAGAAGCCCAATGAATTTGGATATTATTTAAAAGATCCACTTGAAAAGGTAAATCTGGCAATTTCACTTGTTAGTTAAATTGAATGAGACTTTGATATCCAGTCAGTTGCGATTGGCTGGATATCTTACCGTGATCCACGTTTGAATTTCCCCTAGAGATGTACTGGCAATTCTTCACCACCAGGGTGCAGAATGCTGAAATGAAACGGAAGTACAAAAGTCGGGACTTCCGTCGCGCTAGCGGAGGAATTTTAAATGTGGCACAGGGAGAGGAAAAGGTTCCCTCTCTGTTAGCTAGTCCGTAATGCTAAGCTCTTCCTACTTTGTTCAAGAGTATCACTTCCAAGCACCAAAATAGGGTCCTCTCACAATGGAAAGGGTGGGTTTTCTAGTGACGTCTCACCTTAACCCATTCGGCCTACTTTGCTAGTGTTTATGTTGACCGGAGCGACACGGTACTTAAATACAGGTACGCATACGGTCTGCCCACACTGTCTTAGTGCGGTAGGTGAATTATTTGGCTCGGTCACCGGACAGTTATCTTCTAATTTCTAACCTTCCTGGCTCTATGCCCTTGCATTAGAAGTTAATATTGACCGACAGAAATAGTACCGTTTGGGCTAACGGACTAAATCTGGAATTTATCCCTCACTGCTATCGACATACAACCGGAGCCACTCTAAATAGCTTCTTCCAGTGGAAATACACACAATCACTTTGTTTAGATAGCAGCCTGTTTGTACAATTCTGTTTGCACAATTGATATATAGAATTCCACAGCAAAGTCCTTAGATTCCTCGCACGGGGCTCCAAATATGTATTATCACAATGACCCAACAAGCATTTTAGTTTTAGAGTCCTCACACGGGGGCGCCAATAATGTCGTGTCTTTGGGCATCATTAACTTGAAGACATGTTTATCAAATAACTCCCTGTAATTATTATTACGCGATTAAACTGATTCATCGTTTAACTGTAATTAACTAGGAGATCGGGGCACCAAGGAAAATATTCAGATTACAAAGTTATAATTTTCCTAATATAACTTTCCTATATTATAACATTATATATTATATTATATTATAGTATCTGACCGATTATCTTCTGGTTTAAATGGTGTATTCTTTACCTCGTCAGTCTCATTCCAAACGTCGTAAATTGTTGTTATCTGCACGAACCCAGTCTTCACTAAGTTATCCATACATCAATTGTCTTAAAATCATTTATTTACTAAACTAAGTAATTCACAGAAAGCATACAAACAGTAGTTATCGTTACAAAGAAATGGTAGAGTAATGTGCCCTAGTGGGCTAAACCACCATGGCGGCTTGTTAAACAAACAAGAGGGTTGGGGGCAGCGGAGAAGGCACAACAGAGTTGATAAATATTAACAATTGATATGCTAATCCTTTGCACATGAACGCTCACTCATTCGGGAACAATTGCAATCAATATATATTTACGCTCAGTGTGTCGTCGGGATCCTTGTTGGAGAGTTGTTGTCCTGTTGGAGAGTTTTTGTCCGCATTCTCTCTCTCTCTCTCGGTTAGAATGGATCTTTCAAAGCGACATTTGTTCATGTCGTTATAGAATGGATGTTTTGTCAGGCTTCGCGTTCAATGATACCGAATTTCTAGCTGCAGACTAGTAATTAATATGAAAGACTTGTTATTATTCTGTTGGTATCGATAGTCTAAAAGTTTAACCACGTGGTATGGTTAAAGTTCAGACGAGCAATGCATGGTCAAACCTTGGCTCTCTCTTCTGAGGTAAGCTGGTCTGAATAAAGAAATTCTGGGTGGGGGTTTTATGCTGAACATAAAAAAGCTGTCACATGACGCCTTGTCCTGTCTGTGTCCCTGGGGGCGTGCCGATGACTGAGTTAAGCTTTGTACAGAAATACAATTCTCTCACATTAACATCAGTACATAGCATCTCAACATATTCCAAATAGCTTTAATCTTATTAAATCATTTTATACAACCATTAGATAATAAGTCTCATCGCTGAGGCTAGTATATAAACCTTAGTATGGTAATATGGCCATATTGTCTCTGAGCCTCACAAAATTGTACCAAGCGGACCAGTTCGTAGCTGGATTCTTCATCGATCTTTTATACCTTCTCCAGAACATAAATGTCGTTCGGTTCTCCAATTCTGTGAGGTGGAAGAATCCTTTGTTCTCTCCATGAAAACACTCTGTCTCTTTATACTGGGGCCATGAGGCAGGACATTCTCCTTTGGAATTTTACGACCGCCTTCACACAGCCTTGTGTCAGAAGTATAGAGGTTGGGGGATGGTGCATAGAAAACCCAGAGGGCAGCGTCATGACAGTAGATAAAAATGTATCTTAATTTACTATATTGGTGTCAGTATCTTCACAGATGATCCATAACCAGGACCAACCCAGAATCCAGGGTAGAGGGGCTGAGTGAATGTGGTCTGGACTCTGTGGAGGAGGGTCATCTTGTCGGAGACACTGTAGAAGGACAGAGTTCCTGCCTTGTGGTCCAGGTACACTCCTACTCTGGAGGAGCAGGGGGTAGGGATATCAGTACTGATATTATTGTGCCTGAAAGAGCAGATAGACGGATCACAGACCAAAGTCCAGGACTGATAATTTCGTCCAAAGTTAACATCCACTCCGTCTCCTCTCCTGCAGATCCCTTTATAAGACACGGCAACTTTACACTTGCTCCCACTCCTTTCTACCTCCCAGTAGCAGGTTCCAGACAAAGCTTCTTTACACAACAGCTGGCAGTAGAAGTTAAATCTGTCTGGATGGTGAAGATAGGACTCAGCATTTTACATTTAACATTTACATTTAAGTCATTTAGCAGACGCTCTTATCCAGAGCGACTTACAAATTGGTGCATTCACCTTATGATATCCAGTGGAACAACCACTTTACAATAGTGCATCTAAATCTTTTAGGGGGGGGGGGTTAGAAGGATTACTTTATCCTATCCCAGGTATTCCTTAAAGAGGTGGGGTTTCAGGTGTCTCCGGAAGGTGGTAATTGACTCCGCTGTCCTGGCGTCGTGAGGGAGCTTGTTCCACCATTGGGGTGCCAGAGCAGCGAACAGTTTTGACTGGGCTGAGCGGGAACTGTGCTTCCTCAGAGGTAGGGAGGCGAGCAGGCCAGAGGTGGATGAACGCAGTGCCCTTGTTTGGGTGTAGGGCCTGATCAGAGCCTGAAGGTACGGAGGTGCCGTTCCCCTCACAGCTCCGTAGGCAAGCACCATGGACTTGTAGCGGATGCGAGCTTCAACTGGAAGCCAGTGGAGAGAGCGGAGGAGCGGGGTGACGTGAGAGAACTTGGGAAGGTTGAACACCAGGCGGGCTGCGGCGTTCTGGATGAGTTGTAGGGGTTTCACTTCTGGTTACCTTCCTGTTCCCCTCAGATAGACGCAGATATCTATTAGCTGTGTTGGGGTCCAATGTGAGCTGGCAGGAATCTGAAATCATTTTGAAATAAAACATTGTGTTTGCATGTGTCTGTATACCTGCACGCATTTGTGTGTGGGTCAGGCAGGCTAGTGAAACCGTATTTATAGTTGTGTGTAGATATTTACTCACATTTCAAGAACTCCTCTCTGGTATTAGGTTCAGAAGGTGAAACAACCTTCATCTTTGACAGCCCCTCACTGTCCTCCACTGCTGCCTGTGCACGGTACCGTTAGGAAACACAGAGACGAGGGGGGTTCATTACAACCAATTTAATCAAACAAATAACTCTGCCCAACAACACCCTACCTCCTCCCATGAACTGAACTGTATGAACTGCAACTTATCCCATGAACTGTATCCACATGTAATGTTTTTGTTGTAATATTGTTTGTAATTTACATTGGTGTATGTATTTATACATACAAGGGAGAGAGAGACACAGCTGCATGTAAGTTCTTGCATTTTTCAACATGTTTTTAACAAAAGGATAGATTTGGAGTTAGATAAAGTTGGATTTTTTGGCAGGGACATATGCAGGATGCTACCTTCCATAGCATGGCCTTCGCTCCAGATCAAAACACCAAACCTACAACCTAATTCTGGACTAAATTACTTGCAGGGATTACTGCTACCAATGATTCCCTTTTCCAAGCTATGCAGAGGGTGCCCTGGCAAACAAACAGCAGAGACCTGAGGATACCATCCAACTTGGAACTGAGTGAGTAGTGTTTGGTTCGATGCTATTTCGAAAGCCAAGAAGAATAAAAAATGAAAAAAATGATAAAGTACATTACAATTATATATTTCACTTTATGTGGACTGAATGCTGAGTTAAGGCTGCCAGGCTTGCTAGGACAGACAAGATTCAACTAGCACTGAGGTGTGAAGTGAGAGGTGTCGCAGTGTAACGCCCTGGCCATAGAGAGGGGTTTTTTGTTCTTTATTTTGGTTAGGCCAGGGTGTTACATTGGGTGGGCGTTCTATGTTTATTTTTCTATGTTGGTTTGTTTCTTTGGGAGCCACACACGGCCAAACCAATCAGGCACAGCTGTAGTTCGTTGTTGCTGATTGGGAGTCACACATAAGTAGCCTGTTTTTCCTTTGGGTTTTGTGGGTGATTGTCTTCTGTTAGTGTGTTTTCCTGACAGGACTGTTTTGCTGTCATCTTTGGTTTATTTTTGTCAAGTGTTCTCTTTTTTCTATTAAAATTCTAATGATGAACACATCCTCCGCTGCACCTTGGTCTAATTCTGACGACGGCCGTTACACGCAGCCTTTTGTCCCAACAAGTGGCATGAGTTTCTCGCAGCCTGCCCCACCCAAATCCAGAGGCCTTTGAAGACCCCTTCCGCTGTTCAGAGACCATCCATTGGTATTTTCTACAAGAAATCTGCCTTTATAAATAAAAGCTTCTCCCAAGTGGGTGTGACACCTACTGCTGTTGCCTGCTGCATGGATTCCACCTGGCGATCTGTTCACCCTCTGCCCTATCTCCCCCTGTCTGGTATAGGTACCCACACTACACTCCCCCCTCTCTCCCGAGCTTTCGTTCACCTCCAGCACACACGCCCTGTTGGGGTGAGTGACTCTGAACTCTGAACAATGGCTAGCCCCAAGTCGTTATATATATTTATTTGTTTTCTTGTGCATTTTGCTATTTGCATGCTTTGTTGACTATGAACTTTCTTGTTTACCCAACCGTGGGACAGACTGTTTGTTCCCACACTCGGGACTCTGACTCTCTATTGGTTACACGGACTTTTGGCATGCTATCCTATTCGAACCATCTCTCGCTGGCTGTGTATTCATATTACCTGATGAAATTGCTGTACAATACAATCTTGTTGTCATCTAATGCACATTAAAATGTCATAAATCAACACTGCAGAGCTCTCCCTGTCCTCTGCTGTGCCTTGACTATATTACTGCTGATGATATCTGGAAATGTGCATGTACACCCTGGCCCATCTACTGTTGCTAATTCTACTGCCCCAATTCTGACTTGTGCTCTGATATCTGTTTCACTGATTTCTGCTCTCGTAAAAGCCTGGGTTTTCTGCACGTTAACACAAGAAGCTTATTACCTAAAATGGATCAATTGAAAGTGTGGGTTCACACCTCCAATCCAGATGTGTTGGTCATTACTGAGACATGGTTAAGGAAGAGTGTTTTGAATACTGATGTTAACCTTTCTGGTTATAACCTTTTTCGGCAAGACAGATCTTCCAAACTTGGGGGAGTGGCAATTTTTACCAAGGATCACCTTCTGTGCTCGGTTGTCTCCACCAAGTCTGTCCTCAAACAATTTGATTTGCTGGTTTTAAGCATTACATTTTCAAATAGCTCTTTGTTGACTGTTGTGGGGTGCTATTCTCTTCCATCAGCACCGGCCTGTACCTAGACTTGGCACTCAGGTACCGCTTGCCATGTGGTAGTAGAGAGAACAGTCTATGACTGGGGTGGCTGAGGTCTTTGACAATTTTTAGGGCCTTCCTCTGACACCGCCTGGTGTAGAGGTCCTGGATGGCAGGCAGCTTAGCCCCAGTGATGTACTGGGCCGTACGCACTACCCTCTGTAATGCCTTGCGGTCAGAGGCCGAGCAATTGCCGTACCAGGCAGTGATGCAACCAGTCAGGATGCTCTCAACGTTGCAGCTGTAGAACCTTTTGAGGATATCAGGACACATGCCAAATCTTTTTAGTTTCCTGAGGGGGAATAGGCTTTGCCCTTGATTGTAAGCAATGTTGTGCTGCTATTTTTATTGATTTGGCCAAAACCTTTGATACAGTAGACCATTCCATTCTTGTGGGGCGGCTACGGAGTATTGGTGTCTCTGAGGGGTCTTTGGCCTAGTTTGCTAACTACCTCTCTCAAAGAGTGCAGTGTATAAAGTAAGAACATCTGTTGTCTCAGCCACTGCCTGTCACCAAGGGAATACCCCAAGGCTCGATCCTAGGCCCCACGCTCTTCTCAATTTACGTCAACAACATAGGTCAGGCAGTAGAAAGCTCTCTCATCCATTTATATGCAGATGATACAGTCTTATACTCAGCTGGCCCCTCCCGGATTTTGTGTTAAACACTCTTCAAAGTTTTCTTCGTGTCCAACAAGCTTTCAGTGCCCTTAACCTTGTTAAGGTTTGGTAAGAAGAATGCCCCTCTCCCCACAGGTGTGATTACTACCTCTGAGGATTTAGAGCTTGAGGTAGTCAATTTATACAAGTACTTGGGAGTATGGCTAGACGGTACACTGTCCTTCTCTCAGCACATATCAAAGCTGCAGGCTAAAGTTAAATCTGGACTTGGTTTCCTCTATCGTAATCGCTCATCTTTCACCCCAGCTGCCAAACTAACTCTGATTCAGATGACCATCCTACCCATGCTAGATTACGGAGACCTAATTTATAGATCGACAGGTAAGGGTGCTCTCGAGCAGCTAGATGTTCTTTACCATTCGACCATCAGATTTGCCCCCAATGCTCCTTATAGGACACATCATTGCACTTTATACTTCTATGTAAACTGGTCATCTCTGTATACCCGCCGCAAGACCCACTGGTTGATGCTTATTTATAAAATCCTCTTAGGCCTCACTCCCCCCTATCTGAGATATCTACTGCAGCCCTCATCCTCCACATACAACACCCGTTCTGCCAGTCGCATTCTGTTAAAGGTCCCCAAAACATATTTTCAGTTCGCTGCCGCTAGCGACTGGAATGAGCTGCATCAAACACTCAAACTGAACAGTTTTATCTCAGTCTCTTCAATCATGGACACTCTTACTGACAGTTGTGGCTGCTTTGCGTGATGTGTTGTCTCTACCTTCTTGCCCTTTGTGCTGTTGTCTGTGCCCAATAATGTTTGTACCATGTTTTGTGCTTCTACCATGTTGTGCTGCTACCATGTTGTGCTGCTGCCATGTTGTGCTGCTGCCATGTTGTGTTGCTGCCATGTTGTGTTGCTGCCATGTTGTGTTGTCATGTGTTGCTACCATGCTGTGTTGTCATGTTTTGCTGCCTTGCTATGTTGTTGTCTTAGGTCTATCTTTATGTAGTGTTGTGTTGTCTCGCTTGTCGTGATGTGTGTTTTGGCCTATATTATTACTATTTATTTATTTATTCCTGCCCCCGCAGGAGGCCTTTTGGTAGGCAGTCATTGTAAATAAGAATTTGTTCTTAACTGATTTGCCTAGTTAAATAAAGGTTAAATTAAAAATACATTAAAAAAATACTGTCATGTTCTGAATCTTCAAATTCCCTGTCATAAAGGAGCTAAGGCGCAGCGTGCCGGTAATTCCACATCTTTATTGGAGGAAACCAAAACAATAAACAGGTACGCAGCAAGAAACGTAATGCACACGCACTGTGCCACACACACACACAGAAATAACAATAACCCACAAACACAGGTGGGGGAACAAGCTGCCTAAGTATGATTCCTAATCAGAGACAACGATAGACAGCTGCCTCTGATTAGGAACCATACTCGGCCCAAAACAAAGAAATGCAAAAACAACATAGACATACAACACATAGAATGCCCACCCCATGTCACACCCTGACCTAACCAAACAGAGAAAAACGACTCTCTCAATGTAACTGCTGTCGTGAGAGAGAGTAGACCAAGGTGCAGCGGAGTTAGTGTTCATCATTGCATTTAATAATAGAAAGAACACTATACAAAACAAGAAAACCGACAGCCAAACAGTCCTGTCAGGTGCAAACACTAACAGAAACAATTACCCACAAAACCCAAAGGAAAAACATGCTCCTTATGTGTGACTCCCAATCAGCAACAACGAACTTCAGCTGTGCCTGATTGGGAGCCACACACGGCCCAAAACAAAGAAATACAAAAACATAGAAAAAGGAACATAGAACGCCCACCCAATGTAACACCCTGGCCTAACCAAAATAAAGAACAAAAACCCCTCTCTATGGCCAGGGCGTTACACTCAAGTCAGGGCGTGACAAATATACTACGTGGTTATGCTGTTCTGATGGGATGTTGATGTGTAAGACATATTTCCAGAAAGTGATACAATACATACAAAATAATAATAATTATTATTATTATTATTATTATCATCCCACCAATTCACTCAGCTCACACCAGGACCCCAGATAGCCTGTTCCCCACAGTAGGACACAGTGAGATTTGAATGAGGCCCTGCATGGGCTCCTCATTGGCTTTAGTCTAGGAATCTGCTAAATCAATAAGCTACATGTGAACGGTCAACACTCACATTAAGTCTCACCTCCGGCATCTTCTTAAAAGCAAGTGAATAGAATTAAATGCGGTGGTAATGATAATGAAATGGCAGAGTTATTTCCTCAAGGACTAGTCATTTGTAAAATATACAATACATTTACATCAGAGAGATACAAGAAGATTGTCCTTACCTGTTTCTTAGTCTTTTCTACACAAACATAATATAATTGAACATTTTACATTATTATTCACTACAAATATTTTAAAACAAACAATATGCGCAACATACAAAAGTCAAATGGTCAATAAAAAAAACATACAGTGGCTCTTACCCAGATCTTGGACGAGATGAGGTTGTTTTTGAAATAGAATCTCATAAAAGGCTACTTTCACCATTGGTCCTCCTGAATATAGGGCCTCGTACAACAGTCTCATTTGTTCCTAGCAGGGCTTGGCATCACGGATTGTATTGTAGTTTTTTTTATTAAGCATGTTTTTCTGGATCAGTTCATCTGCTATGGGAATCACCATGGTCACCCTGTGAATTAGCTCAGCCCTTTGCTCATCCACAAACTGGACACCTTCAGTAAGAGAGAGACAGGTAAAGTTATTAGGCCAATCTTAAATAATTTCTCAGTGAATCTGACACTAAGATAATAAGACAAGGTGGGTGGTACATTTAAAATGTTGATTTCACTAATGTTTGACAAACATAGCATATATCTGTCAGTGTCATAATAACAATAATACTTTGCAATATTGGTATTATGGGTCTTACTCCTTGCTACAACTAGCTAAGTAATTGATTAATCTGTGAATGATTTAAACCAGTGGGTTAACTGTTGAGACTACAGCAAATCTTGGAGAGAGTACTTAATTCAGGAGCATCTATTAACAATGTTGAGAATGGATAAAATGTTATATTGTTCTTTATCTACTAAAGTAGTAGACTTTAACCTCAGAGTTGACCCCAACAGGAAATATGTCACCTTACCATACTTTTCTGAACATGGTTGGAAGAAGAAGGACTGGAATGGAGAGAAGCAGTTCATTCTGAGAGAGAGAGAGAGAGAGAGAGAGAGGTTGGGGAGAAAGAAAGAGATCATTAATCCTCGCCATTTATAAACTAAAGGTAAAATAAACTTGAGGTACTGTAGCACTCCTCTAATTCCTCTTTCTTTCATTTGTCCCGTTTGTCTCAGTTGGTAGCGCATGGCACTTGCAACACCAGGATTGTGGGTTTGATTCCCCCATGGAAAATGTATGTACTCACTAGCCTACTATCGTGCTGGATAAGAGCTTCTGTTAAATGACTAAAACGTAATTCATATAACATGAATGAGGAATTATCCTGAGTTACAGCTGCTTTTGCAGTTTATTCATTTAAAAAAAACATTTAACATTTATTTAACTAGGCAAGTCAGTTAAGAACAAATTCTTATTTTACAATGACGGCCTACCCCAGCCAAACCCCTCCCCTAACCTGGACAACGCTGGACCAATTGTGCACTGGCCTATGGGGCTCCCGGCCGGTTGTGATACAGCCCGGGATCGAACCATGGTTTGTAGTGACGCCTCTAGTCGTAATGATAGTCTCAGTCAGTAGCTATGTTTCATTAACTTGTCCAGTGATTTTTTTGGTCTACATTTACAAAAATCACATAGAAAATAGATTGCCTACTAGAGTGATTTCCAACTGAACCATGTAGTGTCGATGAAAACAGCTGGAGGTAATGACTTCACAATTTAAAAAGCAATAACTTTACAGTGTCAAATAAAAATGTACTGGCTGAAGTGTTTCCATTACTCATTTAGGCATTAATAAATTGGTGACAGCCTATTATGCCCTTCCAGCTATCTGTAGCCCACGAAAGCCAGCATGGATAGAATGCAATAATTTACTAATATTTGACATATTCTAATAAATATCATGTGCCAACGTATTGCCACGATCCGTGCCATGGTGAAACTTGTTATTCCTGTATATCTGAAATAATTGGATGGTGAAACCTGCCAGCCAACCAGAAATGCAAGGCAAATAAATAGAGATCGCCAGCTTGTAGTCCTAAAACCCGGAAATTAGTTATCTACGGTTCGTTCAGCCATTCCTATGGTGAAAATGAATGGGGAAAGAATGGTTTTCGGACAAATGACGGACATAAGGTCTGAGGATAATACAAGCTTAGGAGATCTTATTCTTTTTGTTTTATGAGATATCAGTCAGTTAACGTGACCTTTATTAATTATGAAGCATTTATGTGCTTTTTAAATTACATAAACGCTTCAAAATTCACAAAAAGTGACATTAGCTGAGGAAGAGTATATCATAAAACAATACGTATAAAATCTACTAAGCCTGTGTTTTCCACAGACCTTATTTTGGCGTTTATTCAAAAACGGCGTTAATTTTCCCCTTAGGTTTGGTTCAACTAACCTTGGTGGACACGGTGCCTACAAAAAGACGCTATTAGGCTACTATTGCTCCCTATTCAGGCATGTTTGAACGTCAGGACAATCCTCGTCCTGCAAAGAAACTGTTATTTTTAGTAGAAAAAAAAAATTTTACTCTCAGTAGGCATTTAGAATTAAATGTGTAGTGAAGCTTATCAGCTA